>NC_080789.1:126207979-126920479 GCF_028018385.1 Neofelis nebulosa
TTAAATCTGAGCAACTTTTAATATTACCAGCAGGGCCTGGACAAAAGACTGTCAGCTCTTGAAAGGGGGTCAGAGCAACTTCCATCATCTGCCTTCCAAAACCGGAAAGCACTCTGGGGCTTGGGCTTTGACCCACCTTGTTGGTGAAAAACTCCTCCCACAAAAACATTGCTTAACATTCCTTTTTCTTCTTTCTTTTTAAAACAACCCTATTCAGCAGATTCCCATGATCACAAATCACTCGTTTACAGATGAATGAATAGTATGTGGAGCTAAATCACAGCACTGTTTCAGAGTGTTTAAGGTATTGAGGGGCCCCCACAGCTCTAGTGGGCAGAGTTGTGTCATATTCCCAAATAAGGGGGGGGGCGGGGGCGGGGGTAGAGTGACCTTGCACCAGTGTTAAAGTGAAGGGTGAATGGAATTGAAATACTGAGTGGTCTTGCTCATGCCTGAAAATCCTTTTAAAATGGGACCGTCTCGTGAACATTCTGGAAATTCTTTTCCCAGCCTTGGCTTTGATGCCACTCTCTGAAATAGCAATGTGTTTACAGACAGTACTATGAAGAGAAAAGGAATGTTACCAGGGCCATGGCATCGTGCTATGTAAGTCAAAATTACAGGAAAATAATCAGGGACAAAAAGCTCACACTGAGTCATCCTCGCAGATTAGGAGGAGTGATTATTCCCAGCTACAGGCAGTCTTGTGGGTAGGAGTCAACCAGATGATTAGTTGTGGGGGTGACAGAGTCTCGAGGCCGAATCTACCTGCCACAAACAAATCCAGAATGTACTCGTGTTGAATAGTGAGTACAAAAGTCAACCCTTGCTCCCTCTTCATGCGTGCTGTAAAGGATGCTCGAAGGTGACAATTCCAGCAGCCTGGCATCTTGGCCAGAGACCTGATCAATAACCAATGGAGGACAGGCTATTGAGTAATCAGGATTCTTTTCTCACTGCAGTAGGGCCCGAAAGAGGCGAGAGAACAAGAAACCGAATCTACTGCCAACCACAGATCTGTCCCTAGACCGGCACAAACCTAATCACAGAAAGATGGAAAAACCGAAGCCCCAAACCCTTTCTCATCTTATGTCCCTAAAAAAAATTGTTTGGCAATCTCAGCTTTTTCTAAAACCTTTGTGGCCTCTCAGACCTAGTTCGTTCTCCTTCGCTGGTGGTACAGGGGAAAGTGGAAACCACACTGAAGATCCATCATACGCCAAGTTCTACGAATTATATTTGTTTGCCTGCCTACCTACCTACCTATCTACCTACCTATAACTAGCCTCTAAGGTTAGCATGATATCTTAGTATTTCATATATAAGAAATATCTGGGGAAGTGAAGCATTTACACTTTGAAGAGTACGGAGGTCGGATGAAAAGTCAAATCTGTGTGACCTCTCACTTTCTGTTTTTACCTCACTACCAGGGCACCTCTGATTTTTGTGTTTGTGGCTGACATCCTCCTAGCAGGGGCTTCAAAAACTTGCCCCTGGGGCAGAGCCAACTGAGGGTGGTAATTCCCAGGGATAATTGAGTGAGGGTTGGACAAAGAAAGTGAGATGGTGCAGCGGAGACAGGGGCAAAAAACCCGAGGTTTTGACCTTCAGAGCAACACCCTCTCCTGTCCTTCCCTAGCACTGCCGTGACTGAGACTCCTCAGAGGACTGAAGCTCCTTGGAGAATGAAACCGTCCTTGCCTCCCTTTCTGGGTATCTTTCCTCCCAGAGGAACGACATTGCTAATTTATTTCCAAAAGCAACTTCTCATATTAGACAAGTGAAGGATTCTCAGCTATTTTGACAATGTTGGACTCTGCCTGGAGCACAATTGCTAGTCTGTCCGTCGAGCGATGGAGAGACTTACTCTGATAAGAAGGGTCTCCCTAGAAAGATACAAAGATGGATGGGTGGATGGATGATTAGATAGATGTATGGGGAAAGGGCTAGACAGATATGGATAGATATTGATATTTCTTCTTTTATTTCTGAAAACTCAACTTGCAAACACTAATAGAAAACTAAATGAAAACTTTACTGACATAATCAGCGGGTTTAGGGGTCCTTGCTATGATTTCATGGAATTTGTAAACATCTCCAATCTGACAATTTATCACAGTGTGTTATAAATTATGTGTTTACCTGTGTTATATGGTAGCATCCAGGTTTTCCACCTTTCTGGGGTTACTCTTTATTTTAATATTCAAATAAACTATCTATGACACAATTCCTTTGTGAAAACCCTAACACATACCCCCAAGAATTCTGTGTTGAACCTCCAAATGAAGGATGGTTGTTTCATGGTTTATCTCTTCTTATGAATCCTAACTCCTGATATATTCTCTTTCTAAAAAATTTTTCTTATTTATTTATTCCTTTTAGTAATCTCTACACCAAACGTGGGGCTTGAACTCACAACCCTGAAATCAAGAGTTACATGCTCTACTGACTGAGCCAGTCGGGTGCCCCCCCATATAGTCTCTTATTTACCTTTCTCTGTTGTTTACAATCTATACAGATTTTCTCAAAGCGTGGCCCCTATCTTCTTCATATGCTCCTTCTCCTCCCCGCTCCATCTCCTTTGTTAAAGGAGAATTCTACATCTAACTAAGAAGCTGTTGCACCAGGAAGAAAACCGTCATCAAAATGAAAAGACAACCTATTGAATGAGAGAAGATAATGGCAAATGATAAATCCGATAAGGAGTTAATGTCCAAAGTACGTAAAGAACTCATGCAACTCAACACCAGAAGAGACACCCTGATTGAAAAATGGGCAGAGGACCTGAATGGACATTTTTCCAGAGAAGACATGCAGACGGCCAACAGACACATGATACAGAAGTCAACATCAGTAATCATTAGGGAAAGGAAAATCGAAACCACAAGGAGATGTCACCTCATACCAGTTAGAATGGCTGTTACTGAAAAGAAGAAATCAACATGTGTTGGTAAGGATGTGGAATAAAGGGATCCCTCGTGCGCTGTTGGTGAGAACGCAAACTGGTGCAGCCACTGTGGAGAACGGTACAGAGGTTCCTTACAAACTTAAAAAGAGAAATAACCACACGATCCAGTAATTCTGGGTATTTGCCTGAAGAAAACAAAAACGCCAGTTTGAAAAGGTACATGTACCCCTATGTTCATTGTGGCATTCTTTATAATATCCAAGCTATGGAAGCCACCTAAGTGTCCATCCATAGGTGAATGGATAAAAGAGAGGTGGCATACATATACACAATGGAATATTGTTCAGTCATAACAAAGAATGACCTCTTGTCATTTGGGACAACATGGGTGGACCGAGAGGGTGTTATGCTAAGTGAATGAAGTCAGACAGAGAAAAACAAATACTATAGGAGTTCACTTCTGTGTGAAATCTAAACAAACAAACAAACAAAAAAGAAACAGACTTATAAATACAGAGAAGAAACTGGTAGTTGCCAGGAGGGGTGGGGGGGGGGGTAGGGATGGGAGGAATAAAGGGGAATAAGAGGTACAAACTTCTAGTTATAAAATAAAGAGGTCATGAGAATAAAAGCCACAGCATAGGGAATATAGTCCACGATTGTGTACTAACTCTGTATGGTGAAAGATGCCAACTTTACTTATAGCGAGCATTTCATAATGTGTATAGATGTTGAATCACTGTGTCTGTATACCTGAAACTCATATAATGCTGTATGTCGACTATATTGAAATCAGAAGTTAAAATTTAAAAATGTTAAACATCAAAAATTAAATTGTGATGGCTGTACAAATGTGAAAGAAAGACTTGCCAAAGATTTTGTTTAACTCACCAATGATGAGGGAACCAGTGAAATGATCCCCACTGCCTCAGATAAGAAGGTCTAAAAATACACACATAGACGTGGAAAGAAACTGACGATCAAAATAAAAGTGGTCAATACCACATGGCAATAATCAACAACGTCTCTACATAATTTGCATTTTTATAAACAGAGTCATTTGTATCACTACAGCTATTCTCCCTTCCAGAGTTGTAAAATAGCCCAAAAGACAATGAAACCTGGGGGGGGGGGGGGGGTCACAGAAGGGTACTCTCGACACTGAGTAATTTTTTTTTTTCCCATTACAAAACCTTTCACAGTTTTTCTGGATATCTTTTTCTCCTTCATTCTTCAAAGAAAGTTATTTTAAACATAGATTTATTGGAGTTTAAGATTATTAAAAACTGGGACAAAGTTGGACCATAGCACAATGTAGAAAAGCAGGGAATAACTTAGAATTGAATATTGGGTGTCACTATTACTCCCCAGTCTCTTGTAGCAAAGAGACTTGCTTACTGGCCATCTTCTCCTTGGAGAAAGGTCATTGTCACCAACCTCTGCTTTTCCCTCTATCCCTCTCTTACATATTAAGAAGACAACCTCTCTCCTTCTCTCATCTGGACTGGCTCTGAAATTTACTCATAGAACCTAACGGCCTGTTAGGTGTTTTCCCCATATAAAGACCATTTTCCCACTGAAGCAGGATTCTGTCCCTCTAGGGAAGTGTGTCCTACACCGGGCCAGTTTTGACAGTAAGAGTATGTTCCCCCTGCTCACCCAAGCATTTAGGCTCTTTGAGAATATCCTTGGGATTTTCAACACTTAGCACACAGTGAGTCTTCAATAAAATCTTGAAATTTTACAGTTTAGGTAAACCGAACCAAAAGAGTTCACGCTGAACTCAGAAGCCTTCCTTCCTTATAGTCAAGACATTCAGTTCTGCACATCACAGTCTGATCTGGTCAGCGACTCTTTCTAAGTCTTGTGGAGAGTGCATCATTCTTAGCCAGGAGTACTCTTGATTAATGTGAAAAAAGACATCTCCTGCCATCTCAAGTAACCTTTCAGCAGCCCGTCTTCCCCACCTAGCCTATGGGTGGGGAAGGGTTAGATAAGAAACCTGGCTGATAATTTGAAATAATCAGAAGGCTAAAAAATAATTCAAACACAACGTTTCTTCTTCTTTAAATCATTGCCATTTGATGTATTTCCAAAGTGTAATAAGCGTAACACTCAACTCTGTTATTGTAGAAGTTAAGCTTTCTATTTTTGTATTTAAAAAAAAGGCACCCACCTAGGACAAGATGACTTCATTTGCAAGATAATTACAGCAAATACAGAGACATTCTTGATAGGAAGACCAAATGAAGGCCTGGTTAGAAGACCCACTGGGACCAAGGACAATAACGCTTCTAGGTTACAGAAGTGTGTGCCTTCATTGTTTTGCTTTTTTAGGTTGCAAACTCTAATATCTATCGCGGTAGGGAAAAAGGCAAACAAAGTAAGTGTGCAAAGTGGGGCTCCAGAAAGGTAATTGTGAAAGGCACAGATTGTGTAAGTACTGGGATGATGGCATTGCAATGTGAAGAGCAAACGAGTCCTGAGAAGTCTATGGTGGGACTTGGCAAATCCACGGTCTGCAACTTGGGACTGAACGTGCCAGGTGTTCTCCAGATTTGCATGAGCTTCCGGAAGGAAGAAAAGGAAAGGGGTCCTTTATGCTAGGAATCTTCACCTACATTTAATCTTCACAACAACCTTAGGGAGCATTCTTAATCCTCACTAGCTCGCCCAAGGTCACAACACTAAGAGCCCAGGTTGGAACGTAGGCTCCTGTGATTCTCCACCATATATCTTCATTCTATTTTCTGTTATATGCCACAGCTAGAAGACTGGTTATGAAGATGTAACCTTCAATGTACTCAGGAATTCAGAAAACGTTATGTTTGAGGATATTTAGAGCATAAAATCGTAGGGAGAAGGAAACACAAGAAATAATGAACCGTTCTTACAGTCAATATAAAGGATTTCCTATTGCGTTTCCTGCCATGTATTTTAATGACCTGAGCTACTCTCCATTTCATTGTTAACACCCTTGCCCAAGCTCTCACCACCACATGCCCGAATTGCTGTAGCAACTCCTCCCTGGGCTCCGGGACTCAACACAGGTCATGCCTTCATGCCCCACCAACATGCACACACTACTTGCCTCAGATTACTGGGCCAGCCTCCCCAAGGTACCACATTTGTTTTCATTCCATTCCTCATTCTACCATGCCCCAGCTCCAGCTCCCCATGAAGCCTTCCCAGACTGGCCCATCCCTCACGGATGCCCCTCTTCCTGATTTCCTGTGGCACTTTGGGCTCCCCTATGTGAGTTCTATTTCCTGAATTAGATGATAATCTCTTTGAAGTGACTGAGTCTCAAGACTGGGCATGTAGAAGGATCTACACAGGGGCCTGCGCAGTGCTGACCTCACAGTAGGCATTCGATATGTGCCAATGAACTCGATCATTAATGTCAGAATATTAACAGAGAGGATGCCTGGGCATCAGTTAAGCGACCAACTCTTGGTTTCGGCTCAGGTCATGATCTCACGGTTCATGAATTTGAGCCCTTCATCGGCTCTGCACTGATAGTAAGGAGCCTGCTTGGGATTCTCTCTCTCTCATTCTCTCTCTCTCTCTCCCTCTTTCTCTCTCTCTCTGCTCCTCCCCTGCTCATACTCTCTCAAAAATAAATAAACTAAAATATAAAAGAATATTAACAGAGGAAAAAAAGCCTTCTAAAAGTAAGTGCCTTACGTGAGGGATACATAGGAAGGAAGAGAAATTTAAAAGGTGCTCCCAGTGTTGGTCAAATGCAATAATATATGAAAACAATTCTGGAACCACTTGACTGAATCTCAAGGATATCAGTATAAAACATCTTAATAAACTCCCCTTTACAATATTGCTTCTCAAAACATTTAGTCAGGGGCTCTTCAGAGTTACTCTGTTCCCTCGTGGTCCCACTGTCCTCATGGTTCCCTCGTGGTTCCCTCATGGTTCCCTCCTTCAAGGGCCAGGGAGGGCCTGGCAATGCATGCCTTTCCAAGTCTATCCCTTCCCTCCAGGCACAGTCAAAGAATCCCCAGTTCCGCCGATTCACTAAACCTGATGGTGATGGACCAGAGTCAGTCCCTCTTACGGTAAACAGATGAAAAATGAAGCGTGCAGACCTGAACTAGCTCGTCACTGACTCCATGAGGAGACTCATCCAAAGTGGCAGATGGGACGTTTGGGCAGCACTCAAGCACCTGCTGGATGCAAGCCCACCCTAGGCTGCCTGGGCCTTCTTGGAAGAGCTCAGAGAGTTGATGTTTCCAGTTCAGACAGTCAAGGTATGAAAAGAGCGGGGAAGAGTGAATGCAAATTGCAAACCTGTCCAGGCTCACGGTACCGGTGAGAGTAAGTTCATTTCCTAGGGATGCTGGGGGAGCTCTTAATAGGACCTTGAAACTCAAAGAGATGTTGACCTAGCCCCTAATGTACATTTCTACCCGTGTTTGCCAGGGGATGTCTGTAAAGTTACACTCACTGTATCCCAGTTGCCTTTATTTAGGAACTCTCAGTATTTTCTCCACTGTCCGAAGATCCCAGGTGACCCCCGCCCCGACCTATCCAATTTCCCACTTCTTGCATGGCCTAAATGGGCTTTGACTCGAGCTATATTGTGTTCTGTCTCTGACTGCTCACAGGTTTACCAGACAGTTTCTCCGTAAGTGACATATCTGAACTTCCTGAACATACAGCCTTTCCAATATTGTTTTAAATATAGTAAGGATTTCGTCTTATAAACCCCCAAAGATTATACTTTCTAAAAAACCAAGTCCGCAGTGTTTATTCCTTTGTTTATTCATTCGTTTGTTCATTTAGTCATTCAACACATAGGTACTGAGCACTTATAACCCGTGAGGCACTACACTAGGTTCTAGGGAAACCATCCAATAAGACATAGTAATTTTCCTCAAGGAGCTAACACAGTACCTACTGAAGGACTCGTCTTCACTTGTCTTATTGTATTCCTTAATTCTCACTGATCCACAAAGAATCATTCTTATTCCCTCAAAAATGACCCCAAGGTAGGTCACAAATTCAAAGCCAAACAAATTTAGTGATAAGAGATCATCATTGGGGCGCCTGGGTGGCTCAGTCAGTTAAGCATCTGGCTTCAGCTCAGGTCATGATCTCCCGGCTCATGGGTCTGAGCCCTCCATCGGGCTCTGTGCTGACAGCTCAGAGCCTAGAGCCTGCTTCTGCTTCTATCTCTGTCTCTGTCTCTCTCTCTGCCCCTTCCCCACCTATACTCTGTCTCTCACTAAAATAAACGTTAAAAAAAGAGATAATTATATTTTGCTTATCTTTAAAGAATGGTGGCAAGTTAAGGGAATCTCTGAAGACATCAAGTTAAATTGGAATGAAGGAATTTTAGTTTGCCCCCTCCCAACTTGACACACATCCAAACCAGTCATCCAATCTGAAATCTGCATAGGCACCAAGTCAGAATCCTATCATTTGGGGGAAAATTACGTTATGGGAGTTTATATACAACTGCTCCTTTCTACATAAAGCCTTTGTTCTAACCACTCTGTAATTTCTAAAGCTATGACATTTTGTTAAAGCCGCCCCCAAAATACAGCTTGGGTAAAGCTGATGATTAAAGGCAACAGCCAGGGATACTAGGTTCAGGGAGACTGGCACATTCTGAAATAGTTGGAGATCAGGCCACGAAGAGAAGCACCCTAGTCTTCTGGTGACGGCCTTTTATCTCCAGTGACTCGGAATCTGTTCAGAAAGGGAGCTTTGAACTCTGTGTTGGGCACGCTTCCCAAGAACTCCACATATCTTCCTCTGGCCAGCGGCCAACAAAGGACAGTTCCAGGAGGCCGGGCTGTGTTGGTTGGAAATGCTCTGAGAATTCTGGCTTCTCATTCTGGGGGTGTCCACCGTGTGCTGAGCTCTCTTTTCAGCCAATTGGAGGTCCTTCTTTTGAAAATGGTTTTGGCCCATGAACCAGAGTACACGTTCCAATTCTCCCACTTTACCTTCCTTAACAGTTCCTAAGACTTCCAGAGAAAGGAACAGCTGGGTTTCCACATTAAATTAAGTGCCTGTGAGAAGTTGTCCTGCTTCCCGGTCAAACATTTCCTTTCGAAACAGAGCACATCCTTCAGGTCATGATCACCAGGCGCTACACTGTGAGATTAATGAGCAGTTTGGGCCAAAACCAAAAACAATGTAGGACTCGGGCCCCCGCTCAAATCCTGAGATACAGGCTTTACAAAAATTAAAAAAAAAAAAAATGATGCTTGAAAAACTCTATATGTGAAATGCCAAATTGAATAATACTATTTAGGGCATGTTGTTATGAAGATCTCAGTACATCAATGACTTACTTTTTATGGAACTCTTACAAACAATGCCTCACGTATCAGGGTTTGGTCGACTCTAGAAAGTAAGGTTGCTGATGTTTCGTCACGGTGTCAGACTGGATCCCAAAGGAGGCCCAGGTCTCCACAGGATTGTTCCTGGCCAAAAATTGCTTCCCTGTATCATCTACCAATTTGCCATTTGTTTGAACTAATAAAAGCTCAGCTTTTAAGATGCAAGCAACCTGCGTGGAGAATAATCATTGCAGATTTTTTACCTATAGTGCCTACAGATTTAACACCCAACAAATTCGGTTGCTCTGAGAAAAGGAGGTTTTGATGGGAAGGTGGGGGAGGGAGGGAGAGAGGAAAAGGGGGAGGCCCCTTTTTTTTTAAAGTTTATGTTGAGAGGGAGAGAGAGAGTGTGTGTGTGTGTTTGGGTGAGAGAGAGGAGAGAGGATCCCAGGCAGGCTCTGCACTGTCAGCTCAGAGTCCACGTAGGGCTCAAACCCACGAACTGTGAGATCATGACCCGAGCTGAAATCAAGAGTTGGATGTTTAAGCAACTGAGCCACCCAGGCATCCCCAGGAAGGCACTGTGGAAAACAGAATGTCTGGGAGGGAGTGCTGAGCCATGAAGCTTTGACTAGTCCAAGGGAGGCATCAGCACCTTGGCGTCCTTTCTTCTGGGAAGGGAGAAAGGGGCATGAGGAAGCAGAGGGGGAGGTGAGCTGTTCCACGGCAAAGTCTGTCTGAAATTCCCCTAAGCCCCTGGTAGCTGTCATCTCCTCCCGTAACACAGCAGGAAGACATCCTCCAAGATCGTTTTCTCTAAGCACAGAACCTCATTCTTTAAATTTTGTTGACTGATAGAGAGCTTCCTCGAGTTCACTGAGAAGGTGACTTTTGAGCAAAGGAGGGAGAGGGAGTGTACCCCTCATGTGGTGTCCTGGGGTATGAGCTTCCCAGGCAAAGGAAGGAGGGCAGAGGCTCTGGAGGGGCCAAGCCTGGCAGGTTCAGGGATGCGTGAGGAATGGAGCGATCGGGTGCAGAAGGAAGGTCAGGTCTTGGAGAGCCCCGGATCTGATGATCAGGGCTTGGGTTTTCATTCTGAGTGAGGAGGGAAGCATTGGAGGATTTTGAGCAGAGGCGTATCACAATCTGACATAGATTTTAAAAGGTTCTGGCTCCTGTGTTGACTTAATAACTGACTGCTGCTTGTGAGCACTTGCATTGTTCCAGTAAATCCAAAATCAGCTTACATATACATGGACGATATTATTCTTCAGCAAGTCCAGAATGTATATCTCAAAAGCATCCCAAACTAAGTATAAACCATGTTATATATTGCATTCAAATATCTACTTTTATACCTGTTGACTAAAATGTTGGGAACATTAAACACCTGTCATCTACAGATAGCTAATAAAACCCAGCTTGGCATTATAGACACCTGGACAATAAACTGACCTCAGTTTTCTTATCTATGAATTGAAGCATCTGAATGAGTGCATTCATTCATTAATTTTATCAAATATTTATTAATAAATATTTCTATTAAGAGCAGGGATTATGCTGAGGGAAGATCCTCCTTCTTCTTAAGGAGTTTGTATTCTACTGGTGACTGACCGGAAGCAGTCTTAAAGAAGTAAGTTATATTTTTGGTTTTGTTTTGATGGGTCGAACTAAGTATTTTCAAATTCTGAGAGAAAGGAGCTATAGATAAAAATATATGGAAGATTCTGGAAAGTGGGAAGACTATCTGTAGAAGAAGGTGAGCTGTCCCCAGAGGCCAGAGAGAGAGGGTCGGGTGTTCCTTTGTGATAAAAGTTTTACTAAAGAAGGTCACAGGTTTGCAGATTGGAAGGTGAGAGAATTTTATCATTAAAAAGGCTTTGATTTTCCTCCTGAAGTCACCTGCTGAGCCATGAGAAGGCTACTATGGGACAGAAGAATTGAAAAAAGCAGTAAAGTCTTAAGATGGCCACTGTGGAGAATGGGACAGGAGGGCCCTGGGCCTAATGCCTAGTGGTGCCAATCGGTACTTTTGGTGATTTTTACATCATAAGAGTACAAGTGAGTGGAGAACCCAAACAATTCAGTTGGTGCGAGGTTGGGGCATTGAGACACAGCATGATGTGGAGACCATGGTAGCCAAGGGCTGGAGGAAATTGGTAAAGACTAGTTGATACAAAGAAGGATTTGTTCTGGTTGGATGGGAAGGTAAGGGGAGGGTGGCAGGAGGAGAGGAAGGCAGCAGGGCGATTGGGGGCAAAGGGATTGGACACCTCACTGAGACAAAGGCAAGTATAGCGGGAATCATGAGAGCGCTAGAAGAGGCAAGGTGTGGTCAGCAAGGGCAAGGTTTGGATTTAAGATTTTACAAAGGAGCAGTTGGAGGAGTATGGTAACTGGGGTCTGGTGGGGAGAGTGGACAGTGGGGGGGGGGGGGTTATTGGAGCTCAGGGGGCCTACGAGCCGGGAGATGGGAGAGTGGTCTGCTTCATCTGCTTACGTGGAGATGAAGGCGGCTGGAGGTCCCGTAGAGTTTCGGGCAGAGAGGATCGTGATCCTACGGTCCCTTGTAGCTCTAACGTCATATTTTTTGGACTTATAAAAGTAACCAATAAGTAAGAAAATGGTGACTTTCAGTGAAGTTCAGTGAGCGATACTGGGTAAGAAGTGCTTAAGAATTCCTTTATTTTACCAAAGCAAGTCAATGTTCGTCTCCAACCAAATATTGTCGCGTCGTATGTCATCGCGGAAATGGGGTAAGTTTTGATTCAGAAGCCGATCTAACCCCATCACTTATCATCTGTGTGGCGTAACTTCTCCAAGAATCTTTCGTTATTTGTAAAACGGAAATCACAATATTGATTTCCTGTGGTCGTTGAGATTTTCATATACTATGTCATATATGAAATGGGTCCCGAAGATGATTTGTTTAGTAACCCCTCTTTCAACCCCCTGCATGTCCTGCCCTGGGTCCATATGGGAGGTGCCACATGAAGAGACTATGCCTGTCCCTGGACCCAGGTGATCGGTTCCAGGGTGGGCACCTGGCCCAGGGGAAGCCAACATGCCCCCCTCTAACATTTTGTACTCCAACCACAATGAGTATGGTTAGTCTCCCTACCACGGCTGAAATCGTGGGGTGTCAGATGTAAAAGGAATTTTTTTTTTTTTTTTGAGAAATGGAGCTGGTCTGTAGATAGAAGCCAAGCTATCCCCTCTTTTGCTTGAATGGCAGAGGTGGGTTTCTTAAAAATGGTGCCGACACAGTGTGTGAAAGTTGCTGGCAGAGGACCTAACCCAGTTCACGTGTTGCACAATGGCTTTTATTTTTTTCAAGCATGGCTACGTAGGAGAGGGATTAGGAGTCAAAAGTAACTACGTGATTTATCAGACACTGCAAACACACGCGTGCATGTGACAGAGACAGAGGCGGAGGCAGGACGGGAGGCAGAAGGCGGGCAAACGCAGGAGAGAAGAATATGAGAAATGACCCACGAGAAGGCTTTCCCAGCTACAGGATAAACAAGTCACCAGTGTCCGCCCAAAGTACTGAACATGCTTCCTGTCCCTACCCTCTCCATCGAGCAGCGCTCCTGGGGAAGGCACAAAAACATCAGAAGTCTTGAAACCAGAAGACAACGAGAGGAGCAACGCGGGTGATCCGGAGCTGAAACAGCCACGAGGAGCCAGAAAACGGGGGAGGGTGACTGTTCCACTGAAACGTGCAGCTGACAATTCGAAAAACTTAGTCACCAGCCTCTGAGAACAGATCACAGAGCCGGGAGGCTGGACTGAGGCACAGCAGGGGGAAACATGTCCTAAGACTCCGAGATGCTGAGCGCAAGGCTTTGAAACTCACAGCCTCTGAAACCAGAAACCTAGACGACCAACTCATGGGAAAAAGCGGAGAAATCCGCTTTGTGTTTCGACGTGCAAATATGACTAACGCCCCTCTGATTGAGGCTTTTGAATGTGGAAACAATTCCAAAGGAATCGTCTACCAGTGAGCATGATTATATTTGATCCTCAAAAAATTCACAAAATGTGCCTCAATTTTGAAAATTGCCATTTTGTGCCTAAATGGCCTTTTTAAAAAAAAACAAAAAAAAAACAAAAACAAAAAAAAACAAACCCCGCTTCACTATTTCACTCAACCTAAATTCCCTTATCGTTCTAACCATAAGTTTAAGAAAAACTGCATTTTTACCCGTTCTGTGGGGGACAAGCACACACAGAAACAAACGTGGATGGTGACAATGTCAACACTAGGTTATGAGCACCCAGATGACTCAATATTTATTTTAATTTTAGATCTCCTCATCAGACCAAAGACACGACCATTTTAAATGTTTATGGAGAAAGTAAGAGATCCCAGAGAGGGTATCACCAAACTCCGCCAAGACCGTGGACTCCAGTTTTAGGGACGGGGAGCCTGAGGGCCAACATGGTAAGATTATTTCTTGCTGGTTCTGAGTAGGGTGACCTGGTTGGGTGAGGGGGAAAGCTGGAAGCAGCACTACCCCAGGGGTCATTGCAACAGCTGAGGAGGAAGGTGAATGGGCTGAAAGACCAGAAGAAAAGGGAAGAAAGGATGGGAGGATTTCGAGAGAAAGAAGGAAGGCTCAATGGCTCCTCATGGCTCACCAGAGGTGGAGACAGAGAGAGAAGCAAACAGTGTAGCTAAATGTAAACCACATAATAGATATATTTTTAGGTCTCAAGGATCCTCTTCAGAACTATATAATGTGGCCACAAGTTTCCGTGTGCACCTGACTAAACAAAACGCTCTAGAAGGTATACTTAGGCCCACGTCAAGTGGTGTTTGTAATTAGAACCCCTGGGCCCTCTTCTCCGCTCCGCCAATTTTGGGAAATTGAGGTCATCACGGTTTGTTCCCTGGTCTGTAAAATGGTGGGTGTGTGGGAGAGAGGACTGGATGTTCAAAAAGAATCACAGAACAGCCTGACAGAAACACCCAGGGGAAAAAAAAAAAATGGCGCCAGACAAAAATTAATTCTGGAAATCCTTTTGTAAATTGTACCGGCTAATGTGAACTTAGTCTTTAAACGAGAAAAACATGAAGGCAGAGGTAAGATTTTGAGAGGTAATTTCAAGTAATTGCTGTGTTCTCTGCACACTGGAGTGAGCAGCCTGACTTTCTGAATAAATGGCCATTTACAGCTGTCATCGCCTGGCAAAGCCCCCAGGGGCATAGCGGATGGCCCCCACACAGACGAGTATGTTCAAAGACACAAAAGGAATTTTCATACAAAAGAACCTTTCTTCTGGCATTAGTAGCCATTGAGTCAGATTGTGATTGAAGAGCAGCGCATTTGTATTATTGTCGCACCAAGGTTGGATTTTTGCACTGGCATGAAGCATGGAAAATTATCCCTTTTCCCTCCAAAGAGTCATGCTGATTTCCTCGAAACATGTAGCACGTTAGTGTTGCTCAGGGCAACTGACTTAATTCAAAGAGATCCTGCTTGTGAGTGACAGCTGAAGCAAGGTGAAGTTTATTTGTGATAGATTTGAGAATGGGTTCTAATAGGTATGCAGAGAGATATCAGGCAGTTAGGAGAACAGCAGCAGATTTCAGAGAAGTTTAGCTAGCTGAGAAGAGCCCATTACGGAAGGTTGAGTTCTTGCGAGAATTTGCATGCAAGCTACTTGGTAACTTCTAAGAAAAAGATTAACCAGAGGCATAGAAATAAGTAAACAAATCTGGCTAATGCATTTTCACCCAGGGAACAGATGTCGCTACACAAAATTCCGTCCAAAACATTCTATCCAAAGCTCCCCAGACTGGGTTAGAAGTCAGATAAAGGTATTCCGGACATACATTAGTGAAACAGACAGTCCGAAGTCGACTTTGGAGATTGCACTGAATCGCCTAAGCCCTCCAATTTTATATATTCGTATGGTAATGTATGACTGGATATGAATGTAATTGCTGCCATTTTGTTCGTTTACTCTCCTCTAAAGAAAATAAGCAACTAGTAAAACTTCCAAAGACATGCATTTTTAACCAAAGAAACATCTGAAAATGAATTGTTTATTGAACACGGCGTCCGGTGAATTTTAATTTGCTAGCTAAGTCTGCAGCCTGACAGTAGTCATTACTGAGTCACAGACTGACTGATTTCAGATTGCGCTCAGAGCTCGTGGGAAGCCATGGAAAGTAACTACAATAGTCATGTATTCCTGTATTGTTTTATATGCTTTTCCCAGACCAAAACAGACCATTTATCCTATTGTATTTCTCTGGTATCGCGTACTTATACTGCAGCACCTAGGGCATTATGTTTCACTTAATTTTCTTCCGTATCAGTCTCCTGCTTGTCTGAAATCCTTAAAGAGCAAAGAATATGCCTCATCCTTCTGTTTTTAGCTCCTGCCCAAGAGTTTGGCACAGCAGTATCCGTCAATAAAAATGTAGTGAATGAATGGATAATTGCTTTCTTCAATTTTTATCAACCTTCACACATCAAAATCTAATACCGTTCTAGAAAGCCAATGAAGGGAATCAGAATAAGTCATCCTGAAGTATGCCACTTTGGCATCAAGATTATTTTGAGCTAGAGACAGTGTAGAATCGACAGATACAGGATGAATTCTCTGCCCTTCCCTTTTCTGCCTAAAGGTAGCGCATACTTTTCCACTGGTGATGGTGTCCCTCTCTCTTCCCCACCCTGCCCAGAAAGAGAAGAGCAACTCACATGACCAGAGACAGGGGAGGCAGCAACAAGGCTAACTTGCTTAAACAGATCTTACTAAAATAACCTTTATCTCTCTTAATTTCCTAGTTACTTCCCCAATACACATGGGACCCTGAAGCCCAGCCCCTCCTGTGTTGCTAAAGGTGTATATAACCCCCGAGTCTAACCACTTCCTTGAGTTTTGCTTCTTTTTGTGAGCTCCCATGCATGTAAGTATTAATAAAAGCTATGTATCTTTTCTCTTAGGAATCTGTCTTTTGTTAATTTCATTGACAGGCTCTCAATATAAGAGGGTAGAGGTTACCCTCTCCTCCCTGACACCATTATATTTCTTTCTTTTTTTCTTTCCTTTCTCCCTTTCCTTTTTTCCTTCTTTCATTCTCTTTCCTTCTTTCCTTCCTTCCTCCTTTCCTTCCTTCCTTCCTTCCTTCCTTCCTTCCTTCCTTCCTTCGTTCCTTTTCTTTCTCTTTCTCTCTTGCCTTCCTGACTTCCTTTATTTTTTTCTTAGAGCGCATGTATGTGAGCCTAGGAGAGGAAGAGGGACGGAGAGAATCTCGAGCATAGAGCTCCACGCAGGGCTCAATCTCAGAAACTTGAGATCATGACCTGAGCCAAAAACAAGAGTGGGGTGCTCAACCAACTGAGACACCCAGGCGCCCCTATTGTCTTTATTTCTTATATTTTAACATTATATATATTTATATATTTTAACATTTCAAACGATAAAACAAAATCAAAGTAACAAACTTCTACCTTGACCACATGGGACTCTTTTTAAAGACTTTTCCTTCCTGTTAACCTTTCAAGCCAAAAAATTAACTCAAAAGGTTTCCACTTTTTAGCCTCTGCCTTGATTACTTATTCTCAGTTTCTATGCCTTTGGCAAAGCAATTTTCTTCTTTCCAAAGGCCATCCCCAAAGCTCCTTTTTGTTAATGAAGACACTCTCCTTGAGCAAACTTGAGTCAGGGGGCTCTGAACTCTCTTCTCAATGAGGCCTCAACTTCAGGACTCCTGTGTCCATCCGTGCATTGCCCAATTTTAGCAAAAACCCCGCTAAGTCAGGAACAGAGAAATTCTCCCACTTGATAACTGATCACGTTGATGTCTGATCAAATTCCTGACCCCCTCACTTCCCCCAGGTGATGTCTAATCACATAGCCTGCCTTTAGCAAAAGTCCTGTCAAGCTGAGTTAGCCAGAATCCCCTTTATCCCTGTTTCCTTAGTAATGTCCCATCTGCTGACCCCACCCTGATCCTGGGCTATAAGTCTCCACCTGCACATGCTATCTTTAGAACCGAACCCAGTTTTGGAGCACCTGCATGGCTCGGTGGGTTAACTGTCCAAAGCTTGACTTTGACTCAGGTCATGATTTCACAGGTCATAAAATTGAGCCCCGCATCAGGCTCTGTGCTGACAGCATGGAGCTTGGTTGGGATTCTCTCTCTCCCACTTTTTCTACCCCTCTTCTCTTCTCTCTCTCAAAATAAATAAATAAACTTTAAAAAAAAAAAAAAAAAGAAAGAACTGATCCCAGTTCTATGTGGAGGTCTCTCTTCCCCTCTTGCAATCATTCCTGAATAAAATCTCTTTCTTCCACTTTACTGTCAGGTTCTGATTTTAACAAGATGTACCGGGACCAGTAGCTCAAAAAAGACCTCCAGCAAAGGATCCTCCCTCCATTTGTCGCTTGCTTTGCCCTGCTAGAGAACAATTTTCAAAAATTTTTCAACATGGCTCTCATTCCTTTCATCATCCATCTGGTAAGAAGCACCAGATAGACTGTAAAACTAAACTCATCATTGCTGCAACCAACGGTAGACGACTTAGTGGCCATGCACGAACTGGAATCAAAAACAACGTACACACACTCAAAAAACCAAAACCATTAGAGAGGACAGAAGAATCTAAAGAACTGAGAGTCAGTAACAGAAAGTTACAGTTCTGCTTTTTGTTATTCACACTGGGAGCCAAGATGAGATAAGGTTGGGCGTACACAGCCCCTAAGGCTTACTTCCCAAGCAGTGCATTTCTCCAAGCTTCCATGTCTAGCCCACTTGAACATAGCACTGCTGCCTCCAACATCCTTAAGGTACAATGTTTTTAATGTCAACAACCTGCATCTGATGCATACGGCAAAAATGAACATGGGGCGCGTGGCTGGCTCAGTCAGTAGAGCATGCGACTCTGGATCTCGAGATTGTGAGTTCGAGCCCCACATTGGGTGTAGAGATTACTTAAAAATAAAATCTTAAAAAAAAACAACAACGTAATAATCAAAGAAGGAACTGGTAAGACATGAAGGCTATTTCAGAGAGATTAAAGAGAGCGCCCCAGTGTCACAGTCATAAAGCATCTGATTTCGGCTCAGGTCATGATCTCACGGTTTGTGGGTTTGAGTCCCACATGGGGTGAACAGGAGCCTCGCTTGGGATGGGCCCCGCTTCTCTCACTCTCTCTGCCCCTCCTGGGATTCTCTCTCTCTCTCTCTCTCTCTCTCTCAGCCCTTTGCTCACTTGTGCCCTCTCTCTTTCTCTCAAAACAAAAAGAGAGAGAGAAAGAAAGAAAGAGACTGAAGAACAGAGAGATACAGAATCAATTACGAATGCTGAAATAAATTTGTTAACAGAGGTAAGATGTGTAAATATCTAATGGAAAATCAGATGTAAAGCTTGAAATTATCTTTTATACCAGCGGGAAATGAACTGTTTCTCTAGTGGAACAATATTCATTTGCATCATTGCGGACAAGAATCATTTGTACGGCTATCAGTTTTCCATAAGCTAACTTCTTCCCTTACATAGACGTACAATTGCCTAGATAATAAGTCAAAGCTTATACATCGCTACAGAATCAGATAATCTCCAAAGGGACTGCCAACTCTTTGTTGAAAGGACACTTGGCAAGCTCTTTCACCCACTTCAAAGTCTTGGACAATCTCTCCTGACATCCTTTTGGAATTTAATTATCTTCCCTATTCCTCTTTCTTTCTCATTATTATTTCTTTCCTTCTTTTCTCCTCAGGTATATACTGATCACTTACTGTGTTCTAGAGCAGCACTGAAGAACAGAACTCTCCATGATAACGGAATTACTTTCTGTCCATGCTCTCAAGTATGCCAGCCACTAACCACACATGGCTATTGAACAGTTGCAATGTGGCTAGTAGGACTAATACATTTTAATTTGGCTTAAACTTGACTAATTTAAATCTAGATAGCCACACGTGGCCTGGGTCCTTTAAGGGAAGGCACAATTGCAGCTACTGTGTGGGATTCATCAGCGTGTAAGGTATTGTACCCCCGATTCCCACCCTTTTTCCCTATAAGCTTGTGTGTTCATAGAGAAGTTCAGGCAGTAGGAAAACCACCCTTTTGGAAGGCAGCAGGTAAGCACGATGGTGGTGTGTGAATGCAGAGGGGAGACTACTTCTAGCTGGGTAGATCAGCAAACACTTGAGACAGTGTTGGATAAAACTTGCCAAGATGCTAGAGAAAGACATTCCAGAAAAGGGAAGAGCATGGCACAAATACCGAGGTAAGTAGGTGCAATGGGTGTATTTAGGGATGCAGGAGTTACCCTGGTAGGCCAGGGCACAGAGCTCAAGTAGGCAAGCGGTGAGAGCTGAAGTTTTCTAGAAACGAAAAGGCCTTAAAAACAGACTACGAAGTCCTTTTGAAAATCACTGATGAGCTTAGGAGTTTGTCCTGTAAAAGTTATGGGAAGTCACTGAATGCCCTACACGGAGGACGACGTGACCAGATATTTACTTTTTTTTTAAGAATCTCCATAAAGGCACCACGGAAGACAGACTGGAAGGCAGGAGCCAGCAGTGTTTAGGATACCCATCGGAAGGCTGTCAAAACCATTGACGTGAGAGGTGATGGGGTCTGCGCTAACATCATGGTAACCAATAACATCGGGGGCATTCATTCGACACGGCTATAGCCCAAGATTTAGTTTAGTTTTTGATAGAATATGTATATATGCATGTATGTGTATATATGTGTATGTGTATATATGTGTATGTGTATACAGCTCTGTAGGCATATATACATATGTACGTGTATACAGGTACATACGTGTATACAGGTACGTATTTGTATACAGGTACGTAGGTGTATATAGTTACGTATGTGTATATGTATACACACACACACTTTCCAGGCAAAATGACTGTTAGGGGTGAACTTAAACATGGCAACTCTGACAAGAGGAAAAACTATTTTCATTTCTGCACCCAGCTCTGTGAATCTCTATGTGATTTAGGAACAGGCCTTCAATGACTTATACAGGGTCAACCTTGGACAAAATTGTAAAAGGTTTTAGAAGCATTCAGCCCCCCACTTTCCTTATTTAGCCTGCATAGCTAACATGTATTTATTGATCACTTATTATGTACCTGGACCTTCATTAGGATCTTAAATTATTAATTTCCTATGTCCGCTATAACAAAGTACACCAGTTTAGTGGCTTGAAATACCACACATGTATTACCCCCCACTTCTGAAGGTTAGAAATGTGACATTCTCACAGGGATACAATCAGGATGTCAGCAAGACTATGTTTCTTGCTGGAGGCTCTCGGGTAGGATCCGTTTCCTTGCCTTTTCCAGCTTCTGGAGGCTGTCTGTGTTCCTTGGCTCAGGGTCACTTCCTCTACTTAAAAGACAGTAATGGTGGGTCAAGTTCTTTACAGCCCTTTGACCTTCTCTTCTGTCTCCCTCTCCCACTTTTAAGAGTCCTTCTGATGACACTTGGACCCACACAGATAATTCAGGATAAATCCCTAGGTTGAGTCCATTGATGCATACCCTTAATTCCACTTGTAACCTTAATTCCCCTTTGCCATTTTCCCATCCCAAGTTCCTTAACTATAATCAACCACGAAGTCCCTTCTGACATATAAGGTAACATATTCACAGATTCCTGGGATTAGCATGGACATCTGGAAGGGGGTAATATTCTACCTACCACAAATACATTATTTCATCCAATTCCCACCACATAATTACTATGATTATTTCCATTTTAAGGGGGCTTAGGACTCTAGCACTAGGTTGTAGATAATGAAACTAAAACTTAGGGAAGTTGAATTCAATGACCCAGTGGGATATTTTGAGCTTGAGGCTCTCACCGCACTTCAGGGGCATAGACAGTTATCTACTTTGCTTACTGTAGGGAGAGCCTGGATCCCAGGCAAGGCTTTGAGGACAGGAGGGACAGGATTCGGAGAGTGTTGTTATCTCAGAGTCAAGTCAGATGGCGCCTCACTGCCTTTCTTGTCCTGGGAGCCATCCACTTGAGGGATCAAAAGACAAATGGGCCACGTACATTCAAAATTAGCTCTCCCTAAATAAAACATTAAGTTTATTTTTTAAATGAGAGAAAAGCTAAAATGTTACTATAAATTGTATACCAAATACGTGCACGGAGATCACATGTGGTCATTTCAGAAATCCAGAAATATCAGGCACATTCGGTGGAAGCTAGTCTTTGAAAAGATACGGTCTGGTTTTAAAGCTAAAAAAATGTGTAATTCTATGGTCCCTTTGTTCGTTCTCTCGCCCCGGTCTCCTTCATCAGCTAAAAGTGCAACAAATCCAGCTGCGGGTCTCCTAGGCAGGGCTGGATTTCTTTGTTTGAAGCTGGTTATACACTTGTGTTCAGCCTGTGCAAATTCACGGAGCCGTGCACTTATGATTTGTGTCCTTTCAGGACGTACGCAACGCTAATAAATTTAAGAAGACACTAATACCAGAGAGTGAGTGCAAGGGGATGGTCTCAATGGAGGAAGCAGGACTGCTGGGTGGCCGAGGGCAATTTACCCTGGAGTTTATGCTCCAAGGCCCTCCCCGCTCTGGGTTCCCATGAGCATGAGACATGCTGCTAAGGAGCAGCTGGGTGTTCTAGGTGGAGAAGGGAAGCCAGACTCCCATGAGATATCACCTCCAGAAAAAAAGGAAAGAAGGAACAGATTTCTGAGGATTCAGTGATTCCTTTTCTTTTTTAAAATACATATGCACTTTTTGATTTTAAAAAGCAAACAAAAACGAACAGAGTACTCACTCTCGTAGAGGTCATAGTGCCATGGAAAAGCATGCTGCACGGGGGAGCAGGAAAGACCACACCCAAATCCGTGGCAAGCAGGAAAGACAAATGCTTCAAACTGCTGCTGTATTGACTCCCAAACAGTCAAGTTTCAAAACGTGTGGTCTGGTGCATCTTAATGTCTTTTGAATCCCTGCCTTCATGGAACTTACTTGCTGAAGTGGGGGTGGAGACAGACTGACCAAAAACAAAGCAAGTGCAACATAGAGTAATTGACAGGGGACAAGTGCTATGGAAAAAAAAAAAATAAACCAGGGAACAGGAAAGGGAGGGCCATGGCGGTGGTGATGAAGATAAGGCGTGATTTTTAAAGAAGGTAAAGAAGGACGTCCTCGTGGAAATATGGCATTTAAGCAGATACCTGAAAAATCAGCATCCTGTGGGCATCTGTGGACACGCATCAATGTAAGGGGAGCAGTAAGTGCAAAGGCCCAGAGGTGGGAGGCTACAAGGAGTCAGTGTGGTTGGGGCAGAGCTGAGTGCGGGGTGAGCAGTGAGCAGCAGGAAAAGTGTTCACAGCGGGGGGGTGGTGGGGGGGGTGGGGGGGGTGCAGACCTGGCAGGTGTCTTGAGCCACAGCAGGGAGTCTGGCTTTTACTCTGAGTGGATTTGAGGAGGAATTGATCACAGGAGTGATATAATCTGAGTTAGACTATAACTGGATCATTCTGAAACTATACTAAGACAATCTGAGGGTTGTTGTAGAAGCAGGGAAAAGAGCTCGGAGCCTAAGCAATGATCCAGGTAAAGACAGGAACGCTGATGGAAGGAAGAGAGGAAGATAAGGAGAAAAGGGATCCGACTTTGTTTATCCTTAAAGTCAGACCAATATGACTTCCCGACAGACTGGATGTAGGTTAAGGGAGAAGAAGAGTCAAGAATGATTCTAAACTTTTTGGACTGAACAATGAAAACATACAGCAGCCTCTCACAGTCATGGGAAAACTTGGGAAGTTTGGGAAAGTCCATGGGAAGGACTCAAAGAAAGCGAAAATACAGACCACAGAATGGAAGAGAATATTTACAACTTATATCTAATAATGGTCTAGGTCCCAGAATATATAAAGAACACTTATAACTCATCAATAAAAAGACAAGTAACACAGTTAAAAATGGACAAAGGATTTGAATGGATATTTTTGCAGGGAAATTGTACAAATGGCCAACAAGTACATGAAAAGATGCTCAACATCATTAGTCATCAGAAACATAGTAATCAGGGGGCGCCTGGGGAGCTCAGTCAGTTAAGCGTCTGACTTGTCATTTCAGCTCGGGTCATGATCTCATGCTTTGAGGGATTGAGCCTGTGTGGGACTCTGCTGACAGTGCGGAGCCTGCTTGGGGTTCTCTCTCTCCCACTCTCTCTGCTCCTTCCCTGCTCATACACACACACTCTCTTTCCCTCTCTCTCAAAATAAATAAATAAGCATTAAAAATTTAAAAAAGAAAGAAACATGGAAATCAAAACCAAATGAGGCAAATCTCATACTTAGTAGAATGGCTGTATTCCAAAAGATTGACAGTAAAACAAGCATGTGGAGAAATCGGAATCCCCATACATTGCTGGTGGGAATGGAAAACTGTGCAGTCACTTTGGAAAACAGTTTGGGAGTCCCTCAAAAACTTAAATGTAAAGTTGCCATATGGCCACCAATTTGACTCTTGGTATATACCCAAGAGACCTGAGAACTATGTTCACTCAAAAACAGGTACACGAATGTTCATAGCAGCATGATTTATGATAGTAAAAAATAAGAACAAATATCCATTAACTGATGAATGGATAAACAAAATGTGGTATATCCACACAGTGGAATATTATTCAACAATAAAAATATTCAATACTACTGATACATACTAACAGACAAAACTTGAAAATGTTCTGCAAAGTGAGAGAAGCTAGTCACGAAAGATCATGTATTGTATTGTATGATTCCATTTAATTAATTTATTTTTGAGAGAGAGAGAGAGAGAGAGAGAGAAAACAAGTGGGGGAGGGGCAGAGAGAGAGGAAGAGAGAGAATCCCAAGCAGCCTCCGTAACGTCAGCATGGAGACTGACATGGGATCGAACTCATGAACCGTGAGATCGTGACCTGAGCTGAAATCAAAAGCCAGATGCTTAACCAACCGAGCCACCCAGGTGCTCCAGTATGATTCCATTTAAGTAAAATGTTCAGAATAGGTAAATCCACAGAGATCGAAAGTAGGTTAGAAGTTGCCAGGGGCTTGGGGAAGGCAAATGGGGAGTCATCACTAGTGGGTATAAAGTTTCTTTTTAGGGGCACCTGGGCAGCTCAGTCGGCTGAGCATCCGACTTCAGCTCAGGTCATGATCTCACAGCTTGTGAGTTGGAGCCCCATGTCAGGCTCTGTGCTGACAGCTCGGAGCCCAGAGCCTGCTTCGGATTCTGGGTCTCCCTCTCTCTTGGCCCCTCTCCCATTAGTACTCGTGCTCTGTCTTTCTCTCTCTCAAAAATAAATAAACACCAAAAAAATATATATTTTTTTAAGTTTCTTTTTAGGGTAAGAAAAAGGTTCTGATCAGAGTATAGAGATGGTTACAATCACACTAAAAACCATGGGATTATACACCATTAAAGGGAACATTTTACGATAGGGTGAATTATATCTCAAATTAAAAAAAAAAAGAATGAACGTTTTTGACAGTTATTCTTAAAAGAATATCTATGAGCAGGACATGTATCAATTATTCAGACTTAGCATAATAACAGTAATAAAACCAGTACAGTCTGGCATCAAAGTAGACTAATAAAACAGAAACTAAAAGTCAGAGGCAGGTCCATGTGTATAGGGAAATTTAATATATAGTCAACTGGTACCACAAATCAATGGAGAAAGAATAAATTGTTGTATAGCTATGGTTAGCAAAGCGGACCTACTATCAGAAGCAAATAAATCTGAATTACTAGCTAACACCAGACAGATGGAGTCCACATGGATTAAAGACCTGAAGTTATTGGAAAATGGGATGTTTCTTGTGACTTTCGATGGGGAAACCTCTTTTTTTTTAAATTTATTTATTCTTTGAGAGAAAGAGAGCGAGCGAGAGAGTCAGTGGGGGAGGGGCAGAGGGAGAAGGAGACAGAGGATCCCAGGCAAGCTCTGTGCTGACAGTGTGGTGCCCCATGCGGGGCTTGAACCCACAAACTGTGAGATCATGACCTGAGCCAAAGTCGGATGCTCAACTGACTGAGCCACCCAGGCGCCCCACAATGGGGAGAATTCTTCAAATGAATCTTCAAACAATAAATCTCAAACTTAATGAGTTCGATTACACTGAAGTTAAAAATGTCTGTTTAGCAAAGCACATCGTGGACAAAATTAAGACAGGTACAGAATGGAAAAATGATCTGCAATGGTTAAAATCAACAAAAGGTTAATATCTGAGCAAACAAGAGATATTCTCATATCAACAAGGAAAAAGTAACAATTCCAATATAAAGTCAACAAAGGATACTACAAGGCGATTTATAGCGGAGGAAAGTCACATGACTAAGGAGCATAAGAAACAATGATGTGATAGTGAACCGAGACAGGACACATCCCCTAATAAACAGGCAAAATTAGAAAGATGGAAAATGACAACTGTTGACAGGGATGTAGGGATATCTGAATCCTCATGCACTGCTGGAGGAAATGGAGACTGATGTTGTCAGCTGTCAGACTGATGTTGTCCTGTTCGGGGTATACGTTCAAAGAAATCCTCACGCGGATCCGTAGGGAGAAGAATTTGAGTATAATTATTGCAACATTCATATTGGTTTTGGTATCGGGAAGCTATAGACAGTCTTGCAATGTACCACTTGAGAGAGGGGATAAATAAAATATATATACTTTCTAAAATTCACCCACCCCTATGTGTGCACACGTACATGCGTGCCAGATATAAATGCTCAATGGCCTTAAGAATAACTAAATCTTTATTTCTGCAAATCTGATTTGCCTGGGCCTGTTCCTAATTCTAACCACAGAGAACCTCATGTTTTTCTTGGGTCTCAGCTCACCTACTCACACAGAGCTTACCATCCCAGGTTGGAATAACACGACTTCTAAAACCCACACTCTCTTAACCCTCAGGCCGAAAGAACGATGCTTTTGCATTTTTTCCATGTTCTGAATTCCCAGTGCAGGCACAAACTGGTTCTTCTGCTTATCCTGTGAGCCCTGAAGCTACACTTGATCCATCTCTGTTTTCCTGCCAAGAGACTAGATCTTCTTTTAAAACTAAACCTAAGCAGGAGCTCTGGGTCCACTGTCAGATTCAGACCTCTTGCCAGCTCTTGACCTTGATCAGGAAATGAGCTTGTGGAGTTGTCTTAGACCTTGAATTTGCCCTAGTACAATGAAGGATTACTAGCACCTGGGCACATTCTTCCATACCTTGCCGTAGGGGCTCCCCTGTTCGTAGGTCCTGGCCACCCCCATCTGCCTTTCATTCACACTGGAAGTGTAGACCATGCCCAATGCAGTAGGCTGAATAACGGTCCCTGAGTTGAGTCCTCTTCCTATTCCTGGGACCTGTGAATCTTGCCTTGTAGGGCAAAAGGGACTTGGCAGATGTGATTAATTTCAAGAGCTTTAGAAGAGGGAGATTTTCCGGGATTACCCAAAGGGCCCAATGCAATCACAGCAATCCTTAAAAGAGGGATGATGAAGGAGTTAGAGTAAGAGGAGAAGGTGACCCAAAATGGAAAGAGACTGGAGTGACTGGCTTTGATCATCAGGAAGGGGCCACAAGCCAAGGAACAGAGGTGGCCACCAGAAGCTGAAAGTACAGAGAACATCAGGAACCCTCGTGCTGGCACTTTGACTTTAACCCAGTGACACTGATTCGGGAGTTCTGAGCTCCGGAACTTTGAGAGAATAAACTTGCGTTAATTTAAGCCATTACATTTGTAGTGACTTGTTACGACAGAAATAGGAAATCATTACACACCAGAAACACTCTCAACGTGTTATACTGAACACCTCCTAATCCTACAACTGAGGGCTCTTTTCCTTTTCCTCTTCCTTCTGAGCCCTCTTGGGAGGCTGCCAGATGTAGCAGCAGCAAAAATACGGGTTTTAAGGGGGAAAAATCCAGATCTGGTTCTAAGTAGTGTTTCCAAGCAAGAATTCTTTCTTGTCCTTTCTCAAAAAATTTGTACGTGTTTCTATATCCTGGGGAAGATCAGCTGAGAAATTGGGGAAAGGAGAAAATATAATTCTCCAGCAAAAACGAAAGCTTAGCCATCAACATAGAAGGGGAATATTTATGATCTAACCAGCCAGTCTTACTTGTAGCTGTTGCTATACATGCGTGCTTCTGACTTTACCTGCTGCTAAGAGTGAGTCATTCTGGCCCATAAAATAACTATTAGTAGGTTTATACACATCGTATGCTTTATTTAAGTCCTATAGATGATGTTCTAGGAAACAACAACTTTAGAAGCAAATAAATCCTTAAATTGGCAATTTCTACACATGAATTTTATCGTTATGTTCACCTTTTTGGGAGATCCAAATATTACATTATTTGAATACTAGCCAGTGCTGTTTTCTGGCATTTCCCAACATTTGAACATTTGCTGTGGTTTAGAGATACTACTCAACTTAATATTTCTTACTCATCAAACACAAAATTTTAGATACCCAGACTAGTGAGTGAAGTGCATAAAGAATGCTGGAAGTATTTTAAGCATAACTTATAGTTTGGGGAAATTCCTGAGAAATCAGATAAATTATTATATCTCATTCTTGAACCCCCCACATTAGTATCTATTAGGAATTTGGATGCCCCAGTTCAAATTCCCACTCTATCATTCTACTAGTGGCACAATCTTGGGAAAATTACTATTTTAAGCTTCAGTGTTTTCATCAATCAAAAGGAGATAATAATACCACATAGGTTTGCTGCAAGGATTAAATAAGATTATATATGGGAGGTGCCAGAGACATAATAAGTCTTCAAAAAAGTTCAAAAACAACATGGGGTAAATTTTTGTAAGGTTGGATTTGGCTATGGATACTGAGATAGACAACAACAACAACAACAACAACAACAAACAAGCAGCTAAAGGTAATGTAGAGGGGCATCTGGGTGGCTGTCAGTTAAGTGTCTGACCCTTGGTATTGGCTCAGATCATGATCTTGCGGTGGTGAGAATGAGCCCCGTGTCAGGCTTGGTGCAGAGCCTGCTTAAGATTCTCTCTCTCTCTCTCTCTCTCTCTCTCTGCCTCTCCCCCTGCTTCTTCTCTCTGTTTGTCTGTCTGTCTCTCTCTCTCAAAAAAAAAATAGAACTTAAAAAAGATTTTAAAGGTGAAGTCGATTCGTTGGACATCAGCAAAATTAAAAACTTGCGTGCATCCACGCATATTATCAAGAAAGTGAGAAGATGACCAACAGAATGGGAGAAAATGTTTCCAAAATATGTATCTGGTATATACGTGATCATATTTCCAGAATATATGAAGAGATCCTAAGTCTCAACAACAAAGACACAAACTTGACTTCAAAAAGGCAAAGGACTTGAGTAGATACTTCTACGGTGAAGATACCCAAATAACCCATAAGTACACGAAAGGGTGCTGAGCGCCCTTAGTCATTAGGGACATACAAAGGAAGAGCACAATGAGATACCATTTGGCACCCTCTAAGATGGTAATAAGAATAATAATAACAATAATAATGGAAAATAGTAAGTGTTGGGGAGGATGTGAAGAAATTGAAACCCTCACATTGCTGGTGGGAATGTAAAAGGATACAATTGCTGTGGACAACAGTTTGGTGGCTCTTCAAACAAACGGTAAACACAGAATTGCCAAATAATCCAGCAATTCCGCTCCTACAGGTATACCCGAAACAAGTGAAAGTAGGGACTTGAGCAGACACTTGTATGATAATATTCATTGCAGCATTATGGACAATTGGTAACATGTGGAAGCAATCCAAGTGTCCACCAGGGGGTGAGTGGATAAACACAGAACAGTATATGCATACAATAGAATATTATTCAGTCATTAAAAGAAATAGATGAAGGGGATGAACAAGATACAAGAGATTAAGAGTACACTTATCTTTTTTAAAAATATTTAGTTATTTAAATTGTTTTTTAATGTTTGAGAAAGAGAGACAGGAAGAAAGAGAGAGAGAGAGAGAGAGAGAGAGAGAGAGAGAATGAGCAGGGTAGGGGCAGAGAGAGAAGGAGACATAGAATCTGAAGCAAGCTCCAGGCTCTGAGCCTTACATGGGTCTTGAACCCACGAATCACGAGATCATGACCTGAGCCAAAGTCGGATGCCCAACCAACTGAGTCACCCAGGGGCTCCAATGTTTATTTATTTTTTGAGAGACGGAGGGAGGGGCAGAGAGAGAGAGAGAGAGAGAGAGAGAGAGAGATAGAGAGAGAGAGAGGATCCCAAGCAGGCTCTGCACTGACAGTGCAGAGCCCAATGTGGAGCTCAAACTCACAAACTGTGAGATCATGACCTGAGCCAAAGTCAGAGGCTTAATTGACTGAGCCACCCAGGTGCCCGAGAATACACTTAACTTGATGAACACTGAGTAATGTATAGAATCGGTGAATCCCTAAAACTAATAATACACCGCGTGTTAATTATATTTAAATTTAAAAAAAAGATAGTGAAGTTCTGACACCTGCTACAACATGGATGAATCTTAAAAACATCATGCTGAATGAAATAAGCCAGACATAAAATGACAAATGCTGCATAATTACATGAAATACCTAGAATAGGCCAATTCAAAGAGACGTAAAGTAGACTCGGGTCTACCCAGGCTGTCGCGGGCATGGGGAGTTACTGCTTGATGGCCACAGAGTGTCTGGTGGGGCGGTGGACCAAGTGGGACATGTAAGTGAGGCCAGTAGCACATCCTGGGAATGCCATTACGCCTCCGCACTGTACCTCTAAAAATGATTAAAATGCTAATTTTATATGAAATTTGTTTTACCCTCACCCCCACCCCATTCCCATTCTAATGGGGCTTCCTCATGAGATTGTGCTTGAGGAAAGGTTTCAGTGGCTGGGAGAATGAGAAGCCACTTTCCCACTGGGTGCTGTCTCTGGGGTACTAACGTGTCCCTTGTCTTCTAAAAATTTTTTAAGTAGGCTCCACACCCAGCACGGAGCCCAATGTGGGGCTCAAACCCAAGACCCTGAGATCAAGACCTGAGATGAGATCAAGAGTCAGATGCTCAACTGACCGAGCCACTCAAGCACCCCCGAGTGTCCCCCGTCTTAACAGACATTTTATTCCTTTGCCAGATAGTCTCCTTCATTGTCTGATTTTTCTCATAACTAAAGACCTGTAAAAAGAGAGATGCCTGGGTGGCTCGGTTGGTTAAGTGTCCAACTTCAGCTCAGAGCATGATCTCGCGGTTTGTGAGTTTGAGCCCTGCGTCGGGCTCTGTGCTGACAGCTCAGGGCCTGGAGCCTGCTTTGGATTCTGTGTCTCCCTCTCCCTCTGCCCCTCCCCTGCTCACGCTCGCTCTCGCTCTTTCTCTCTCAACAATAAACATAAAAAAAAAAAAAAAATTAAACACTGTATGAGGCAAGAACATGACTCTGTCTGACCTGAAGTATGGCAGTTAAGCTCGGTGAAGTAAGAAGATGCCAGAAAGTAAAGAGGCTACCACTCTCTTAGTCTCTCCATGTTCACAAATTACTCAGGACACCCTGGTTAGGGGCAGGAGTGGTAGGGAGTGGGGTGGTTTTGAGGTGGGCCTCACCAGGCAAAGACCACAAGCCCCAAACGCAGAGCGAAGCGAGGTGACGTGTGGCCCCCCTGAAAGTTGACTGTCCTGTTGGCTTCTCCTGACACCGGACCCACTGCGCCAAGAGACCCTGAGCCAGCATATCTGTCACCATAAAACACTACCACGAGGCAAGGCCTACTGCAGAGTTAACCTTATCTGAGAGGCATTATGCGATCAAGGAAGATTTGGCAAGCTTCACGCGCTCTGCTCCGCAGAAAAGGCTGAAGTGCTGATTTTCGCTTCTCCAGCTCATTTCCACTCAGCTAAATGAAGGAACAGCAAACACAGCGTCAGTGCGATGACTGGAAGGACACAAACCAGACACAGGCTTGCTAAGTTAAGTACATTCAAAGAAGAAATATTTATATTTTACATTTTAAATAGTCCCCGAGGGAAGCGCGGTATGGTTTTCATCTCGCTTGTGTTTAAGAACTTACCGTCCTTAAAAAAAAGCAAAGCAGGCCCCGCGAGCTACGGATTGAAATGACAGTGATTTTCTTATCGTACAGATCAAAATAACAGGCTTAGAATCCAAAGGAGGCTTTCTGTGGAAATGCATGAAATATGGGCTACACAGAAGAAAAGGTAAAAATGATTGTATTAACAATGAGCGAACGTTCCGACCGTCACACCACTGGCTGCCCGGACACAGGCCCCTAGGAGGTAATGTGTCCCAAACTTCTCCTGTATGATTATGTAACACAAATGCACATTTTTAGGAGTGTGTCTTCTGAGATTTGGGGCAAAGAATATAGAGATTTGTGCAAAAGGGGACTTAGGAACATTCTAGAAAAACTCAGGGAAGAGGGCATGTAGATTTCTGATCTGGGTTGCCCTGCGAGATACAGTGTGGATGGAAAAGGTGTGGTCTCTTGAGGGAATGGAGACTTTTCAAGGTCCCTATGTGAGCGGAAAGAGCAAAGGCAGCTCAACCAGTTTACGGAAGGTAACCCTCAGTTCGGTCATGGGGTACAAACGTCTACTCTGTGGGAAATGATAGTACCACTTGCTGTGACACTTCAGGGTGACGAATGAAGGAATTAGCTTGCTAGGCTTTGGGTCCCAGCTTCACCTCTTACTAGCCAGGTGACTTGGGCGGAGTCACAGTCTCTGGGAGTCAACATCTCTATCTGATAAATGAGGAAAATAATAGTATTTATCTTCTTAACTTTGATAAACTCTTAGAGCACTTACTCTACACCAGTTCCTGGGCTAACTGCTTACTCGTATTTACTCCTTGATTCTCATCATGAATTTTAGGTAGTAAAGGTGGTTGTAAGGATTAAATGAGATAATACAAGCAATTAGTTATAAAACAGTGCCCAAGATATAGAAAGTGCTTGGCGAATGTCGCTAATGTTAATATCATTATTGCTTTTGAATGAACTCAGTTTAGTCTGCAGCCATTTTCTTATATCTGGGCTGATAAAAAAATATTATTAACAAAAGCAACAATATAATGGCAGCTATCATATATGGACCGCTTATTATATTCTAGGGACTATGTTATGTTTCTTCCATATACCATATCAACCTTGCAAGGCAGAAAGTGTTACATCTGCCTCACATGGGAACTAAGGTTCAAAGCGGTTAAGGAATTTGTTCAAGTTACCACCACAAACAAGTGTCAGAGGCAGGCGTTGGAGCCCATGCTCTTTCAATATGCCAGGCTATGGAAGCCAGAACTAATAAACAAATTTCATTATTACTGAACAGACGACATGAAGAAGCAAATTCATTTGAAAGGTTGAATGATACCCATATGTGGCTATATATGTTCTCTAAACAACAGTGGACTCATGTAAGAATAACTTCCTCCAAGAAGTAGATCCCCTCCCCCCCACCCCACCACAGTGCCTGGTACACATGGGTACATCACAAATGAAGGTGGTGGTCCCAGGGCTGGCAGGGGCATGGGGGTTAGCTGTTCCCTTTATGTGATATGATGTAGACGTAGAATGATTCCCCCAAACCTCTCATGCTTTCAGTTATAGAGTTACATAAATAGTATCATTAGTCCTTCCGCAAGGAAAGCTCTGGCTGAAGAAAGAGACAACGAAGGTCCCAGAAAGAAGACCATACCAGAACATACACTCAAAATAGACAGGCAGCGTGGATGAGAGACGATGAGTCAGGAGAGCTGGGCTCTGGGCTCAGCCCTGCAACTCACCAAGTGCAGCACCCTGGCCAGGGTCAGGGTGATGCCCCAATCTCCATTTCCTGGATTCCCAAATCTTCTGATGAGCCAACAGTAGAGTGAGACTTGGGGGTGATGTTGAAATTCAGACACACTGGTCTAATTCTGAGATGCAGTGATCCAGCCATCAACCTGATCAGAGCCTCAAACCCCAGCCCGTCTGACTCTGGATCCTTTAATGCTAATTGGAAAGAAAACGCCTGGAATTAGGATGGAGGCTGTGGTACCCCTTCCAACATTGTGCCTGGACAGCTTTCTCTCGTTCTTCCAGCTCCTTTCCCCCCAAAGCCGAGTCAGTTTCTCCAAACCTCTTTCTGTAGCTCTCTTTCCCTTGCTGCCAACACTTTGTTTCCCCCAAACATACTTCTGATCACACCACATTATACTAGCCTCCTGGTATTTTAAGTTCTACCTTTGTAAAATAACAGATTGAGCTGGAAGCTATCAAAGTTTCCTTGTAGGCCAAGCATTCTCGGATTCTGTACGTGGAGTTGTATATAATCACATTTCATGTCTATTTCAGAGAGCTCTGTTTAACTTTTTTTTTTTTTAAACGTTTTTTATTTATTTTTGGGACAGAGAGAGACAGAGCATGAACGGGGGAGGGGCAGAGAGAGAGGGAGACACAGAATCGGAAACAGGCTCCAGGCTCCGAGCCATCAGCCCAGAGCCTGACGCGGGGCTCGAACTCACGGACCGCGAGATCGTGACCTGGCTGAAGTCGGACGCTTAACCGACTGCGCCACCCAGGCGCCCCTCTGTTTAACTTTTAAGGCTTTGACATCAGATCAACAATAGCCCTGATGTAGGATGTAATTAGACAATCAGACAAATATTATTAAATGAGCTCAAATGTGAGTGTGTCTCCTCTTTAAATAAATTGTCCAGAATGAAATAATCTACTGTTTGTATAGATATTTACTGTTTGCAGACACTCTCAACTGCACTGTCTCATGTGCTTCTTACGTGAACCCTAAAAGATAGGTGTGAACCCCTCACCATACCTAAACCGTGATCTTGTCACGTCTCACCTATCTTTTTCCGTGTTAGTCATGAAGGAAACTCTGAACAGTGGCACACCAACAGTTGAGTTCTGCAGCTAGATGTAGCCTGGGCGGTTGGCAAAAGAATCTCTCAGTGGCTCACTAGCGTTACCTTTCCTGAAAACCAAGGTGTCTTTGTCTGTTTGGGCTGCTAAAATAAAATATTTGCAACTGGGTAGCCCATCAATACCAGAATTTTATTTCTCACAGTTCTGGAAGCTCGGAAATCCTAGATCAAGTTATAGGAGGATTTAGTGTCTGGTGAAGGCCCGCTTCCCGGTCAACAGATAGTTGTCTTCTTACTCTGTACTGCCATGGTGGAGGTGAGGTGAGCTCTCTGGGGTCCTTTTTTAAGGACACTAATTCCATTCCTGAGGGCTCCACCCTCATGACCTAATCACCTCCCAAAGGCCACACCTACAAATACCATCCTTGGGGGTTAGAATTTCAACATATGAATTTGGGGGGGGGGCAGGGGGGACACACACAGCATTTAGTCCATAGCACAAGGCTAACCATTTTATCCATCTAGTGACACTATAAGAATAATAACGAGGGGCGCCTGGGTGGCTCAGTCGGTTAAGCGTCCGACTTCGGCTCAGGTCATGATCTCGCGGTCCGTGAGTTCGAGCCCTGCGTCGGGCTCTGGGCTGATGGCTTGGAGCCTGGAGCCTGCTTCCGATTCTGTGTCTCCCTCTCTTTCTGCCCCTCCCCCGTTCATGCTCTGTCTCTCTCTGTCTCAAAAATAAATAAATGTTAAAAAAAAAATTAAAAAAAAAAGAATAATAACGAAAAGACTTTCTAAGTAATTTACAAAAACCCAAGGCTAATACTTGTACAACTATAGGTAAGTACTTTGAATATCTTACTTGTGATCCCGTCCAAAAGATTAGGCTGGGGTTTCATTAGACTGGTCTCTTCTACTCAACAGGTTTCCGATATGAAGGGTGATTTATAAATTTTATGCCAGGAGAGAAATTTAAGAGGTGATACTAATCTCTTGATAATCGAAGCTTCCTCAAAGTCTTGCATTAAAACAACACTGAACACAGAATTATATGCCATTAAAACACACACGCACAAGAAAAACTCATACGAAGTAATTCTTTGGAGCCTAAAGATTTGCAGATCTCCACCAAGGATTAACAGTGGTCACCATAAATAGCTGTTTAAAACAAAGTGAAGCCATATTTCTAGACACACCTCAGCTAACTTAGGAATCTATAAGGTAACCAGATAATCAGCTTGTGAGAAGCAAATGGGGATGGTTCCTTCCTTTCACTGCCATTTAGGCAAATTAGATCTGTTTCTTATTTGTGAAGACAAAGCAATATGGCATCTCTGTGAGGTTTTCTGTTGTTTTTCAAATAGACTTTGAAAACATTAAAAAAAGAAACAACTGTGAAATATTGGTTGAATTTTCAATTCAGTTGCCAAAGCACTTTAATTGATTTATGTGCTTATTCACCAAAGAGTTACTAAATGCCTTCTAAGGGCCAAGTAAAGATCACGGCTCTGTAGATATAAAGATGATCAAAGTGTAGTATCTGTCCTCAAGAAGATCGCTGTCTGGTGGGAAGGAGCACTGTCTAAACAGTGATATATAATATGAGTCATGGGTACCGTGATAGAGATTCAATGGAAGGAGAAAAGATGGTGATAGGATCCCACTGGATTTGGGGAGACTTAGGCGGAAAAACAAGGGAAGAGCTTCTCAAGGAAGTCATGCCCAAGGCTTGCCAGATAGAGGGAACCACCTTGCAAACACATGGAGGTGAGACACAGCAACAGTACAAGGAAAATACACAAGCAGTCTGATTTGGTTGGAATGTAAAACACAAACAAAGAGGGAATGCAAATGCAACGGGAGAAGTCAAAACAGAACAAATCACACATTTATTAAGTTATTCTGTGTTAAGTAACTTGGACGTTTTCCTGAAGGCAATAGGGAGAAACAAAATATTTCAAATAGGGGAATGACGTCCTCTGATTTGTTTTTTAGACGGTTCATTTTAACAAATTTTTAAATGCTAGGTTCTAAGAGTATAAACATGAGTGAGAGAGAGCGTTTTACCCTGGAAGAACTAAAAGTCTGGCGGAAAACACAGACAAGGAAAGTGTCGACTTCAACATTTTTGCTGAGGGCTATGACAGTAACTGGATATTTGAAAAGACAACACACAGGTAGAGTTGGCAAAGCTAAAAGAGCTCCAGAAACAGATGGGAAAGTGCTTCTCTTCCTGGAGTTGTATGTAGTATGAAGTTTGAGTCTTTGCAACACAAATAGGTTGTCGGCCTCCATTCCCTCCAACAAAATGCCTCTGAACGGCTGTCAGCTCCCAGTCTTGGGTGGGGGGCGCTTAGAGGTCACCTAGCTCCATATCTCCTAATAACAGCCTTGCCCAACTGGGGAATCACCTCATGCCCAAGCAGCTTGTTCCATTGCTGGAGGTAGACGTGTCAAAAAGGGGATTCCTGCAGAGCACATCACTTCTAGTGACGCCTTTTGAGCTCTTGTCATTCTTGTCTGAGGCAATGTGTGTGATGGGAAAGACCCAAGGCCATGGGATCACAGTGGCTCTGCATTTAGGTGCTGTGTCCTCGTTAAGCTACTTAAACTTTCTGCCTCAAGTCCCTCATCTCCAAAATGGTCTCATACGGAACTTAAATGACAAGAGAAGCATTACAGGAAAGGCGGTAAGTGCCTTGTATAAAGAAATTCAATTAAGTCATAGCTATCACCATTATTATTAAAGCATAATTCTCGATATGTCCTCTTTCCTCACTTCATTTTTTTTTTAAAGAAAGCAAAACTTCCTTCCATGAACTCTCTCCGAATGTTGGTTTCAGTGCTGTACTTGTTACCTGGCTTCATCACACATAATACTATCATAGAATACTATCTCTCTTGGACACAAAAAAGATTTAGGCAATTTTGGACATCTATTCCCACCTATTCTTGTATTGTGACTGTTGATCCGGGTGACTTAGCATCCACAAGAGCATCTATATTTTCCAGGTTGGCCTGATAGCCTGGTATTTCCCTCTGCATTTTTAAAAAGGGAAATGCATTTAAAATTCCAAATGAGACCAGTTTTTTAATGCATAATAAACGCATTACGTGACCTTGTACATCTAACATTTTGCAATTGTTTGCTATATTCCCCAAATCGCAAGATAAAGAAACAGCTTCTGGTTCAAGATGGCGATGTAGAAGGATCTGGAACTTATCTCTTCCCACAGATAAATCTATAGATACTAAGGAGTAATTTCCTCTGGGGGGGCCCCCCACATGATCTGAGGTGATATGAGCTTCCATATCAGGTGCAAGAGAAAAAACCCACATCGAGGTGGGATGGAGAGGGTGAGACACAATTTGACCATAAAACCTCACCCCCAGCGTGACAACCCACAATCGAGAGGGAACTCAAAATCCTGAGCTTTTTCCTGAAGCTTTATTTCCTGAAGAATAAAGCATTTGAAGCCCACATCCCGCATCCCAACTTTAAGACCTCTACCTGAGAGATGAGCCCCCCAAAACATCTATTTTTGAAAGTCAACACGGTTTGCCCCCCCTAGACCCACCAGGCTACAGTGAGCTAAGAAACAGTTCTTAAATCGCTTACACAGAGCCTCATCCATGCCAGGGCCCAGCGCAGAGTGCTGGATGAAAAGTGCCCAGACTTTTCGTCAAAGAGACCTCTTTGCTTTTTTTTTTAAAAGCCCCAGCCTGAGAGACAGGCATCCAATTTAACACACAGCTAGGGGCCTAGTGAAATACTCTTCAAAGACAGAGGCTGGCAGGCACCGCCTTAGTATTCTCCCTGTCTCACTCTAGCACCAGTGTCTCCCAGAAAGGAGCTTCTATATTTATCTGGCGCCCTGACTTTTGCAGCTGCTGCCCAGGGCAAACCTCTAGATTGCCTGGCTCTGGTGCCCAGTGAGTCTTATGCCGGTAGGTCCCACAGGACGGTCGCAAACAGAGAAAGACTTCTTAACCAGCTCCAGTGCACGGAGCACAGCAGAGAGGCGACAGGCTGAGGCAACCGGTCTTGCTGTGTAAGTTGTCTTGAATTAGGTTGTCTTTAGAGCTGTGGTCAGAGGGGCAGCCATCTAACTTAACACACGTACACACATAAGGGTTGACAGGAATCTTCTTCAGAGACCTTGGAGGCTGGGTGTCATCTTTGTGTTCTCCCTCTGCTGCGTTCCGGAACACTGGGATATCCCGGAGAGAAGCTTGTGTACAAATCTGGAGCTCCAGTTTTTACATCTGGCAGCCCCGCTTTTGTGTCTGCCACCCAGAGGACAGACCCTTCAATGGCCTAACTGTGATCGGGGCGCCTGGGTGGCACAGTTGGCTAAGCGTCCAACTTTGGCTTAGGTCATGATCTCCCAGTCTGTGAGTTCGAGCCCCGCATTGGGGCTGCTTTGGATTCTGTCTCCCTCTGTCTCTGCCCCTCCCCTGCTCACACTCTGTCTCTCTCTCTCTCAAAAATAAATAAACATTAAAAAATTTTTTTTAAATAGCCTAACTGTGATGGCCAGCGTGGCTTGTGTTCAAGGTTCAATGGGATGGCGACCAAAAAAAAAAAAAAAAAAACAAAACGGTTCTCATATCGGGGCTCAGTGCCGAGGGAGCAGAAACACCTGCCTTCCACTCTTCCTTTGAAAGATGTAAACTCACACATTTAAAAAGTTACTACCTGAGGATCTAGCTTCTAATCAGCCTGAATCTAGGTGTTGATTGACATCCTTCCCTTTGGGACAGTGACAGATGACGGCACACCCTCAACTGCTAGAAGTCGCTGAAGTGCAAAGAAGGCTCCTTGGACAATCACAAAAGTTTGAGAGACAACCAAGAGCTACAGCAGGACTGAACAACCTATTTCATCTCTCGCACAAGTCCACTCCTTCAAGACTGGGAGAGAGGACTGTTTCATCGAATGCATAGAAACCAACATGGCAAGTCAAGGAAAAATGAAGAAATAGAGGAATATGTTCCAAATGAAAGAATGAAATAAAACCTCAGAAAAAGGCCTTAAGGCAACAGAGATAAGTGATCTACCTGAAAAAGGGTGAAAAATCACGGCCATAAATATGCTCGCTGAGCTCAGGAGAAGAGTAGATTAACAAACTGAGAATTTCAACAAAAAATGTACCTATAAGAAAGTACCAAATAGAAGTCACAGAGCTGAAGAATATAGTACTTGAACTGAAAGATACACTAAAGTTTCAACAGCACATTGGATGAAACAGAAGAAAGGATCAGTGAACTCAAGATACAGGACAACGGACTAATCCAATCAAAGCATCAGAAAGAAAAAAGAATGAACACAGCTGAACAGACTTATAGGACACCATCAAACAAACCAACACACCAGCATCTGCATTATAGGGGTTCAAGAAGGAGAAGGGTAAAATGGACAATTTATTTGAAGAGATAGTGGCTGAAAATTTCCCTAAAGTGGGGAGGGACACATAAATACAGATTCAGGAATTCCAGAGAAACCAAAAGAAACCCATGTGAAGACACATTATAATTAAAGTGTCAAATTCAAAGACAAGGAGAAGATCTTCCAAGCAGCAAGGGAAAAATAAGTTTTTGTGTACAAGGGAATCCCTACCATATTATCAGCAGATTTTTCCAGCAGAAATTTTGTAAGTCAGAAGGGAGTGACATGATATATTCAAAGTGCTGAAAGAAAAAAAATTGACAAGCATATTCTATCCGGCAAAATAGTTATTCAGAATTGAAGGACAGATAAAGAGTTGTAGACAAATAAAAACTAAAGAAACTTGTCACCACCTGACAGGCCTTATAAAATCTGTTCAAGGGACTTCTTTAAGCTGAAACAAAATGGTGCTAAGTAGTGAAAGGAAAACATGTGAAAGTATAAATTTCTCTGTTAAAGGTAAATATATAGTAAAATTAGAATAATCTAATGTAAAGGTGATGGATTAATCATTTGTAAAGGCATATGAAGGTCAAAGACAAACGTAGTAAAAATGACTAAAACTGCAATAATTTGTTAATGGATGCATGAGATAAAAAGAGGTAAGCTCTGTCTCTCTCTGTCCCAAAAATAAATAAAAAACGTTGAAAAAAAAAATTAAAAAAAAAAAAAAAAAAAGAGGTAAGTTGTGATATCAAAAATAAAATGTGGGGGAGGGGTATCTGAGTGGCTCATCAGTTAAGTGCCAGCTTCGGCTCAGGTCATGATCTCGTGGTTCATGTATTTGAGCCCCGCGTCAGGCTCTGTGCTGACAGCTCAGAGCCTGGAGCCTGTTTCGGATTCTGTGTCTCCCTCTCTCTCCCTCTCTCTTTGCTCCTCCTCCACTCATGCTTGCTCTGTCTCTCTCTCTCTCTGTCTCTCAAAAATACAATATTTAAAAAATTTAAAAAAACTAACATGTGGGGAGGGGATGTAAAAATGTAGAGGTTCAGATACATTCACACTTAAGTTATTAGCAACATAAAACATATTGTTATAAATGTAAGGGTTTCTTTTTTTAATGTAAGCCTCATAGTAATAGAAAGTAAAAACCTATAGTAGCTACAAAAAAGAGAAAGAATAAGAAATCCAAGATACCTACAGAAAATCATCAGGTCTCAAAGAGAAGAAGAGAAGAAAGAAAAAAAGGAATTACAAAACAGCCAGAAAAGAATTAAGAAAATGGAAATAAGTACATACTTACAATATTTATTCATTCATTCATTCATTCATTCATTCATTCATTTAAAGAGTGGGAAGGCCAGACAGAGAAGGAGAGAGACAGAGAGAGAATCCCAATGCAGAGCAGAACTCATGAACTGTGAGATCATGACCTGAGGTGAAACCAAGAGTTGGATGCTTAACTCACTGAGCTACTCAGACACCCCAAAAATTATTTTAAATGTAAATGGACTAAATGCTCCAATCAAATGACAGAGGACGGCTGAATGAGCAAAAACAAGAACTCCCATTTATATGTTGCGAACAAGAGACTCACTTCAGAAGGAAGGACACACACAGACTGAAAGTGAAGTAATGGAAAAAGAGATTCTGTGCAGATGGAAACCAAAAGAAAACTGGGATAGCTATACTTAGAACAGATAAAACAGACTTTAAGGACTGTGACAAGAGACAAAGAAGGTCATTTTATAATGAAAAAGGGGTCAGTCCAACAAGAGGACATAACATTATAAATATTTACGCACACAACATAGCAGCTCGTAATTATAAAAAGCAAGTATTAATAGACCTGAATAGGGAAATATATAGTAACACAATATATTGTGTTGTGGAAAAAGATTGGTGCATTTTTATACACTATAACAAACTATCAGAAAGACAAACTAAGAAAATAATCCATTTACAATTGCATTAAAAAGAATAAAATACTTGGGAATAAATGTAACTAAGGGAGTGAAAGGCCTGTACACTGAAAACTATAAGACACTGAGGAAAGAAACTGAAGACACAAATAAGTTGAAAGATATTCCATGTTCATGGATTGAAAGAATTAATATTATTAAAATGTCCATGTTACTCAAAGCAATCCTCAGGTTCAGTGATTTCCCCATGAAAATTCCCAATGGCACTTTTCACAGAAATAGAGCAAATAATCCTAAAATTTTTATGAAACCACAAAGACCCCAAATAGCCAAAGCCATTATGAGGAAGAGGAACGAAGCTGGAGGCATCATGCTCCTTGATTTCAAACTGTATTATAAAGCTAGAGTAATCAAAACAGTATAGTGCTGGCAGACTTAAACATGAGACAGCAACTATCAAAATCCTAGAGGAGAACACAGGCAACAACCTCTCTGACCTTGGCTGTAGCAACTTCTTACTAGACACGTCTCAAGAGGCAAGGGAAACGAAAGCAAAAATGAACTATTGGTATTTCATCAAGATAAAAAGCTTTGGTACAGTGAAAGAAACAATCAACAAAACTAAAATGCATCTTATGAAATGGGAGAAGATATTTGCAAACAACATATCAGATAAAGGGCTAGTATCCAAAATCCATAGGGAACTTATCACACTCAACACCCAAAAAACAAATAATCCAGTGAAGAAATGGGCAGAAGACATGAACAGGCATTTCTCCAAAGAAGACATATAGCTGCCTGATGGACATATGAAAAAATGCTCAACATCACTCATCAGGGAAATAAAAATCAAAACCACACTGAGATATTGTGACACCTCACACCTGTCAGAATGGCTAAAATTAACAACTCAGGAAACAACAGATATTGGAGAGGATGTAGAGACAGGAGAACCCTCTTACCTAACTGTTGGTCAAAATGCAAACTGGTGCAGTTACTCTGGAAAACAGTATGGAGGTTCCCCCAAAAAGTGAAAAATAGAACTACCCTCTGATCCAGCAATGGCACCACTAGGTTAATTATCCAAAGGATACAAAAATGCTGATTCAAAAGGGCACATGCACCCCAAAGTCTATAGCAGCACTATCAACAATAGCCAAATTATGAAAAGAGCCCAAATATTCATCAACTGATGAATGGATAAAAAAGATGTGATGTATGTATGTACACACACACACACACACACACACACACACACTGCAATATTACTCAGCCATCAAAAAGAATGAAATCTTTCCATTTGCTACGATGTGGGTGGAGCTAGAATGTATTATGCTAAGCGAAATAAAACAGTCAGAGAAAGACAAATACCATATGATTTCACTCATATGTGGAATTTAAGAAACAAAACAGGGGCACCTGGGTGACTCAGTCGGTTGAGTGTCCAACTTCGGCTCAGGTCATGATCTTGCGGTCTGTGAGTTCAAGCCCTGCATCAGGCTCTGTGCTGACGGCTCAGAGCCTGGAGCCTGCTTCAGATTCTCTGTCTCCCTCTCTCTCTGCCCCTTCCCCGCTCATGCTCTGTCTCTCTCTCTCTCAGTCAAAACTAAATAAAACATTAAAAAATTAAAAAAAAAAAAGAAAACAGATGAACATAGGGGAAGGGAAGGAAAAATAAAATAAGACAAAAACAGAGGGAGGCAAACCATAATAGACTCTTCTTTAAACATTTTTTAAGGCTTATTTATTTTTAACAGAGAGACCGAGTATCAGTAGGGGAGGGGTAGAGAGAGAGAGGGAGACAAAGAATCTGAAGCAGGCTCCAGGCTCTGAGCTGTCAGCACAGAGCCCGAGGCGGGGCTCGAACCCACAAACCGTGAAATCATGACCTGAGCTGCAGTCGGTTGCTCAACCGACTGAGCCACCCAGGTGCCCCTACAAGAGACTCTTAAATACAGAGAACAAACTGAAGATTGCAGAAGGGGAAGTGGTGGGGGGGCAGAATGGACTAAATGGGTGATGGGCATTAAGGAGGGCACTTGCTGGGATGGGCACTGGGTGTTATATGTAAGTGACAAATCACTAAATTCTACTCCTGAAATCATTACACTATACATTAACTAACTTGAATTTAGCTAAAATCTTGGAAGAAAAAGAAGCAGTATAGTACTGGCATAAAAACAGATACATAGATCAGAAGAACAAAACAGAAGGCCAGAAATACACCCGTACATGTATGATCAATTAACTTATGACACAGAAGACAAGAATACACAATGGGGAAAAGAGTCTCTTCAATCAATAAGGTTGAGAAGAGTGGATGGCTACATGTAGGAGAATGAAACCAGACCACTGTCTTATACCATACACAAAAATCAACTTCAAATGGATTAACGACTTGAACTTAAGACCCGAAATCATCAAACCCTTAGATGAAAACATAGGTGGTAAGCTCCTTGACACCAGTCTTGGTGATACCTTTTAGATTAGACACCCAAAGCACAGGTAAAAAAGCTCTGCACGGCGACGGAAACCATCGGCAAAACGAAAAAGGAGCCTCCCAAATGGGAGAAGACACTTGCAAATTAGATATCTGATTTAACACCCCAAATATATTGAGAATTCATACAACTCAATGGCAAAACAAACGAACAAACAAAATCCACAAGAAGTCCAATTAAATAGTGGGCAGAAGACCTGAATAGACATTGTTCCAAATAAGACATCCAAATGGCCAATATGTATATGAAAAGGCGCTCAGGATCATTCACAGTCAAGGAAATACAAATCGAAACTACAATGACCTATCATTTGCGTTACAATGGCTGGTATCAGAAAGACAAAAAAATAACAAGTGTTGGTGAGGATGTGGAGAAGAAAGAAACCTCGGGCACTGTTGGTGGGAATGCAAATTGGTGCAGTCACTATGGGAGAGTATGGAGGCTTAAAAAATTAAACATAGAACTATTATGATGCAGCAATTCCACTAAACACTAACTCAAAAAGATATCTCCACCCCGATTTTGTTATAGCATTATTTATAATAGTCAAGATCTGGAAACTAAGTGTCCATCGGTGGATGAAAGGATAAAGAAAATCTAAGACTTGTACTTTTACATATATATGGTAATATATATACTTTACCACCATTATATATATATATATATATATGTATACACACACACACGCACACACATATATATATATATGTGTGTGCGTGTGTGTGTGTATGTGTGTGTGTGATGGAATATTATACAGCCATAAATAGGAGGAAATCCTGCCATTTGTGACAACATGGATGGATCTTAAAGACATTAAGCTAAGGGAAATAAGTCAGACGGAAAAACGTAAATACTGTATGATCTCACAGATAACTGGAATCTTGAAAAAAACAAAACAAAACAAAACCCAAACCAAACATATAGACCCAGAGAACAGATTGGTGGTTGCCAGAAGCAGGGGATGGGGGTGGGAGAAATGCAGGGAGGTAGTCAAAAGATACAAACTTCTGGTTATAAAATAAATAAGTCATGGGATGTAAAGCACAGCATGGTGACAGTAGTCAACAATACTGTGTTGTGTAGGGGTGCCTGGGTGGCTCAGTTAACTGTCCAACTTTGGCTGACTCAGGTCATGATCTCACAGTTCGTGAGTTCGAGCCCCCCATTGGGTTCTGTGCTGACAGCTCAGAGCCTGGAGCCTGCTTCAGATTCTGTGTCTTCCTCTCTCTGTCTCTCTCTCTCTCTCTCTCTCAAAAATAAATAAAAACATTAAAAAAAATTTAAATACTGTGTTGTGTATTTGAAAGTTTTTGAGAATAGATCTTAAAAGTTCTCATCACAAGAAAAGAAATGTGTTACTCTTTGTGGTGACAAATGTTAACTAGATTTATTGTGGTAAACATTTCACAATACATACAAACATCGAGACATGATATTGCATATCTGAAATATAATGTTGTTATATTCAGTTATATCTCAATTAAAAAAACAAACAACTTGCTTAGACTCCAAATCCTCACGGATTTCAACATGACTTGGGTAGTAAAAGCAACCTCAAAGGACTGAGATATTGATTGGGCAGGACCAGGGGTGAATGGAGATATTTGTTAAGATGGCTGGACTACAGTCAGAGATCTAAATTAAGTCCTACGTCAACACCTTCACAGGGATGAGAATTCAAGTGATCATTCAGACTCTCCAAACTTCAGTTTCCCCTCTACAGACGCTGTGTGATATAGGGATTAAGATCACTGATTCTGGAGCCAGCCTGCCTTAGCTCTCTAACGTTGGGCAAGTTTAACTGACCTCTCTGGGCCTCAGTTTCTTCATCTGTAAAAGGGCGCGTGAAAATAGTATTAGGCCTACATTCTCAGGCTCCTTAAGAGAATTAAATGACTCTCATAAAGCACTTGTCATAGCATCTGGCACACCGTAAATGCTATAAAAATGTTCGCTATTATGACACTACGCTAAGATCAGAGTTAAGTGTCTGACTGGGGTTCCAGCACTAGCCTTATGCGATGCAGGAGGCTGAGTATTGTTATTTAAGGGAATTACTTGTTACTTAAGGGAATTACTTGTTATTTAAGTAATAAATAACTTGTTATTTAAGGGAATTACTGAGACCATGAGACAACCTAACCCAGAAAATACAAGTCCTAGGTACTTGCCAAAATTTGGAGGGAATGGGAATCGGTGGGAGCCCAGGTGGGTTATGGCTGGACCAAGCATCCCTCTCTGTGGGCGGGGGAAGAGCAAGATCATTGTTTAGAAATTTTTTAAAGTTTAGTTATTTATTTTGCAAGAGACAGAGATAGTACGAGTGGGGGCGGGACAGCGAGAGAGGGAGCGAGAGAGAAGTGCGGAGCTCAAACTCGCAAAACCTTGAGATCATGACCTGAACCTAAACCAAGAGTCAGATGCTCAACTGACTGAGCCAAACCAGCCTCCCTGAGGAAGACCTTTTCGATGTTGTTCAGTATGACTAGGGAGGTGGAGGGAGTTAGTTATATGATGAAAGGAAAGCTTCTGACAAACAAAAGTCTTTGCGAAAAGGGTTAAGGGGTGTGTGCATTGGGGGTGGGGTGTCACGGAATGTGCAGGGGGAAGGTCCACGGGACAAATATCTGCCGCTGAGATTTGGACATGGAGGCAGGGGCAGGGCGGGGTGGGTACAGTCAGTTGAGCAAACGCATTTCATAGGTAGGCCCTTCAAAGAAGCAATGGGTGTGGGGTAAGATCACTCTGGATTTGGGAAAGCCTCGTTAGCTTCTCAAACTCCCTACAATTTCTGTTGGGTTTTGAGAGTTGCCTCCGGAAGTAAAAGTGTGAGCATGTGGGGCTCATCGCGCCACAGTGAGGGGAGCTACGGCCTAGGGGGAGGTGCAGAGCCTGGGTGAGGTAGAGTGCCACCATCCACGGTGACCTCGGGGCCCAGCGCGGGCTGTGTGTGCTGCCAGTCAGGGGGCATCTGGCTGTTTAGACAGGCCAGGCCTCCAGCAGGCAGAGGCTCCGCTCACCCTGATGGGGCTGGACTCTTTTCAGACCTGGTTTCGGTTCCCTCAGCAGGTGCATGGTAACAGGGGCAATTGGTGGAACTACTTTTTGTCTCCCCGAGTTGAAATCAAGTTGCGACAATAGCCGTGGCCTCAGGTTTCTCTCCGTCAGGCTCCATCATTGAACCTCCACAGCCTTAGAAGTGTGAGTGGAGTAGAACGTAATAGGTTTTCATTTATTATGAGAGAGAAAGAGAAGGGGGGGGGGCGGCGGGGCTCACACTGAGGGCAATCATGATGGTTGAAGGCTTCCCAGGGAGATGGGCAGAGTAGGGTCCACCAGAGGGGACCCCCATCTCTCTGGCTCCAGAAGTGAGTAAAGGTGAAAGGCAGCTTTGAAGGACCGGTGGGGGCTGGCTTGGAGGTGTCACAAGAGGATTACATAAAAAGCCTTGCTCTCCACTCTCCACCAAGACAAAACATTTCCTTGACCCAAAGCACAGCCCTGGGAGGTAAACCACAGAACCGACGACCAAGCGGGTACCGATGATGAATTCCTCTTTATGGATCCATTTCCATTCTGCAGGCACTGAGCTAAGGGCCTCATGAGCAGTAAGAGTCTCCTAAGGACCTCACCACAATCCTAGGAGTGAGGTTCCCTTTTTAGCCTTATTTTACATGAGAAGAAAATAGCTGTTTAAACAAGTTGCAAGACTATTGAGTGGCAGCATTGGTCTCTGAACCAAGATTCCAGTTTCAAAAAAGCCTGATTTTTTTAATGATCACACAAAACCCCCCATCTGATTAATCCCGTGTACCCTAGCGATTAGCAGCCAAATGGTAGGACCCTTCCCCTCAGCTCTGAAGGAGAAAGGAAGTGTAAACATGCAGCGTCCTGACGGGTACGTCTTTCAGCAAGAGGCACAGTCTCACCTCCAGAGTCTGGGTTCTGGGCAGAGTGGTATTGGCCATAACGCATGAGCACACACGCAGAACCCTCTCGCCCTGAAGCACGCAGTACGGGAACCGTCTCCCCAGGCCCAGCACTTGGCATCACAGCGACATGGTGACGTCTTCCATAAAGATGTCCGTTCACATAAGATTTCTGTGTGATTTGCTCTTTTATTTTTCTCTCGGACCATTTCTAGCTCAGTGACGACAAAAGAAATCAATCACCAAGTAGAAATACAGCGGAATCCTAAATTTAGGCCTAGTAAACAGAAAGACTCTACGGTTATTGAGAAATCTGGCCTCAGGAAAAACGCCATTTACCCCGAATTTCAGGAACACGTGAATTTAGATAACTTCACGGGATGATGATGTGCAGCCATCCCAAATTGAGACTCTGCCCATATTTAGAAGGCGAAGAGTTGTCCTAATATTTTTATCATTACCCCTCAGTTTTGAGGAAAAGAGAATTGCCGGCAATTCTAAGATTGCTTGTGGCTGGAGGTCCCGCGCGGGCTACGGGGTTGCTCAGTAGATTAGCAAAGAGCCAGCTCAGGGAGAAGGAAGGAGTGCTGAGCCCAGAAAGGTGCCCCTTAGAAGTCATTACCCCCGTATCCTTAGGGTGACATCCTACAGATGACCTCTGATGGCCAGGACTGTGTTTACCATCAGGGCACTAGGTACAAGCTTGCAAAACGTTCACCGAGAACGTCCTTCCAATCACTCCAGCCCCTCTGCACCGTACCCACAAACTCATCCTGGAGGTCAAATTCGATTCACTCTCCCTGGAACGTTACGCTGTGAGTCGCTCACCCCCCAAATGGTAATTGAGCTAGCCCCAAACTGCGCTAGACTTGAGCTTGAAATCATTTACCCAGCAGAACTTTCCCAATTAAATTGGCACAAACTCAGGCTCCATGTCAAAAATCAGAACTTGGGTCATAGAGACCAAAACGCAAATGGCACCAGGTGCTTCTAGCACACAGCCTCCACACCGTGTTGACCGCAAAGGTGGTTTTGTTCGGCTACAAACGAGTGTCTTTTTTAACAAAAGAAGGGCAAAGCTCTAGGTGTCGCGGCTGCTTACCTTTAAGGCGACTATGAGTGCAAGTGCAGGTCTGTGGACTCCTCATCCAGTAACTCCTGTAACTGATCCTCTGCTCCGAGACCAGGAGGCAAAGGGAACGGAGTTTCAACCTAGGAACGCTGGCCTAGTGTGAGGTTTACAGAGTGGTTAATCAACTTAACGGGAATCACACAGCCCTTGGGCAGCGGGGCTGTGTGCCTGCTCTTTCTCGATCTCGAAGCCAGCTGTGGCTGACTTCTACCGAGCCGGCGGAGCTCCAGGAGTGCCTCAACGAGCAGCATCACGATCACCTGGAAGCCGTTCAAAATCAAAGTCTCAAACCCTACCCAGACTCACAGAATCAGAAACTCTCGGGATGGGGAGGAACAGTCTGTGTTTTAAGAAGTCCCCCGGTTGATCCTGATGAGGCTTTTTGGGGTGACAGTGGGGTTCACGGGGTCCGGAGCCGACGGCCAGAAAAGAATTCTTGAAGTCGTCTTTGGTGCAAAAAGGTGATTTTATTAAAGCACGGGGACAGGACCCGTGGGCAGGAAGAGCTGCCCCAAGTCCATGAAGAGACGCTGGTTATATACTATGGAGTCGGGGGCGGGCGGAATCCAGGGGAAGTTTCCAGCGAGATTTTCATATGCTAAGGAAGACTCAAGGGATACTGGAGGCCTAGCTATTGTCAAGCTAGGGTTGTTTTTCCCTTCAGCAAAGCATTAGCATTAAGACACAGAGGGTTCCTGGAGGAACACCAAGTATTTGTCAATGGGCTGCAGGTTAGAAGGCAATTTAGTTCTATCTGCCATTTCCTTCTGCCTTTGTTCCCCACATCACTATGGAGGGGGTGATGGAGGCTTAGATCCTGCAGGACAATGATCTCTATCAGTTAACCATTTGTTTTTCCCCCTTTCCTTTGTTCTTGGGCAGCCAGGAGTGCCCAAGGAATATCACACATCCCACCTGCTTGGGGAGGGGGGGTGTGGATGTTTGCGGCCTATCAGCTTGCCTTATGTTCCCTCCTCACTCTTACTGGATGCCACCATTTGTGAACTGCTGTACTTTGTCATGAGGCCCCCTGAAATCAGGCTCTAGGGACAACTGAAGAAGAAACCCGCCTCACTTTGAAGTCAAATAAAGGTGGTAGAAAAAGATCGAGTTTGGGTGGGACAAGGCAGAATATCTATTTACCGGTAAGAAAGGCAGGAGAGACGGATTGGATTGGTTGCTACGAGTCTTTTTGACAGTCAAATGGGCCTTTTCCCTTGTCAAGATATATCATTAAAAAAATAAGAAAAATATTAGGCCTCTATTTTCCAAGAAAAATAACTAAAGCCAGGGTTATTTTCTATTTTAATAAATTGGCTAGGTTGTCAGTAACGTTGTTTGCACATTTCATGAACTTACCTACTGGAATCGTGTTTAGATTTCCTCCCAAAAATATAAACTATATCACATTGTCAGTAATATTATATCCATAAGCACACTCTGTTAAAACTGTGACAGTGTAGGGGCGCCTGGGTGGCTCAGTCAGTTGAGCGTCCGACTTCGGCTCAGGTCATGATCTCAGGGTTTGTGGGTTTGAGCCCTGCGTCGGGCTCTGTGCTGACAGCTCGGAGCCTGGAGCCTACTTCTGATTCTGTGTCTGCTTCTCTCTCTGCGCCTCCCCTGCTCATGCTCTGTTTCTCAAAAATAAATAAATGTAAAAAAACAAAACAAAACTGTGACAGTTTATGCATTGATCTACGGCCTGACTTAAGCTTTTGTTATTTAAAACATTTTTTTGAACTTCCCTTTTTGTTTCCAGTTCTCCTTACCTAAAACAGGTTTCATTTAGTGATTAGATAGAATGTTCATGTATTATCCTCTAGGCTTCCTGAGTTTGCTGATGTAACATCACTTATGAGCCAGTGGGCAAGGTTTCTAGAACTATACTATATTGGTTTTGCAAGAGTTGGTTCAGAATCTGACACTCAGAAACAGAAGGTAATACAAATCACCACATTAGCACTAGGCTTTATTACATTTGTCTGTCATTTAGTTTCCTTGGGGTTTGTCATCTTACAAGCAGAAAAATATTATTGACATCACAGAAGCTGCAGCCAATTTATCCCAACAGGCGTCTGTCCACTTCAAATACTACAAACAAACGTTCTTTATTAGCAAAACAATATTGTTTGAAAGTTTCCCAGAATTAATTTAGAATTTCCTAATTACTAAAAAAGATACGAGTTCCATCATGGTGCTGGGGACTAAAACCAGAATTTCAATTGAGGGCAACGTGATCTTTGTATCCTAAAACAAAAGTGCCTTATAAAATTAATAACTTAATGAACTAAAAGACACATACTTTGTCTAAGATAACAATAATTAATTTACAATCACTATATAGAGTACGACAAAAGAAACAAAAGGAGGCCATATAAATTCGTTTTTTGAAGAAGTGTGAGACTCTTAACTTATATTTTAATATTTTGTTCATATATAGCCAACAGTAAGAGAGAAAGCCAACCTAGGGTCAATCCAAAGTTCTGCAGGAGAAACATCAACCAGGGTCGCCGTGTTTGAACATGAGTCATTTCAGGAAGCTAAAAAAAGAATAAAAAACCAGAATAAGATCCAGATATATTCACTGCTGGGAAAAGTTTGGTGGGAAAACATGAGACTGTTATTCAGAACCTAATAACCTTTCAAATTCCCAAAGCAGTTACAAAATGCTTAATACCTACTCCCAACCAAAATTTGAAAATGTAAGATAAATTAAGTCATTTGATTGCGGTTAGAAGAATCCTAGTGTTGCCAGAAGTCTTAAAATGACAGAGTTATCAACTGAAACCAAGCGCAATCCTTCTTATTTTTGTTTACTGTAAAGTAGACAATAGATGAAAAGTATTACTTTTGACTGTTCTGTTAGGTTTATGGAGCCATTAAACTTACTGGTTGTTACAAAGCACATATTTGTTTCCTTTCAAAGAGATCTTCAAGGTCTTTCTGACCTTCAGAACAATAAAGGAATCAGGCCCTAAAGCTACATTTTACTCTCCTAGAGACGAGTGACAAGGGTTTTGTTTGTGAAATGGCTTTAACACCATTGAGAGCAAAATGTTCCTGTGAGCATCTAGGAACAGCACCTCAAGGTAGTATTTTTTCTTTCTTGCTTTTTTTTTTTTTCACTTGGCCTTTATTATTTTTTTTTAATATGAAACATTGTCGAATTGGTTTCCATACAACACCCAGTGCTCATCCCAACAGGTGCCCTCCTCGATGCCCATCACCCACCCTCCCCGCCCTCCCCGCCCTCCCCCCCCCCCCATCAACCCTCAGTTTGTTCTCAGTTTTGAAGGGTCTCTTCTGGTTTCTTTTTTTTTTAATTGAAGTACAGTTGACACACAACGTTACATTAGTTTTGAGCGTACCACCTAGTGACTTACCACCTCTATACCAGATGCTATGCTGGCCACAAGTGCAGCTGTCATCTGTCACCTTACAACGCTCTTACACCGTGGACTATATTCCCTGTGCCGTATCTGTCCTCCCTGTGATGTGTTTTTGTCTCACATTCTTTCAAATCCCTCACCCCGGGAAGGTGAGCGGAGATCTCTCGTATGACATAGTCATTTCTATTAGAAAACAGGTCAGCCTGGAGGGGAGACTTAACTCACCCATGCCATTGTTGACATTTTGGGTTGGACAATTCTTTGTTACGGGGGTTGTAGGACGCTTAACAGCATCCCTGACTTCTGCCTGACATATGTCAGCTGTACCTCTGACCCCAGTTGGGACAACCAAAAATGTCTCCAGATGTTGTCAAATTTCCCTGAGGAGTAAAAATCACATCTGGTCGAAAACTGGGTTATTTACAGCAAGAAAAAGATAAAACATATAAAATGTGCAAGGGTTTTAGATTTACGGCAAGAGAAAACAGGTTGATATACTTTTTTTTTTTTTTTTACCTTGACATGTTTTTTTCAGGCCTGTACAAGAGCATCTGGAATGTTCTATTTGGGTATGCTTGAGATGGATATTTCTTCCTTTTAAAATTAGATTAATGGACAGAATGAAGATTAGGATTATTGTGTCCTGCTATCTTACACCCTAACATGGAGCAGTGGACTAGAAGGCAAAGTAGGATCCAGAAATGCTGTCCTGGGTGGATGACCTTAAAGAAATTATGTGTCCTATTGGTTTGTCTCTGCCATGGTTAAACATCTGGTTAATCATACTACTTGAGAGTAATACTATTTGGTTCATTATCTATTATAAACTCAAAATGAAATTTGAAAATCCATAGAATATTCCCAAAGAGCCAACAATTTATGGTAATCTGGAGGGATTAACAAGATACATGCATCAGAGTCACCCCATACATCTGATTCTCAATAGTTTGTAAGCAATTTCCAAGAGTTGACTCCAAGGCCAGACAACATGGGCCACCAGTTCCCTTCTGTCTCAATAATTTATGTTACAGACCATCTTGGTGACACAATTAATTATGCCATCTCTGGTAACATAAAGGCTGAAGCTCTGACCGGCCTTATTTCCAAATACGCTAAGGTATTGAGATGTTGTGTAGTTCCCTCTCCTCCCTTTTTTTCAAGCAAGGTAATTAATGTTCATTTACAAGACGTGGATGAATTTACAGCTCATCTTACGTCCACTGTGTCCAGCACTACCTGATTGTTCATCTCTGATGAAGTAGAAGTGACTTCTAAAAAGATTTTCTTGGTAAATGCCCATAAAACGTGACTGATTTGCTGAACAATCATGCTGTTTTCAATGACTTGTTGAGAAAACTACTTCAGGCAAGACAGAAAGCAAGGTGACGAGAATGATTCTGGTTCAAAAGATAGAACTTGAGATTTATTTTCAAACCACCAGTGTCTTAACCTACAATTGAGAAAGCTCATTTTCTAATTTTCATCTCTGCCTCAAACTTCTAGTCAGGATCTTTCGTTGGAAAGAAGTAGGTCTTGATTAGGTAGATTTAATAGCCAAAAACTTGTAGATACAAAAACACAGAAATTAAATGAGGGTCCTGGGACTTCCCGCAAAATCTCAATCAGTTTCTGTCATGACTCAATCCAAAGAAACGCCACAATTTTCAAAAACAATCGTTTGATCTATTGTTTTCCTCACTAGCCTGTTTGTAGACCGGCTGTTTGCTTGTAGTGTGTGACACACGATAGAATTGAATAAATGTGTTTATAAGAGCTTCCAGACTCTGTCAGTGGCCCCATTCTCAGGAAGAAAACCAAGAATCCTTTATTCTGAGTATGCACATGACATTGTCCACAAGAAAACATCATGAGGATTTTACAGCTCCAGGAGCCACCGTTCACATGAACTCAATGTCTTCTGGGAAGTTTTGCAACTTAAGATGACAGTTTGAAAATCCATAGAGTATGCCTAAAGAACATTCCCCTGTGCATTCAGAAAGGGGAGTGAGCATGTTATCTCTAACCGATTCATGGGAAGCCAAAGCAAGCTTCCCGCCATCCCGACCTTGGTGGACATTTCTGAGGCACGTATATTGATCTCCAAGGGGCCTGGAACACATAGCCCCAAGAGAGTACACGGGGCAAACACAAACAAGACGGAGGGCCAAAGATGGAGTTGTTACAGTGTACAATCCTCTGTCTACTACGGTAATCAGATGAGCGGGCTTCCCGTCCTAGTTCTGACATCACATTCATGCGATTTTGAGTAAGTCATTATCCTCCTCGAGCCATGGTTTCCTCAGAACCAAAAGGAGTTAATAATTTAGCTCTCGCAGGATTATGGAGGAGGAGTAAATGGAGGTGCAGGAGGTGCAGGAGTAAATGGAGGAGTAAATGGGGTGCAGGATATAAGAAAGGGCATGATAAAATGGATGTAAATGAAAGTGAGTGCTGCATGAGACCTGTAGCCAGAGCATCCTGAAAGACTTCAAGGGAACAATGAGCTGCTAGAAGGCACAACCAGATGGATGGCAAGATATCATAGAGTCGGGGCACCTGGGTGGCTCAGTCAGTTAAGCGTCTGACTTCGGCTCAGGTCATGATCTCCCAGTTCCCGAGTTCCAGCCCTACATCAAGATCTGTGTTGACAACTCAGAGCCTGGGGCCTACTTCAGAATTTGTGTCTCCCTCTCTCTCTGCCCTTCTCTTGCTCTAGCTCTGTCTCTGTCTCTCTCTCTCAAAAATAAATAAACATTAAAAAAAAAAAAAAGACTAACCTTGTAAGCCTATAGAAATGGACAAACAATGAATATCAACATTTAAAAAAAGTTTAAGGAGATTCTCATCTTGATACGGATCATCTTGATTTGGATGATCTATCTGAACTTTGCACGTTCGCATGTAAGTGGATTTTGGTAAGAAAATCAAGCTAAGCTTGCTTTTGAGAAAATACTTGGCTTTTTTTGGGATGATTATGGATGAATATATAAATTGTAATATCTCTTGGATATGCACCAAAATACCAGAGAGTCTCACAAAAAGTCTTTCCAAAAGACACAAATGTAACATGCCAAATCCCAACCGTGTCTGATTACAACATTTCACTTTCTTTGAACTTACCCACATTTTTGTTATCATTTCAGTCAGTAAATTTTGAAGGGACATAAAGATATATATGCATTCATTTTTAAGAGTATATATTTTGTTTTTTCTTTTTAAAAAATTCCTGACATGAGTTTTAGTGCTACCCATTTTCCCCTGGATTTCAAGAGAGAAAAGTCCCTTTTTCCTCTAGGGCAATTAGATTCCCTTATTGAATAATTTTACAGATCCTGATTATATCCTAAGACTAGAGGGGGTGAAATGATGGATAGAGTATGTTAACAAAGAAGTAAAAGGTCAGGAAAAAAGAGAAATGTTAGCAAAACACTTTTGCCCGGAGATAGAGCTAAGAGATATGTTTTTTAGATTGCTGCCAGAAATTTGGAAATCTTGAAGCAGAAAGCAACTTTCTTTTTTACCTCCATGTTTAGCAAATTCCCCAACTCAAATCAGTGGATGCCAAAATATGACAGCCAAGGAATTGTAATGTTCTGGCAAAAAAGAAAAAGAAAAAGAAAAAGAAAAAGAAAAAGAAAAAGAAAAAGAAAAAGAAAAAGAAAAAGAAAAAGAAAAAGAAAAAGAAAAAGAAAAAGAAAATCTTTACCTAAAAGCCTTTTAACATGCTTTTTTTTTTTTTTTTTTCAAATTTGAATCAGACACTGGAGACCAATTCCCTAGATGGACCAAGTCTACATGGTGACTGACCTATCTGTAGATAATGGTCCCTATATTTCTATTAACTAACTGAGATGTAGGTATGTTGACCAAACCTCTGATTAGAATTTCTGGACATTTAGAAAGTGATATGAAGCACATGATTTATACTTGAGTCAGTCTCCATAACTGTATTCATAGTCTTAACTTTTTAAAGGGAATGCTCACGGAGAATGTTAGAACACGTGAGGAAAGAAAGTGGATAAATTCTAATGTCATGTGCCTTGTAATAATTACATACTAGGGAGGACTTATCACAAAGGAGGATGATCTATAAAACATTCTCTAGAACTAAGATTTTTTGTCTCTCCTTACACATCTAAGCTGCAGAATCTTGCTGTGCAAAGCCTTCTCTGTCTACTTCTATCTGTAATCTGAAACTGGTTTCTTGTGGGTATTAAAGATCTATCGCTACATATTTCAACATTTACTTTCAGTACAGATCACAAATGTGTGTACCGAAAAAGAAAGTTCAGCATCCAATGCTTCTACAAAACACCAAAAAATCAAAGTCCTTTCATTATTAAAAATTTGTAATTTAAATATAAATATTCAACATTCACTTATTTAAAAAAAATTTTTTTAATGTTTATTCATTTTTGAGAGAGAAAGAGACAGAGCACGAATGGGGGAGGGTCAGAGAGAGGGAGATCCAGAATCCAAAGCAGGCTCCATCCAGGCTCTGAGCTGTCAACACAGAGCCCGACGGGGGGCTCAAACTCACAAACCATGAGATCATGATCTGAGGCAAAGTCAGACGTTTAACCAACTGAGCCATTCAGGTGCCCCTCACTTATTTTTTTAAAAGTTTATTTATTTATTTATTTGTTTATTTTGAGAGTGAGACTGAGAGATAGGGGGAAGGAATCCCAAGTAGGCTCTGCAGTGTCACTACAGAGCCCGACATGGGGCTCGAACCCACAAACCATGAGCTCATGACCTGAGCTGAAATCAAAAGTCAGATGCTTACCTGACTGAGCCACCCAGGCGCCCCTCAACATTCACTGAATTGAAGACATTTGGTGATGTTTCTTATGAAGGTAAAATTGTAATTTAAATGTTTTTCCTCTCTCAGGAATACATAGCTTTTGACATTATTAACTTTCAAGAGAAATAATTTGCTTCTCCATTCATGAGGCTCTCTTGATAACTGACTTACACCATCTTCTTTTCAGAAGGACCCTAAAACCCGTTCATTATGCACATGGAGTTAGGTATGCATTTGCATTTGCTAAAAGGAGCCACTCTCGTTCCTAAGAAATATGATGAGAGACAAAACCTCAGAAACGTATTTTGTAGGCTATCCTAGTAATACTTACTCTCACTAGGGGCACACACTCCGTAGGTTGTTCTAATTGTCACATTTTTATTATTTTTATTTTTTTAAGTTTATTTATTTTGACACAGGGAGACAGCAAGTGAGTGTGAACGGGGGAGGGGCAGAGAGAGAGGGAAAGAGAGAGAATCCCAAGCAGGCTCTGCGCTGTCTGCACAGAACCCAACATGGGGCTGGATCCCAGGAACTGTGAGATCATGACCTGGGTTGAAATCAAGAGTCAGACACTTAACCAACTGAGCCACCCAGGAGCCCTTGTCACATTTTTAAAGAACTTAATTGTGTCTTTGCAGGAGACCCACATCTGAGAACAAGATGGAAGTTTGTTAGTGAAAGTCATGTTTTGGCCTTTTTTTTTTTTTTTTTTTTTTTTTTTTTTTTGTTTTTTGGTAAAAAAGATGAACAAACTGAAAATCAACAACTGTTCTCAGATATGACAGAAAAGTGAGGTCCAACGACTGACCCAAACATTGGAAAGAAAGTCAAGTGAATATACAGAATCACAACTTACCTGAGCAGAAACCTACAGGAAGAAACTTTTGTGGGACCCAATAAGCCAAGGTAGGGAAAAAGAAATGCACAAACCTGTAACTGACAAAGTATTACAGGCTTAGTGTAGACAAGCCTAAAAATTAAAAAATTTAGGGGGACCCTAAGTCTCAGAGGGTCCCCACACTTTTGTTGATTTTACTGCCAGGAGCTCTGCCAAATTCTCAAGTGAATATTGGGGGGGGGGGGGGGGATCCCTTTGTGCTTTTATCAGGAGGAAGATAAAGAAGCCATTTTGAAATCCTTTAGAGATTCTGATCTTAACAAGGATTTCCCTTATGAGAAACTATTTTATCAAAGTCTAACCTGCTGGAGTTTTATCAGAGCCTAGGGAAGGGAAGTCCTCAACTGCACCCCACTCTAGCCATTTTCTTCCACCTAAGGGGGGAGGAGGCAAGAAGTTCACAGTCTGGAAGCACAGGCTCCCCACAAGACCAAGACCTAATCAAAGAACTATGGAAGGCTCCCCTTCTCTCCATGCCTTACCACGATATTACTACAGGACTCTTGACCACACAATTCCTTTTACCCAGTACAACAGGTCGTGCTTTCAACCAAAATAACGTGAATTACTAGAAGGCAAAAAACACAGTTTGAAGAGACTGAACAAACTTCGGAATCAGAGTCAGATACAGCAGGAAAGTTGGCATAATCAGGCCAGGAATTAAAAAAACAAACAAACTGTGACTCATACGGTAAGGGCTTTAATGGGAAAAGTAGACAACGGAAATGATAAAAGATAGATAATATAAGCAGAGAGATTCTTCTAAAAAAGAATCAAAAAGAAAAGTTAGAGATGAAAAACACTGCAAGAGAAAAGAACAATGATGGGCTCATTAGTGTACGGGACATAGCTGAGGAAAAACTCTGAGTTTGAAGCTATGACAATAGAAACTTCCAAAACCGAAAAGCAGAGAGAAAAAAGACCCCCAAAACCCAAAACATAATATCGAAACCATGAGAGAAAACGTGTAATATAGGTGTATTGGTAATATCAGGAAAAAAAAAAAAAAGAGAGAGAGAGAGAAAATGGAAGCAATATTAGAAGCAATAATGGCTGTGAATTTCCCCCAAAAAATATCAGGTACCAAATCCCAGCTCCAAAGAAGCTCAGAGAATAGCAAGCGGAAATGTGCCAACAAAACAAAACAAAACCAACCAACCAACAACAAGCAAACAAAAACAAAACACCCTTCACGTAGGCATATCATTTTCAGACTTTAGAAAAACAAAGGTAAGAAAAAAACCTTAAAAGATGGCAGAGTAAAAAACAAAAACAAACACAAACCACCAACCAAAACCCAAACCAAAACCCAAACCAAAAACTTATATAGGGAGGAGCAAGGACAGAATTATATCTGAATTCTCCTCTGAAACTATGCAAGAAAAAAAAAAAAAAAAAGAGTGAGAGAAAATGTTTGAAGTGTTGAGAGAGAAAATCACCAAGTTAGAATTCTGCACCTCCAAACTTTTCCAAGAGTTGAAAGGAGGGAGGGCCTGGGTGGCTCCGTCAGTTAAATATCCAACTCCTCATCTCGGCTCAGGTCATGATTATACAGTTCATGAGTTTTAGCCCCGCGTTGGGCCCTGTGCTGACAGTACAGAGCCTGCTTGGAATTTTCTCTCCCTCTCTACCCCCACCCCACTCATGCTCTTTCTCTCTCTCTCTCTCAAAATAAGTAAACTTAGAAAACAAAAAGAGAGAAAGGAAAATAAGACTTTATCAGACAAAACTTGAGTAAATCTGTTGCCAGTAAAAAATGTTAATTGAAGTTCTTTGGAGATAGGAAAATGATAAAGGTCAGAAACAGGGATCTACACAAGAAAGGAAGAGTATCAGAAAGTGAATAAGTGAAAGCAAAATGAAAACTTTTAGGTTTTAAAGTCCTAATTGATCCAACAGATAACGGTTTCTTCAAAATAATAGCAACAATGTATTCCATTCCGTATGCCTGTGTGTGCCTATGTATGTATGCTTATGTAATATTGAAATAATTGACAGAAATGATGCAACGGATGGGAAGGATGGATTAGGAATATTTTCTTATTACAAGCTACTTTTATTATCCATGGAGCAGGGTTATTTGAAAGAGGAGTTGGATGACTTGTAAATGTATACTGAAAACTCTAGAGTAACCACTTAAAATACTCAAAAAAGAAGTATAATTCATGTGCTAACAAATGAGTCAAGTGGAATTATATAAAACGCTCAATTAAAATCACAAGACAGAAAAGGTGTGGAAGGCAAAAAAAGGTAGCCATAAAGAACAAAAGGCAACAATTAGAAAACAGTAACAAATACGGTAGATTTTAATCCAACTATATCAATATTCACTCTAAATGTCAATAGACTAAATACACCAAAAAAAAAAAAAAAAGAGGGATTTTCAGAACGGATCAAAACACGAGACCCAACTATATGCGTTCTACAAGAAGTCCATTTTAAATATAAAGGCACATATCAATTAGAAGTAAAGACATGGATGAAGATATATCATGCTAACACTGAGTAAAAGAAAGCAAGACTACCTATGTTAATTTCAAACAGAGCAGACTTCAGAGCGAGAAATGCTATCAAGGATAAAGATGGGCATTAAATAAAAACTAAAGACTCAATACTCCAAAAAGACATAACAATTCCTAATATGTGTGTACCTAACAACAGAGAGTTAAAAAATGTGAGGGGCGTCTGGGTGGCTTAGTCGGTTGAGCATCCGACTCCAGCCCAGGTCATGAACTCACAGCTCGTGAGGTCGAGCCCCGCATCAGGCTCTGTGCTGACAACTCAGAGACTGGAGCCTGCTTCGGATTCTGGGTCTCCCTCTCTCTCTGCCCCTAACCCACTTGCATTCTGTTTCTGTCTCTCTCAAAAATAAATAAACATTAAAAAAAGATGTGAGACAAAAATTGATAGAACAGCAAAGAGAAAGAGACTGATCCACTATTATGGTTGGAGACCTTAACATGCTTCTATCAGAAATGGACAGATGCAGCAGAAGTTGATTCTATGAAAACATCAATAAAATCTGTAAGCCTCTATCCAGTTAAGAGAAACAGAAAACATAAATTACTGATATCAGAAATGAAAGGGGTATCACTACAAATACCAAGGACAATAAAAGCATAATAAATGGATGTTATGAACAACTCTATACCCACAAATTCGATAATCTGGATGAAACACAAAAATTCTTTTAACAGACAACTGCTAAAACTCATACAAGAAAAAATATACAATCCGAATAGGCCTATATCTATTTTTTATATTGAATCAATAATCAATAACCTTCCAAAACAAAAGTACCATGCCCAGATGAGTTCACCATTGAATTCAACGAAACATTTAAGGAAGAAATTATACCAATTCTCTACAATCTTTTCCAGAAGACAGGGGCAGAGGGAATACTTCCTAACTCATTCTAAAAGGCCAGCAATATCTTAATACCAAAACTAAAGACATTGCAAGAAAACTATAGAGCAATATCTCTTATGAACAGATATGAAAACTTCTCAACAAAATATTAGCAAATTGAATCCAACAATATGTAAGAGAACTACACACCACAACCACATGGGATTTATCTAAATACCTAAGACTGGTCCAACATTCAACAATTAATACAGTCTATGTGCAACATTGATAGTCAAAAGAAGATATTAATAGATGCACAAAAAGCACTGGAAAAATTCCACACTCGTTTATGATAAAAACTCCCAGCAAACTAGGATTATGAAGAAACTTCCTTAAATTCTTCATGAACATCTATAATTAAAAAAAAACAAAAAAACCCTACAGGTAACATCATGCTTGGTGAGAAACTAGACTTATTGCCAAGATCAGGCACAAGGCAAGGATGTCCCATCCCACTGATGCTTTTTCAACATCAAGTTGAAAGTCTTACTGAATTCAATAAGAGGAGAAAAGGAATTTAAAGGAATATAGAAAAAGATCATTTATGTATAAAATCCAAAAGAATCATCAAAAAGACTCCTAGAACCAATAAGTGCTTATAGCAAAGTTGCAAGATACAGTAATAGACAGTAATATACAAAAGTTGAGTAATTTTTTACATGTGAGGAATGAACAACTGGAATTTGAATTAAAAACACATTAGCATTTATGTTAGCATCAAAAAATGAAATACGTAGGGATAAATCTAAAAATGATGTGCACAATCTGTGTGAGAAAAAGCGTAAAGTTCCAAAAAAAGATATCAAGGAAAAAATAAAGAAGCATAGAGATACTCCATGTCCATGGATAGGAAAAATCAATATTGTCAAGATGTCAGTTCTTCTACAGATTCAACACAGTCCCATCCAAAATCTCAGTAAGTTATCTCATGGCTGTTGACAAACTGATTCCAGGATTTATATGAAGAGGCAAGAGACCGAGAAAGGCCACCATATAATTGAAGAAGAACGAAGTGGGAGAGCTGACACTGTCAGTCTTCAAGACTTAATATAAAACTGCAGTAATCACAACAGTATGGAACTGGTGAAAGGACAGAAAGACAGATTACAGGAACAGAACAAAGAGGCCAGAAATAGACCTATATAAATATAGCCAACCGGTCTTTGACAAAGGAGCAAAAGTAATAAAATGGAACAAAGATAGTCTTTTTAAAAAAAAACCTGCAATGAATCTATACACAGACCTTACATCCTCCACGAAAATTAAGTCAAAATGAATCATAGCTCTAAATGGAAAACACAAAAGTGTGAAACTCCTAGAAGATAACAGAGGAGAAAACCTACATGATCTTGGGTACAGTGATGCCTTTTTTAGATATAATACCAGAGACATGATTCATGAAAGAAATCATTGATAAGCTGAATTTCATTAAAATTAAATTTTCTTCTTTGCAAAAGACATATCAAGAAAATGAAAAGACAAGCCAGAGATTTGGAAAATTTTTTGGCAGAAGGCACATCTGATAAGAGACTGCCATCCAAAACATACAAAGAACTCTTGAAATGCATAAATAGGAAACAACCCAGTTTCAAATAATGGTTAAAAGGCCTGGACAGACACCTCCCCCAAAGAAGGTACACAGATGGCAAGCAAGCATATTCAGAGGTGTTTAACATCATATTTCACTAGGAAATGTCAAACGAAAACAGCAACGAGATATCACTACACAACTATGACCACGGCCAAAATCCAAACATCGATGACACTGAATTCTGACAAGGACCTTGAGCAAGAGGGACTCTCATTTAATGCTGGTGGGAATGCAAAATGCAAAATCACTTTGGAAGACATTTGGAAATCTTTCCTGGAACTATACATATTCTTATCATATGATCCGGGGATGACACTCCTTGATATTTCCCCAAATATATAGAAAATTTATGTTCACTCAAAACCCTGCACATGGGTATTTATAGCAGCTTTGTTTGTAACTGCCCAAACCTGAAAGTGACCAAGATGTTCTTCAGTGGGCAAAAGGATAAATGCACTGTGGTATATCCAGATATGACATAGTGCCAAAAAGAAATGAGCTATCGAGCCACGAAAAGACTGGGAGAGACCTTAAAACCATATCCCTAAGTGAAAGAGGCCAGTTTCAAAAGGTACATACTGAATGATTCCAACTACACTGCATTCTGGAGAAGGCAAAACTACAGAGATTAAAAAATATTCGTGGTTTCTAGGGGCTAATGGAAAGGGAAGAGGCAGGACACAGAGGATTTTTAGGGCAGGGGAACTATTCTACACAGTACAAGGGTGGGTATGTGTCATTTGTCAAGACCCATAGAGCATACAACACCACATATGCAATAAATGTGAACTCTGGACTTTGGGTGATAATAATGTGTCAACAGAGTTTCTTAATTATAACAAATGTACCTCTGTGGTGCAGGATGTTGAGAGTGGGGAAAAGCATGCACGTGGAGGACAGATGTTATTTGGAAATTCTCTGGACTTTCTACTCAGTTTTGTCATGAACCTCAAACTGCTCTCAAAAATAAAGTTTTTTAACTAAAAAAAATCCATTTCCCAGTTACACTAACCATATTTCAAGTGCTTGATAAGACAGCCACACATAAAAAAAAAAAAAAGTCACTAGATAAATTAAAGAAACAGTTTGCGGGAAGTATAGGCCCACTGGGAGAAGAATTATAATGGTTATGGATCATTCTGTATTTCTTCTGCCCACACATTCCTATTGCTCTAAAAATAGGAGAAAAAAGGAGAAGAAGGAAAGGCTAAAGTATATTTTAAGTTACTGGACTGTTTAGTGGCTTAGGTCAAACTAGAGAGTGCCATTTCAAAGTCTTCTGTTTATACTCAGAAGGATCTGTTTTTTCCCTAGTATTTTCCACTATCTTATACCTGTATAACATCTGCATATTATCAAATGCATGAAAAAAAAATGGAATTTGGAATATTCACTCATCTGGGTATTTACAACAATGTTAATAAAGCATTCAGTTAATTTTTTCTTTTGATCTTTTGAAGGGTCATTTGATAATTACTCATTGATAACATGTTATCTAGAAAATGATTAAAAAGAAACATTGGTCACTCTGGAGAATTTTTTAAATTAAATAGATAGGTAAGTAGATAGTTTACTATGGTTCTTTTTTTTTTTTTTAATATGAAATGTATTGTCAGATTGGTTTCCATACAACACCCAGTGCTCATCCCAACAGGTGTCCTCCTCAATGCCCATCACCCACCCTCCCCTCCCTCCCAACCCCATCAACCCTCAGTTTATTCTCGGTTTTTAAGAGTCTCTTCTGGTTTGGCTCTCTCCCTCTCCAACTTTATTTTTCCTTTCTCTCCCCCACAGTCTTCTGTTAAGTTTCTCAGGATCCACATAAGAGTGAAAACATATGGTATCTGTCTTTCTCTGCCTGACTTATTTCACTTAGCATCACACTCTCCAGTTCCATCCACATTGCTACAAAAGGCCATATTTCATTCTTTCTCATTGCCAAGTAGTATTCCATTGTATATATAAGCCACAACTTCTTTATCCATTTATCAATTGATGGACATTTAGGCTCTTTCCATAATTTGGCCATTGTTGAGAGTGCTACTATAAACATTGGGGTACAAGTTCCCCTATGCATCAGTACTCCTGTATCCCTTGGGTAAATTCCTAGCAGTGCTATTGCTGGGTCAGAGGGTAGATCTATTTTTAATTTTTTGAGGAACCTCCACACTGTTTCCCAGAGCAGCTGCACCAATTTGCATTCCCACCAACAGTACAAGAGGGTTCCCATTTCTCCATATCCTCGCCAGCATCTATAGTCTCCTGATTGGTTCATTTTGGCCACTCTGACTGGCGTGAGGTGGTATCTGAGTGTGGTTTTGATTTGTGTTTCCCTGATGAGGAGCGACGTTGACCATCTTTTCATGTGCCTGTTGGCCATCCGGATGTCTTCTTTAGAGAAGTGTCTATTCATGTCTTCTGCCCATTTCTTCACTGGATTATGTGTTTTTTTGGGTATGGAGTTTGGTGAGTTCTTTAGAGATTTTTGGATACTAGCCCTTTGTCCGATATGTCATTTGCAAATATCTTTTCCCATTCTGTCGGTTGCCTTTTAGTTTTGTTGATCGTTTCCTTTGCAGTGCAGAAGCTTTTTACCTTGATGAGGTCCCAATAGTTCATTTTCGCTTTTAATTCCCTTGCCTTTGGAGATGTGTCAAGTAAGAAATTGCTGCAGCTGAGGTCAGAGAGGTTTTTTCCTGCTTTTTCCTCTAGGGTTTTGATGGTTTCCTGTCTCACATTCAGATCTTTCATCCATTTTGAGTTTATTTTTGTGAATGGTGTAAGAAAGTGGTCTAGTTTCATTCTTCTGCATGTTGCTGTCCAGTTCTCCCAGCACCATTTGTTAAAGAGACTGTCTTTTTTGGGGGCGCCTGGGTGGCGCAGTCGGTTAAGCGTCCGACTTCAGCCAGGTTACGATCTCGCGGTCCGTGAGTTTGAGCCCCGCGTCAGGCTCTGGGCCGATGGCTCGGAGCCTGGAGCCTGTTTCCGATTCTGTGTCTCCCTCTCTCTCTGCCCCTCCCCCGTTCATGCTCTGTCTCTCTCTGTCCCAAAAATAAATTAAAAACGTTGAAAAAAAAATTAAAAAAAAAAAAGAGACTGTCTTTTTTCCATTGGATATTCTTTCCTGCTTTGTCAAAGATTAGTTGGCCATACTTTTGTGGGTCCAAGTCTGGAGTCTCTATCCTATTCCATTGGTCTATGTGTCTGTTTTTGTGCCAATACCATGCTGTCTTGATGATTACAGCTTTGTAGTAGAGGCTAAAGTCTGGGATTGTGATGCCTCCTGCTTTGGTCTTCTTCCTCAAAATTACTTTGGCTATTCGGGGTCTTTTGTAGTTTCATACAAATTTTAGGATTGCTTGTTCTAGCTTTGAGAAGAATGCTCATGAAATATTGATTGGGATTGCATTGAGTGTGTAGATAGCTTTGGGTAGTATTGACATTTTGACACTATTTATTCTTCCAACCCATAAGCATGGAATGTTTTTCCATTTCTTTATATCTTTTTCAATTTCCTTAATAAGCTTTCTATAGTTTTCAGCATACAGATCTTTTACATCTTTGGTTAGGTTTATTCCTAGGTATTTTATGATTCTTGGTGCAATTGTGAATGGGATCAGTTTCTTTATTTGTCTTTCTGTTGCTTCATTGTTAGTGTATAAGAATGCAACTGATTTCTGTACATTGATTTTGTATCCTGTGACTTTGCTGAATTCATGTATCATTTCTATCAGAGTATTGGTGGAGTCTATTGGGTTTTTCTTGTATAGTATTGTGTCATCTGCCAAAAGTGAAAGCTTAACTTCATCTTTGCCAATTTTTTCTAAAATTTTTTTTTTCAACGTTTTTAATTTATTTTTGGGACAGAGAGAGACAGAGCATGAACGGGGGAGGGGCAGAGAGAGAGGGAGACACAGAATCGGAAACAGGCTCCAGGCTCCGAGCCATCAGCCCAGAGCCTGACGCGGGGCTCGAACTCACGGACCGCGAGATCGTGACCTGGCTGAAGTCGGACGCTTAACGGACTGCGCCACCCAGGCGCCCCGACATCTTTGCCAATTTTGATGCCTTTGATTTCCTTTTGTTGTCTGATTGCTAGAACTTCCAACACTATGTTAAACAACAGCGGTGAGAGTGGACATCCCTCTCGTGTTCCTGATCTCAGGGGGAAAGCTCTCAGTTTTTCCCCATTGAGGGTGATATTAGCTGTGGGCTTTTCATAAATGGCTTTTATGACGTTTAAATATGTTCCTTTTATCCCAACTTTCTCAAGGGTTTTTATTAAGAAATGGTGCTGGATTTTGTCAAATGCTTTTTCCGCATCGATTGACAGGATCATATGGTACTTATCTTTTCTTTTATTAATCTGATGTATCACATTGATTGATTTGTGAATGTTGAACCAGCCCTGCATCCCAGGAATGAATCCCACTTGATCATGGTGAATAATTCTTTTTATATGCTGTTGAGTTCGATTTGCTAGTATCTTTTGAAAATTTTTGCATCCATATTCATCAGGGATATTAGCCTATAGTTCTCTTTTTTTGCTGGATCTCTGTCTGGTTTGGAAATCAAAGTAATGCTGGCTTCATAGAATGAGTCTGGAAGTTTTCCTTCCCTTTCTATTTTTTGGAACATCTTTAGAAGGATAGGTGTTATCTCTGCTTTAAATGTTTGGTAGAATTCCCCAGGGAAGCCATCTGGTGCCGGACTCTTATTTGTCGGGAGATTTTTGATAACTGGTTCAATTTCTTCGCGGGTTATGGGTCTGTTCGAATTTTCTATTTCTTCCTGTTTGAGTTTTGGAAGTGTGTGGGTGCTTAGGAATTTGTCCATTTCTTCCAGGTTGTCCAGTTTGTTGGCATATAATTTTTCATAGTATTCCCTGATAATTGCTTTTATCTCTGAGGGATTGGTTGTAATAATTACATATTCATTCATGATTTTATCTATGTGGGTCATCTCCCTTTTCTTTTTGAGAAGCCTGGCTAGAGGTTTATCAGTTTTGTTTATTTTTTCAAAAAGCCAATTCTTGGTTTCATTGATCTGCTCTACTGTTTTTTTAGATTCTATGTTGTTTATTTCTGCTCTGATCTTATTATTTCTCTTCTTCTGCTGGGTTTTGGGTGTCTTTGCTGTTCTGCTTCTATTTCCTTTGGGTGTGCTGTTAGATTTTGTAGTTGGGATTTTTCTTGTTTCTTGAGATAGGCATGGATTGCAATGTATTTTCCTCTGAGGACTGCCTTCCCTGCATCCCAAAGTGTTTGGATTGTTGTATTTTCATCTTCATTTGTTTCCATATATTTTTAAATTTCTTCTCTAATTGCCTGGCTGACCCATTCATTCTTTAGTAGGGTATTCTTTAGTCTCCATGCTTTTGGAGATCTTCCAGACTTTTTCCTGTGGTTGATTTCAAGTTTCATAGCATTGTGGTCTGAAAGTGTGCATGGTATGATCTCAATTCTCTTATACTTATGAAGGGCTGTTTCGTGACCCACTATGTGATCTATCTTGGAGAATGTTCCATGTGCACTCGAGAAGAAAGTACATTCTGTTGCTTTGGGATGCAGAGTTCTAAATATATCTGTCAAGTCCATCTGATCCAATGTATCATTCAGGGCCCTTGTTTCTTTATTGATCCTGTATCTAGATGATCTATCCATTGTTGTAGGTGGGGTGTTAAAGTCCCCTGCAATTACCACATTCTTATCAATAAGGTTGCTTATGTTTATGCTTATTGTTTTATATATTTGGGGCTCCTGTATTCAGTGCATAGACATTTATAATTGTTAGCTCTTCCTGATGGAAAGACCCTGTAATTATTATATAATGCCCTTCTTCATCTCTTGTTACAGCCTTTAATTTAAAGTCTAGTTGGTCTGATATAAGTATGGCTACTCCAGCTTTCTTTTGGCTTCCAGTAGCATGATAGATAGTTCTCCATCCCCTCACTTTCAATCTGAAGGTGTCCTCAGGTCTAAAATGCGTCTCTTGTAGACAGCAAATAGATGGGTCTTTTTTTCCTACCCATTCTGATACCCTATGTCTTTTGGTTGGAGCATTTAGTCCATTTACATTCAGTGTTATTATAGAAAGATATGGGTTTAGAGTCATTGTGATGTCTGTATGTTTCATGCTTGTAGTGATGTCTCTGGTACTTTGTCTCACAGGATCCCCCTTAGGATCTCTTGTAGGGCTGGTTTAGTGGTGATGAATTCCTTCAGTTTTTGTTTGTTTGGGAAGACCTTTATCTCTCCTTCTATTCTGAATGACAGGCTTGCAGGATAAGGATTCTTGGCTGCATATTTTTTTCTGTTCATCACATTGAAGATTTCCTGCCATTCCTTTCTGGTCTGCCAAGTTTCAGTAGATAGGTCTGCGACTACCCTTATGTGTCTACCTTTGTATGTTAGGGCCATTTATCCCTAGCTGCTTTCAGAATTCTCTCTTTATCCTTGTATTCTGCCAGTTTCACTATGCTACGTCTTGCAGAAGATCGATTCAAGTTATGTCTGAAAGGAGTTCTCTATGCCTCTTGGATGTCAATGCCTGTTCCCTTCCCCAGATCAGGGAAGTTCTCAGCTATGATTTGTTCAAGTCCACCTTCAGCCCCTTTCTCTCTCTCTTCTTCTGGAATTCCTATGATACCAATAATGTTCTGTTTGATTGCATCACTTAGTTCTCTAATTCTCCCCTCATACTCCTGGAATTTTTTCTCGCTCTTTTTCTCAGCTTCCTCTTTTTCCATAATTTTATCTTCTAATTCACATATTTTCTCCTCTGCCTCTTCAATCTGTGCTATGGCTGCCTCCATTTTATTTTGCACCTCATTAATAGCATTTTTTAATCATCATGACTAATTTTTAGCTCCTTGATCTCTGTAGCAATAGATTCTCTGCTGTCCTCTATGCTTTTTTCAAGCCTAGCCATTAATTTTATGACTATTATTCTAAATTCTTGTTCAATTATATTGCTCAAATTGGTTTTGATCAATTCGTTAGCTGTTGCTACTCCCTGGAGTTTCTTTGAGGAGAATTCTTCTGTTTTGTCATTTTGGGTAGTGCCTGTGGTAACTTCAAACTGCAGGGCACTTCCTCTGTGCTATCCAGAGAAACTTGTGTTGGTGGGCAGGGTTGCAGTCAGACCCAATATCTGCCCCCAGATATCGCTGGGCTCACAGTCAGACTGGTGTGTACCTTCTCTTCTCCTCTCCCAGGGGCAGGACTCACTGTGGAGTGGTGTGGCCCCTGTCTGGGGTGCTTGCACACAGCCAGGCTTGTGGTGCCGTGTCGATGGGATCTGGCCAAGGGCGTATTAGATGGGGTCAATCCGCAAGGTGCACAGGGTCAGGAGGGGCAGGCTTAGGTAGCTTTTTTGCTCTGAAGCACCAGGAGGGAGGCAGACCCGTCAGAGGGACGGATCCACAGAAGCACAGCGTTGGGCGTTTGCACGGTGCCAGCAAGTTTGGTGACGGGAACTGGTTCCCTTTGGAATTTTGGCTAGGGGGTGGGAGAGGGAGATGGCGCTTGCCAGGGCCTTTGTTCCCCTGCCGAGCTCTGTCCTTCCAGTGCTCAATAACCCTCCCTTCTGGCGTCCTCTCGGCCTCCCCGCTCTCCGAGAGGAGAGATGTCGACTTTTAAAATTCCAGATGTTAAGTCCTGCTGGCTGTCAGAACTCACGCAGTCTGGCCCCTCCGCTTTTGCAAGCCAGACCTCGGGGGGCTCTGCCTTGCCGGGCGGGCTGCCCCTCCACCGCCCCGGCTCCCTCCCACTAGTCTGTGGAGCGCACACCGCCTCTCCGCCCTTCCTACGCTCTTCCGTGGGCCTCTCGTCTGCGCTTGGCTCCGGAGAGTCCATTCTGCTAGTCTTCCGGTGGTTCTCTGGGTTATTTAGGCCAATGTGGGTGGAACCTCAGCGATCCGCAGGACAAGATGAGCCAGCCTCCTCCTATGCCACCAGCTTCCCCTGCACCCTCAGTTTACTATGGTTCTTAATGACACCCGAAAGTCCGGCCAGTGTTTGTAAAACCTAGCACGCAGTCTAATGATCCTTTATCCATGAGCTGTCTCCGAGACAATTTTCTGAAGAAGTCATCCACGAGATCACAACTTGCTGAAAAATTGATACATTAGAAACACTGTTGGTCTTTATAAACCCAATACGTAGGTGGACTAAGTTTTGTCTTTCTTCTCTCATCTGTTGAGTGACCAATATACTTGTTTTAGTAAGTATTCAACCACAGAAACAGTCACATGACCTTTTTGGTTTTCTTCTGGACTGGTGACAATATGAAGCCACTCATAGGCTGGGTCTTCACAGCAGTGATTTTTTCACACATTCAATTAACTTTAGATGAACTGAATTGTAAACAACCTATGTTAGTCTTAATAAGTAAACAAGACTGTATCTTGCACTCACTGTCACAGACTACATAAATCTACCAGGGAAGTTGGTCTAGTAAATGAAAGATCACAAAAGGATCAAATTTGTCATACATTGTTCATTAAGGATTTAAGAAAACATCATCCCTTCTAACTTTAAGGAAATACAGAGATTTCTTTTATTTACTTGTTCTCATGAATGCATGTTTATCCATTCGTATAACTTAAAATTAAAGAAGAAGAGGAAAAAAGTGGATAAAATTGAGTCAGATTTCTGTTTTGAGTGAGTTAAAAAAACAAAAGAAGAGAAATGACCTCATGTGATTAATGATGGAATCCTTTTGACTTGTAAATGTCTTTAACCTAAACAATTATATTCACTAAAGCGCTACATTTTTTTTAAAAATACTGCTTACAAAACATGTCCTGATAAATAAAAATTTGTTACCCAGTACCAATATCTTTTTTTTACTTTTGAGATGTTAAAATATATTTAAAATTTAGCAATTGTATGATACAAAATCAACACAAAAATCTGCTGTGTTTCTGTACACAAATAATGAACACTCTGAAAAGGAAGGATATTAAGAAAACAATTCCAGGAGCGCCTGGGTGGCTCAGTCAGTTACGTTTCTGACTTCAGCTCAGGTCATGATCTCATGGTCCTTGGGTTCGAGCCCTGCATCGGGCTCCGTGCTGACAGCTCAGAGCCTGGAGCCTACTTTGGATTCTATGTCTCCCTCTCTCTGCCCCTCTCCTGCTTGGGTTCTGTCTCTCATGCTCTCAAAAATGAGTAAACATAAAAAAAATATTTTTTTAAATAAAACAATTCCACCCGCAATATATCATCAAAAATAATAAAATACTTTGGAATAAACTTCACCAAGAAGACACAAATAAAGGGAAAGATGTCCTATGTTCATGGATTGGAAGACTTAATATTGCTTAGATATCAATACCAGGTAAAGTGATCTACAGATTTAATGCAATTCCTATCAAAATCTTTATGATTTTTTTATAGAAATAGAAAACTCTATCTTAAAACTCATGTAAAATCTCAAGAGACCCTGAATAGTCAAAACAATCTTGAAAAAGAACAAAGTTGGAGGTCTCACACTTTCTGATGTCAAAATTAACTACAAAGCAACAATAATCAAGAGTCTGGTCCTGGCATAAAGACATACTATAGACCAATGGAATACAATAGAGAAACCAGAAATAAATTCTTGCATACATAGGCAATTTTGACAAGAGTGCCAAATCTATTCTTTCAGAACAGTCCTTTCAACATAAGGTATTGGGAAAATTGTGTATCCACATGCAAAAGAATGAAGTTGGACTCTAACCTTATACCCTATACCAAATGAACTCCAAACGGATAAAAGACCTAAATGTAAGACTGTAAATGTAAATGAATGTAAATTATGTATTAATGTATAATGTAAATGTAAATTACCTAAATGTAAAACTGTAAAACATTTAGGAGAAAACATAGTGAGAAATCTTCATGACAGTGGATTTGGCAATGATTTCTTGGGTATGTCTTTAAAAGCTCAGGCAAGAAAACAAAAGAAAACAACAGATTAAATTTGGGTTTACCAACATGTAAAACTTTTATGCATCAAAGGACATTATAAACAGAGTGAAAAGGTAATCCACGGAATGGGAGGAAACATCTGTAAGTCATTTATCTGATAAGGGATTGATATACAGAATATATAAAGAACTCCTACAACTCACACTCACACAAAAATCTAAACAGAATGATCCAAGGACTTTAATATGCATCTCTCCAAAGAAAATATACCAATGCTCAATAAGCACACGAAAAGATGGTAAAGAACATCACTAAACATTCAGGAAATACAAACAAAAACAACAATGAGATACCACTTCACATCCATTAGGATTGTTATTTTCAAAATGACAGGCTATAACAAGTGTTGGTGATGATGCAGAGAAACAGGGTGGGTAAAATGATGCAGCCACTATGGAAAACAAGTAATTGAAAATAGACACTCTATGATTCCGCAACTCTATTTTGGGATATATACATAAAAGAATTGAAAGCAGGGACTTCAAGATGTATTTGTATACCCATGTTCACAGCAGCATTATTCACAATAGCCAAAAGGTGAAAGCCACTCAATGTCTACTGATGGATAACTGAATAAGCAAAGTGTTGTACAGACACAAATAGAATGTTATTCAGCATTAAAAAGGAAGGAAATTTTGACACATGCTGACACGGATCAACCTTGAAGACCTTATGCTAAGTAAAATCAAACAGTCACAAAAAGACAAATACTGTGTGATTCCACTTATATAAGGTACCTAGGGTAGTCAAATTCAGAGAGACAGAAGGTAAAAAGGTGATTGCCAGAGAGTAGGGGCCGGGACAGTGGGGAGTTAGTGCTTCATGAGTATGGAGCTTCAGTTTGGGAAGATGAAAAAAGTTCTATAAATGGATAGTGGTGATGGACGCACAAGAATGTGAATATTCTTAATGTCATTAAGCTCTACACCTCAAATGGTTAAAAGAGTAAATTTCTTGTTTTGTATCTTTTACCATAATAAACCCACACATGCACAAACACACATACACATACTCCAAGCTCTGTTTTGATTAACTCTAGCTTATTATAATAACACAATAAGCAGCATTTAATTACATCCAAGAACGTAGGTGATAGGAAGAGGGTCATTCACCACCTGGTAAGGATTCATTATCATCACTTTGCAGTGAGAAGCATGTATTATGTTTAGATCTCAAAGTCCTGGAGCATAGATGTTATGGATTGAATGTTTTCTTCCCCTCAAAATTTGTATGTTGAAACCCTATGCCCCAGTGTGATGGTATTAGGAGCTGGCGCCTTAGATGAGGTCATGGGAACAAAGCCATTTGGGATGAGTGCCCTTATTAGAGTCCTTTTTTTAGAGTCTGAAGTGTGGCTTACTTTGAATTTCTTTGGGATTGTCAGCTATGACATGATGGAGGGAAGTCTAAGTTTCTTTTCCTTAAAGCAACCTGGCTGTTTCCTGGCTATAATTGGTTGGGGAAGATTGCCTATCCACAGAATGAGGTTTTCTCAACTACAAAATCTCAGGAGGGCTTGCTGGAGTTCTCCTTCTACAATGTTCTGGAGAATGAAAATTTTCTCTGGAGTATTTGCAGAAAAATCTCGTATCAATTCGTGCCTTTAACAGTCTCCTAAGACTTGATTCAGTAAAAGTTGGTGTGTGGTTTCAACCTAATCTATCCTTCTGTCTATTATATGTTTTCTCTTTTGTTGTTTTGAATTCATTTTCTTAGTCATTTCTTTGACAGCAATATAAAGGAGGAGGCTAGAAGTATGTTTTATTTTCTGGGCAGAAGACATGAACAGAGATTTTTCTAAAGAAGACATCAAGATGGCCAAGAGACACAGGAAAAGATCCTCAACATCACTGTCATCAGGGAAATGCAAATCAAAACCACAGTGAGGTATCACCTCACACCTGTCAGAATGGCCAAAATCAAAAACGCAAGAAACAACAAGTGTTGGTGATGGGAAGAAAAAGGAACCTTCATGCACTGTTGGTGGGAATGTAAACTGGCACAGTCCCTATGGCAAACAGTATGGAAGTTCCTCAAAAAACTAAAAATAGAATTACCATATGATCCAGTATCCCACTACTGGGTATTTATCCAAAGAACACCCCTGTGTTTATTGCAGCACGATAAACAAAAGCCAAACTATGGAAGCAACCCATCGATTGATAGATGAATGGGTAAAGAAGAGGTGGAATATCTCTGGATATCAATGGAATATCACTCAGCCGCAAAAAATAATGAAATCTTGCCGTTTGCAATAACATGGGTGGATCCTAGAGGGTATATGCTGGTAGAAATAAATCAGAGACAAATACCACAGGGTTTTACTCACATGTGGCATTTAAGACACAAAACAAATGAACGCAAAAAAGAGACAACCAAAAAACCAGACTCTTAAACAGAGAGAGCGAATGATGGTTCCCCGGGGGTAGGTGGGTGAGGGGATGGGGGAAATAGGTGGTGGGGATTAAGTGCACTTGTTGTGATGAATGCTGGGTGATGTATGGAATTGTTGAATCACCATATTGTACACCTGAAACTAATATAACACTGTGTGCTAACTGTACTGGAATTTTAAAAAAATTCCAGGGGGTAAAAGCAGTGGCCAGAATAACAATATTGTCTTGAAATAAAATCCCCAAGTTCTATAGGACAAAAATAAGAGAAGAGCATTCTATTTTAGCACCATATTTGATTATGAACAGTAACATCCTCAACACAGATTACTGCACTGACTCAACGATACCTTAACATTGGGAGATTTGTTCCCACTGACACAAATTCTGCTTTGAATGCAGGTCTTTTGAAATTAGCAGCTCTGTTCACAAAACAACTTAATACCGTAGTTGTAATTTTCCTCTGCAAGCAAGAAAGTAAGGACCACAGTCCTCCATGTATCTGGGATCACCAGAGTGAAGGTACCAGAGAGGAGGTCTATCCGAAGGTTATTATTTTTTAAATTCGGCATTAGATATTTTACTTAAATATTTAAATACAGGTATTATACGCTTCTAATTTCCCAATCTAATCGTCCCAAGGGAATTTATGAAGCAGTTTGCATTGGAAAACAAATGAAAATTTCCTCTTGAAAATTGAGCTGTAGAGCAAAGGCTTCATCGTTGTCACACATGATTGAGAGAGACAAAGATGTTACCTGTTTCTAACTTGTCTCTAACAATTCACTGCTTCATTTATTCCTTAGGGGGATGATTCAGTTAGACTAATTCTTAATTATATAGCCCAGGAAAGAGAGTCATTAGTCATCTTTAGTATTTTCCTAAGAAATGGATTACTTTGGAAGATGTGGGTGTGCACAGGTGCATGGTTTGAGAGACTAGCTGGAAGAAAAAAAAATACAAGGAGCAGAAAAAGGCCAACATTTCTGGTGGTCACAGTTTAAAAATTGCAGAGCTCAGCATTTATCAAAATTGGGTTTATTAATCATTTTCTCGGTAGAAAATACCCAAGTGCAGAGTTTGACTGATGTATAACGGAAGAGAATAAAAGTCTTTCAAAATTGTTGGCAAGAATGATTCATACTTCTTGTTTTGGGGAAGAAATAATTGTGAATGCTAAATTATATTAATTTTGCTAACTGACATGGTTTTTAAATGCTTGTCATTTTTCTCCCCCCAGAGAAAGAGTATTTTACATGTCAGTTGCATTCACTGATTTCAAGTGCAATATTTGTTGAAAGCAAGTATGTATACCAACGTTATTTTATATGTCTTTCAAACAAAATATCCCCTTTCTATGGATGGATTTTGTTTAAAGGGCATGACACGTAGGTATTCTCAACCTTCAAAGAAACGATAGCTTAATAGTTTTCTTGGAGGGAGCAAGGACTCTCTTATCAGAACCAACTTGGTGATTTTTGATTACTGACTGAAGTGCATTGGACATAACTAGATTTCTCTGAGAAAGCAAGACCCCATCAAAATCAATAAATTGGAGGATAAAGAATAATGAAGAGGAAATAGGATCGGTATCCTAAAAGGGTAGGTTCGTTTTGGTTTAATTTTGTAGTCATGTGATTAAGGAAAGATGAGAAGCCTTGCTAGAAAGGTGGCCATTTTGTCAGTCAACTTATGTTCTTTTCACCCTTTGTGAAAACTATTGTGAAGCTGTTAAATCTACTGAGCTAAAATAAACGTAGAGAAGCCAATGGATGCTCATCGTCTGATGATCTATAATCCTGTTTATTGACTGGGTTTAATACGTAGATTTTATTTTTGTGTGTTTGGGTATATATTATATATATGTATATATGTGTGTGTGTGTGTGTATGTGTGTGTGTGTATAGTTAAAAAAAATTTTTTTTTAATGTTTATCTATTTTTTTGAGAGAGAGAGAAACAGACTGTGAGCAGGGGAAGGGCAGAGAGAGAGGGAGACACAGAATCTGAAGCAGGGTCCAGGCTCTGAACTGTCAGCACAGAGCCCAATGCAGGGCCTGAACTCGTGATCTGTGAGATCATGATCTGAGCTGAAGTCGGATGCCTAACCGACTGAGCCACCCAGGTGCCACACATGTATGTATGTATGCATGTGTGTGTGTGTGCGTGTGTGTGTATACATACATACATATACACCATACATATACACATATATACGTATATATATACGTATATATACACGTATATATACATATACATACATATATATACATATATATATGTATATGTATGTATGTGTGTATGTGTGTGTGTATATATATATATATATATATTTAAAGTTTATTTATTTGTTTTGAGACAGACAGAGACAGTGTGAATGGGGGAGGGGCGGAGAGAGGGAGAGAGCAAAACCCAAGCAGGCTCTGTGCCCCCAACACAGGACCCAATATGGGGTTCAAACCCATGAAACCATGAGGTCGCGACCTGAATGGAAACCAAGTGTCCCACGCTTAATGGATTGAGCCACCCTGACGCCCCTTGGTATATTTTAAAAGCAAAGGATCTTGGGATAACTGACTGGCTCAGTCGGTAGAGCACGCGACTCTTAATTTGGGGATGGTGATTTTGAGGCCCACACTGGGCATAGAGCCTATTTTAAAAATTTTTCTTTTTTAAAGTAGATGATCTTAAGTTCAAAGGAGTCTTTGCCCTACCTTTCACATCTGGAAATTTGAAAATGTTCCAGGCAGGGGTGCCTGGGTGGCGCAGTCGGTCAAGCGTCCGACTTCAGCCAGGTCACGATCTCGCGGTCCGTGAGTTCGAGCCCCGCGTCAGGCTCTGGGCTGATGGCTCGGAGCCTGGAGCCTGTTTCCGATTCTGTGTCTCCCTCTCTCTCTGCCCCTCCCCCGTTCATGCTCTGTCTCTCTCTGTCCCAAAAATAAATAAAGAAAGAAAGAAAGAAAGAAAGAAAGAAAGAAAGAAAGAAAATGTTCCAGGCAAAATCTGGCAGCCATATTGCTTCAGGGAGACATTCACAGAAGTGGGTAGATACGCAAGGTGCTCTAAGTGACTGCTCTTCATTCCTGGTGTTTCCTCCCCCATGGTTACGTAAGTGAAATCAAGATTGAAGGAACATGAGTAATAATCTTGAACAGGAAGAGAAATTTGAAAAGAGCATCCCCTCTGGGCACCTAGGTGCCTTAGTCAGTCAAGCATCTGACTCTTGAATTCAGCTCCGGTCATGATCCCAGGGCCGTGGGATGGAGCCCCATCAGGCTCTGTGCTGAGTGTGTAGCCTGCTTAAGATACTCTCTCTCTCTCTCTCTCTCTCTCAAGAAAAATAAAGAGAAAGAAAAAAGAAAAGAAAAGAAAAAAAAAAGAGCAGCTGCTCAAACAAACAAGCAAAAAGTGCAGAGGGGAGGGAAAGAGATCCAGAGAACTGTGCAGTTAGGGAGATTTGTAGCCGAGAGGGCTAGAGATAAGGTCTACACTCGACTGGTTGGTTTTGATGCGCATGGAGGGGGCACCTGACTTTGGTTTCATTTTGTTTGGGCATGACCTGGTGAATTCAGGGCTACCTTCTCTACTATCTACCTCTAGGAGCTACAGCTTGGATGCTATTAACGTATCAGTTCCTGGGCAGTTGTCCAGTTCTGCCAGTTCCAGGGACATCTCTCGTGACATCTGTGGTGATAGCCCCTTGGGGTTTCCGTGGGTTTGTTGTTATGGAAACAGTTTTGCAGGATCTAAAACCTTAGGGGAAAAAAAATGCTTCAAGGTCTGAAACCGGTTTCATATCCCAAATAAACCTTTCCTTGCCATGGTGCCTTATGTTCTCTAAAATGAGCTAATTTATGATTTAAATAGTAAGTCCTATTTATTAAAAGAAAGTCTCTTTTATCCAAACGGCTAAAAAAAAAAAAGAATACTTCTGGGCTTGTCTTTTCCTTCTATTTGAGAAAATCTGTAAACTTTAGAGAAGGTGAATATGAGAAATCCTCTAGACCTTTTAGTTCTGAGAATTTTCTTAGAAGGAACTTTCAGTTCCCGAGCAGAACAAGAGAGTCCTACGTTGCTGCCTCTGTTCTCAAGAACATCTCAACCAAGGTTAGTGGCACAGGGATATATTAGTTTTCTCTGGCTGCTGTTAACAAATTACCACTAATCCGGTGGTAATGATACATGTTTATTATCTTACAGTTGTATAGGTCAGAAATCTGGCACAGGTCTCATGGGGCTAAAATCAAGGTGTTGGTTCCTTCTGGAGGCTCCAGGGGAGAATCTGTTACCTTGTCTTTTCCAACTTCTAGAGGCACCTGGTATTCCTTGTTCCTTGGCTCCTGGCCCCCCTCCTCCAACTCCATACCCGGCAGATCCAAATCTTTCTGACCCTCCTTCCGCCATCACATCTCTCTCTGACTATAGCTGGGGAAGGTTTCCTACTTTTAAGGACTCTTGTGATTAAAATGTGACCACCCAGATCATCCAGGATAATCTCCCTGTCTCAAAGTCCTAAACCTTAATCACATCTGCAAAGTCTCTTTTGACATGTAAGATAACATATTCACAGGTACCCTAGAATAGGACAAGTATATCTTAGGGAGGAGGGCATTATATGTATAGAGGACAAATCTCATGAAATCTTTGTAGCAAACATGGAAGTACCAAAAAAAAAAACCCTCTAAAAAACCAAAAAAACAAAACAAACAACAACAATAACAACACAAATCGGTAGATCTGGTTATAAATACAATTTGGATAAAGTGAATAAATAAGATAAATGGACACTAACCTATTAATCCCAGGGATTGCTGACTACATAAGACATTTCTCTTATGTGACACTTCAAATACTCTGTCAAGACCCCACCACTTACTTTCTATAGCCAGGAGAAGACAAAAGGATGAAAAGAAATATCCTGTGCAAACAGTAAGCAGAAAAGCAGATGTGACTTTATTAACATCAGACAAAGGAGGCTGCAAGACAAAGAGTTTTATCAGAGGTAAAGAGAGGGAACTTTCAGCCTGATAAAAATATCAATTCCATCAGGAAGACAGGACAAACCTAAATACACATGCATGTAATAACAGAGCTTCAAATGCGTAAAGCCAAACTGACAAAACCAAGAAAGAAATAGGCAAACCCCCATACCTAAGTCTATATTTTTAATGCCACTCCCTCATAATTAACACAAGTAGAGGAAAAGCAAATCAGTATGAATTTGAAAACATGAATAAAACCATCAACCAGCCTGACTTAACCGACATTCACAGAACTCTAATACCCAACAGCTGACATACTTGTGTACTTTCCAAATGCATGTGAGGGCATTTACCAGGATAGACCACTGGGCCATACAACAAACCTCAAAATATTTCAAAGAACTAAAATAATACAGAGTATATCTGACAATGAAGGAATTAAGTTAAAATCAATAACCAAAAGCTACTTTTACAAGTTACAGGTATTGAGAAATCAGGCACCATGCTTCTATATAACATGTGCCAAATAAGAAAAAAGTTATGTGAGAAATTGAAAGACATTTCAAGGTGGTCAGTATTGAAAACACCACATATGAAAATATATGGGATCCAGCAAAGCAGTGCTTAGAGGAAAATGCATAGCTTTAAATGCTTAGATCTTCTAATCTAAGAGAAGAAAAGATTTAAAATCAACGATACATCATCCCATCTCACAAAGGAAGAAAACAGAAAATTAATGCAAAGTGAATAGAAGGAAGGAAATTTTAGAGATAGCAGAGAGAAAATCAGGAGGCAATGGTAGACCATCACTGCTGGCTCTTCCATTGGTAGAATTTGTACTAGGGTTATGGCTACACAATGGAGGAACCCAGGCACATAGCCAGAAACTAGGAGTTTCCTGAAGCATCTCTTCATGCTTCCATGCCTGATGACGATGGTGAACAGGCAACCACAGGAAGCATGACCCAACTAGGATAAAGTAGACCCGTCAGTGAAGATCTGGGCTGCCCTACCAGGAAAGAAATCTGGATCAGCCCAAGCACTGCCTGAAGGCGAGGAGAACCAAGGTTGGGTGCTAGAAGACAGAGATGGTTGAATATCAAATAATTGCCACAAGACCAATGGGCGGGTGTCTGGGTGGTTCAGCCAGTTTAGCAACAAACTCTTGATTTTGGCTCAGGTCATGATCTCATGGTTCATGAGATTGAGCCCCACATGGGGCTGTGTGCTGACAGCGCAGAGCCTGCCTGGGAGTCTCTCTCTCCCTCTCTCTCCCTGCCTCCCAAACCACACCCCCTCCCCTGCCCCATTCACGTTCTGTCTCTCAAAATAAATACAAAAACATTAAAAAAAAAAAAAAAAAAAAAGACCAATAGGGTTTGAAGCTTATTCCGCTCTCTTGTATTAAGTCTCTATGGAGTTTTTGGCTGGCCTCCAACCCTGAAGGGACTTCTCATATTCTCTCATCTCTGGTGCTCAGCCACTGCTGCAGAGACCATTTCCAAGGAGGTGTTAGCAAGTTTTGCAGAGAAGCTTTGCTTTAGTCCACACTGCATTTCTCTTTCTCCTGCTCTGGGCTTCTCTAGTGTTTTGGCCTGAGACCATCGCGGGAACTTCCCAGGTGCTCAAGCATGCATAGCCTGAAAGGGGTGTGTGTTGGGGGGGGGATATATTTGTGGGTCTAGCTTTGAACAACGGGGACAGGAGTCCCCACAGAAGGTCCGTGGTGGTGGGTCCCCATAGTGGTGGTCACGTTAACAAAAACACATCAGTGTATTGACTTTTTGTCATTTTCTGCTTCACTCCACCTGCCCTTCATTCCTCTCCTGGGTTCACCTCCCAGGAGGTGAACTGCCATCACACACACATGCGTCTTTAGTCTCTGCTTGGGGCAAACCCAGCCTAGCACACTGATCTTTCTAAAGGAGCATGAATTTCCTCTGGCCGCCCAGGCCCGCATTCATTCTTAAATTTCTTTAGAAACCATTCAATGCCACCAAGAGTTAGTGTGCTTGGATGAGGCAATCCCACTTTGGAGAATTTAGGCTGGCAGATTTCCCTAGTGAAGAATTTCTGCTTTGCTGACTTCATTGCTAATGGCCCCATTTTTGCCCCTAGTTCTTTTTCTTCTGGGATTTGAAAGAACACGCCCAATTTCTTTGAAACAAACAAGCAAGGCAAAAATGTAGCTAATCTTTCCACATTAGCCCAACTGAGAAGGTGCCTGGTAAATTTCCAGCGTTTAGTAAATAACCAGTGTATGGAAGGATTCCTGCCCCCTTCCCCACCCCCCACCCCCCCGCCCTTACCCTTTACTTACTGTCGGTTTTTTTCTTTCCTGTTTTACACAGTCTTGAAAACTTGTTTTCTTCCCTTTAAATGACAAAAGACTATTTTCTCTGGCACAGCCCCAGCTCACAGAAACAGTTAAAGTTGCTGCTATGTGAAAGAGTCCTATTTGTTTAGAAGTTACTCAAAAGGCCGTGAGAGCAGGCGACCTGGATTATAGCAAGTCGCCCCAGGAAACTCCAGAGTATTTTCTTTGCTGTCTTTTTGCCAGGATGCCGGTTTTCCCTTGGCCGATAGTAATTTGCAACAAGGTCAAGATTCATTCTAGTTGGAATCTCATAGGATATCTGCCACATTTCTTACAAGCAATCGCCTAACCTTACAAGACCAGGAGGAGAAACCCTAAGGGGAAATGATGTACCTAGCTTAGGGTTCTACGGGACAAATGGTTCTTGATAATGTCCTCAGGTCCATTTTGGGAGATCAGACTCTCAAACAAAGAGAAAGCATTAACTAGATAGATAGATTAACTAGATACGTATCCATCAGAGTTGAAGTGAGGTACAGACTTGAAAAAAAAAAAAAAAGCAAACCGGAATAACTAAATAATACAGCAACTGCCCCCAACTCAGTCATAAAGAGAAAGGAAGTTAGAAGCAGAAAACTGACCGTCAGGAGATCCAAGAGTGAATTTCAGGACTGATATACAGGCATTTTACACAAAAAGTAGCTCACAACATTCAATGATGAGTGACAGTGTGCTTTTGAAGTCATCACTCAAGGCTAGCAACCCAGACTTCTCGAACTGGAAGGATCATAAGATTCTGTCATACTGACCACGGCTTGAGGATTGGGGTTTGGAAGAGGTGGGTTGAACTTGCCCCACAAGTCTGTCTTCATCATCAAGATTAGGAAATTCCCTGAGTATCATAAATTACATGTAAGAACGTTTCTAAACACGGAAGTAGCCTTTGGTGTTGACCTCATCTCTCTGAATCTCATAAGAATTAAGAAAAACAACCAAAAAGTCAAACGTATTTAGACTGGGGTTTAAAATGGCTGTGTTCACTTGAAGAGTCCCCTTATCGAATTCTTCAAGATCGTTCGTTTTACTTTTCTGCTCCAGGATACAGGCCATCACATAATTTTACTTCCATTTGGATTGGCTTTGTATTGGTTTTCACTCTTAAATATTTCTTTTACTCATGTATGTCATTTTTATTTGCATTATTCCAACACATAAGAAAGGATAGGTTCGTTTTTTTGTTTGGTATTGTTTTGTTTTTAAGTAGGCTTCATACTCGTTGCAAAGCCCAACGCGGGGCCTGAACTCACAACCCTGAGATCAAGACCTGAGCTGAGATCAAGAGTTGGATGCTCAACTGATTGAGCCACCCAGGTGCCCCAAGATGGGATAGTATTATCCACCTTAATACGTTTAAGTCATAAAAAGTCCAGTAGAGGGTGACCTTAAAAAGTCTGGTTTATTTTGCAGTTTCCAGAAGCAAAACAGGGTGAAATTTCCAGCTGTAATTCCTTTATCAGATTTCTGAGGATGAAAAGTGATGAGTGAGTCACCGTTAGCATTAGTTAGCAAGGCCCTCTCGAAGAAATGTATGTTGCAATGTTAGAGACTCAACACTATAACCTTTCTCATTTCACCAGTCTGATAGCCCTTCAGCAATTAAAACTTAAATCATTATTTTTAAAAGTTACCATTGGTTGGGCACCTGGGTGGTTCAGGTGGTTGAGCACCTACTCTTCATTTCAGTTCAGGTCATGATCTCAGGGTCATGGGATTGAGCCTCAAGTTGGACTTCAGCCTGGGCATGGAACCTGCTTAAGATTCTCTCCCTCTGTCTCCCCTCTCCCTCACTCACGTGCTCTCTCTCTCCCTCTAAAAAACAAAACAACCCAAACTATAGTTGGGTAATTAAACCAAACAGCTCATTAATTAATGACAAATTCGGACGAACTGTTTTCCAATGTATAAACAAAATAGCCGGCTGTTTCACAGAACTTTCCATTTATCAGCTAGAAGGACAGGCCTCATACAGAGATGCAAAGCTAGAGCAGGATGAACTGATGATCACTTTTTGGCAGTTTTAAAGGTTTTGTTCATTCCACTTAAATTCACTAAAAGGATGTCAATATTTTCTGTATCTCAAATTATGTTTCCTCTGCCTACAATTTACTTTCTTGGATTACACAGACTATTTCCTTAGCCTTTTATATTTTTAAACATATCCTTCTTCCCCTCTCCCCATCTATCCTTCCATTTAATGGCTTTGTCTCTGTTTTACATTTTCAGAGTTTAGACAAACAAAATAGAAAAGCCACAATTCTTACCATTTCCACCAAGGATAAATATAAGAACATCCCCGCAGTAACTGTTAAGATCCAGTTCTGCACACATGGATCAGCCGATACGGAGAGACCAACGTATAGTCCTATGAAGGCAGTTAGAGCGCTTATAAAATTCATAAGGATGGCAATCTTAATGGGAAGTCCAGAGCTTAAGAGCACAGCAAAGTCTCCTGAAATTTAAGGGCACAAGAAAATATAATCATTATTTCACTGAGGATGCCTTTGGTAGAGGAATGTGCTATTAGGTTGTTCCAAATTTCAGCAACTGGGACCGATTTTACAAGTCAAGTTGACTGACCAGTTTAACAAAGCCCTTGCCTATAGTTCTCTGGGATTCGTAGCCTTCTCATTATACTATTAGGAAGTTACGTTTCCAGAGCTGTCTTCCTTTTCTGTTCCTGAAGACAGCATATACCAAGAGAACTGTGACGTATTCTTCAGTTCCCAATGCCCTGTGACATTTTCAAGATAAATGCAGAATAAAGCACTTGCTGTTCCAGGGTTTTTAAACCTTTTTGCCTGGAAACTTGCCAGGCTAAATCACGTTGTGTCGGCTTTTCTTATTTGCTTATGTAAGAACTGCTATGGAGAGAAAACTACTTAATAGGAGATTTAAAAATCATTGCCAAAGTTGGTCAGGAAAACAAATTTTTCCTTTAGAAAATGTTTTACTGCCTTGATGACTATAGAAACATGACCTTATTCTCTCCACACCTTTCCTCCCAAAGAAGAATCACCTTTAAAAAAAAATTTTTTTTTAGCGTTTATTTATTATTGAGAGACACAGAGCATGAGCAGGGGAGGGGCTGAGAGATGGAGAGACCCAGAATCTGAAACAGGCTCCAGGCTCTGAGCTGTCAGCACAGAGCCAGACGCGGGGCTTGAACTCACAAACCGTGAGATCATGGCCTGAGCCAAAGTCGGACGCTTAACTGACTGAGCCACCCAGGTGCCCCAGAAGAATCACCTTTTAATCTGAGAGCCTCTAGTTCTTAGTTTGAGAGATAGGGAAGAGGCTGAAAATTCAATGAATCGTCTGGGGACTCAGTTTCTTAGTTCCACGGCATAACTGGTCCTATGAACGGGTCTTAAACCGTCGTTGCTGGCCTGCCACAGACTGTCTCGCTCCTCTGTGGTTTTATTATATAGTGAGTGGGGCACCTGGGTGGCTCAGTCGGTTAAGCATCTGACTTCAGCTCAGGTCATGATCTCCCGGTTCATAGGCTCGAGCCCCTGTTGCCTCTGTGCTGACAACTCAGAACCTCGAGCCTGCTTCAGATTCTGCGTCTCCCTCTCTCTCTGCCCCTCCCTCACTCGCACCCTGTCTCTCTCTCAAAAATAAACCACCACTAAAAAAATAACAGTGAAAAGGAGGACCATGCTATATGGCACCCAGGCCAGGGACATTTTAGTGGATTCAGGAAGGGCCTTGGATAAACTGCTCTAAGAAGGACCGGTGACAGAATTACGGGCAGTAGACACTGAACACCAGAGGTCCCAGTGGCCCAAGGGGACAATGTAGACTCGGAAATGGGGGCAGCGAGACAGGCAAGAGCCCCCTCTCTAGGGCACATGTGTGCCGGGGTCAGCCTCTGCTCTTTCTGGGCCTGTTTCCGAAACCTCTGTTCTGTCTCTTCTCGCTTCCTGGGAGGCAGAATTTGAATTACGGGGCTATTAAGATTATCCAGAAAAAGAGCCTCATGTGCCTCTGCCACCATACGCCTGTCATTTCAATTTTATGCTTGGCCTTAGACGTTTTATATAAATCAAGTTGATGAAACCACGGTTTGGCCTTAATTTAAATGTTATTTTATCTCATTGGCCTGTTTGCTGACATAATGGGTAAAGTTCCCCTCGTAATGTTTTTTCCCACATTTAATACGCAGATTTTAAAGCCTTTGCCAAGGCCTTTAACGGCGAGGTTTCTCTGAGTGACTTTCTCCCATATAGAACTCTCCAGAATCCAAAAAGAGTGACTTATGACCCTGGGAAACATCATAAAGAGTCTAGCTGAATTCTCTCCCAAGGTACAGCATTTTTTTTTTTTTCGAGTTGTGCTATTCTTACCGTTTAAATAGATTGTGAACGGAAAGTATTCATCTTTCAATGGCGTGCTGGAAAGAGACACCTCCAGGCCATAGCTAGAAATAACACTACGGCGTTCTCAACAAGCAGGAAACAGGGCCCCTACCATGTGACTTACCCATTTCATGTGGAATTTCATGACACAAGATGGCGAGTGTTGTGGTGGCTCCCGACTCAGCTGAAGATGAGAAGGCAGCTCCTATCACGAGGCCATCTGCAAAATTGTGCAGGCTGTCCCCAACCAGTATCATGATTGCTAACAAGCTAATGGTTTTGCCTAAAGGACCAGACAAAGGTGTGAGAAAGCATTCACAGGGCACTAGATATTTCATGGAACCCTTCACACACGACCACCTTTCCCTTCCATCCTGTCGTTCTCAGTACGTGTGCTGTCGAAGCGAGCACAACCCTTGACATTCTTAGATGGCCTCGAATTAAGCGGCCCCACTTTCTTTCCGCGTTCCAAGTAAGTCAGGACTGGAGATGCCAATCTGGTAAGGGACACATGTGGCTGCGCGGCTATTGTTTTTCTAACAGATCTGACTAGCCGTGAGATAGAGTAGGCCCTGGCATTCACGATTCTCTCACCTTGTTCAGCTAACCCCAAAGAAAAAGAAAAAGAAAAATGTCGCTATAACCTTCCCCCATCCCACCAATGACCTTTCCATGTGCGTCTTCTGCAAAGCACTTTAAAATAATTTAAGACCCTCCTTGCAGAATGTCATTAAAATGGAGGCTGTTTTCCAAAACTATCTCCTCTGGGTCAGACTGTTCCTGGCGCCTATCTGCTGGAGTGCACCTTTGCCATTTTCTGCTCCTTGCTCCCCTTTCTGGTTGGCGCTCACGGCCGTCCCAAGTTCTCTGGTTCACTTTCCAGCTCTGTGACCATGACAGAGCCACTATCGACTCGGCTGGCCCCCAAATTAGCTTTGGAACAATTAGCTAATGTTCTCGTCTTTCTGGAAAGTGACTCTCAGTACTCAACCAGCTGGACATTGAACAAAATAAAGAGAAGCTGCTTTCATGGGATTGTGTTACATAATACACATTATCTGATTAGTAGAGAGTCAATGAAATAATTAATGAAATATTTTGGATCATAATTGGATTCAAGTTTCTAACGGACAGAATTCTTTTTTTCAAAAACCTAAAATTGCATATTAGTACAGCCCCGTCATGAAATGGAACAACTAATAAATTGAAAAAATACTGGGGGAATAAGACTCACTCTGACGGTAAGCCAGGTAGGCATACCTTTTGAGAAGAAGGGCCGTTCAAATCAATTTCCATGGTCTAAAATTTCACTAATTACTCAGTGGCTCTCCACTGCATGCCTAGAGTAAGAAGTAGGTGTTGCTGCTGTTAGAACCAAACACGATATTCTAACAATTGTACCCTCAGTAAACAGAAAGAGGTTATGTCCTGGTTTCTGTGATGTGGTCTAAGACCACAGGGGCACCGTAGTATACTATGGTTTTCTATTTTGGTTGGGGAATACAGCTTGACTCACTCATTCCACATCCCACACCGTAAGATAAGTAACTTCAGTCAAGTAATCGGCAGATGTAGTCCAGACTATTGGGCAGGAAACGGACTATGGACTGCTGTGCAAAGATGTCGCGCGCATTTCACTTGCAAAAATCCTGCTTTATCTATAGCTATCACCGTTAGACTAACTTGTATCCTTCTTGTGGTTGACTGATCCATTCTATTCTCTGTTAAAAATGAGGAGGTTTCAGGCAACTGTCATGAAAGCAGAATAAATATCAAATTATTGAATTCAGGGAGTTCTTATTGGCATGGCCTAGAAGCTCTCAAAATGTAATAATCCTACCAGGTTTGTTGCTGTTCCTGCCAATTTTCAGAAATAAAGCTCTTCTTTGTGAAAATAAAATAATTCAAAGCAATACATTTGGCAACATCACAGCACGCAAATAAATTGTGATTTCCAAGTGCTTATATGTAGCTTTGATATGAGTGGCATATACTCAAATGGAAATTTTTTTACTCAGTTTATACTCTGCTAAGAAACAGTGTGGCCTATTTTTGTTGTCTATTATTTTATTTTCTCTGATTATGGGTTTCTAAATGTCAGATCATGGACATGTAATAAACCACAAGGCAAACAGACATATTTGCATGTAAGCCCCAAGGAACACAATGGTACACATTGTTTAAGGCAACTGAAATATTATTCAGAGGGAGATAAGACAAGCCTTCACTGGTAATCTAATGTACTTATTACAGAATTATCAATAATATTTTATCTTGGCTTATGTAGCTGGCAGTGCTATTCATTTCTACATTTCTAACTTATCAGAGGTTTTCCATGGTGAGACGTGGGCCGGACCTTGTATCATGTTGCTTTTTGTTTATTTAAATCAGACTGTGGGTAGGATTTTCACATCCTGTCTTTTGAAACACAAGCTGAGTCCCACCAATGAGGTAATGTGAAACAAGTAATCAAATATTTGAAGCTAATTCAATATGTCTCTGGCAAAAGGGCAGTGGAGTAATCAAATTTGGATTTGTTCACTGTTCATTCTGAAAGCCAAGCCTGATATCTGAAGTGGAAAGAGAGATATGAGGCCTCCAAAATACTCGAATCAGACCATCATTACTCCTTCATCTAGCATATGTCACCCCACTCCTAAGTTGCCTGGGCGTTTCCTTCTTTCCTCTTCCTTTCCTTCCAAAACAATAAATGAGGGGCACCTGGGTGGCTCAGTCGGTTAAGCACCCGACTTTGGCTTGGGTCACGATCTCACAGTTCGTGACTTGGAGCCCCCCGTCGGGCTCCGTGCTGACAGTTCGGAGCCTGGAGCCTGCAGCCTGCTTCCGATTCTGTGTCTCCCTCTGTCTCTGCCTCTGCTTGTGCTCTCTCTCCCTCTCAAAAATAAACATAAGAAAAATTTTAAAAAATAATAAATGAAGAAATGTCTATTGCATCCCTACTAGTTGCCTGGCATTCTAAAATCTCTCCTGGAACTAAAGATTTAGAAGCAAAAAGATTAGTAGCAATGTTCTGAAAGCAGAATTGGCCAGACCACGTGATTATGCATTTTGAATCAAAGAAATACATTACCGAGGTTAATATATGTAACACGTTTAAAATAGTGATCGTCGCGATTGTGTTTGTTGTTTTAGTATTTATATCCCCAACCACATTGCAAACCAGGGATAAAGACCATTCTTATTTTATTCTCCAGTGTGTGCACAGTGCCTGAAACATGGTACATGTTCAAACATTTCTTGAATGAATGAAAGAGCGTGAGAAAAGACATCGAGGCATGCATGCACGAATGGCCATATAGAAACCGTCGGCCCGTCGGCATTCCTTAGTTCCTCAGTACTGAAGCTTCCTAGTTATGTAATCCTGGGCAGGAACTTACCCTCTCTAACAATTGGTTTCTCCGTTTGTTTAACTAGGCTAATAATTGTTCTTACTTCATTAAGTTGTATGAGTATTAAATAAAATAATCCATGATCCATTGAGCACTATGCCTGGCATATAATGTTAGCTATTTTTATTAGTAACTAATCTATTAGGGTAGAACGGGGGTAACTAATCATGACTGTGTAATATAAAAATATTGAGAAGTCTGTGCCACAAACGGGTAATATCAGTGAGAAAAGTGGGGCAAAGGTTTGGAAGCAACTGGCAAAAACCAGAAGAGACCAAAAAAATTTGGAAAAGTATTCAGAAACATAAATAAAAAGGAAGAAAGCTGTATACAAAATGGGTACATTAAATTCAGAAATAAAGAAACCACAGAAAAAAACCAGTTGGTTACAAATGTTATGAACAAGCCGTCTCAATGACAACATCACACGTGAGACAGACATTTGCGCTCAGTGTCAGTAGACTGTGATAGAAGTTTCCAGGCTTCATAGAGAAGTGAAAGGCTCAATTATCATGTAAGCATGGATTTTTTAAATTGACATTTAATTGACACACAACACTACATTAATTTCAGTGCACAACATTGTGATTCCACAAGTCTATACCTTATTAGTGCTATGCTCATGATTTTAAAGGAGCCTTGATATAACGACATATGAATCTACACTAATTGAAATTCTCAGAAGATCAGTTTCAAACCGTCATCTGAAACCATTGCTTTTAAAGTATAAAGTTGATGTTAATGTGCAGTGTGTGTGAAAGACGGATAGGAATGAGTATTAAACATATTCTCATAGAAGCTGTAATAATGCAAAACAAACCCAATGAGAAACCTACGTGATCTCGGCACATTGTTCCCAAACAGACATAACCTTTCTTCTACAGCACTTTCTTCATTTTAAGTTTAGCTCTTTAACATTGGTACTCACATTTTCTGTTGGAGGCTGTCATACTGCCTACAGGAATTTCAGCTGCCTGTGAATCTTCTGGGCCTTTCTATTTTAAACGAAAAAATAAGTGATGAAAGATTAGCCATGGCCACCATTTCATTGTAAAATGGAAATATCTGGACAGTTATGCTGGTTTTTAAACATTTTAATACTCCAGAGTAGAGCAGAACTTTTAAATTTCACAGGCAAGCATAGAACATAAAGCAGGAGGTCTGTGAACAAACTTCTGGCACTATGTGCCTTGGGGCGAAGATAGCACTTTACGTAGATCAGAATCTTCCATACAGAGCTAGAGGCTGCTGGGACAGTCTGTAATCCAGGCTCTTAAATTATGTAAACCTTAATGAAATCCAAAAGCCGTAGAAACAGTTCTTGATTCTTGACCTAATTTGACAATTGTCCTGTGTGGTGGACTGTGGATGTAGGATTCATTTCCTGATGTCTAAGTACATCGTGTATTGTGGATCGAGAACAAAGCCATGCAGACCCAACGCCTCACATTACTTGTGATGGAGTATTCTGTTTTGGGGGCTTTGCCAGCGAGTAAAAGAATCTTGTTGGTTCAGAAAGCAAGTCAACAGGGGTGCCTGGGTGGCTCAGTCGGTTAAGTGTCCGACTTCAGCTCAGGTCATTATCTCATGGTCCATGGGGTCAAGCCCTGCAGCAGGCTCTGTGCTCGGACCCGGGAGCCTGCTTCAGGTTCTGTGTCTCCCTCTGTCTGTCCTTCCCCCACTTGCACTCTGTTTCCCCCTCTCTTAAAAATAAATAAACGTTAAAAAAAGAAAGCAAATCAACAGACTTTACAAAAGATAAATACAACAAATTAAACTCTTTCTATCCTTTCATATGACGGGTCAGATTCTGAAATTGACTTCTGTGAGTTAATATGATGTGATTTCATTTCAGAGACTGACTCATGGATCAATTTCAGGAAACGTCATCTCCCGTCCCTGTGTCTCAGATTCTCATTCTGTTCTGTGAAAAGAAGACTTTTCACAGGTAGTCCTTGCTTTTCTTAAGTTCACGTCACGCCATGTCGCTTTTAGCAAAAACCTACATTAGTACCTGTTTTCACTAACTGAAAGAAATCCAAAGGGGATTTTCGCTTTTTATGAAAAAAAGCCAAAAGCACAAAATAGCACTCAGCATTCGTTTTGCAGCAAGCCTAAAGTGGTGCCATGTGCCCCAACACTGAGTGGCTCCCATAAGCTCGTTCCCAGCATCTCAGCATCAAGCCATCAGAGCTTGGCTCTGTATCTGGGAGCATCTGGGGTGTTTTGTTTTGTTTTGTTTTGTTTTTTTGTTTTTAAAGCAGGGTCCACACCCAGTGCGGAGCGCAACACAGGGTTTGAACTCACGACCCTGAGATCAAGACCTGAGCTGAGATCAAGAGTGGGATACTTAACCAGTGGAACCACCCAGGTGCCCCTGTGCTTTATTTTGATTTATTTTGTGCACCCCTTAGCAAAATGTGCCCACAAGGTATCAAAATGTCCTAAGAGAGGTTATTTTGGGGGACTGGGAATACTCACAAATTTTTCCACGTAAATGAAGGGTAATTTCTCCTTCACTTTATACCATTTTGGCTTACAAAAGGTTTCATAGAAATGCTCTATGCTTGGATAGTGAGGGAAAACTATCTTATTGAACATGTCCTTTTAAAAGCTTTTAAAAGCATATTTACCGGGGCGCCTGGCTGGCTCAGTTGGAAAAGCGTGTGACCGTTGACCTCAAGTTATATGTTCAAGCCCCACGTTGATTGTAGAAATTACTTAAATAAATAAATAGACTGAAAAAAACTAAAAGCATATTCACATCATTCTATCACCCAAAGTTGTGAAAATTTTGAGCCATATTTAATGTGAAGCCTAAGCACCTCTTTTTAAAAATGTAAAATGGAGAAAGTAAACGTATATCTCACATAGAACTGTAGCCACTACTCAAAAGATATGATGGGCAATTTTTGGATAAGGGGATGAGAAGTAAGGTAGGACCTGAAGGATATAGGATAAAAGTGAACAAGAAAACAATGTGATTTTTTTTTACACTATATCAAAGGCCTGGTTACCATAGAAAGGTTCCATAGATCTAGTAAAAGGCAGGAGTGCAAAAATTTACGCTAAGGTTTTCCCTCCAAAACCATATACTGTGTAAAGGGATTTAGAGGCAAGCATCCAAGACTCCTTGACGGGTGAGAATTATGAGTTTCCCTCCTTCCTGAAAAACCAGGAACTTGAACCAAACAATCCTAAAAGTTCATATTATTTCTATCACTTACAGTTGATCTTGCAGCTAAAACAACCAGAGGAATAGTGAGTATAGTATTAGTGAGCCGGCATATTCAAATAGTTCAAAACTCACAAGGTTAGTTAGCATCGGGCATTTACTTATATGGGTCTTGGGATTCTGAACCCTTCATTGAAACGGAATAAAATCGGCATTAAACTGATTTTAAAACTAACCTCAGCCTGAAATTATCTTCTTCCAAGCCATATGTGAAGCACCTAAGCCGTAAACATAATGAAGGCTTTGAAAGTCACTTTTTTAAAGGGATGGTTTTGTTCCTAATTGAGTTAGCTCTAGATCTGTGATCTACCAGCAGACTTCTATTTGCTGTGGCAATGTCCCAGGCACAGCTTACTTATTTCCACTCGGTCAGGAATCTATCCTTGAACTGTAAACCCTTCCCCCAATGGCCATGGTTAGAGGAGACAAGTGTTCTGTTACATGTCACTTTCAGATTCTTCCTGTCCCTTTACTTGCCACTTTAAGAATTAGAGTAGGAGCATTGTTTTCAACCTGGTGGGAGGCTGTGTTTTGCAAATCTGTGTGGAATATCTGTCCTGGAAAACTCAGTGTAACACAAGCCACTTATGAGACATCTAATGGGGCAGAATCAATTATCTTCTGCAGTACAAAATGACCACCCCCACTCCTAGAGTAGCAGGATTCTCGAACAGAGTCATGACACTGAGGTTTTTCTTTCTAGGAAGCAACTTTATTCCTGCTGGCACTGCTCAGTTGGGTTCATACCTGAAGAACTGAGCCCCGAAAGTCGTATGGCATAGCTTTTTATATATTTCCTACTTATTTGTCTCCCATATATGGTAACACACAGAAACATGTGGTCTGATTAAGTGGTCTCATGTTACAAGGTCATGAGGGATGTTGTCACGTACGCTCATAGCCGGTTACCTTGAGGTTTCTTTCTTTTTTTTTCTTCTTTTCTTTCCTTAGGGAGGGGACCCTACCACACTAGCTGCACTAATTCCTTGCTTACAATTTATTTGGCCCCATCTGGTCATGGCTAAGTATTCCTCAGAATGGAAAACCTGGAGGTCAACGGGTTTATGAAACCCTGTAAACAAAATGATCGAGATGTATTTTATGCCATCTAATCATATATGCTTCAAAGGGGTGCAGATACCAAGGATTTGAATCCGTGGGGAAAAAAGCTTTTTATTCTTGAAAACAGCTTTCAGGTGCTTGGCAAAGCTTCCCAAACTACTTACCATGGTTCAAAACAGGCAAATCACAAATAGATATTCATCTATCCTACTGATTTTCATCGGTTCATTAAGGAACAAAGGAAGGAGGGTAATCGGATCAGTAGAATACCTCAGATCGGTAACCTACCAACGGGATAGTGGAAGCAGATTTGCCTCTGCCTGACTCGTCACTTAATTCGGAGTTGAGCACAAGATGGTGGGAATGTTCCACACGCCCATTAACCAATGACATGCCCTGCTGGATGAGGATGGTTTAAAATTAGTGCTGAAGGGGCGCCTGGGTGGCTCAGTCGGTTGAGCGTCCGACTTCGGCTCAGGTCACGATCTCGCGGTCCGTGAGTTCAAGCCCCGCGTTGGGCTCTGGGCCGATGGCTCGGAGCCCGGAGCCTGCTTCCGATTCTGTGTCTCCCCCTCTCTCTGCCCCTCCCCTGTTCATGCTCTGTCTCTCTCTGTCTCAAAAATAAATAAACGTTAAAAAAAAAAATTTAAAATTAGTGCTGAAGCCAGAAGAACACAGGTGCAGCCTTTGTGAATTCCATGGTCCTATTTAACAAGCGGCCGGCTCATTGTGGCAAATACTAAAATGTCTCACCTTGGAGAAGCACCGGCCTGTTCTGAAACATTGTGCATATTCTGAATGCCCTGAGAATGAAACTTTAAATACGTCTAGTTGTGATTTTAAGAGACTTGAATAGTGGTTGTTTTGATATTGTCTTTTGTATTTACTGAAAAAGTATATTTACTATGAAATGAAATTTGGAATTCTTTCTGCTGGAGATACCAAGAGGATGATAATTGAAACTATATTACACCCTATAACAATGAAATTAATATCTTCAGAAACGTATTCATCAATTAAAGCACTTATACCTTCTAAAATATTCACATTCCCTTTATTTTACTCAATATAAGAAGTCTTGAAATATGTTCTTAAACCTTATTTTAAGTTCTCTGACAAGTCCAAGGACAGTCTGAATAAACTTTACATTTTTGGATGCCCAGAATTTATTTCACCCACTTCCACCCTGGCTAAACTTCTAATTGTCACGTACAAGTTGACAGGTTGGCTTTGTAATTTAGTTTTCCCAGGCTAAGAGCGCTAATCTATTGTGTACGAAGGGGGTCTGATATTTACTTTTGTGCTTCTTGAGATGAGAACCCCTCTTGAGGAGGTTAAGTTGTTGAACGTGCAGGGTGGGGACTGTGGTCAAAGATGCTTTGACCATCAATTACTATAGCCTCCTAGCGTGAGCTCCAGGACAAAGGAAAACTTTGCTTCATTAAAAAGAACACTTCTACAGCATTTTATTTACCGTGAAAAGTTTCCAATACACAGAAAAGCTGAAAGAAGTGTAAGGCGATCACTCAGATACTCATTCCCAAGATCCACCATTACCATTTACTAAAGCCATTTTACCACCTGTCTATCCATCTATCATCCCTCTGTCCATCCATAAAACCATCTTAATTTTTGACACACAGACTTTGAGCCTCAAATAAATTTAGGAATCATAATAAACAGGTGCTGATATTTTACACGACTGCTAACGTTTTCCCTGAGCACAGACATTATAAATCATGTGCACAAGGAGAAAGCCAGAAGATATGTGGAAAAACCATAGCAGACCGCAGAGCCTCAGGACTTTGTAAGGAAAATTTACTTTATTTTAGTCTCCCACAGTTGTTTGCAAGCATTTTACCTTTTTAACCATCCCACCAGACAGTTAATCTATTGTCTTATAGGATAACGTGTAAGAGCAACACAAATCCATGAAAAAAAACCATAATGCATTTTACATTTCATCACAGACACAGAAATTGATCAAACAAATACAGGTACAATGCAAGCAATTATTCAAGCCACAAAAAAAAAAAAAAATCTGCCACAAACCCCATTTCTGAGCTCCTTGTTCTTATAATTTTCAGTGGTTTTAAGATAGAAAATGATGGGTAATTTTGTGAATTTGCAAAGTTTTTGTCTCCATGTTTATTTGTCTTGGGTTATGAAAGACATCCAAAACACTCATTAGTACGTAGGCCTTTCAGCCCCTTCATTCCCAGACATGAAATGGTCTCCTATTTCTAAACTAGCCGTGAAGGTCAAATAGCAGGTTTTAACAAGTACCTTAACGGGCCAGCAACAGATGTTTAAAAAATTAAGAACCATACTTAGAGGGAAGCTGCCAGTCAGCGTGACTGGAAATCAGAGCCCCATCCCTCACATAGAGAACATCACGAAGACGTCAGTCACTTTTGAACAAGTACTTTTGAAATAAGGGAGGAATATTATGAAGCCCTAAAGCAAAAGATAAAGAAAATTTTAAATATACCTTGGTATTTGGTGATACAAGAAGACTAAAACATTTTTCGATCAAGAAAAATCCATGGATGCCTCCAATTAGTCCTAACAGTTTCCAAATATGACCTTTGCTCTCATGGAAATGTCCAAACTCTGAGCCTTCCTGCTTGTGTAAACCAAGAACCTTTAAAAACACAAAGGCAAACACAAAAAGGAGACACAAAGAAATGACTTATGATGGCTTAAATGTTAATTAATAGGCCCGGTATTAAATATATTCCCCTTTCATTCTGGGGAACCCCGTGACAACCGCTGGAATCATTGAAAGACACGTTTGCTTTCAGTTGTACGAATACTTCCACTAGATGATTTAATCAGGGTCAAATAAAATGTGCACAAGGGAAAAGAAAGGAGAACTTTAAACCTAAATTTTGAGATATTCTCAGTCCTTGTCTTTTCCTAGGAGTTCAATCCATACCTGTTTGCCCAGCAAGTCTTTAGTAACAGATGAATGTATTTTATATCCAGAAGAAATATAAAGATACATTTCATCCAGGGTTTACTCTCTCCACACCCCATTGCAATTAAAGAAAACTTTTAGGGGTGCCTGGGTGGCTCAGTCGGTTAAGCGGCCGACTTCGGCTCAGGTCATGATCTCGCGGGTTCGTGAGTTTGAGCCCCGTGTCGGGTTCTGTGCTGACAGCTCAGAGCCTGGAGCCTGCTCCGGATTCTGTGTCTCGCTGTCTCTCCCCCTCCCCTGCTCACGCTCTGCCTCTGCCTCTGTCTCAAAAATAAGTAAAACATTTTAAAAAAAATTTTTAAAAAGAAAACTTTTATTAAATATTCTGAGAAGTAAGAAATCCGCCTGAACAATATCTTCCACTGAGTGTATACTGTATACCCAGCAGTACTGTCCGCTTGGAGAAACAAAAGGATACATGAAATGCATTAGGAATTTTCCTCTAGTTGGCTCATCCCATTGGTTGACCTCATGATTTCTTGTGAGCTAGTAAATCATTATGTATCATATTCCCTCCCCAGGAGAAGGCAGTTTGGCAAACAGCTCAGTGGTTTCTACATTTAGGATGTTAGTGACCATCAAATTTAAAAAAACAAAAAAGGAAAAAGATTCTATGTATACGTACTGTATGTGCATGTGTTCATACGTCCACGCGTAGATTTAAGTGTGTATGTGCATGTGCACATAATGTACTCACATGTGTGAGTAAACGTGTGTATCTAAGTGTACACGATGAGTTTATGAACCTAACTAAAATCCAATATACAGCAGTCAACTTTTTTGACTATCTAATATTCGCAATTACCATTATTTCACAAAACAGGGGACGTGGTAAGGTCACAAAACAGAACAGAAGCAGACCCCACAATCTCAGAATCAAATGTAGACCTTTAAGTTGAATAAATTTTGCTAGTTAAAAAAAAAAGAAAAAAGAAATCCTGACAGTGGTATTTTTCTCATTTCCGTGTGGCCTTCTGAACCCTGGCCATGGATCTCATTCAGGAAGCACTGATTTCTCTAGCTTTCCACCACACTGGTACCGCATTGTTCTTCCTTCCCCCAGTAACGTTTGTCCGCATCTCTTCCCTCAAGTAAAACACTTGCCTTCCAATTTTCGTGAAACCTAGCTAATCTTTTAAGCTCCTCTCCGGAACGTGTCTCTGCAGAACCCGCTGACGGCCCCCCAGACCCCAAGCCCATGCCCTGCTGCTGGGAGATGTGAGCCCCCCATTGGGGGAGGCACGGGAAGCCTTAAGACCCTCTAGCTGTTTTGCAGTGAACAGCCCTGAAACCGCTAAAGGGGCCTAGAAAAAGGCCTCGGCCGCTTCCTCAAGCCAATAAGCCCTGAAATATTTCCAGAAAATTAGATTACAAGGGAAATTAAAACAAATAATGGTTTGTTTCATTTTCCAATGCTCACTTTGTGATTTTTCAAAACATCTAATAATCATTGAGCCTTTAAGCAACAAGAGTGACCCTGTAGGAAATTGCCAGAGGCTTGTGGAAATTTTTAACATCTCCGGCTTTGCAAGAAGAGGGCTCATTTGCCCGTCATTGTCCAGTCTCAAGAGATTTCAGAGGGAAGAAATAACCTCATCTGGAGACCCTTCTGTCTGAACTCTTGCATGTCAGGTCCTGGACCTTTCATTTTTGACAAATAAAGAGCCTCAGAAAACTTCAGCAAAGAGCCAGCTTCCTGAGGCTTACATTTTTCTTAAGGAAAATCTAGATGTTATTAGGACAAAAAAAAAATTCATTTTGATGGTTCAGATGAGGAGAGCTTAATGATGGTGTAATGGCAGAGGTGTAGGCAGAAAGGTAGGTACAAGGGGTAATGAGACACCCAGAAGCGAGTAACCCCAGAAAACCATTTCCACTCTTAGGGCAGAAAGGGCAAAGGTTGGAAATAATGTTTCTGCAGCTCAGTGGGAAGAGGTGTCGGGGAGAAGGGCTCCCAAAGGAGGAGCTGTAATATTGTAGGAAATCAGCTGCTTCTAGAGCAGGTGCAGAGCCAGGAGAGAGTGAGGAAGAGATATCTCTGCTACTCTCTCCTCCTACCCCGGTTTTTCTGTTGTGCCTTCCATTGGCTCAATCCAGACAACAACGCAGCCTGCAAGGGAGCTGCAGAGGCACAACCGTCTGGGGCGGAAAAACACAGCAGAGAGGGCAGAGACGGGATCTGATGAGAGTTGGGGGCAACTGGAGAAAACTCAACACAACATCTGGCAACCCATTCATTTTTATTGGCAGATAATTAGTGAAAACTTCCTGAAGTTTTCTTCATAGGAATCTGCATCTGATCACCTTTTTTTTGGTTTCTTTAAAAAATAAGAATAACCTATGGTAAACTTAAGGCTTGGCTATCTCTTTTCCTCTGTAAGTGCTTTGGGGAAATAACACTTATTTCCAAAGACAACACTGGCCACTGCATTGATTTATCCAAGTCCCTTTGAAATTTTGCATCAACACCTCCAGTGACTAAATGGAAATGAGAAACACACCATTGCAAACAGGAAAAGAGTTACCTGAGGGATAAGGTGGAGCAGAGCATCCCCGGAAAGCGTCCCGACGGCCAGACCCACAAACAGCTGTAAAATAAGCCTGTAGTTCTCCTCACAGTTGTGGAACAGAATCAGCGTTGTCCCAAGCATGGAGCCTAGTGTGAGCAGGGCCACGGCCACTGTGCTGTAGCCATATTCTAAGCCAAATGGAGATTGCAAAGCAGTCAGTGCTCCTCATTTGCTAGGAGTGCCCTGGCCAGTGAAAATGCCAGAAGAATCCATCTTATGATACAGGTGGTCGGGATACGGAATTGTTTTATGAGTGTTATAGCGTGTAAAAGGTCTTAAATTTTCTCTCTCTTTTTTTTTTTAATGTTCATTTATTTTTTTTTTTATTTTTTTTTTTAACATTTTTTATTTATTTTTGGGACAGAGAGAGACAGAGCATGAACGGGGGAGGGGCAGAGAGAGAGGGAGACACAGAATCGGAAACAGGCTCCAGGCTCCGAGCCATCAGCCCAGAGCCCGACGCGGGGCTTGAACTCACGGACCGCGAGATCGTGACCTGGCTGAAGTCGGACGCTTAACCGACTGCGCCACCCAGGCGCCCCTGATGTTCATTTATTTTGAGAGTGAGCTCTGAGAGAGAGCCGGGCAGGGACAGAGAGATGGGAGAGAGAGAGAATCGCAAGCGGCCTCCTCCACTGTCCGCACAAAGCCCGATGCGGGGCTCAGTGTCACAAATGGTGAAATCACAACATGGGCCCAAATCAAGAGTCGGATGCGTAACCGACTGAGCCATCCAGGCACCCCTAAAAGGTCTTGATTTTTAAGGAAAAGAATGAAAACACTTTCACCGTTAACCTTTTTGCTTTGAAGCTACCCTAACTACGTCCTACTAAAATCACTACAGCAAACAAGGACCTAGCTCATCTCCCACCCCCAAAGAAATTATTAATTTCCCCCACTTTATTTTTTATTTTTTTTTTTTACACTTTTTTTTTTTCAACGTTTTTTATTTATTTTTGGGACAGAGAGAGACAGAGCATGAACGGGGGAGGGGCAGAGAGAGAGGGAGACACAGAATCGGAAACAGGCTCCAGGCTCCGAGCCATCAGCCCAGAGCCTGACGCGGGGCTCGAACTCACGGACCGCGAGATCGTGACCTGGCTGAAGTCGGACGCTTAACCGACTGCGCCACCCAGGCGCCCCAATTTCCCCCACTTTAAACTACAACATATGCTGCCATAGACTGGTGATGATTTCCTTCTAATCCCATCTAAATCTTTTGACGCCAAGGAAGCAGAGTGGCAGAGGGAGCACGCAGTTTGGGGCCACCGGAGACCTAGATTTCTGTGCAAGGTGAGTACCCTCTTCCAAAAATTTTCAAAATTATTTGTAATGTCGAAAGTGTTTATTACTCTCCGTGCCTAAAATGAGTGATCATATCGGTAAAAACCGATTGATGAATGTGTGATGGTTGATAACATAAATTTGGACAGCCTAGGTTTTAAATTATTGCAATAATCTTCCAGAACCCCTAAGTTGATCCCATGTTGGCAGGTTTCTGAATTTTCAAAAAATGTTCAGGGGGTGCAATTTTTAAGATTATTCAAACAAGAGCAAATATGTGTGAGGGAAGAAGAGACAAGGAAGAAAATAAAAGATTAAGAGAAAGGAAAAAAGTGGCTTTCAGTGTCACGCAGAGTTGATCCTTGAAAAATGCAAGAGTTAAGCTACAGAGGGGCGCTTGGGTGGCTCAGTCAGTTAGGTGTCCGACTTCTGCTCAAGTCATGATCTCATGGTCCGTGAGTTTGAGCCCTGCGTCGGGCTCTGCGCTGACGGCTCGGAGCCTGGAGCCCGCTTCAGATTCTGTGTCTCCTTCTGTCTCTGCACCTCCCCTGCTCATGCTCTGTCCCTCTCTGTCTCAAAAATAAGTAAACATTATTAAAAATTTTTTAAAAGCTACAGAAAAGAAAATTTTATTAAGAAAATCATAAAAATAGGGCGCCTGAGTGGCTCAGTTGGTTGAGCTTCCCAACTCTTGATTTGGGCTCAGGTCATGATCCCAGGGTCATGAGATTGAGCCCCCCATGCTGGGCTCCACACTGAGCATGTAGTCTGCTTGAGATTCTTTCTCTCTCTCTTCCTCTGCCCCTCTCCCTGCCTTACTCTCTCTCTCTCTCTAAAAGAAAAAAGACAAAGAAAGAAAGAGAGAAAAAGAAAATCATGAGAGAAAATACATTTACAATACTCTATTATACATAAAAAAGCTGCATATAAGTGGACCCCTGCCATTCAAACCCATGATGTTCAAGAGTCAACTGTATAAATAAATGATTTGGGGATAAAGAGTTTTTCAGGCCACCATTTTCCTTTGGTTGCAGATACTCAGAGCAAATACTCGTCCTTCTACTTCTTTAGAAATTACTAACAAGCCATGGCAAACTGGTCTGTAAACAATGAAGGAAGTTAATTACAAAATTAAACTATCCTTACTGACTAGAGATAAGTTAAATCAAACAATTCAATTATCACACTACTTGAGGCCTATTGTAGATTTTAAGAAACGATCATCTTAAAATTTGTTGTAACAGAAAACATTCTATTCTTACCATTCTGGTTCTTTTTTGGAAGGTTCGCCCTCTACACTAATTTGTGTTAATGATGAAAGCTGGTAACATGATAATAGACTTGTGATTTTAAGAGCACTTTTATTGAATTATATGTTCTAAATTAGACAGGAGTCTAATATTAAAATAGAGTTGGTAGTGTACTCAAAAGAAGCAAAAACTTGCAATTTTTAAATTTTTCCATTCTTATCACTACCCCTTCACTTCTAGGGAACCTCTCCATAAAACAGTTGTTGTTCAAAGGATAGAGAGGACTTTATACTTAACAATGGTTAAATCTCATTTCAATTTCAGTTTGTTACCACAATTAAAAATTTTAAAAAATATGGGTACCTGGATGGCTTATCAGCTAGGCATCCGAGTCTTGATTTTTGACTCAGGTCATGATTTCAGTTTGTGGGGATCCCGTCCTGTGTCAGGCTCTGTGCTGACAGCACGGAGCCTGCTTGGGATTCTCTGTCTCCCTGTCTCTCTGCCCCTTCCTCCCTCTCTGTCTCTGTCTCTCTCTCTCGCCCCCCTCCAGATAAATAAGTAAACTTAAAAAAATTAAAAAATAATAAAAATCGTTTGGAATGGTCATATACCCACCTAGAGGTTTCATTTTGTTCTGTCATAATAAAAACACCTATGTTATAAAAACATCCCTGGAGATATTTAACCAAGGTTCATATCATACTCATCGACAAATAGACTGTATGGGGGAGTGTCATTCTTCTCATCAAATACATAAATTAAAGACAGCTGAAGTTTAACATGAGCACCTGGATGTCTAATAAGTTTCAAAGTTGCCACATTTTTATGAAAGCTACAAAAGGTCAGAAAATGTTGAGAATTCACAAGGATAAATTACGGTGTGGGATTTCCCAGGCAAAAGACAAAGTTTCCAGTCCTTTGATTCTTCTTCTACTCCTCTCCCCTTTGTCTTGAGGGCAAGGACAGCTGGTATTGGAGGGGAATAGACACTTCCTTTTCTAAAAAATTTTTTTTTATATTTTATTTATTTTTGATAGAGAGAGAGAGAGAGAGACAGAGCACAAGTGGGGGAGGGGCAGAAAGAGAACGAGACACAGAATCCGAAGCAGGCTCCAGGCTCCGAGCTGTCAGCACAGAGCCCGACGCAGGGCTCGAACTCACAAATTGCGAGATCATGACCTGAGCCGAAGTCGGACGCTCAACCGACCCAGCCACCCAGGAGCCCCTGGGATGGACACTTCCTAACTCTAGGGCTTAGAAACGTTCAGGTCCTCTGTGAACCAGATTTCACCTGCTCTCATGTGGCAAAGATCGCCTGAAAACCATAAAATCTGACGTTTGTGGCAATAGGACTCTGCTAATTACCCCAGGTCCTCATATAGGTGTCATGACATCTTGACTGGAGTCAGGCAACTTATAGAGTTTCTATTTAGATGTTTCGCATCATTATAATAGAACTTGACCTAATAATTAAACACCTAGCCATTCTTAGGCAGCTGCTTTGAACATATCTGAAACCTGATTTATACGTGGTCATAACACTGTTTCCCGGAAACTCAACCCAACCTGGAACTTTGGGGTCAGGTCCCAGCACACCAAACACCACTCTTAGTAACGTCTCCTATGCCTCCTTCTTACATTGTCTGATATTTAAGCCTTTCCCTTAAGTCATGTAATGCAACACTTTAAATCGAGCACAGTAATGTTTGTCTAGGTTCCATAGTGAGTGTGATTTCTCTGAATTTTTCTCAGCAAGACTAGTCCCTAGAAGTATTTAGGCGTTCATGAGAAAGAAAAACAATTCGCAGATCTGCAGTTCAGAAAGCTGCTTTGTAGCGGCCTGTTTGAAGCAGACACCATGGGAGGTGGTGGGAATGTAAATGTAAAACTTGCTCCTGGAGTCTCCCAGGTGCCATGCTTCTGTCCCTCTTACCCATTTCAGAACCACCACTGCTCACCAGGTGCTGAATTATGTAGTTGCTCACTTTTAATGAGAGCTCAGTTTTAATGAAATTCTGTTCCTTTCAGCGAATGTGGTAGATATTTAGGTCTGGCAAGGTTTCTCTTCACGTGAACTCTTCAAATGAGCCACTGAATGCAGCACAATTCCCTGTGAGTTAGGAGTGAGCAGCTGGACAATTCATCCTGGATGGGCATCATGAGGCTATCGCAAAGAGAAAGCAAAATGCTCTGAAAAAAGCATACACAAGGCCCTGGGATCACTGGTAATATTTGGAATGGTGCCTGCGTTCACGGTCACATTTTTGCGGTCCCTCACGAATGTTCTCAGGCCACTATTTCCTTTTCTTTTAAATACACAGTGCTTTAAATTCCACAACACAGTTTCGTACCCGTTATCCCATTTGAAACTTACAGCTACCCCAAGAAGGTAAAGAGCTCACCTACTACAGTAGTGCTACAGTGAGTAGCCCTGGGCAGGAAAAAAAAAGACAGGCTCAGGGAAATAAAGAGAAGGCTTAAGATCACAAGAGTGGGCTGGGGATAGAAGGCATGGCTCAACTTTGCATTTCTGACCCCATCGTTAAGGTTCTTGCTCTCATATCATGCCCCTTCTCAACTATGAACTAAGTTGGTCTATGACTCAGTCATATACATGGGACAAAAATCAATTTATATAACGTACATACAAACTATAAAATATTCAGTGAAGGGTACTGTAGCATAGTGGCTGACAACAATGACTCTGGGGCCAGGTTGCCCGGGTTTGAATCCCAACTCCATCACTTACCTGCGGTGTGCCCTTGGGAAGGTCACTTAACCTCTATGTGCCTGTTTCTCTATCTGTAAAAGGGGGACCTTGATAGTATCTAGCTCATGGCGTGCTTGTGAGGATTAAATGAGGTGAGACATGTAAAATGCTTTGAACAGCGTGTGGTATGTAGTAAGTATCCATCCATTCACTGGTATTAGTATGTACATTATGTGCACCAACTTTCTGTTCACTGTTACTATTACGGACATTATGTGCACCAACTTTCCATCAACTGTTATTATTATGTACGTTATAGGCACCAACTTTCTCAGGGAAGAACCACAACTTACTCTCCAGAGTGGTTGGTGGGAGCTTTGAGTGTTGGTCCTCTGGCAGCTGGCAAGAACAGCTGAGCAATTGCTGGATGATTCCCGGACTCATTTGTTGAAAGTCTTCCTTCGAAATGGGTGAAAGGCTATTCTGTAGAAATATCTCCACCAGCTGCCCGGCAGAGAAGCAAGTCTGTTTGGGGGAAAACGTCATTGTTACTAATCTCAGCAAACAAACTTACCACCATCAGTTGCCATTCCCAAGGAGTCAGAACTAAACAGAATGGCTAAAAAGGACACATGAAGCCATGACTTCATTTTTCTTCCCTGCAATCTTTGTGCATATATAATTTCCAAGGATTATTTTTCATCTCTGATCAAAGCCAGCTGTCTCTCACTTTTATTTTGAGTATTATCTAGTAAGAGTTTTGCACACTTTTTTCCTTCCTGAAAACATGCAACCGTGTTTTACAATGTGTGGCATGGTTTGCTAGCCAGCAGGCTAAGGAAGCCTCGATGCTTTTGTTGTTTTTTAGTGGGGATGGCTTTGTAGCAACGGAACGAAGACTTCAAATGAGAAACAGGTGCTCTGCGGTTATAAGATCATTGTCTTTAATATTCTCTGATTTAGTAAGCCTGTGTAGGCAACATGTCTTTTCAAAAGCAATCAAAGTAAATATTTTAACAACTGAATGCTGTGTCAACCAGCTCGTGTGTAAACACTAAATGATATGGCTACCTTTGTAAGGGACGTCCCTTCTCCACAAAAACAACCGAAATCATTACGATTGCCTACTGCTGCTCCTCTGTCTTTAAAGCCTTTCTACGTTGTATAGGCATATTTATAAGAGATCAGGATCATAGATAAAGAACAAATGCAAGACGTCTCTAAAAGCTGCCACAAGGAATTGGTGCATCTCAGAAGTGTTAAGGGCTGATTTTGTGTGTCAGAAGTTACACTTAAAGGTTTTAATGTGTATAGTTCCACCAGCACAAATGTATGACCCTCGTGCAGAATCTTTGGGGTCTGAAGTCAGACCCTCGTGCAATATCTTCGTGAGCTCCAGTCACAATCAATAAGGTATTTTAAGAAACTCATTGACTTGCGAGGCTTTCCTGATTTGCCACGCTTTAGAACGTAAGGATTTTTAAGAAGGCACATTGCTAATTAGGAAATAATGATGACATATTTGCTCGGTTTTCCCACATACAATTTTTGGGGGGAGAAGATCCCGTGAATAAAAAATGTCCTATCTTGATCTGGAAATGTTTGATGGCAGGGATGAGAAGCCACTTGAACCAGCAAGAACCAAGAGGAGATCGTATTGAAAGGACACTAAGGATCTCCAAGATTGAGAAGGTAGCCACACCTCAAAAGGAACTCAATCTGAAGCTAGAAAATCAGAACCTAAAGTTGTTTTTTTTCTCTCTCTCTCTCTTCGGGACCAAGTATTTTCTCCTTTCTCTTTCCCTCTGCATATATTTATTTCCTTTTACAGTCCGGTGTTTTCTCTTTCAGTAAACACATGGCCATATAAGCCCCAACTCTGAAGCGACCTCTCAGCCCACAAACCCAAGACTGAGTTGAGTCTGCAAGTCCTGACAGAGACCTGATTGCTACAGCAAAGCCACAGATGAACTCCCTTGGGTCAGACAACCCTCTGGTTCAATCAGTCTTGCCTGGAGATAGGAGGTGGGATCATTCCATTCAGACATGGCTGCCAGCCTCAGGCCTGTGGCTGAGGCAGGCATTTCTCAGAAAAAGGCTGGGCAAAACTCCAAAAGGCTTCTACTACAAAAAGCAGCAACAGAAAACTAAACTTGGGATTTTTTTTTCTCCTTTTGTCAAAATAATTTATGCCAAAGACAGTATTTTCTGTTGCACCATTTGTTACTAATGGGATACAATGACTTCATCCTTAAAGCTACTGACAACAGAAAGGGAAACGAACACTAAACTTTTGATGACAAATCCTTCGTAATAAATATTCTCATTAAGAAGTGCTCGACTGGTAAGTAAAGCAGGGGAGAGAGGAAATGAACAGAATGCCATGCGTCTTTCCCCAGTTCATTGCCAAGAAATCGAATAGTTCTGGTCTTAGACTACCTTCTCCTAGAGTACGGATATTCTATTATAAGCTTCTGTGCCCTTGATCTTTATTTGCTGTTCCTGTACTATTCAGGTCCTTTGTTGGTTTTAAATTTCTTTTTGAAATCACTAACATAAATGGCCTTAAAGGTCATTCATTATATTCTATAAAATTTTAAACCCCAATATTTTTAAATAGTTTTTTTTTAAGTTTATTTTTGAGACAGAAAGACAGAGAGAGACAGAAAGACAGAAAGACAAAGACAAAGACTGAGTGAGAGCAGCTCTCTCTGGAGGGGCAGAAAGAGAAAGGGAGACATAGAATCTGAAGCAGGCTCCAGGCTCCAAGCTGTCAGCACAGAGCCCGACGCAGGGCTCAAACTCACAGACTTTGAGATCATGACCTGAGCCGAAGTCAGATGCTTAACGGATTGAGTCACCTAGGTGCCCCGAACCCAAATATTTTTAATAAAGAATAATATAGAATGAAAATTTAGATTATCCAGCCATTAACTTTTAAACTATCTTTCTTTCCTGGGGCGCCTGGGTGGCTCAGTCGGTTGAGCATCTGACTTCAGCTCAGGTCATGATCTCACGGTTTGTGGGTTTGAGCCCAGCATTGGGCTCTGTGCTGACAGCTCGGAGCCTGGAGGCTGCGTCTGATTCTGTGTCTCCCTCTCTTCTGCCCCTCCCCTGTTCATGCTGTCTCTCTCTGTCTCTCAAAAATAAATAAATGTAAAAACAAAATTTTTTTTAACTAGCTTTATTCCCTTACATAAAATTTCAGTGTATGTGTATCCTTGTGTTGATGTCATCAGACTTCTATGGTAACTTTACAAGCATATTCTAAAGCAGTGGTTCCTGAACTTTAGTTTTGAGAATTGCTTGGATGGCTTCCTAACAGGCAGAGTGCTGGGCTCTACTTCTCAGAGTTTCTGATTCAAAGATGATGGGGTGGGACCTGAGAATTTGCATTTCCAAGAAGTTCCCAGACAATGCTGACACTTCTGGTCAAGAGACAAAACTTTGAGAACCACTGGTCTAAATAACATACACAGGTTCTTCAGATCTAGTCTATCTTAGTGTCCTATCAAGAGTCACAAGCAAAGTGACATGTTGGGACAGAGAAGAACCATTGAAAAGGTTGATTTTGTTTACTTGGCATTGGTAGCACAGCAAATGACTCTTACTGTTCTTAGAAGTCACATGCTTGGAGCGCCTGGGTGGCTCAGTCAGTTGAGCGTCCAACTTCCGTTCAGGTCATGATCTCGCGGTCTGTGAGTTCGAGCTCCATGTTGGGCTCTGTGCTGACGGCTCAGAGCCTGAAGCCTGCTTCAGATTCTGTGTCTCTCCCTGACTCTCTACCCCTCCCCTGCTCGCACTCTTTTTCTCTCTCAAAAATAAATAAAAACATTTTTAAAAAACTTTTTTTTTAAGCCACGTGCCTTAAGTAGGTAGTTCCTAAATTTTAGGAAACAATCTGCATTCATTATGAAGATAAGGTCTCCATTAGGCAATTTGCCCCCTTCCTCAGAGCCAGTCCTGAAGAAGCATCTAAAAAGACTTCGCAAACAAAGGCCAACACAGGCTTCAGCTCTCTTCACCTTGGGTTGAATACAATAAGCAGGAGTTTGAAAGAATCAACTTTAATAAATGTCATATATATCACACAAGTAACAAAAATTCACTTTTAAAAATATCTAATATTCTAATTAATAATCTGATTTTGTCTTAAAAAAAAAAACCTAGAGAACAAACAACAATAAAAAAGAAACAGACTCTTCGGTATGGAGAACTAACTAGTCGTTGCCAGAGTGGGGGGTGGGGAGGGTTGAAGGGGTTGGGCAAAACAGGTGAAGGGTATTAAGAGATACAAACTTCCAGGGGTAGGGACAGAATCTATGGTACTGTGCAATCATGTATTCATAACTCACAGGAGAAACGTTCCGAATTGTTAGCAATCTGTAGGGGATTTTGCTCTTTTAAGGTACAAATTGTACCTTGCTCATCTGAGATACAAATAACAAAACTAGTTTTATTTAAGTCAACACTTCCCCAAGCAATAGCACAGTTGTTAAGAGCACAGAATATGTTATCAACCTCTGTATATATCCTCAGTTTCTGTAAACATTAAGCAATTACTTAGCTCCATGCCTCAATTTCCTCATCTGTAGTATGGAAAAGTATCTATAGTATATAGATCCCAATCTCATATAGATTGGAATAATAGACCCCAATCTCATATAGTGGTTATAATAATTAAATGAGGCAATGCAGGTGAAATAGCGTTATGTCTAACACATCATACGTACTCAATAAGCATAAGCCACGCTCGTGGAACATCAGTTTCTCAGGATTTTAAATTTTTTTTTTTTTAACGTTTTTTATTTATTTTTGGGACAGAGAGAGACAGAGCATGAATGGGGGAGGGGCAGAGAGAGAGAGGGAGACACAGAATCGGAAACAGGCTCCAGGCTCCGAGCCATCAGCCCAGAGCCTGACGCGGGGCTCGAACTCACGGACCGCGAGATCGTGACCTGGCTGAAGTCGGACGCTTAACCGACTGCGCCACCCAGGCGCCCCAGTTTCTCAGGATTTTAAATGGTTAGGGCAGGGAAGGATCCTAGAGTCAAAATTTGAGAATTGCTGGATTCAATAAGATCAAAGAAGTTTATTTGCTGAGAGACCTCCCAGATACCCTAATATGCCACAGTGTAATATGTATTTCTAGTATTTCCCACACCAATTTATTAAAATTTTTTTTTTCAACGTTTTTTATTTTTATTTTTGGGACAGAGAGAGACAGAGCATGAACGGGGGAGGGGCAGAGAGAGAGGGAGACACAGAACCGGAAACAGGCTCCAGGCTCCGAGCCATCGGCCCAGAGCCTGACGCGGGGCTCGAACTCACGGACTGGACCGCGAGATCGTGACCTGGCTGAAGTCGGACGCTTAACCGACTGCGCCACCCAGGCGCCCCTCCCACACCAATTTAATCATAGGACCCATTTCAAGAAATACCAAGATAGACAAGTGAATGTACTTTGGGGCACAACTTTAGGAAATATGGGTATCAATATGTTCATAGGCTCATATATCACCTTTTCTCAAAAACCTTCCCAGTGCTACCTACTATAGAAATATTTCTCTGTTGCTCACAGCCCCAAGTAATCTCTTCATAACCTTATCTAAGTTTAAAGCATTCATTCATCATTTTAAGTATATATGCAATGTCTGTGTTCTATTCCTATCCTGTAGGTTCCAAAGGAGTTGTGCCTATTTTTTTTAATGTTTATTTATTTTAGAGGGGGGGGAGGGGCAGAGAGAGGGAGACACAGAATCTGAAACAGGCTCCAGGCTCTGAGCTGTCAGCACAGAGCCCGATGTGGGGCTCGAACTCACAGACTGCGAGATCATGACCTCAGCTGAAGTCAGATGCTCAACCGACTGAGTCACCTAGGTGCCCCGCGTTGTGCCTATTTTTTTCAACACTGTATACCCAATGACCGTAATGGTGACTGGCAGGTAATAAATGTTCAGTATGTTTGTTGAGTTAATTATTCATGCATTCGATATAGATACAAGGGAGGAAGTAGTAATATATATATATATATATATATATATATATATATATTTACTATCTGTATATCTATCTATGTCTATCTATCTATATCTATTGTCTTATTCTCCTGCATATCTTGGCCTCACATTCATGTCAGCAGAGACCCATTTGTAGAAGAAAAAAACCCATGACCACTCCGTACAAATAGAATATTTTCACACTGAAGGAAATACACATCATCCCTTAAGTTTTTCACAACTCTTATAGAACTTTCACCACTTTGACAGTAGCAATTGGTGGTATAAGAAGAAGAATAACGATACCTTATCCCAGGAAACTGAAATGTCTTCTGACTCTTGGTCCATGGATACAGATAGATTAGGGTATCCCCAGTCATAGATTGTTAGGTTGTTTTGTTTCCTTTCAAGGCGATGGATTTTATCTTTTCGGATACAGGTACTTTTGGTCCAGAGAGTGTTGAGGAGTTGGTCTAGTTCTAGAAATTTCATACAAAATCTGGTGTCACATAGAATAAAGACAGGTCAATCTCAGGATAATTACAATTTCTTATGGCCACAGCATAGATATTTTGCTAAATAAATGTGGTCCTAATGAAAAGTCAAGACGTTACTCTGAAAAGTAATAAAAGAAAACTTATACTTCACATGAATGTTAATCCCCTCACAAGATCTTGACTAAACTTTGGGGCTGAATCAATCTTACAAAGATGTTCCCACCACTTTTAACTCCTAGGGATGATACAGTGGGCAATTCCTCCAAAGAAATGCCTTCTCTTGAGCCAACTCTTTCTTTTTCTAGATGTTCCTCATAAAAATGCACACAAAGGACAGAACTGGCCTAATCCATAGGAAATTCATTTCCTTGAGGTACTATATACATCCTCCGTAGGTAAACTATGATATGTTTAAGTCAATCAAATTATTTTCCTTTTAAGGGTTTGTTTATGCAGAAACAAGAAAGGAAATGAAAGAGATCTGAGATTATAGAGACAACTGACTTTGTCTTCTAATACTATTGTAGTATGGTTTTCAGTTTATAGATTACAGTTTAGCTTCCCTTGGTACAGCTCGAGGCTCTTAAAAACTGACTGGTACAGGGCACCTGGGTGGCTCAGTTGGTTAAGGGTCCAACTCTTAATTTTGGCTCAGGTCATCATCTCATAATTCAGGAGGTCAAGCCCCACATCAGGCTGTGCACTGACAGCATGGAGCCTGCTTGGAATTCTCTCTCTCTCCCTCTCCCCCTCTGCCCCTCCCCACCTTTCAAAAATAAATCGATAAATAAAAATTTTAAAAAATTAATTGGTATGCAGAATAATTAAGTATAGTGGTGAATTTCTTTGGATTTATCCATCTGCTTGCTTGCGAATACAACGTCCCTGGTATTTTCCTGAATGTCATCATCAAGGACAAGAAAAATTACAAACTAGAGTTCCTACAATATCTTATTTTAAATGACTGGCTTTCAGCGAAAAGAAAATTATAAGACTTGCAAAAAAATGGGAACGTGTGACCCAGAATCAGGGAGGAAAGCAGTCAATAAATATGTCTTTGAGTATTCCCAGATGTTGGATTAAGCAGAAAAAGACTTCAAAGCAGCTATTATAAGTGCGCTGAAGGAACTAAAGGAAATCATATTTAAAGAATTAAAGTGTGACAATAATAAATCAGCAAACGGAAGAAATAAGAAAATCAAAATTATATAAAGGTTCAAATGGAAATTCTGGTGTTGCATATAGTGAGTGAAATGAAAAGTTCACAAAAGGAGCTCAGCAGCACGTGTGAAATGGTAAAAGGAAAAATTACCGAAGACGAAGAAAGAATAACAGAAATAATCCAGTCTGACAGTTCATGTGCTCACACTGATAGCATGCAGCCTGCTTGGGATTCTCCTCCTTCCTCTCTGTCTGCCCTCCCACTCTGCCACTTGTGTGCTCTCTCTCAAAGTAAAGAAATAAACTTAAAAAAAAAATAATTTATTCTTACTTTTCTTTACAAACCTCAATAAAATGAAATTGTGACGAGGGGCAGTTTTCCATTACAGAATTATTACACTAATAAATGAAGAAGAAAAGAGTCAGTTAGAAGGACACCATTTCGTAAGCTGCAAATAATCAATATCGACAAGTATCGTCAATACTTGATGACTTCTCAAAAGGAGAAAACTAGATGTTATGTACCTTCTGGCGGAAGGTACTAACTATAAGACAGCATCCTCCAAGTAAACAAACCACCTAAGCAAATCTCTACGACATCCAATGTACATGAAACACAGTGCATAGAAATGCATATTAGAGGGGCGCCTGGGTGGCGCAGTTGGTTGAGCGACCGACTTCAGCCAGGTCACGATCTCGCGGTCCGTGGGTTCGAGCCCCGCGTCAGGCTCTGGGCCGATGGCTCGGAGCCCGGAGCCTGTTTCCGATTCTGTGTCTCCCTCTCTCTCTGTCCCTCCCCCGTTCATGCTCTGTCTCTCTCTGTCCCAAAAATAAATAAAAAAACGTTAACAAAAAAAAAAAAAAAAAAAAGAAAGAAATGCATATTAGATGACTAGAAACGCAATCAGCAAAACCCAGATGTGATAAACAGTCCCCTTTTTTCTAACAAAAAAACCGCAGCGAAATAGAGAAGGTGGAGTCGGGGAGAGGCATGACATCTATAAAGGGAAATTGAAGAGATACCCCAACAATCTGCATTTTATGAACATTATTTAGATCCTGATGTGCTAAAAAATAAAACATCTTTTTTTAACAGTCAGGGCAATGTAAACATTAATGGGCTTTTTTTGTGATATTAAGGAATCAATATTAATTTTTTAGTTGTGATATTGGTAATAAGGGGCTTTTAAAAACGCTTGTCTATTAGAGATTCACGCCGAAATAGTTAATAATCATTTGCTTCAAAATAATCAAGTGATAGGAAAGGGTTTATATTTTTGTTTACACTACATTTTTATTAGATGTCTACTTTTAATATTCAGCATTCATATAACAACAACAACAGCAACAACAACAACAGAAAACACTTAAAACTGACTTCCGGGGAAGATGACACAGTAGGAGGACCTTAAGTTCACCTCGTCCCATTGATACAACTAGGTAACACATCAGTGTAAAAAACCCAGAGAACGACCTGAAGACTGGAAGAACAAATTCACCACAGCTAAATGTAGGGAAGAGGCAGCTTTGAAGAGGGTAAGAAGGGTGGAGACATGGTGAGGAGTGAAAAAGACTGCAGGAGAGTCTGGGGGAGGGTGGACCCACAATCCCAGAAAGGGGAGAGAAAGAGATTCTCACACCAAGGAGCCCACTCAGGAAAGACAAATCTCCGTAACAGTTGGCTTTGAAAACTAAACGGACGAAATTTCACAAGTTCTTACAATGAATGAGGCTTAAAATCTGGAAATTTAAAAATCAGTGGGGTTGGCTCTGAGAGAACTGGGAGGGTGAGAGGAAACTGACTCCCAGTCCTTAAAGAAACATTACAACGGACAGACCTGCTGTGATACAACGTAGAAACAGCAGTTTGAAAAATACCAGGAGCATACGGGGGAGAGATGTGTTTACTAATCTAAGAGCTCCAGCTAGAAGGGCAGGGATCAATGGGACATTTTTCCAGGAACAAAGATGATGGTGGGTGCCATTTTCCTTCCCTGTTCCCCCAGCCCAGACACACAGACATCGGTGGGGCCCAGTGCAGCACCTACACTCGCCGCATAACTTACAAAGAGCATGCCCTGCCCCTTCTTCCCCTGCAGACACATTCCCTCCAGCCAGGCCTCTGCTTCACGTCCCCTCTTGCAGCAGACCCAGGCAAACCTTGCTAATACCATTCCTCCGACCCCACACACTTCTGAGGATCTGCCCCCTCCAATACATTCTTGGGTTAGCTAATCCAAAGTGGCACCACAAGCCTGGCAATGTGCAAGCATCCCGAACAGGAGCCAGTATCACACCAAACTGACTCCTGCCCCAGGGAGAGGGAAAGAACCACACACAACCATCAGGGTAGAGGCTTAGCAGTGGGACAGACAGCTGGTCTTACTTTAGGTCCCACCCACCAATGAAGGCTTCTTAGGGTACAATACAGGGAAAGTGTCCTGCAGTTTGGTGTTACCCACTAACCCCACAGGGACCAAACCCTGTCCACAATAGGCAAAGAGAGCCATTGCAGATTACTGGACTGAAGGAAAAAGTGTTTCAGCCAAAATAGCAGGATGTATGCAAGAGACATAGAAGATTCTCCTGATGCACCAGGTTCTGCTGAACAGGAGACACTGAACTGCAGGGCACTACAGGACTTCTTCTTCATAAGGGCACTACTATCAAGAGCAGGAGACATAGCTGACTTTCCTAACACAAAGAAACAGACCCAGAGAGTTAGACAACCTGAAGAGACGGAGGAATATGTCCCAAATGAAAGAACAGGACAAAATCACAGCAAGCAGCCTAAACAAAATGGGGATAAGAAATATGCCTGCTAGATAATTTAAATCAGTGGTTATAAAGATACTCACAGGACTTGAAAAAAAGACTGAAGGACATCAATGAAACCCTTAACAAAGAGACAGAAAAAGAACCAATCAGAGTTGAAGAATGCAATAAATAAAATAAAAAATACACCAGATGGAGTAAATAGTAGACTAGAGGAAACAGAAGAATGGGCCACCAACCAAGAATACAGAATAATAGAAGGAAATCAAGCTGAACAGCTGAGAGGAAAAAAAAAATTCAAAATGAAAATAGACTTAGGGAACTCAGCAATATTCACACTATAAGGAACCCAGAAGGAAAGGAGAAAGAAAAGGGGTAGAAAATTTATTTGAAGAAATAATAGCTGAAAACTTCCCAAATCTGGGATAGGAAACAGAAATCCAGATCCAAGGGCACAGAGAGCCCCCCAAAATCAACCCAAGAAGGTCCACAACAAGACACACAGTAATTAAAATGGCAAAAAGAAGCAGTAAAGAAAGAATTTTAAAAGCACCATGAGAAAAGAAAATACTTACATACAAAGGAAACCCCATAAGGCTATCAGCTGATTTTTCAGTAGAAACTTTGCAGGCCAGAATGGAATGGCACTATATATTCAAAGTGCTGAAAGAAAACAACATGGAACCAAGAGTACTCTATCCAATAAGGTTAGCATTCAGAATAGAAGGAGAAATAAAGAGGTCCCCAGACAAACAAAAGTTAAGGGAATTTATGACCACTAAACCAGCCCTACAAGAAATGTTAAAGTGGATTCTGTGTGGCAAGGAAAGACTGTAAGTTAGAGTAAGAAAAGTAGGAACCATGAAAGCAATAAAAATAAGTATATCTATAAAAATCACTTAAAGGACCCACAAAATAAAATGATGTAAAGTATGACACCATGTATCTAAAACATGGAGGTGGGGAGAGGTTTAAAGAATGGGTTCAGCCGTGAGTGACTATCAATTTAATATACAAAATGAATGGAAACCACAAATCAAAAACTAGTCATAGATACACAAAGAATAAAAAGAAAGGAACCCAAGTATATCGCTAAAGAAAGCCAACTAATCATGAGAGAAGAGAACAAGAGAAGGGAGGAAGAGAGAACTACAAAAACAATCATAAGACAAGTAACAAAATTGTAATAAATACTTACCTATCAATAATTACTTTGAATTTAAATGGATTAAATGCTCCAATCAAAGACAAGATGACAGAATGAATACAAAAGCAAGACCCATCTATATGCTGCCTATAAGAGACCAATTTCAGGCCTAAAGACACATGCAGATTGAAAGTGAAGGAATGGAGAAGTATTTATTATGCAAATGGATTTGAAAACCAGGGTAACAATACTTATATTGGATAAAATGACTTTAAAACAAAAGATTGAAATAAGAGACAAAGAAGGACACTGTATAATCATTAATGGTGTGGGGCTCCTGGGTGGCTCAGTCAACTGAGCAGCTGACTGGCTCAGTTCATAATCTCATGGTTTGTGGGTTGGAAACCCACGTTGGGCTTTGCATTGACAGTGCAGAGCCTACGTCAGAGTCTCTGTCTCCCTCTCTCTCTCTGCCTCTCCCCCACTCATTGTGCATATGTTCTCTCTCTCTCAAAAATAAAAACATTACAAAAAAATGTTTTGATGGGGGCAATCCAACAAGATGATAGAACAATTGTAAATATTTATGCACCCAACATGGAAGCACCCAAATACATAAAAGAGTTAATACAAACAAAAAGGAAGTAATAAATAGTAATACAAAAATAGTAAGGGACTTTAATACCCCACTTACATCAATGGACAGATAATCCAAACAGAAAATCAACAAGGAAACAGTGGCTTTGAATGACACATTGAACCAAATGGATCTATATATTCAGAACATTCTATCCTAAAACAGCAGAATACATATTGTTTTTAAGTGCACATGGAAGATTCTCTGGAATAGATCACATATTAGAACAAAACACAAGTCTGAACAAATTCAAAAAGACTGAAGTCATACCATGCATCTTTACTGAACACAATGCTGTGAAACTAGAAATCAACCACAAGACAAAATCTGAACATAAATATTTGGAGGTTAAATAATGTACTATTAAACAATAAATAGGTCAACCAAAAAATCAAAGAGGAAATTAAAAGATAAATGGAGACAAATGAAAATGAAAACAGAACAGCCCAAAATCTTTGGGATGCAGGAAAAGCTGCTCTAAGAGGGAAATTTACAGCAACACAGGCCTACATCAAAAGCATGAAAAATCTCAAATTAACAAGCAAACCTTTCACCTAAAGGAGATAGAAAAAGGAGAACAAACAAAACCCCAAGCCAGTAAAAGAAAGGAAATAATAAATATTAGAGCAGAAATAAACAATATAGAAACAAACAAACAAAAAACAAGATCAATGAAACCAGGAGCTGGTTCTTTGAAAAGATCAACAAAATTGATAAAACCTTCAGCCAGAGAGAGGACCCAAATTTTAAAAACCAGAAATGAAAGAGAAGAAATAAAAATTGCAAAGAAATATAAAGGATTATAAAAGAAAACTGTGAAAAATCATATGCCAACCAATTGAACAGCCAAGAAGAAATGGATAGATTCCTAGAAACATGTGACCTAACAAAACAGAATCAGGAAGAAACAGAAAATTTGAACAGACTGATTATTAGTACTGAAATTGAATCAGTAATCTAAAACACTCCCAACAAACAAAAGTCCAGGACCAGAGAGCTTCATAAGGTGAAATATACTAAACATTTAAAGAAGAGTTATATCTATTCTTTTCAAGCTATTCCAGAAAAAAGAAGAGGAAGGAAACCTTCCAAATTCATTCTATGAGGCCAGCATTACCTGTACCAAAACAAGATAAAGACACCACAAAAAAGAGAGCCACAGGCCAATATCTCTGATGAACATAGGTGCAAATATCCTCAACAAAATATTAGCACGCTGAAACCAACAATACATTAAAAAAAGTCATTTACCACGATCAAGTGGGATTTGTTCCTAGGATGCAAGGGTGGTTCAATATTTGCAAATTAATCAGTGTGATACATCACATCAACAAAAGAAAAAATAAAAAAACATACGATCTTTGCAATAGTTGCAGCAAAAGAATTTGACAAAATACAACATCCATTCATAATAAAAACCTTCAAGAAAGTAGATTTTGAGGGAATATGCTTCAACATAATAAAGTCCATATAAGAAAAACCCACAGCCAATATCATCCTCAATGGAGAGAAAAACTGAGCTTTTCTTCTCAGGTCAGTTACAAGACAAGGATGTCCACTGTCACCACTTTTATTCAACATAGTACTGGAAGTCCTGGCCATAGCTATCAGATAAGAAAAAGAAATAGAAGACACACAAATTGGTAAGGAAGAGATAATACTACACATAGAAAACCCTAAAGATTTTACCAAAAACCTATTAGAACTAATAAATGAATTCAATAAGAGTGCAGGATACAAAATCAATGAACATGAATCTGTTACTTTTCTTTTTTTTTTTTTAAGTTTATTTGGGGGAGAGTGAGAATGTGTATGTGTGTGTGTGTGTGTGTGTGTGTGTGTGGGAGAGAGAGAGAGAGAGAGAGACAGAGACAGAGAGAGAGAGAGAAAAAGAGAAAGAGACCAGGGGAAGGGTTGAGAGGGAGGCAGATAGAGAATCCCAAGCAGGCTCTGTGCTGACAGCACAGATGTGGGGCTCGAACACAGAACTGTGAGATCATGACCTGAGTTGAAATCAAGAGTTGGATGCTTAACTGACTGAGCTACCTAGGTGCCCCTGTTGCATTTCCCTTCACTAATAATAAATAAGCAGAAAGAGAAATTAAGAAAACAGTCCCATTTCCAATTACACAAAAATAATAAAATATCTAGGAATAGACTTAACCAAGGAAGTGAAAGACCTATACTCTGAAAATAATAAAACATTGGTGAAAGAAATTGAAGAAGACACAAATAAATGGAAAAACATTCCATGCTCATGAATTAGAGAATAAATATTGTTAAAATGTCTATAATACCCAAAGCAATCTACAGAGGTAATGCAATCCCTATCAAAATACCAACAGCATTTTTCACAGATCTAGAACAAGCAATCCTAAAATGTGTATGGAACCACAAAAGGCCCCGAATAGCCAAAGCAATCTTGAAAACAAAAAACAAAACAGGAGGTATCATAATTCTGGACTTCAAGTTATACTACAAAGCTGTAGTAATCAAAACAGTATGGTACTGGCACAACAATAGACACACAGACCAATGGAACAGAATAGAAAGCCCAGAAATGAACCCATGATTATATGGTCAATTAATCTTTGACAAGCGACAAAGAATATACAATGGGAAAAAGACAGTCTCTTCAACAAATGGTGTTGGGGAAACTGGACAGCAACATGCAGAAGAAAGAAACTGGACTACTTTCTTATACCATACATAAAGATAAATTCAAAATGGATGAAAGACCTAAATGTGAAATGGGATACCATCAAAATCCTAGAGGAGAACCCAGGCAGCAATCTCTTTGACCTTGGCCAGAGCAACTTCTTACTAGACACATCGCCAGAGGCAAGGGAAACAAGAGCCAACATGAACTATGAACCTCATCAAGATAAAAAGCTTCTGCACAGCTGAAGAAAACAATCAAGAAAACTAAAACACACCCTACAGAATTAGAGAAGATATTTGTGAGTGAGATATCGGATAAAGGGTTAGTATCCAAAATCTATAAAGTACTCATCAAACTCAGCACCCCCAAAACAAACAATCTGATTAAGAAACGGGCTGAAGACATGAATAGACTTTTTCCAAAGGAGACATTCAGATGGCTAACAGACACATGAAAAGATGCTCAACATCACTCATCATCAGGGAAATACAAATCAAAAACATGATAAGATACCACCTTACACCTGTCAGAATGGCTAAAATCAACAACACAAGAAACAACAGATATTGTCAAGGTTGTGGAGAAAGGGGAAATCCCTTCCAATGTTCACGGGAATGAAAACTGGTGCAGCCTCTGTGGAAAACGGTATGGAGGTTCCTCAAAAAGTTAAAACTAGAATTATTCCATGACAAATAAATGCACTACTAGGTATTATTTACCCAAAGGATACAAAAATACTGATTTGGAGGGGCACATGCACCCCAGTGTTTACAGCAGCCTTATTAACAATAGCCAGATTATGGAGAGAACCCAAATGCCCATTGACTGATGAATGGATAAAGAAGATGGGGTGTGTATATACAGAATGGAACATTACTCAGCGATCAGAAAGAATGAAATCTTGCCATCTGCAATGATGTGAAATCTTGCCATTTGTAAGAGTATATTATGCTAAGCGAAATGAGTCAGAGAAAGACAAATGCCATAAGATTTCACTTATATGTGGAATTTAAGAAACAAAACAGATGAACATAGGGGAAGGAGAAAAAAAAAACAGAGAGGGAAGCAAACTGTAAGAGACTCTTAATTACAGAGAACAAACTGAGGGTTGATAGAGGGAAGTTGGGTAGGAGATGGGCTATTAAGGAGGGCATTTGTGTTGAGCACTGGGTGTTATATGTAAGTGATAAATCACTAAATTCTACTCCTGAAACCAATATCACACTATATGTTAACTGACTAGAATTTGAATGAAAATTTGAAAGAAAAAAAAAAATCCAGATGGCCAACAGACACATGAAAAGATGCTCCACATCACTCCCATCAGGAAAATGCAAATCAAAACCACAATGAGACATCACCTCACACCTTTCAGAATGACTAAAATCCAAAACACAAGAAATAACAAATGTTGGCAAGGACGTGGAGAAAAAGGAACCCTCGTGTACCATCGGTAAGAATGCAGACTGGTGCAGCCACTGCAGAAAACAGTATGTAGTGTCCTCAGAAAATTAAAAATAGAACTACCATATAAAGCAGCAATCGCACTACTAGGTATTTTCCCAAAGAATGCACAAATACCAATTCAGAAGGTTCTATACACCCCATGTTTATGCAGCATTCTTTACAATAGCCAAACTACGGAAGCAGCCCAAGTGTCCACCAACAGATGAGTGGGTAAAGAAGATGTTGTATATATACAACGGAATATTCTTCGGCCACACAAAACGCAACCTTGTCGTTTGTAAGAACGTGGGTGGAGCTAGAGAGTATAATGCTAAGCCAAATGAGTCAGAGAAAGACAAATACTGTATGATTTCACTCACACGTGGAATTTAAGAAACAACACAAACAAAGGAAAAAAGCAAAGACGGAGAGACAAACCAAAAAACAGACTCTTAACTGTAAAGAACAAACACATGGTTACCAGAGGGGAGGGGGGCAGGGGGAGATGGGGGAAGAGGTGAAAGGGATATAGAATACATTTGTCTTGATGAGCGATAAGTTATGTATAGTATTGAATCTTTATATGGTACATCTGAAACGAATATAACACTGTATGTTAACTCTACTAGTTTTAAATGAAAAAACAACACTTAAAATGAGCATACTGTCTTCCAGGATACCATCAATATCAGCAGAGTCCTAGCTCGGGGCAGCTGTGAGAGAAAATGTCTCATGGCTTCTGAAACAAACACCTAATTGTGCTGACACGAAATGGCACTTGGAAACGGAATTGTGACTTCTCAGATGCAAAAGTGACTGGTTTTTGCCCCAAGAGGCGATACTGTAGATCGCTCGTGAGCAGTTACTTGGGCATTTTAATGAAGGTCCACAGTGATCCATATCTACCCAGCTTGCCTCTAACTATATTCTGTATTGCAGTCTGATCATCTCCCATTTCTTGGGGGCGATAGAGCCTTCAGATGGCCTACATCTTTACATTATTTGGAAAAACGGGAATCGCACTGCTAAAATTTCCCAACCCCTGTTTCCCACGTCAAAATTGTTCTCGGCATAACATGCCTTTCCCTGGCTTGTTTCCTGTGTATGACAGCCAGGTAACATGATTTAATTACATGTCAACTTTTCACAGAAAAAGAAAATAAACTGCAGAAACCCGCATCTGTCCTTCAAATGGTTGTGCTAACAGGTCCAGGGAAAGTTCAACACTGAATGTATGGCCCCAGACCCCAATCCCTTCTTTCAGAGTTGGGAGGTTTACCCAGATCACGGGCGTTGTCGGTCCCTTGGTAAATTCACATCTCCCTTTTTCTTGTGACTTCCCAAGAGGAAGTGTGTTGGCAGCAGCAACAGCTATTATGCGACATTCCGAGAGCCCTTGGTGTGCAAAACAGGGCCTCCTGGTACAGATTTTTTAGACGTCATTTCATTTTTAATGCCTTGTCGAGTACAAAGAAATGTGCAAAACAAACATTCTGGCTCCATCCCTGGCATCCCATTTCTTCTCGGAGTTCCAAAAAGCTGGCAGTCACTAATATAACCAGGATGGAGAGCTCACACGACTTTTATTTAAAATTAAATAATAGATCTTTATGGCTACAAGCAAACACCACCAAGGCTCTTGCACCATTGGGCTTTCCATGTCTTCATTCTAGGCAATAGTTTGTGACCCCTCGCCCAGGACTACGTACCAAACAGACAAGCGTTCCTCAGCACTTACGGCAGGTCATAAAAATCTCTCCCTTGGCTCTACGTCCGTAATATCATCATCATGGCCGAAACGGACCGAGTCCCAATTTTTGCCTCATCGTCACAAAGATACGATAGCATGTTTGCCTTAAAAGGGCCACCTGAGCTGTCTTACCACAGGCTATGATAAAACTGTTTAGAACATACCTGAACAAATTTAGTCATCAAAAAGCATCACTCTTTTTGGCACAATTTGTTTAGTAGGCATGACTTGGTAGTTTCATTCATGAAAAGCATCCTTACCTGACAGGTGGAGAGTATTTGTACTATTCAAAAAACTGAAAATATATTCCGTAAAATAGTCTGGAGACGGCAAGTTTCTTTGCCCCAGACAAACACCTTGGAGGGACAAAGTGATGATCGTCGCTGCCAACCGAGGGAGTGTGTTTTCATCAGCGCCATCCCCGCTCAGTATTCCAGACTTTTTCTGCAGCATTTTGGTGTCCATACACTGAAATCAGATGCATAGTAAACAGAAAAAGCTTGCACCTCGAAAGCCATTTTGATTAAAATATCTCTAGGATTTCCCCAAAAGACAAAGAAGAGTTTTTCACCTTAAAGAGGTCTGAGCTGTTTGTAGAAACACAACTATCAACATTCTCTAGTCTCAGACAGAATTCTGTCTGGAAAATGCTTGTTTCTTTTATCTGACTGGACACTGTATTTTCTAACTCCTACCCTAGTGGTCCTCGGTTACCTAACCTTTCTCACTATTCCCTCAGAGATGTGTCTTCTCCAAAGAGATCTCTCGTTCTTCTTGTTCACAGGCTTCCAGGTGGTGACTTGTTTTTCTCCAGCTTCAAGTCCAGCCCACAGTGTAAGGACTTTCAAATCTCTACTCCCGACCTTGACTTCACACCGGCCCTGCGGCCTCGTGTCATCACAGAGCACTTCCTTTTTAACGCCTGCCTTTAGTCTCAGGCTCAATGCGTGCTAAGTGATGACCAAAGCTGGCATAGTCTCTGTGTTCTTTGAACTCCCATAGGACATGGGATCTTTTCCATGTGTACACTGAGTGGTCTTCAATTAAATATGAGCATCTGAAAGGCTAGACTCTAGCCTTACGTGCCCCTAGTACGCCCATTCATAAAAATCTCTCCCTTGGCTTTACATCCATAATATCATTATCATGGCTGAAACGGACCGAGTCCCTATTTTTGCCTCGTCGCCACACCAACATTTACTGAGTACCTACCGTGTGCCAGACGCCATGCTAGGTCCATTACACTATGTTCTCTTTTCATTGTCCCAGAGCTCTGTGCACAGGATACCCTTTTCCCAGACCACCTGGCCAGTGACAGGTAGAGTCCCAATGCACACTCAGATCTGACTCCATAGCCTATGCTCTTAAATGCCCTTCCTTTTGTGTAGAGAAATAAATGGAAATCCAAGCTGCTGATGGGCCTTTCCTATCATCAAAGTGAGTTCCGTAGCATCGTGCTTGGGACAGACAGATTAGGTTTTAAAATTATCTCTGCTGTTTGTAACCGAGCAAACTTGGGCCAAATGATTAACTTTGCTCACTCTCATATTCTTATCAGTAAAAAGGGACAATGCTGCCTACCACAAAGGTTATTAAGATTAGATCATGTGTGTAAAATACTTAATATGGTAGCTGGCGCATGGAACACAGCGAATCTTAGCTACTATTCTTGTTGGTCCCAGTGTCCAGTGGTGCCCCTGATAGACAGGGGGCTGGAGAAGGTAGCAAGAGCCATCATGAAAACTTTTCCCTAAAGCCTCCAGAGGAGCCACTAATGCTATAAACAAAAGAACAATACAATATGGTATGTTCCAGAAATATCACTCTGGTGGCAAAGTAGTGAAGACATTGCCAGGGATAGAAACTAAGGGCTTAATGTCTAGTTCGGGAGTTATTTATTAGTCCAAGTTACTTCTCGACCTAAGGTGGTAGCACCAGAGATGGAAAGAAATGGACGTATTTGAGGCACATTACAAAGGACTTGTAGGAAAATGTGAAGGAGTCCAAAGAGTTAAAAATGGCTCAGGTTTCTGGGTTTGTCAACTGTATAATGGTGATACCAACCCATTATTCCTCTACGTAAGAGTCAGGGCTAGCAGAGAAGTCTGTAGAGATCCCTGCTTATCTCCCATGGAAACAGCAAACAGCGGGGGGAAAAAACACGGAGAGGTGGGAGCAAGAGACTGAGCCAAGAAGATAAAATAGTAGTTGGATAAAAGAGAATGAAGGAATAGAGGGATGTTTATACTCTGGGCCATCAGGGAGGGTGGCTGCGTTAGCGTACTACGGGGTAAAGCTGTTTCTTGGTGAGCTGGTTAAGGCCCCCCTGGAATGGCTGTTAGTGGCTTCACCTGCAGAGGCTGAGTCCTATGCAGACCAAGACCTGGAGCTGCTGGTAATGGCGGGCCTGGTCTGGCAGCACCGTCTGTGGCCTCACGCTCTCTAGTCGGAGAGAGTGGCATCCTCCAGTGAGATGCCCACAGGACTCCTGTACAAGTCTGGATCGAGTGACTAAGGATTCCTAAGGGAATTCCAGCCCAAGCGAACAAAGGACCCTTCCCAGGAACTGGAGACAGTGCTCTCCTCCAGAAGATAACCGTCCGAGGCCCAGCAAGGGTTACGAGCTCTTAATTCTTCTTGACTGAAGAGGTGGAAAAAGTACGTCTACACATAACCTTGAATTCTTTTATTCTGTTCTCGGAATGTTGGCTCTCACATATGCTTGGAGGCCCAGGTATTTGCGGCCTGTGTTGGATAACCAGAAATCTGCGTCGAATATATACACACCGTCTGCTTCGAAGTGGCTAACCTGAACCGATCTTGTATCATATGGATGTTGCACTGAAGAAACTATATGTGGGCGTACTTCCTTATTGACGTGGAAACCGAATTCTAGAAAGGAACCCGTTTTCTCAGTTGGAAGTGGACACAAAAATATGGCCCTATTTGGAGAGTCATGAGATGAGAGTTACCAAAATGATGCCCACAAAGACCTCAGGAAACAGTCTCTCCATCTGTGTGCCAATCGCAAGAGAAATTAAACGTTTTTACAGTAAGTTGGAGGATATGTCAGCTGGTCGTTGAGCCACAACATGAATGCACAGCCACCTTTGGGCTCCTGGAAGCCGGAATTCGAGGCCAAAAACCAAATACGTCCACATACATCACTACGGACTGAATGACTGCGTTCCCCCAAATTTCAAATGTTGAAATCCTGCCACTTACTGTGATAGTGTTAGGAGGCGGGGCCTTTGGGAGGTGATTGGGTCATGAGGGTGAAGTCCTCAGGAATGGGATTAGCGCCCTGAGGAGAGAGACCTCAGAGAGCTCCTCTGCCCCTTCTGCCATCTGAGGACGCAGTGAGGGGATGGTCTCTGAGGAATCAGGATGGGGGCTTTCACCAGATATCAAATCTGCCCAGTACTTTGATCTCAGACTTCCAGCCTCCGGAACCATGAGAAATAAATTTCTGTTGTGTAGGAGCCACTCAGTCTGTGGTATTTTTGTTACAGCAGCTCAAAGACACACGTCAATGAAAAATTCAAGAGAGAAAAGTAGAACAGGTTTCATGGCACTCTTCAAAATGCACTGGTGACTGTTCAATCAATTCTTTAAGAAAATGTGGCTTTAAAATTTTTCCTACGTCCAGAGCGCTTTATCTGCTCAAACTCCCCACCGCAAGGCAGAAAACATGAAGGTAATTGAAAGGCCAGCTCTTGCTGGAACAGTAACGAAGGCCGGAAGGGACCAGGTGCCTGGTTCCTCACAGTGGGAGCCACGAGGAAAGCAAAGCACTTCGAGAGACCCCTGAACATGTGCGGCACAAATCAAAAGCTACAGAAGAGCTATTGTCTGTGCTGACTGTCATGAATAATGCTTTTTGCAAGCTGCTTCTTCGGTGAAGCAACGAATGATAAATTCACCTCTCTCACACCGGTTCTGTCTTCTTTTTCCCTGGCCGGAAGGCGAGGCAAAGACCATCGCGTCCTCCCCACCGTGGGTCAGTTCTTGGAGATCGATCGGAAGCCATGAATCACTCACTTTCACGTTCAGGAAAAGAGAGTTGTCCTGTCACCTGGCTTTCCTGCCCACCCAACCACCCACCTGCCTTCTGGCTAGAACTCCTTTTACAATCATTAGTCATCACCCTTCCCCCTTTTATACTCAGAATTTCAAATGATGTCACTTAACATCCCATCACTAAAACCCACAAATACCTCTCTTAGACGTCCTTGACGGTCATGGGGATAAACAAGTGACAGAAAACAGGGCTCCAAGTCTGTCTCTTAGCAGCACAGCCAGGCGCCCTTCTTACCTGACCTGTGCCCTTCTTACCTGACTTCGAGAGGTGTCAAAGTACTGCCTGGTGAACGCCAAGATATCTTCCGTCTCATTCTGTGAAAGGAAATAGGAGTCTTCATCCTGCCTGAGGCTGAGGAGGCTGTGCAGGTAAAATTTATACTCTTTATTACTCATGTTGAGCTTAGAAGAACAGATCTCTTCCTGATGAATAATGTAAAAGAGGAGGAGAAGAGACACTCTCTGGACCACTTCTTCTCTGAGCTGATCCTCAAAATCTCCTCCAGCTATTAGCAACAGGGCATCTGGTTCAAAGCACTGTGCCAAAAACAAAACATAAAACAACAAAAGTAGAAACAAAGTTTAGCAAAGAGTCCTAGAACACTAACGACTGCCCGCCAGATCTCCAGTGCTTATTATTGTACGAATAGGGGGGGAACACGGGTAGGTCTAGCAGCCAGCTTCAAATAAGGTAGTTGTGGCTGGACTTCTACACATTGATGTTGCCCTCCCGGGGAGCCCTTATTCCCTGAGAGTAATCTCTCTCTCTCTCCAGATGTCCATCTGCTGCCTTGAGTAAAACCCGTTGGCTCTTTGGCGTTTACGGTAAGGACCCCATTGCATTTCGAATGAAATCTAAGCTCCATACAATTTTCTCTTTGGTCTGGCTCTTGCCTGCCTACCTCTCTTGTCTTACCTTAGCCTTTCTCCACCTCGCTCACTAACCTTCCGCCCCTGTGATTTTCCATCAGTTCCACCAAGCTCTTCCCACCATCTTTCGGGTCTCCTTTCCCCTCAATTCTCCAATCTCGGCTTAAAGAGATACCCCGTTGGGGATCCACACCCTACCCAAAGTAGAAAGCCCCGACCCCCACCCCGTCCCACGTTCTCCAGCACAGCACTGTTCGATGGAAACACAACCCTCGCCACAGAGGCGAGTCACACATCACTTTAAATTTTCTGGTGGCCACATTTGAAAAAGCGAAATTAATTTTAATAATACATTTAGTAATGTGTCTTACTGAAACCTAGATATGCAAGAGATGATCACTTCAACTTGTAATCACAATTTTAAGAAGTTATTTGTGAGCCATTTGACATTCTTTTCGTCATGCCAAGTCTTCAAACTCTGGTGCTTACTTTACACTTACCAGCACGTGTCGATTCAGATGAGCCACGTTATCAAGTGGCCCACGGTCACACGTGGCTGGTGGCAGCTCTAACATATATCACGTTTATTTTCTCCATAGCACTAGTGTTCTAAACTTGCTTTCTCCCCGTGTTTATTTTCGCTCTTCCTTCGAGAACGAGTGGTCCATTAAGGCCAGGTTCTGTCCATGCACGGCTCTATCCTCAGCATCCGGCACAATGCCTGGCACTTACAAGGCGCGGAATGGAATGAACGAACGCCACCTGCCTCGCCTTTATCCTGCCTAAGAGAACGGCTAAAAAATATTTCCACGACGCTTTACTTGCTTTACACCCACAGCAAGATGTCTGGCTCATCTAACCTGGGAAGTCTGCATGGCAGAAGGTGTTTCGGGTGACGTAACGGGACAATGAGAAAAAGATACACACAGGGCTATGGAAGGGAAGCCCTCTCCGCAAGACAGGAGCTGCCTTCCTTCAGAGAGAGTGGGGAGCTCCTGACAACTCTCCTAGGATCCCAGAGGCACAGCCACAGAATGAAGGCATGGAGGGATGCCTGTCCTGAGCCCCAGAAGGGCCCTTCCCAATGTGGGACAATGTACGATGGTACCTTTTAATCTATTCTCTAAGGTGGAAATTTCAGGCGTCTTAATTCCATGTATGCTGTGTGTCCCACCAGATAACATCTGGGACATACCATCTGAGTCAGGAAGAAACATGTCATCTGTCTCCAAAGCAAAGCATTAATCACATTCTTCACAAGCCATACAGGTTCTGTTCTCTCCCCAACTCAACTGCGATGGGGTAAGAGTTCAGCAAAAAGAGAGACATCGGCTTCACATCAAGTCACTCAATGTGACTATTAAGCTCCACCATTGAAACCACCCCAGCACATTTCTGTTTCTTGAGTAGCAGACGAGAAAAGTCCATGGGTCGGTAGCTATTGGCGGGGCTGACACCAAGACTCAAGGAGGTTAGTCAACTGAAACACAGTGTCATCAAGCCTCTCTTTGTAACATACCGCCTCCTGAAACCAAACTATTGATAGCATTAGCTAGCCTTTACTGGAAGCCAGGTGCCCAGGATTGTGCTAAGCGCCTTCTGTATTTGGGCATTCCTCAATCTAATCGCTTCTGGACAAAGTCAGATAATGAGTTTTTTGATGGTAAGAACATGATTCCAAAATTTTAAATAGAAAACAAAATGGCCCCAGCTTATTTGATAAGTCACCAACTATTTCTGCAATGATGTAAAGAATTAGAGTACCAATTCCTCAATTATTTGGTGCCTCGTGAATTAAACAGTGGGTACATTTGTGTGCACAGGATCCAGCATGAGGTATGTCCTCCTTCTACAAGGAAGGTATACCTGTAGCATATGTGAAAAACAAGTCTACAAAAGGGTAGATAATGTACCTAAAATCACAAAGCTAATAGTGATTGCCCAATCTTAATTCCCACTATGCCAATGATTCTCTTTATTTGCTTATCTCTTTGTTTTGGGCCATGAAGAATTTGAGCTGTAGACCCACCTATGTACTGAAAGTGCAACCCCTTCAACCAGTAATTTTCTCTCCCTCCTGTTTGATAGAAAAAGGGTCAATTGGGACGCCTGGGTGGCTCAGTCGGTTAAGCATCCGACTTCGGCTCAGGTCACGATCTCACGGTCCGCGAGTTCGAGCCCCGCGTCGGGCTCTGGGCTGACGGCTCAGAGCCTGGAGTCTGCTTCCAATTCTGTGTCTCCCTCTCTCTCTGCCCCTCCCCCGTTCATGCTCTGTCTCTCTCTGTCTCCAAAATAAATAAACGTTAAAAAACATTTTTTTTTTAAATTAAAAAAAAAAAAAGAAAAAGAGGTCAATGGGGAGGCCAAGTAATTGGTAAGGCTCTAATATAAATCAATGAGAGAACATACTACCACTTGAAGATTGAATGAGTTTCTGTTGACAGACTTTCAAATGCTGTCTAGGCTGTTTGATGAGGTTGAGTAGGTAGGCAAAAGGGTATCAGTGACACGAGAAATGGGACCTCCGTGAAGCCACCAGACCAGATACATGTGGCCAGAGCTTGGTTGATAGCACACAGCAGAGTATATGGCTACACTTCACCCATCTGACGTGCCTCACACTCCTGTCCATTTGTGGTTCCTCTTCAATGTACCTTTCTAGGATTGGAATAGGAGGGATGTGGCCTGGGGCAGCAGAGGAGAGGGTAAGATCTGAAATCATACCAATGTTCACTCCAGAAGTGGTTTCTAAAAAGCATGTAACATGGAAGGTCAATTGCTTTTGACTGAAAATGTTTTAAATACCTGTGGAGCATCTCATTTTGTCTGACTAGAGATTTCAGTCATCTTGAATGAACAGAAGTTGCCCAAACTTTGCTTTAAGTTTCTGAGACCTGCTGGAATAAAGCTCAATTGCGAATCAAATGACCATGAATTGAAAACCTTCTGCCTTTTTATGATATTTGATTCTTCTCTTAAACGTGTTATTTTTGAGAGCACACAAGTGGGGGAGGAGCAGAGAGAGAAGGGGATAGAGGACCTGAAGCGGGCTCCGTGCTAACAGCAGCGAGCCTGATGTGGGGCTTGAACTCACAAACCATGAGATCATGACCGGAGCCGAAGTCGGTTGCTCAACCGCCTGAGTCACTAAGGTGCCCCCGAGACATCTGATTCTTAAAGAAGTTACCTTTGTACGGAAGACAGTGGCTTGAGGAAAGAACACGGTAGGAAACACCAGAAAATCGAACAGACATTGACATGACAAAAAGTACCATGGGGGTTGGTGGTGGACTGGACTTTCTGGTTCATCATCACAAGATTTGTTTCAGTTGTTAGAGCTGTTAGCAGTGGCTGGGTTGTTTTGGGGGGAGGACGTTTAGTCCAGTTTTGCAAATACTTACACCTCATAGGCATCAAGACCCATCCAAAGCACTGACCCTGGTGAAGTGATTCTTTGTTAAAGAAGAATGGACTCATTCAGGAATAATCCATCGATTTTCCTTTTAATCTTGTCATGTGGGGGCCTAAGTTTTTTGGGGAGAAAAGCACAGATTCTGGATTCCAATAGCCAAATCAGATCACCTCCCCCAGCTGCTGCATTCAGCTTTGTTCATTGCTTATGCGAGGAGGGAGTCTCGGTAACAAAAAGCAACAGGAAATCTTTCTTCTATGTTAATAGGAGTTGTCAGACTTGATAAACTTTAAAATTTTTAGATCCAAAGATGCTTAAAGTTGATTTGGGGTTCTGGATAAGCCCACTGGCCTTTTTCAAGTTCTTAGGCTTTTACAAGGTCTTCTGGGGGGAGAGGGTTGTCTTAGAAGTGATCATAAAAAGGAAATTATATTTCTTCCTTTTCCTGCCAAAGAGTTGGAGGGGTGTTTGCTGATGGCAGGCACTGGCTTTTTGTGGACCCGTCACCAGATTTTGTGGCATTTCTGACCGACAAGGAGATAAGTCTTACTGAGAAGGGTTAAGAAACCTGTTAGATCAACAAGTTAAGATAAAGCTCGATGCTGTCCACTCTTCAACGCACGGCAGGTTAAGACAAACGCGGGAGGGAGGTTGAATTAAATGCAGGACCTTAAAGCAGTGGTTCTCTACCCTGGATGTGTCTGAGAATCTCCTGGAGGTCTTGAATAAACACCCCAAGCCCTGAACAGTTGGTGGGGGTGGGGGTGGGGGGGGTAGGGGACAGGAGGGAGTGCTGAGGAGGATCTTATTTTCCAGAAGCGCTGCGTTGGACATGTCCATAACATGCAGGAAATGTGAGGGCACAGAGACAGCTGGCGTTCTCGTGCCCCAGCTAGTTCACGTGTGGCCCTGTGGTCCTCACAGAGAGCTCCCCGAGGAGAGGACCGGCACTTTGGTCTTACAGATGAGCAAGCTGAGGTTCCGCGTGACCTAACAGCTGGAAAGTGCCAGAACAAGGATTTGGGCCCAGGGCTGGCTGACTCCAGATACCAGGTTCTTATCCCTTTACCGCTTCTGGAACTCGTGTAGGGTTACGGTTCTCATCATTACTGAAGTGGAATTTGTTCTCTTAGAGTTACTTAATCCCTCATTAAATTCATTAAAACTGCAGTCTAACCCTTCTCGTTGAAAAGAAACCAGGCCACGATCAGGCAAGACTGTCCATTTTCAAAGGCTGAAGTTTGAATGGATTTAAGTGCACAGTGCTTTCAAATAGTTCAGATTGATTTACACACACACACACACACACACACGCACACACACGCACCCATTCAGTTTTTACCTAAGCCTGAAATAAAACTGGAAACTTTTTGTCTCCCCCCAAATTTAAGACACTCACTTCCCTCTTTTTTTCAGACATTTAGGGATATGAACTCATCCCCTTGCCCTCTTTTTACCACAGAATTTCTAATCTAAACCCTGCCTCTAACTGGACGAAGTTCCTAAAAAGACACAAAAGATCCAACAACAAGCTAAGCCCTGTGGCTTGTGCCAGAATGCAGATGCTTGTGAAATCAATAGGACACTGTTTCTCCCCGGCTTTTTATGAATGACGCGGAGAGATTTCATGGAGTCCTTGCCTGTGGGTGATTCAGGTGAATTGTAGCCCTCTGAACAGGTAAAGCTGAAATTTGCATTTTTTTAAAGGTTTATTATTTATTTTGAAAGGGGGGCCAGAGAGAGAGAGGAGAGAGAGCATCCCAAGCAGGCTCAGCACTGCCAGCACAGAGCCCGAGGCGGGGCTCAAACGCGTGAACCGTGAGATCATGACCTGAACCGAAATCAAGTCAGACACTTAACTGACTGAGCCACCCAGGCCACCCCATGACTTTTTTTTTTTTTACCTCAGTCTTTTACACAAAGAAATAGCAGCAGCAAGAGGGCGAAGCTATTAAAGACTGTGTTTCACTTCGTAGGAATAAAAATAGCTGAAACAGAAGCGAAATTGGCCAAAGTCTCGATAATGTCACAGAAAACAAAAAGTGCAAAACAGTGTCTCCCTCTGAAAAACAAAACAAAACAGAACATAGAACAATTTTGCATGTTTACATTCCCCCTAGCTTGACTAATATTCAAACAGCCTTAATAAGGCACTTTATGTCATTAGAGGAGAACATTTCCCCACAGCAAATTCTCAGAGGACATTAATAAGACATGACTCCCACTTATTTCCATGGGGAAGTCTTATGTTGCTATATATATAAATTAATGTCATCACAGATGGGTTGCCTATTATGACACATGTTTGCTCTGGGGACCCTTGGGAATTTCACTAATTATTGAATTATTCACTGTTTGCACAGAGCAGAGACAAATTCTATTAGCAGACCCTTCTGTCATGAAAGAAAGAAAAGCCAAAAAAAACAAAAAAATAAAAAAACAAAAAACACGAAAAACAAAAACACTTGGCCAGGAAATGTTTTCCCTAAAACTAGGCACGATTGAGAAAGTCTGCCAAAATTTTTTTTGCTGGAGGCAGTTACTAGATTTATTTATTTATTTATTTATTCATTCATTCATTCATTCATTCACTCATGTCTTCATTTATTTATTTGTAGGTTCATTCCGGGAAAAAAAAAAATCTCGCCAGTCAGGAAAGGGATGGTGAAGAGTGTTTTTGTCTATTTTTGGGTATAATTAAGACATGGGCTCCTACCTCTGGTGAGGCTCCTCTGTCAATTCCCCTGCCCGGACAGAGACATTCTGATTCTACCTTAAATGCTGAATTTACATTAATGTGGATGTTACATTCATGTGACCTGCAGCGAATTTTTTTTTTTTAATTCCATCCCAGGCAAGTTAATTCAACCTCATCTATGGAGGAAGATGTCTCCACACAGTATTTGGGGAGAGCTGCCCAGACAATGCTGAGGTGCAGCCAGGGCATAAGAGTCGCCTGGCAAACCGGGGGTAGGCTGTGGGCCCAGGCCACAGGAGCCACAGACCTCATTTTAGCCCAGATACCTCATTTTTAAGAGGGTGATCACCCAATTCATTAACTGCCCACCATGCAAAATACTAGAAAACACCAATCAACGATCAGGCTAAAGTACTTAAAAATCCGACATTAAGGGCGCTTGGGTGGCACAGTTGGTTGAACATCTGACTCTTGACTATGGCTCAGGTCATAACCTTACGGTGGTGGGATCGAGTCCCCAGATGGACTCAGTGTGGAGCGTGGAGCCTGCTTGGGATTCTCTCCCCCGCCCCCATCTCCCTACGCCCCTCCCCTGCTCATACATATGCATGCTTTCTCTCTTAAAATAAATCAATAAACTTAAAAAATTCAACATTAGACAAATATAATAGTACTATCATTATGCCATCAAAAACAAATCGTATCTAACCAGTGACGCACAAGTTCACGGCAACCACAAAAGAAAAGGGCAGGGGGGGCGGAGATTAGTGAATCAGAAAGAAGAAAGAACTGAAAGTTCATGCTTGTGGGGCACCTGGGTGGCTCTGTCGGTCAAGTGTCCAACTCTTGATTTTGGCTCAGGTCATGATCCCAGGGTTGTGGGATCAAGCCCCACATTGGGCTCTGCACTAAGCATGGAGCCTGCTTAAGATTCTTCCTTGCTCTCTTTCCCTCTCTCTCCCTCTCCCCCCTCCTCGGGCATCCCCCCCTCCCCCCAGTTTGTGCATGCATGCACTCTTCCTCTCTCTCTCTTAAAAATAAAAAGTTCACACTTACAACTAAATACCTCTGAACATGCAGAAGGGTCATAGAAAGGCTTCTACAAACATTACCATTTTACTACAACAAGATCCTCCCTGTTTTCAAGTATTATTTATAGAACGCTAAATGACTTTCCGTATCCTCAATATGGGAGACATGATATCACAAGGCACGGCCCACTTGGGTACTGCATTTGAGTTTGCCTTACTGAAGCAAATGGCTAGAGAAGCCATTGCTCTTTCTTGAACGTTCCCTGGTACCTGATCCCATTCTGTTACACTAACCAGATGGCAATCTCCTTGCATTCCGTTTGTCCTCCGTGGGCAGCCAGTTTTCTCCATCAGTGTTTTGAGGAGGCTTCCAGAATGGTTCAGGGGTGGGGGATCGCCAGCAGAGAGAGCTCGTAGCACTTCCGTCAGGTGGCCTGGACTCCAAGTGCTGCCGCTGTCCTGGGTTGAGGGTCTTTCTGTCTCAGTAGAGGGAAGAAGGCTGAGGAGAAGGAACAATGGCACCCAAAATACCGGAAGCTTTGTCCAGAAGCACATTTCCACTCTTCCTTTACCTCAAGTCAGTGTCTAATGGAGTTGGGTGGCTTGCCGTTCACGGTGTAAACTTGTAATGGGAGGAATTTCTGTGGTAAAGGGGGGAAATAAAGGCCTTAATTACTGTGGCTGCAACGTGTTTGAAAGGATTCATTAATTGGGTGGCTAAGCTGATTTGCAATGGCAAGCTGTTTCTGAACAGTAGGGGGTCTGTAGGTCATTTATAACTGCGAACAGCAGGAAACTATCATGGCTGGAGACTTTTGAACTGTAGAACATCCAAGAAGTTTGTCACACTGCCTCCTTCTAAAATAAAAAAAGAGTAAAAAAGTCAGGAAGAGTAAGTATCTCTGTTTATCTTGCACGGGGTACAAGTCATAGGAACCAGACAGGAAATACCCTCATTTTATCCCATCTTAATGTAGAACTCTGTGAGGTGTGGTTCTCATCACTCAAGTAAACAAATAAAAATAAAGAGAAAATCAATTTCTTTTTATTATTACCATTTTTTAAGTTTTTTAAATGTTTACTTTTGAGAGACAGAGAGAGACAGAGTGCGAACTAGGAAGGGGCAGAGAGAGAGAGAGAGAGACAGAATCTGAAGCAGGCTCCAGGCTCTGAGCTGTCAGCACAGAGCCCAACCGGGGTTTGAACCCACGAACCACAAGATCATGACCTGAGCCGAAGGCGGATGCTTCACCGACTGAGCCACCCAGATGTGCCTGAGAAAATACATTTCAACAAATTACATACATCATGCTGAGTGAGAAGGTTTTAGGTAAGAAGGGTACTATGGAAGAAAATTGTCACGTCCAGAAAACACTGGTCATTTTCCAGTTTTTAATTTATTAAAAGTACGAGCTAGCAGAAAAACAAGAGTGTTTCAAGACCGCAAGAGCCACAATAAATCCACAGACTCAGTGGTCACTAAAGGCATAAAGACAATGTTAGAGCCAATCAGCTTTCTGAAAAAAAAAAAAAAAAAAATTAATCTCTTCAATCTGTTGCTTAAGGAACACAAATTGTTAACAGCATCTCATGTCAGATCTTGGCCCAGAAATGACCTAATAATGACTGTGAGGTAGTAACAAAGATACTGGGATTACTTTCAGGATTCAAAAAAAAAAAAAGAGAGAGAGAGAGTTTAAGTTTCTTATGTTAGCATTAAAAAATGACAGAGATGCTACAAACATTTCTAAACGCAGTGCTTACCGTTAGAAGAAAGATAAATGGCTATTCCTCTGGAGCTCTGTGGCCTTCTAAATCTCGGAGAGTATTTTGTGATTACAAAGTCCTCTGGTTTTAAAATTCCTTGACTGTGCATTGGAAGCAGGAGAGGATTATTTCAACCCAGAGACGTTTTCGGTTGCTGTGGAGAAAACTGCTCCGGGGATACCAATGAAGGCGGGTAAAAGTGAGAACTTTCTGTCTGGCAGATTTTCAGGAAAATCAAATAAAAGTGGCTAATGAACCTAACGTTTTAGATCAATATTTACCAGTTCTCTTAGAAGTCTAAGAAAAACCTAGGATTTCTTACAGTCACGTGCCTTTTACTCTTAAAAGATCTAGGTCAAAGGATTCCACCTTGCAGGACGGAAAGGCTTTAGTGTTAGATCGAGATTTCTTTTTTCTTTTCAGTTGCTTCTCTGTTTTATCAACCCTCAAACCAAAGATTTATTGAAAAAGTAAGCTCTTTAAAGCCTTAATTTTATCAGGTGCAGAGGTTTAAAAGGTTGAAGGCATTCGAAAATCTGTAAAAAGCTGTCTTTAAACAGGAGGAAAAGTCTTTATCGGAGGCATAAAGTTCTTACCCGGGAAGTGGATGGGAGCGGGGAACTGTAATTAGCGTGTATATTCTGACCCCAGCGTCTGTGATACAAGCGCCCTGTGAAACAGGCTCTCAGCAAATTCTTACGAAGGAGTGACTGAGAGAACAAAGTGGCAAACTGTATAGGAGGTAAGAAGTTACAACCCACGATTTCAAAATGCACACAGTGCATGTAAATGGTACATGAAAAACAAAGAGAAGCTGAAGGATGAAGGGAAGGGACGGAGTTCCCTGTTCGGTCCCTGGGGCAGGAGTGGGGAGGGGAGGGGGCTTCTGGAAGGAGGCGGAGGAAATGAAAAGAGAAAGCAGTTGGGAGGATTAGCAGGGTGAGGCCATCCTAAGAGAACGCTGGTAATACTCACAGAAACGTGGAAGGCAAATGCTCCCAGAAATGCATGGCTTCTCTTTAATTGCACATCACGGAGCCCTTGGATTTGCCTAAACTGCCAAGGGCAGAGACCTGGCCTGTTTCTCCTGAGCTCTCTGGTGAGATGAGCTGCAGTTAGTGTCCAGAATCATCAGGCCAGCAGAGGCGAGAGGAGCTGGTCAGGACCCCCCCAGTTGTGACCCCAGTCGGGGCGGAGAAGGGCCTGGGCTCAGGACAGAGGGACGTGGCCAGAGCCCCCTCCATCTCCACAGGGGAGACCATCTCAGCCCCGGGGGTCTCGGGGGTCGTCTGGGAGGTGACTAGAGCAAAGTAGTCCAAAACCTACTGAGCACAGTATCACGTCCTCCTATCGCGTGCTTTCAGTCCCTCGGCTTGACCTTGTTTCCGGAATTAAGCCCTGGCTTCCCGGCCCCGCCCCAAACGAGCAGGTGCCGCATCTGTCTTCCCTGCCCAGGTCTCATTGCATAACCTGCCGGGTTGCAGCGGAACCGGATCCTGATTCGCTCTAACCGCTGGTGCCAGGACAGTGCCCCCCTTCTGAGACTTGGGGAGCTTTTTCCCGATTCCCCTATGCCGGTGTCCACCCCAGAAGTCCTATTTCCCAGCCTCGGCTTCCCCGTGGCTAAGGGATTCGCTCCCGATAGGACCCCAGCACGTGACCTCCTGCAGGAATTCTCCGCTGCTCCCACCGCCTGCAGCCACCCCACCCACAGCCGCTCGACACCCCACGAGGTCGACTGCCTCCCCCTGTCACGTGCCCAAGCCTGCGCTGTTTGCCCCCAAGGCTGGCTGCGCCCCCACAGTCAGCCACCGACCACGTCCCTGTCCCTGTCCCCGTTGAGATGACGTTCAGGTGGGTTGGGGGGAAGCCCTGGATGTGGCCCCAAGTCCAGCCAAACCGCGGAGGGCCGGCAGGCGGATCGGAAGAAAGTGGGAATAATAAAGGGTGAGGAGACACTTGGCGGAACACGGCTGGTGTCACCTTCTCCTGACTCTGGGTCGTAGCCGTCTGCTTCCCCCACAAGCCTGAAACCAACCTTTCTCAAACATGGTTGTATCTGCAATCACAACCAACGTCGAGGGGTAGTACGTTTCAGATGTTAGCTAAGCAAATGCATAAAGAAGGAGCTAATTTCCTCCTGGCTGATAGTTACAAGGCATTTAGCCCCCTTGGGACCACTCATCTGCTGCAGTATGTCTTGATGTACAGATACTTTGTGCCATCACAGGAAGATGCAGGGGACCGGAAGTGGGAGGGAAGACAGGGACTGACCAGTCCTTGCTTCAGCGTGGATTCTGTGCCTTTTGGTATATCCTACCTTTCAACTTCTTCAGGTCTTATAATGTATTGACATGGATTCCCTGCCTTGACCTAGAAAGAATTTAAAGGGGCCCACCGGGAAACGTAAAATACAACACATCAGCAATTTAAGAGAGTAAAACGAGGAGAAAGCCATCTTGTGGGTATAGTTCTGGCATGCCCAGTACAGTTTTGCAGGTTGTGCACTGTACAACTTCAGGGATCATCATTCACTTCCGTAGTCATCACAGATTTATATATCCATTTCAACAATTTCCCAGCAAATTTCCTCAGGAAAGGAGGCTTTGAGCTGGTGACAGGGTTTTATGCGTGCCTCTTCAGGATTCAGCCTTGGGTAGGTGGGGGGGGGGGGGGGTTCTCGGGCAGTAATAGGAGGTCCTACAACTCTGAGCTACCTCTGGGCCCAGTTTCTCCCCAGGTGCTCCTTTACGTGGTCTTCTTCCCTCTTTTTCCAAGACACTAACCTCTCTAAATAATAATGTTTATTATCATTTTTTGAGTGTCTTTTATGCCTAGGCACGGTGCTAAGCAACTTCATGTGTATTTTCTCATGTGATATCGATGGAACCTAATGAACTCATTGTACATCTCAGAAATACTCAGTGTCACACGGATGGTAGGTGCCGCAAGAAATCCAGGCCCGTCCGCATTGAAACTGGTGTTTACACCACGGAGCAACCTTGGGTTGTGATGAGGTCCCTTGATTCTACTTGTAAGTGCAAGCTTCTCTTACAGCACGGCATGGGTGGGGGGCAGGGGGGACACACAGAGGAATCAGAGGAGAGCCCATCATCAAGGAAATGATCTGCTACATTCTGATTTTCGAATTCTTCCCCAAACCTTTCAGCCCAAAAATTCTCAGAGGAAAAAAAAAAATGTAAGCAAAAAATAGAACTTTGAAACCAATAGAATCTCAGGTTCTACTTTTCAATACTACCTAACAGGGCAACGTAGCAGGCGTGTGAGACAAATGCTACCTGTTCACAAAACGATGTCTCAGAGGAAAAGCAGGATATTCCACTGAGAAGACAGCCCCTACAGGGTAGGGACTACCTTACACAACTTCTGATTCTGCGACACAGAAGTAACAATTAGAAAATGTCAATTTGTTTTGACTTTAGACCTTTCAGCCATCTTCGATTCGGAAGCTGATAGTAAAAATGATTCTTAAAAGAAACCTACATTTCATGTGCAGCTTTCAAGCAACATTCTTCTCCTTACGAAAGCCATATATATTCACTAATTAAAAAACCATAGGGGCGCCTGGGTGGCTCACTTAAGCGTCTGACTTTGGCTCAGGTCATGATCTCACAGATCACAAGTTCCAGCCCCGCATCGGGCTCTGTGCTGTCAGCTCAGAGCCTGGATCCTGCTTCGGATTCTTTGTCTCCCCCTGCCCTCTCTCTCTCTGCCCCTCTCCCACTGGGGCTCTGTCTCTGTCCCTCAAAAAATGAATGAATGTTAAAAAAATTTTTTTTTAATTTTTAAAAATAAAAAATAAAAGAAACTATAGAAAACACCTAAGAGTATAAAAAAAAGTGGCCTCTGTATTATGTGTATCTTTTTTAGTTTATGTCTTTTAGTTTATCTCTTTCGATTATTTTAACAGAATTTGAATTATGTTATATGCATGATTTTGAAGCTCGTTGTTATTCATCTCAGGTCAGTCTCGCCGTAAATGGATCCATTTTAGATGTCATTTCAAAAATTCACCTTCCCATTGGGCTTTGATGAATCCTCGTTTATAGCTTGCTTTCCATGTCATTGGTGTCTTTCCATGATTCTCTCTGTGGGAACAAAGCTTTGAGGGGCAGACTTTGCTGGGCTCCCAGCCTCTATCCATCCGCCTCACTTTTCCAGGCTCCCGAGAAGTGAGGCACGTGACATAGCTGATGTCCGCTGGGGACAGCAAAGGGAGCGTCCGGAAGGCAGAAACGACACTGCATGTGGCCCCAGGGACTTAAGGAGCCGGAGGCCAAGGGCTGGAGCCAGAAGACCGAAGAAGGAGCCTAAACAGGAAAGTGATCAGCCGAGTCACGAGTCACGGTGGGAGCCCCTGGTGCCCTGTCCCTGCAGTTTGGATTGAGTGAAACCGATAAGCCCCTACATCTGGATGTCTGTGAGGTCCCTTTTGCCAAGTCTTCCGTTCGTCTGTGCCAGATGCAAACACGGGTGCCCCTGGAGACAACAATGATCCGCGTTGTCATCCTTTTCTGCTTCTCAAAGTGACTTTTTCAGACATGGAAAAAGCTAACAGAAGCGGAGAGTGGCTTTGACGAGGTCCAGTGACCACTTCGTTTCACAACTCCTTTCTGACTCACTCTGGGTGAATCACTGTGTCAGTAGGTGTATTAGTCATCTACTTCTGCATAACAGATTGACACAGATTTAGACCATAAACAGGACACATTTGTTACCTCACCATTTCTGTGGGGCGGGAGCCCCGACATGGCTGACGTGTGGTCTCTGTTTTCAAGCCTCGTCAGGCCGCAACCCAGGCGTCGGGCAGGGCTGGGGTTTCTCTTGAAGACTTGCCCTGGAAGGATGGCCTGTCAAATGCGTGTGACTGTTGGCAATCTTACGAATTCTAATCACAGAGGGACATTTCCTATTTCACTGGTCAGAAGGGAATCACATATCCCACCCACAGGGGGGCAGGGGAGACGGGTACCGTAAGGAGGTGAACACCGAGAAGTGGGGGTCATCGTGGAGCATGAGTTGTCGAAGGGAAGGGCACAGGCAATTATGTAAGTAATTATGGCCACTTAACATTCCGAAAGGCTGTATTTTTCATCCATGTTCTTTGCTGGGGAAGTGGAGACACTGGAACTTCTTACAACATCTTTCTCGATCTTCTGGCCACACCCCAACTTTACTTGTTTCCAAGCCCTCCCGGGGTTAGCCACAAATATTACGAAGGATATATTCAACATTTAATATTTACTCAGAATCTTGAGCGCCAGTCTAAAACACGGAATTTTTTCCTTTTTAATTTCTTATTTGCTTGTTCCTAAAACGAAGCTCTAATCCTTTGTAATTTGAGATGAAAGGGTATTAAGGTACACAACCGTCGAATATATTTTTTATTCCACAAACCCAAACCATTGCGGTTTCTAGAATATTTTTAGAAAAATAGCAGAATCCTTATTTAACATTTTATCCTGCTTTTTTTTTTTTTTTTTTTTTTTAGTTTATTTACTTGAGAGAAAGCATAAGAGAGAGCAGGGGAGGGGCAGAGACAGAATCCCAAGCGTAGAGCCTGACATGGGGTTCAGTCTCACAAACTGTGAGATCATGACCTGAGTGGAGATCAAGAATCATCTGGGGGCGCCTGGGTGGCTCAGTCGGCTGAGCGTCCGACTTTGGCTCAGGCCATGATCTCCCGGTCTGTGAGTTCGAGCCCCACTTCGGGCTCTGTGCTGACAGCTCAGAGCCTGGAGCCTGCTTCGGATTCTGTATCTCCCTCTCTCTCTGCCCCAACCCACTCGCATTCTGTCTCCACCTCTCTCAAAAATAAACAAACATTAAAAAATTAAAAAAAAAAAAAAAGAGTCATCTGACTGAGCCACCCAGGGGCCCCTTTAACCCGCTCTCAAGATTAAGATGTTGGTGTTAACAGATAGATATCAGAATTATGTGATGTGCTGAAATTTCTGTCTGTTGAATATCCTTTAAGTTAAAGACAATTTTAAAAAGTTTTTAACTCAAATATTGCCAGAAAGGATGGTTCAACATTTATGTTGATTTAACTAATGGCATTCACAAGAATTCTACAAAATAAATTGTTCAGTGCTTCTTACTTGGTGGATTTCCTTCTCAGTATGGAAAGAGAGCTTTCCAATATTTATCCCATTCCTAGGCACATTGTATAACAAGAAAACTTAGCTTTAAACATTTGTGTATAATGTTACATAGATCATAACTATGTCATATGTCTATGGTAAGAATATTACTATAAATTAAGTATTAATAGTTCCCCACTGGTGGTAGGAATATATAGGTGATTTTTCCTTCTTTTTTCTAGATTTTCCACATTTTTATAGTAAATATGTGTCATTTTGCACAGGAGGGAAAAAATAGTCATTTTTAAAAGAGGATTGGAATAAATCAATAATTTTCCTTTTCTAAATCATGTATTTGTTTCAGCGTCAAAGCTCTCTTGTAAAAAATTTTTGGGGGGCGCCCGGGTGGCTCAATCAGTTGAATGTCTGACTCTCGATTTCGGGTCAGGTCATGATCTCACGTTCGTGAGATCGAGCCCGACGTCAAGCTCTGCGGTGACAGCACAGAGCCTGCTTGGGTTTCTCTCCCTCCCTCTCTTTCTGCTGCCCCCCTCCCAAAATAAATCAATAAACTTTTAAAACTTTTCATTTAAAGGAGGGCATCCTAATACATAAATGCAAGAAGAGTAATAATTGTGTTTTGGTAGGATAGTATTTTTTAAATTATTATTATTAGGTAAAACTCTACTCCTCTAACATGGGGCTCAAACTCGCAACCCCAAGATCGAGAGTCTCATGCTCTACTGACTGAGCCAGCCAGGCACCCCCTTGTTTGGGAAAGTACTTTTTATTGTTTGTGGAACTCTACAACAGCTGAGGGCTCTTTGCAATACTTTGAAAACTGCAAGCCACGATGATTTCTAGAGTTAAAGCAGGCTGTGATGATAACAGGAATCAGAGAGACATGGGGGGGGGGGGGAAGAATATGGGCCCCAGGTAGGATATTTTATGGATGCTTTGAGCCTTCTCCTAATTGTTTAAGATGGGGGTATCACCTGCTTTTATCTCATTTTGGTACCTGGCACAGCTAGGAGCTCAGTAAATGGACTGTCATCACTCTGCAATTATTATGCAAGCTCTACAGTACAATTCCGTGAAAAGTTCCCCTCCAGTCCCTCTGTCTTCAGCTCCTTCTCCAGGCCACTTTCCTTCATTCTCTTGCCCTGAGCTTCTCTAAGTTCTAGTATTCAAGCTATTTTCTCAGGGCCGTCAGCACCCTTTCTCCCCTCTACTGCCAAATCTATAATTTGTTTGGTTTGATTTTCCCTAAGACCCAGCTCAGATAACACGTTCTTTTACATTTTTTTTAATGTTTATTTATTTTTGAGAGAGAGAGAGAGAGAGAGAGTGCGCGCGTGAGTGGGGGAGGGGCAGAGAGAGAGAGAGGGAGACGCAGAATCCGAAGCAGGCCCCGGGCGCTGAGCTGTCAGCACAGAGTCCGACGCGGGGCTGGAACTCAAAACCCGTGAGATCGTGACCTGAGCGGAAGCTGGACGCTTAACCGACTGAGCCACCCAGGCGCCCCAACTAACTCGTTCTTTTAAAGAAAGGCCCCACGATTCCCATGCGGTAGTAGAATCGGCATCCTCTTTGCTTTGTGAGACTTTGTTTTCATCCTACTGGTCCCAGGATGTGGTGATATATACATATCTGTCTTATCTCACCCATTACTGGGCCCGGGTCTTCACCATTTTTGTAGCCCTGGCATCAAGACCTGCATGCAATATGTAGCAAGCACCCGGGAATGGAAAATGGCCACCATCAGTGAGCTCTGACGTAGCCAGCAGCCACTTACCTGTGTTGGTTAGACAGAAGGCTGCTACCATTGGAAAACAAGGAGGAGGGCAATCACCATTTTGGGAACCTATTGCTAAATGTAGAATCATAGCCTGATCATGCATGAGCCAAACTCCTATGGGAGAGAGAGGGCAGGCTCTGCGAAAGGAAGATATCGGGAAGGTATACCAACATCGGGAAGATACCAACTTCAAAAAAAACCCTTTTTTTTTTTTTTTAACATTTATCTACTTTTTCAGAGACAGAGCACAAGTGGGGGAGGGGCAGAGAGCGAGGGAGTCACAGATTCCGAAGCAGGCTCCAGGCTCTGAGCTGTCAGCACAGAGCCCGACGCGGGGCTCGAACTCACAGACTGTGAGATCATGACCCGAACCAAAGTCGGATGCCCAACTGACTGGGCCCCCCCCCAGGCGCCCCAATACCAGCTTTTAAAGTGTTCATGAGTTCTGACGATGGGCACAAGGCACTTCAAACCCATCCAGAAATTTTTCCCACAGGATGTTAAAATGTAAACCATTGAGGAAAGAGAACTTCCTTTCCTGTGTGTTTGTTAAACCTGTGCATCCAAGATGGAGGACAAGCATCACTTTTCCAAATGGTTTAAATCCGTCTGTCAATAATTACCCACAAAGCTGCTGACAGCTGGACAGAGGAGCACGCGTGTGTGTGAGACATATGGCTTCTCTTCATTTTCTCATGTCAACCTCGGTGTGACTCTGAGCCTCCAAGCACGCTGGCTGGAGGGAAATTCCATCCTCAGGTGGGGGAAAGGTCCCAGGTCAAACATCAGGGAGCCCTTCCAGTCCATGGGGTTCTCTGGTCATCGCTAAGAGTCTCCTGATTCCCACTCCCGTGGTCTGCTTCTATTCACTGCCTCTCTTGCTTCCACTCTGCATCCTTGCTGAGACTGGAAACCCCTCTGTCACTTCTAGGTGCTCCCCTGAAGTCGTGTCACCCAGAGCACCACAGCAGGGCAGTGAGCCAGGATCTGGTTCTTCCTGGACTGATGCATGAGTAGGCGACATTTCCCTTCTTTTTCTCCCTTCTCTCAAGAATGCTTTCTTCTCTTCCCTTATCCTCAGGGAACCCTGGCATACTCTTTTTTTCTTTTTTCTTTTTTCTTTTAATGTTTATTATTTCTGAGACAGAGAGAGACAGAGCATGAATGGGGGAGGGTCAGAGAGAGAGGGAGACGTAGAATCCGAAGCAGGCCAGGCTGTGAGCTGTCAGCACAGAGCCCGACTCGGGGCTCGAACTCACAGATCACGACCTGAGCCAAAGTCGGACGCTCAACCAACTGAGCCACCCAGGGGCCCCCTGGCATACTCTTTCGGATGAAAGTTGGCTCTTATGAAAGATAAGAGGACCCTTTGATATCAAACAGGTCTGCCTTCTCGGTGCAAAACCCCTGAGGCCGAGAAGCACTAAGATCCCAACTTCTGGTTCAGAATAGGGCAGGACACATAAAGGGTTGATAGGGGAAATAATCCCAGAATAGTCAATGTGGGAAAGCAGACGTTGTCCTTGCCATTTGTTGGAAAAAAAAAAAAAAAAAAAAAGGATTCCCTTCCGAGTAAATGTTCCGGAAATAATTTCCAGAAAACCTTTACATCAACACATAATAATGCAGTTCAGCGAGCACCCGTTCAGAACCTGCTCTGTGCGAGTTACTGTTACAGCTTACGCGCAACACGAAGACCTATACTGTCGGATCTTCCAGGCGCTAGTCCTGGTGGGAGACCGCGGCCCATCCCCAAACATCGATAATCCAAAGTGGTTCAGGATACGTCCTGTGTTGTGCGGGTGGGTGGAGGAAAGTACTTCATTCTTAGTGGACCACCTCCGGTGAGAAAAATAACCCCATCCAGGGATTTCCTTTTTTTTTTTTTTTTAAGTTTATTTATTTGTTTGGAGAGGGAGAGAGAGAGAGTGCACACATGAGTGGGAAGGAGCACAGAGAGGGAGACAGAATCCCAAGCCGACTCTGCACCATCAGTATGGAGCCCGATGCGGGGCTCAAACTCACAAACCAGAAGATCAGGCCTGAGCCAAAATCAAGAGTCGGACACTTAACCGACTGAGCCACCGAGGTGCTCCTAGGGAATTCCCTTTTAATCAAATTTTGGAGAATTGAAAGGAAAATAAAAGAGATCGTCTCAACTAGGGTTTGTAAAGACTGGGAGCTAAGAAACGGCGCAGGCTCACCCTAAGCAGTGGGCTCCCACCTTGCTTTTTTGCCTCCCTAACTGCTCCCCACACACTCTTTCCCGACCACCCAAGCCTCCAATTAGCAATTTCTCTGAGCTTTGACTCATTCCATCCTTTACAACTTTCTCAAGTCTCCTCTGACCTCAATACGTACCTTCACGTCTTCCTGTAAGTTTCTTCCATTGTGCTTCCTTCAATAACAATTAAAAGTTCTTTGTGAAATCATTTACTTACTGATTTCTTTTCCCGGGTGCCTGGATGGCCTGCCTGGGATTCTCCCTTTCTCTCTGACCCTCCCCCAGCTTGTGTGTGTGTGCGCGCGCGCGCACACGCCTTCTCTCTCTCACAATAAGTAAACTTAAAGAAAAAATTCAGTCTTTCCTACAGGCCTGCAAGGTCCACAGGAGGAAGGACTGTGTCTTCCTGTCACTTCTGTATCCCCGTTTCCACACGGTGCCTTGCATACAGTGGATGCTGAATAAATACCTGATGAACGAATAAATGAATACTTGAATGAATGAAAGGCCCAGAATGAATGGAGAGGTTGATTAGAACTGTGTGATCCCTGTGTGGATAAAAGAGAATGGGTGCGATCAGGACACACTTGCTGCTGGGAAAAAGGGAGGACAGCTTAATAGAAAGTAGCTCAACCACTGAAAAAGAAATAGTCACAGTCAAGATGATAAGGTGCTAAACGGAGAAAATGATATCATGGGGAGCCATGCTCTGATCTCTTATTCTACTTAGCATCCTCCTCTTCTAAAGATGAAAAGATTTAAAAAAAACCGAAAAACAAAAAACCTCCAGCTAATACATGGGCCTCACTTGCCAAACTGAGCACCTTTGTGCAAATAATTGCTACGTTCCAGGATTCCTACTGTGAAAGGTACATTGCAAACACCTAGATCGGACCTTCCTTGAACTGGAGGGCATTTCTATATTACAAGGAGAACCCTTGTTGGGTCCCATAACTGCTGGTAAAGAGCCCTGGATTCAGGAAAGTTGAAGCCTCAGCTTGACCTGGTATCATTCACATAGTCCATGATGTGAATGGTGCCCCCCAGGGGTGTGCAGTGCAGTGGCCCTATTCACTACATTTTGGAACTGCCGATTTAATTAATTTCCCAGAGAAACAGAACCAATAGGAGATATATAGATAAAGTTTAGATAGATAGATGATAGATAGACACATACGTAATAGAAAGATAGGCAGACATTGACTGATTGATTCACTGATTATAAGGACTTGGATCATATGATTATGGAAGCTGAGAAGTCCCAGTACATCTAGTCCAAAGGCCTTAGAACCAGGGGACCTGGTGGTATAAGTTCCAGTGCAAGTCCAAAGGCAGGAGAAGACTGATGTCCCAGCTGAGAGATTCTCAAGTAGAGAGAGTGAATTCCTCCTTCACTTTTTTCTATTCAGACCCTCAGCTGACTAGACGAGGCCCACCCACATTTAGAAGGGCCATCTGTTTTACTCTGCCCACTGATTAAAATGCTAATTTCATCCAGAAACACCCCTCACAGACACTTTCAAAAACAATGTGGAACCAATTACCTGGGCAACCCATGGCCCTGTCAAGTTGACACATAATATGAACTATCCTGTCAGTATAATATTATTGAAACCCAATTTCCTGTCAAAGTAGAACTTCTGGAAACTCAGCTTCTCTCTGAAACTATATAGCATATTCCATTTGAATTTCTTTAGATTTTAGAGTTGAAGAGAGTGTGAAAAGATTAAGGCTAAGCTAGGGGAATACTGGAGGTGAGGGTGCTTTGGGATAGCATCAGAAATCACAGATGGGGTGCCTTCATGTTGACCTAAAACTGGTTCTCATCATCCAGTATCTAAGATAATATTGTTCTTATTTTTCAAATGTCATTTGAAAAGAACAACAGACTCTGGCAAACTTTGCTGAGAATATTTTGTCCTCATTGATATACATTCATTCCCCAAACTGAAGTTCGAGCCAATCTACTCATGGTGGTCAGGAATGAGTCAGAAGAGAATATAATGAGCAGCCCTGGGAGTTAAGAAAAAGGTTTCAGGCAGGTGTAAATTTAAATTCCAGGCTCGGTCATTCATAAGATTTGTGAGCTTGGTCAGTTTACTGGATATCTGTGAACTCCAATGTCCTAATCTCTGAAATGCAGACGATGATACAGTACCTATTTTGTGTGAGGATTAAATGAGAGAGAAAGCACATGTAAAGCACAGCACCTGGCACTGAAAATGTCAGGTGAATATTACTGTTATTATTATAAAAGCCCAGATTTTGTTAGAGTCCTTCCTTCTCACTCAACTTCCCAGAGATCGTCCGTGACTGCCCAATCCTGGATTGATTTCCAGCTGCGCTCCATCAATACCTTTTGTCAGGCTATCAATATATAACAAGACTTCTGGTTAAACATCGTGTATGTTCATCTCTGAGCTGTCCTCCAATGTAACTGTAATAATGTAATGCAATTATATTGACCATTGTAATGACAATAGACGATTTTTTAATAAAAGAAGCACAACCCTTCAAATAAGGAGAACAGAGAAGGGATGAAAGTGTAAAAAAAAAAAAAGAGAGAGAAGAAAAACCTTGGAAAGATGAAAATGGATGAATGGATATTCATGTGTGTGTGTGTGTGTGTGTGTGTGTGTGTACTACTATTAAAAGTTTCTTGTATATTCTTCCAGAGAAATGCTGTGCATATATGTGTGTGTATGCGTATGTATACACATTTGTGCGTGTATTTATAGCTTATCTCTAGAAGAATATACAAGAAACTTCCAACAGTACTTGCCAGTGGCTGAGGGATGGGGGTTGGAGCATGGGGGGTGTGGGGGTTCCCCATCCTCTTGAATCTTTTAATTTGTGTACCCTATATATGCATTATCTATTCATTCATGATGGTGACGATAAATGTAACAAATACAGTGAAATACCTCATTTGTTGTTCTCAGTGCTGATATTTGCAATTCAGCTTGAAATCCTGAAGATCACATCCCACCCCAATGCCCCAGGGAATAGTCATCCTGGAGAAGGAGGAGTGGGTAGTGCTGGGAAACGAGCTGTTCTTGCGCCCCCGGCACTATGATCCCTTGCTCTGGGTCGCTGTTTCTGGAAATACTTCATGCTTTGCTGCTGGCGACTTGGAGTCATATTGACTCTCCCTTTGGTTTGAACCAGAATGCTACCTCATAGCCAGTTCCATTCTACCCTGATCTAGTCTACTTTTCATGACCTCTGCCCCCTCTTGCCCAGGGAGGGAGTTCAGACAGATAAAAGTCCTTGTTGTCCGTACTTCCTTTCCTTTTTCATTTCTTTCAAAGTCAGCTTACTGACTCAAGAACCAGACTGCCCAGGCTTCATTTTCACCTCAGCCACTTGCTAGCTGTGTGACCTTCCACGACTTTCTTAAACGTTCTTTCTTTTTTTGTTTGTTTTTAATATAATTTATTGTCAAATTGGCTAACATACAGAGTGTACCCTGTGCTCTTGGTTTGGGGGTAGTTTCAGTGGTTTATCGCTTCCATGCAACACCCAGTGCTCATCCCAACAAGTGTCCTCCTCAATGCCCATCACCCATTTTCCCCTCTCACCCACCCCCCCATCAACCCTCAATTTGTTCTCTGTATTTAAGAGTCTCTTACGGTTTGCCTCCCTCCCTCTCTGTTTGTAACTATTTTTTCTCCTTTCCTTCCGTCATTGTCTTCTGTTAAGTTTCTCAAGTTCCGCGTATGAGTGAAAACATATGATATCTGTCTTTTTCCTAAACTTTCTATCAGTTTTCTGTGATGAGAGGATAAAAATAGAAAACTTGCCTTCATAGAGCTATTGTGAGAATTTACCCGAATTAAATTAAATAACAATACAATCAATGACTTGTCCATGTCATATTGGAAGTCTCAATGAGCGTTAGGCATTACATGTATATTTACATAGTATCATACTCAGATATTTATTGAGCATGCCTACATCACTATATGCTGCTTATATAGTGATGAATGGAGCATGATCATTACCCACCATCACAGCTTGTCAGAGAAAAGCAAGCAGTCCAACAGAATGCAGCAGGAACGTCTATGAGAAAGGTATATACACTGTCTTCTATGGGAATCCCTTACCCCATGGTAGGCCATGAAAGGCAAGTTGACTTGAGCACTATAGTAAAATAGAGAAGTTCGTGTGAAATCAAGTGAAGCAGGGAGGTTAGAAATATCCTTGAACAAAATGATTATCACTGAGCACAAATTGCCATCCAGCTTCAGCTCTCAAGGATGCCTCTGGTGACATATAAATAAGACCTTCAAGGTGATGCCATAAGGAGTCACGGCTTATTCTGGCTCGTTAGCAGCAGACAGAAGCCTTCAAGCACTTCCTTGGTCTAAGGGGGTGGAAAGTTGCTTAATAGGTTAGAGTTTTAGTTTTGCAACATGAAAGAGTTTTGGTTATACAACAATGTGAATATACTTACTAGTGAACTATACCCATAAAAATGGTTACAATAGTACATTTTATGGTATGTGTTCTCTACCAAATTCTTAAAAATGAATGGAAACATGGATTTAAAGCAATTCAACTGGGTAGAGGTGAAGGTACCCACTAATGTCTTCATATCTTCCTGCTGGCATCTATCCACTGCCCTAACTCAATGTTTGCCCAGCAAGGAAACTCCTCCCACCTGCAAAGTGCTCTTTCGATACACAAAAGAAAGAGAGGGGAAAACATTGAAGAGACTGCACACTGGAGGAACCTGGATGCTTTATAAATATACTTTATCTAGGCCCCATCCCTAGAGATCTGATTGAATTGGATTAGGGAAGGGGCAGGACATTGATACTTTTAAAAGCAACCCCCCCCCCCCCAAGTGATTTTCACAGTGACTCTAGAAAACTCTTTTTCTTTCACTTGGGCTTTGGGTTCCATAAAAGTGGATCCCAGGGAGGCTGTATTTGGTTGAGTATAGGTGACTCCCTGCTGACGCTTACACTTTCGTTCTCTCCTAGGTCCGTTCATGTACTCAACTGTACTGAAATCTTTCCCTCCGGTAACTTGTGCCTGATCTCTCTTCTCCTTCACCAGTCTTCTTGAAACTGCTCTTACCAAGGTCACAAATGACTCTTAAAGCTAAATCCAGCAGACAGCTTTCCACCCTTATCTCGGTTGACAAATGGCAGCATTTGGTAGAGCCTACCCCTCACCCCCCTTCCTTCTTGAAGTGTGTCCTTTGATTGGCTTTCAGAATATTCTAGCAGAGTCCTCCCTCTCCTACTGCTTCTTTTGAGTTTCCTTATAGGTTTGTATCCTGCTCCCCAATGTTGATATTAACATGCCCCTGGATTCTGCCTGATGCCCTCTTTTATTATTTTAGTATTTAAATTCTTCCATTGATTCAATGGTGTTAACAAAGGTTATTGGGTACCATCATGAGGCAAGGACTACTGAAGGTCCCAGAAATTCATCATTGAATCAAACTAGATATTGGTTCTTGCTTTCATTACACTGGGGTAGAAATAAAAGGGAAATATTAAAGAATTAGGAGTGTTTTGGAAACAAGCAGGAGGCTGGGTTGAAGAACAACAGGATGGGAGCCTAGCTTAATGAAAATGACTTGAAGGATCTAATGGGTCTAGCTCTTGAAGCTGGGAAGAAAGCACGTTCCAAGTGGAGGGATTAGCAAAGTCCCTGAGGGAAGAGAATTCTACTTTCTGACATGCTGAGAAAGGATTAGTAGGCTGGTGTGTGGGTGGTGAGCCTGTGGCAAGCCAGCGACAGATCATATGGGTCCTATCGGTCATGGCAAGAAGGTTGAGTAGCCTTCTAAATGAAATTAAAAGCTATTGAAAGGTATTGAGTTGTGGAGTGACATATGACCCACATTTTAATAAAGTCACTTGCTGCACATTGGAGGACAAATGGAGGACAACAGAAGCAGAAATATGGAGATCAGGTAGCAGGCTACTTTTGTATTTCAGGCAAGAGATAATGGTGGTTGGACTGGGGAGCAGCCATAGAAAGAGGGAGACACGGACGAGTCCAAGAGCTTATCTGGGGAGAATTGAATAGACATGGTGACAGATATAGGGCGTGAGTGAAAGAGACGAAGTAAGAATGGCTCCAAGTTGTCTAGACTGAACGACTGGATAGCTCATGTTGCCATTCACAAAATGGAGAACAGAGTAGTAACAACATGGGGGGAAAGGCTGTGTTCTGTTTGGTTAAATCTGAGGTATGTGTGAAATATTCAAGTAGACCAGTCAAGTAACATGTTAAAAGTCCCAAGCACAAGTTAAGGCTAAAGATACAAATTTGAGATTTATTAGCATGAACATGCTATTTATTCATTCTCATGCTTACTTGTTTTTCCAGGATCTTATTTTTCTTTTCATTAAATGACTATTTACGAAAACAAAATCAATTACTCACCATACATTTCACAGAAGTCCTAACTAGAATGGGTTATAAATATAACACTATATCAAAAGGGAGGATCCACACTATATCACAAGTCAAGATCCACAAGAATTCTCTCTTTAGAGCTGATCAAGTTGAACCATGACCTAATAAATTAAGTCCATGATCAGCTTGGGATCACTTACACCTATGTTGACAGAGTTACTCCCTTTTCCTGGCCTATAACATGATCTTTTTTTTATTTCAAAAAGAGGAGGAGGGTTTTTTTTATTATTATTATTAAATTTTTTTAATGTTCATTTATTTTTGAGAGAGAGACAGAGTGTGAGCAGGGCAAGGGCAGAGAGAGGGAGACACAGAATCTGAAGCAGACTCCAGGCTGGTTGCTGTCAGCACAGAGCCTGACGCGGGGCTCGAACTCACAGACCGCGAGATCATGACCTGAACCGAAGTCAGACGCTTAACGGACAGAGCCACCCAGGCACCCCAAAGAGGAATAAGTTTTTAGTAATAAATTAATTTCAAAACAAATGTACTAAGCATCTGGCATTTCTCTCAAATTGCATCAAAATAATGCACAAATTAATACCTTATTTGGACTTAACAGAACAATGGAGAAAGAGAAATGTCCCCCAGATTTCCAAGCACACTTAAAATAGAAGTAGTTCTTTGTGTAAATGTCCTTCCAATAATTCCTTCTTTATCTATCTAAAGTCCATTAATTAAGTACTTTGCTGGGTGTAGTGCTACTTGTAGCCTTTAAAGGTAAATATGGTAAGAGAAGTTAAAAGGGTCACAAAGGGTAGGATCTGCTTACCATTTGGAAGCTTTGTGACAACAAGCAAATATTGCCCAGTGGATCTGGGCTATCTTGAGTTTGTTGTTGGTATCTTTCGTATTTTTACAATCTGTCAAGACAGTACTGACTGTGGCCTCAACTCTAGATTTTTCTGTCATCAGTCATCAGTATAATATCTCAACCTCCTTCCTTCAAAACTGTAAGTTCATAACGTGCATGCGATTTGGGGTGTGGCCTTCAGCTGCATGGTCAGCATGGATGGTGCCTTCATTTCTGACTCAGCTCTTCATGCCCTGATGCGATCACTGATGCCAGAGACATGAATCCTTAGGGGTGATGGTGTTGATCATCCCTGTGGCAGTTGTTTTGGCCTCAAAACATAGTTTTGGCTCTTGAGTTCATAGTTTACACAGTCGTCACTTTTCTCTTTGGCTTTTTACAGCATTTTACTACTGGATGCGTTACTATCAGATACAATGGAAACTGAAATACCATTAAGTGAAGAGAACAAAGTGAGAGCTAAAGAAAAACACCCCAAAAAACCCCCAGCACGATCACGGATGTTGACGGCTACCCAGGTATCCCTAGCGGTCCTTGAAGCACTACGTTGCCTTAGTCTTTTTGAGTGCCTTAGGGTTGGTGGTGGCGACTAAAGCAGCTTAGGTTGGCCGATCGCGAGAACTCTTGGAGGAAGAGTGACTGTGTTCTTTCCACCAAGAACATAGTCTCATTCTCCTTAGGCATTTTTTAAAACATCTGTTCCTTTTTTGTGTGTGTGTCTAGGTCCATGTGATATGTATTGGCAGAACTATCCTCTTAGCTAAATCGTTTCTTACGAGAGAGAGAGAGAGAGAGAGAGCGAGTATTTTGTAAGCGTTTCTTTGATATCCTGAGGCTTGGCAACTGTGAAATATGTTCGGTTGAAGACAGTCCAAAAGGACACAGCGGCTTGGATACTCGAAAGGTCAACTTCAGGAGGGGTTACCTGATGCCACCCTGGCCTCCCCAGACCTGTTCTCCTGCCTCCTCTCGGCCCTCATAGAAACCCCTGAGTGCTGAGATGTTGCTGTTGGTCAGGAAGGCGTTCTGACTTTTAAACAAGAACAGGGAGGAAGCGAAACAAGCACGATGACTGCACACATCTTGAGGGGGAGCTCGGAGGAAAGCTGTGGCTTCCGAAGTTCCAGTTGGCTGAGGCTCTCTGGAGGTGATGCCAGATTCTCTGTTGCTTGGCAGGGGAGTCTCTGTCAGCTGCTCAGGCAGAGCCCGCAACTGGATCTGCTTCCTTCTTTATGCCCTGCAAGCTTGGCCCAGGGGGTCCTCCCGGGGTGAGGAGTGGCCCTGTGGATGGTGGAGGCGGGAGTCTCGCCACCTCTGTGGGACACACGCCGCACGTGCTGGACCAGACGGTTGTTTCTGGCAGGGCTGCGGTCCAGCTGGGGAGGCGGCCCACAGCAGAGTCACGGCCCCCGTGGGGTCCACGGGGTATGGAAACTTGACTCTTCTGACGAAAGCGATTCTTGCACAACCCGTGTCTAGTCACAGCCTATTGATACGCGGGAGCAAAGGCCCAGAGAGAAGTCTGGACGCTCCAAGGAAAAAAATCAAGACTTCTTATGGAGACCCAAGATCAACAACACAGAACACATAGGGACTGTAGAGATTTTGCTCATCTCTTAATCCAGTATTTCCCGAAAGGAGTCAAATCTTGCCTGATGAACAAACTGCCATTTTCAGAGAAGTGGATGCCTGGAGACTATCAACCCCACATCCTTCCTTCTTCTCTGTTAGAAACTCCAAGTCTCCTCCTCTATCCCCATAGCTCAAGAGCCAGGACCTCTGGGTTTTGGAATTAACCCCTAGGGTGGCACATAGCAATCGGCCGAACACACTTCAGGACTATCTGGAATTCATCCGATTACATGCCATTGTGTCCAGCATGACAGGAACTTAACCGGTTTCCCTATCACCTTCATAGCCAAGAGTTTCTCTGATTTCCAGAAAATTGAGGGGAAAGAAGAGACAGAACCGTCTTTGAAATATTTCTTGCAATTTTTATCAAAGAAACTGATGAGGTTTCTTTTCCCTTTTAGTTCTCAAGGAGCTAAAGGTGAATTACAGAGCTATGATGGTCATAGCATCTGAAGATTTTTATTTACTTCCTTTTCTAACGTGAGCAAGCCCTGACCCATGACAACTGACCTTTCCATGAGCTGGGAGTCTCTATAGGGATCATTTTCAGTTATCACCCATAGCAAAGAGAAATGGTTCTTTTCACAAAGATCTAGCGTTCTGTCTAGGACCCCACAGTAGCTTTTCCCTTCCTTGAGCTTAGACTATAAGACTGGATAAGAGAGACAAATCATCAACTCATACATATTCATTAATGGTGATTGTGAAGGGGATGTAGGAATTGTAAAAGGGGATGCACTGGGGGCATGTCTTAGACCACTCGGGCTGCTCTAAGTTCTGGAGGCTGGGAGTCCAAGATCAAGTTGCCAGAAGATTCAGTGTTTGGTGAGAACCTGTTTCCTGGTTCACAGACAGTCGTCTGCTTTCTATGTCCTCCCATGATGGAAGGGCCAGGGAGCTCTCTGGGGTCTCTCTTATAAGGGCACTAATTCCATTCACAAGAGTTCCACCTTCATCACCTAATCACCTCCCCGAGGCCCCCCCCTCGCAATACCATCATATTGGGAATTTGGTCTCAACATACGAATTTGGGGAGATGGGACGCAGGCATTCAGCAGAGAGCAGAGAGTATGAGGGAGTTTATGAAAGGTAGTGCAGAAACGTTTTAGCATCTAGAGTTCCCGGTTAATTAGCAGAGAGAATAGAAAAACTGCAGCTTCGGTGACCTCTCATGCTGTCGGGCTAGCCTGCTTCTACCTCCCGGATTATGTGAGATTTCTAACAGCTTTGAGGAAATGCCATGTCAATGCAAAATGATTCTGAAATAGAATGCTCCTCAAAATTGTAGCACGAGGGCATCAGAGTCCCTTGGGATTCTTGCCGAAATGCAGATGCCAGGACTCAGATCCAGCTCTATTTAATCAGAATCATAAGCATGGGCCCAAAGGAATCTGTATTTTAAATCAACCCTCTAGGGGGGGTTCTTAGGCCCATCAACGTTTGAGAACCCCCTGCCAAAACCCCACATCGGGAGCCAGCCCAGAGAGTCTTGAACTTTCTTGCCCTTAAAGAAGAAAAAGTTAAGTCTCCAGAAAAGGGAGCGTGAGAGCTTTGTGGCATTCTCTAAAACTCCTAGAGAATTGCCTGTATATTGCGCTGTAATCCGACCCATGAGGAGAAAGCTGTGATAGGAAAGGTGTTTCCACTCAACCCACAGAGCGAGTTGAATGAGATCAATAATCGTTGCCAAAATCTAATCGTGCGGAGCCGCCATGAATAACGTTAATGTTTAAAAGCCCCCACAGCACAGCCAGGATCTCCGGCCAACTCAGGGGGCCTTTCCAATGTCAATGCCACCTTTTGATTAAAGCAACTGCCTGTCAGGGGGCCTTTCCAAATCCAAAACGTTATTTATAGAATGCTAAAGAAGTTCCAATACCCAAATATGTGTTGCACCAGTTTGCACAAAATCACCAGTGGAAGGAATCCCCTTAAACATTTTTATGATAATGTCTATTCAGGCTTGACCAAAAACAATGTTTTAAGGAAACTTTCTTATTTGACACTTGGACACAACATAAATTCTCTAAGAAAAACCAGAAGTATGAAAGGGCAAATGACAATATTACTATTTTTGGTGATATCTTCTTTTTGGTTAAAAAAAATTATATTAAGGGCAGCCATTCTCCATCAGGAAATTCACTCACTGCCCTCTGCTAATTTTGAGAAATATGTGTTCATGCTCTCAAGAATTTTGACCTACTAGGGAATCCTGAAGAATAATGAACAGCTCCAGGGGCGCCTGGGTGGTTCTGTTAAGCGGCTGACGTCGGCTCAGGTCATGATCTCACAGTTCGTGAGTTCGAGCCCCGCATCGGGCTCTGTGCTGACAGCTTAGAGCCTGGAGCCTGCTTCGGATTCTGGGTCTCCTTCTCTCCCTGCTCCTCCCCCATTCATGCTCTGTGTCTCTCTCCTTCAAAAATAAATAAAAACATTAACAAAAATTAAAGAATAACGAACAGCTTCAAACATGAACTATTTAACACGATTGCTTCATTTATCCAGTTCATGAAGTCAGCTGGGGAGTTTTCGTTTGCCAAGGTCTTGTCAAGCTGCCAAAGCCTGAACACCACGCCCAGATGCTCGTCTCATGGGTCTGAGACGAGGCCCAGCTGATTACAATGTGCAGCCAGGGTCGAGACGTCCATTTACAGCCAGCGCAGTAGGTTTTCCCTAAGACACCAGCGGAAAATAAATGCTCGCTAATATAGGTGACTTACATTCCTCACAATTCAAGCGTTTCTAAACTAAGGGAGGATTTTCCACCTCCAGTCTTGTTATGGAAACAAGCCAACTCTTCCAGGCCTCCCCGAGTTATCTGATCTAAGTCTCCACGAGTCTGTAAGCCTAATTTCTTCCCGAGTCTACGACAGTAACTCTGAGTAAGAGGGAGTGTCATTTCTGAGGACCTCCTTAAGTTAGGCCACGTTACCTACGCAGCTTTGATTATGTGTGTTTAGGCAACGAACGAGTAAGACGTGTTGTCCCCTTGGTTAGGTCACCTGGGCCGAGCCTGACACATCAAGGGGCTGTGAATGCACATGAAGTAAGGCGAGGACCAGCCAGAAGACTGCCTGCTGTGAGTATTTGAGGGCGTGATCCCTAAATTCTAGTTCCTTCTCACATTCATCCCGCTTTACTCCGTATCTGCGACCAGTGGTTTCTCATCTCAGTGGTTTTGCTCAAGTTTTCCTCTGTCTGCCATCTGTTCCGACCTTTCCCCCTCCCCGCTGAGATGCTTTTTTCTCATCTTTTTGGGTTTTTTTGAGAGAGAAAGGAAGAGGGCATCCGCATGTGCTTACCCAGGGGAGGGGCGAAGGGAGAGAGAGAGAATCTTAAGTAGGCTCCACACCCAGTGTGCACCCCAACCCAGGGCTCCATCTGACGACCCCGAGATCATGACTTGAGCTGAAATCAAGAGCTGGATGCTTAACCAAACTGAGCCACCCATGCGTCCCTGCTCTTTTTTCTCGTCTTACCAGATTGCGTTCAGGTCTCCAGTCCAGTGACACCTCTGTCAGAAACTACTCCTGACATTCAGAATGGGTTCTCTAGTGAGGTTTTCAAATGAAGCCTAAGTTTGGGGGCCCTCACTTGCATGGTTCCCTGCCACGCCAGTGCACCAGGCCCTAGCAGCATTTTCACACTGAGGTTGTGTTTCTAAAATAAGATGTGTAGAAGTAAGATATTCTAACCCTAATTATTTCAGACTCTCCACTTCAACTACACTTCCAATGACCTCTTGTCTTGTGTCCAGGAGTGTGGGAGTGACCATGGGCATTTGGGGGAATCAGGGTAAAGGGACCTTGAGTTTGAGACACATTTGGTTGGTTTAATGGAATAATATATTTATGTGGTTGTCAGTATAGAAATGGTGTATCAGTCAGGGTTCAGCCAAAGAAAGACAGCCAGTAGGAAACGTTAAGATGAGAGATAATGGACGGACGGATGGATGGATGGATAGATAGAAGATAGGGAAACATCTACAGAGACAGAAGAATTGGCTTATGTAACTGCAGCAGACTGGCTAAGCAAGTGTGAAGGCCACAGGGCAGGCCATCAGTAAGGGAAGGACAGGAGCGAGCTGGAACCTCATGGGCCAAAGCTGTTTTCTAAAAGCAGGAGTTTGCGCCCACATCCTACCCCGGGGAAAGCCTAAGTCCAGTTTTGAGACCATTTAACTGATTGAGTCAGGCCCGTACAACTGCAAGTCACCCGATTAGGGACTTTAATGACTTCTGCAAAATCCCTTCACAGAGCAGCTAGATCCATGTTTGATTCACTGAGTACTGTAACCAGTGAGGCCGCCGCGTCAAACAGCCGCCTCACAAACGGCTTCTAGGAACGTGCCGACCATCCACTGTGCCCAGTCACCTTGCCTCGCCTGGAAGGTTGGAAACCAGAACTCATTCAGCAGCGTGAGCATAGCCTGGTGTACCCAGGACCCAATTCAGTGGATTTAGAGGAGAAACAATGTTTGAAATATTTGAAACCAGAAACCAGTCTGCAGAAATTCCTACAATTACCACAGGGCAAAAAAATGAAGTAGAATTTCATTTCTCATCAAAGCCAGATCAAAACTAAAATAATGCAGCATGTACAATATGAAAGAAAGCACTCTGCGGCTTTCCTTTTTTCTCTTCTTTTGCCGGGAATGTGGTACACAGCTCCATCCAGTATACTATGCTACCTGTAACTTGGAAACACACTTTTGGAATATTCTCAAAGCAATTGAGAAATTCTTCTGTAGGTACTGGCAGACTGCACATTTGCATGTATAGAAAATGTACCTTATCTTGTCGTTTTAAAATTTGTTAAAGGATTAGAATAGAATGAAAGTCAAACGAATGGAAACATGAAACAAAGAATCAACCAATAGAAAATTGAAATCGAGAAGTTTGAAAATTTCAAAATAAAACCAGTAGAAATTATTCCGACATCAGGATGGAAATATGAGCAAGAACATTTTCTGATTATTCCCAAAGCAATAATTTGTTAACAGGAAGAGACTGATGTCAAATTGAAGTAGTGAAGAGACTGTTAGGTTATATGGTAATTTAGTTAATGAAGAGAATGAAGAGAACTGAATCATATGAGCATATTAGAAAAAGATTTAAATTTTTAGCTGATTTGACACAAAATACCAACCTCCCCAAACCTTCATAATATGCCATTATAAAAAATGTCAACAAACTGATTAGTGATTATCATCAGATTCAAAGGTATTTATGACTACTTGTTGTGCACACACACACACACACACACAAAATAAATGCCCTGAAGTATTAGTGCTTGAATATAAATGAAATTCCAGAGGTTTTCCCATATTCGACTATAACCTTGAAGTTTATACTATATTATCAACAAGTTATATAAAGAAACCTCTTAAAACTATCAAAGAATTCTTTTAAATTCTGATCTATCATGCTGAAGACTTATCTTCTATTATCTTTCTATTCCTTACATAAAAAATATCACAAAACCATTGCCATATAAAGGGGTGTGATGGTTAATTTCATGTGTCCATTTGGCTGGGCCATGGTGCCCTGCTCAAGCATTACTCTGGATGTTCCTATGAAGGAGTTTTGAATGAGATTAACATTGAAATCAGTGGACTTTAAGTAAAGCAGATTACCCTCCCTAGTGTGGGTGAGGCTTGTCTAATCAGTTGAAGGCCTTAATAGAACATAGACTGACCTTCCTTGAATGAGAAGAATTCTGCCAGCAGACTGCCTTTGGACTCAGACTGCAACTCTTCCCTGGGTCTTCAGCCTGCTGGCCTATCCAGTACATTTTGGACTTACCAGGCCTCCACAACTGCATGAGCCATTTTTCCTTAAACTTTCTCCATTTAGATAGATGATAGTTAAGTAGATAGATAGGTGATAGATGGATAGATAGATAGATAGATAGATAGACAGACAGGAATATCCTATTGGCTCTGTTTCTCTGGAAAACCCTGAAAAATACAATGGACAATAAAAAAAATGTTATAGGCTAAAATAAGTCCCCACTACCCCCACCAAATTCAAATGTTGAAGCCTTAACCCCTAAGACCTCAAAATATGACTGTATTTGGAGATAGGATCTTTAAGGAGGGTATGAAGTTAAAAATAAGGTCTTTATTGGGGCACCTGGGTGGCCCAGTCAGTTAAGCATCCAACTTCAGCTCAGGTCTGGATCCTGTGGTTGGTCGGTTCAAGCCCGGCTTCAGGCTCTGCTGAACAACTCAGAGTCTGGATTCTGTGTCTCCCTCTCTCTCTGACCCTCCCTCGCTCACACTCTGTCTCTCTCTCTCAAATAAACATTAAAAACAATTTTTTTAAATAAGGTATTTAAGGTGTGACCTAGTCCAATGTAGCTGGTATCTTTATAAGAAGAGGTAGGACACACATAGAAACAGCAGGGACTCCTGCATGTAGAGTGCCAGCCATCTGCAAGCCAGAGAGAGAGGCATCAGAGAAAACCACCCCACCAGGACTGTGAACTTGGACTTCCTGCATCCAGAACTGTAAGCTGTAGGAACTCTGAAAGAAAACAAACTTCCACTGTTTAAACTACCAGTCTGTAGTACTTTCTCGGGGTAGATCCTAGAAAACAAACACAAAGTAGATCAGCAGTTAATTATTAAAACTAAAGTACAATTATCCTGAATTTATGATGTTCGTTGTACGTGCCGACTTTTAAAAATTTGTAATTTCTCATGACTTCTTTTCTCATTTTGAATGATTTTTCCCTTTTGTACTACTTTTTTGTATTATTTTTCTTCAGAAGTGCCCCTCCCCACCCAAGGTAACTCCTCAGGCCCACGAAACCTGGCTGTCACACTGCTGAAACCACGTCTGCGTCCGTCACTGTTCCATTAATATCTTCGGTGTATTTCAAATTGTCATTATGTGAGGGGTTGGATGTGCTACCTAACCTTGAAGTCATCATTTTGCAATATATACATATATCAAGTTATTATGGTGTACATCTTAAACTTACACAATGTTATATGTCAACTATACCTCAATAAAGCTGAAAAAGCATCTTAGGCATATTTCTAATAGCACATTCCCACATCGCTGTAAAATGATCTGTGTCTACACCTCCGTTTGTGAACAGGCACTGGTCCTGACCCAGATCTGAATCTCCAGGAGTTAGCTCAATGCCTAGCACATGTAATAGATGCTCCAGAAATATCTGCCAGATGAACGGGCAGATATTCAGACAGATGCACTAGCGAATACGGAAAAGTGAATTAAAAGTCTCCTGGTGTCTACAAATCTCAGCTTTAGTTTTAGAGTTCAAGTTACAGACTATTCACATGGTATGAGCTCAACTGGGGAAAAACAATATCCTTAAGGATCTTCCACCTGCTGGATGCTGATGCAAACCTGAAGCAAGTGCAAAGCCATCGAGGAGAACACTTAACCATTTACCGCCAGATAGAATTTCTGGTTAAGACGCACAGCTCAACTATAATAATCAAAACCAAAGCTGCATACAACTACTCTTCTCCCCTCTATATTTCTCACCCCCACCCCCAAAATACCCTTGATAGTTTAGTATTGTGTTTGGATACATGCGTAGATACAAATGACCTAACAATTTATGTTTGAGGGGATAATGTGAGTGGGACGTATAAGGCTCAGCACTCTGCCAACTATGGAATATTTCTTGCAAAGGTAAGACATTTAAGTCTGAGATACATGTTTGAAGCCCAAAATGTTTTCTGTGAAGATGCAGCTCTCAGTTATAATGAAAAGGACTTGTGTCAACAATTTTTAAATCATGGTCACTTAGGTATTCCTCCTTATTCAACATTTCTAATGCTCTCTTGTATCTTGAGAGATACAAATATGTGTATTAGGAAAGGGATATATATAAAGAGAGAATATGTAGTATATATATTAGGAATATATTAGTATATATATTAGAAATATATATAGCATTTCTATATATAGCACTATATAGAGAGAATATATATTATATGTTAGGGGAATATATATAACATTCCTAATATATATACTAATATATACACACACTAACATATACAGCTTATATATGTATGTATGTATATATATATATATATATGTGTGTACTAACATATATAGCTTATATATGTACTATATATATATTAGGAAAGGCATTTCTGTAGTACAGTTCACTACACACAGCTGTGACACTACAGCCATCATCTCCATTAGAACTTCTTCAAACTGAATATGGTTCATTCTCACAAGAAAGAAAAAGCAATTTGTTTTCTCGTGTTTCAGGGATGAAAGGGAATTGTTTGTGCTCAGCAACCTTTTCCACAATTGCCTCCCTCTCACTTCCTATTTCTTTCCACCTGTTACTCATCTGAGTTGGGGTATTAGAAAGTCCATCCTGTCCCTACCCAGTGTTCCGCTTCTTAATCTTTTTTGAACTACAGACTTACCTGAAAATCTATTTTCTTCCCAGAAAAAAAAAAAAAGAAGGCACAAACACAAATTCGTACAATGCTTTGCATGCAATTTTTTGGACGTTCATAGACCCCTTAATGGCATCCAAGGAGTCCCATCCAGAGACCCCAGGTAAGGAGCTCCCGCCCGTTGAGCAGTCCCTTGAGAAAGGCAAGGATGGGCTGATAGTGTAGTCCCTGTGTGAGATGCAAAACCTCCAGGTATTACACCATGCATGTGAAGCTTTATTTAGGAAAAAATTTTTTCTTTTCTTTTCTTTTTTCCTTTTTTAGAAAGAGAGAGAGAGAGAGAGAGAGAGAGAGAGAGAGTGTGTGTGTGTGTGTGTGTGTGTGTGAGAGCCAGGAAGGGGCAGATGGGGGGGTGGGGGGAGGAGAGAGAGATTGAGAATCCCAAGGAGGCTCCATACTCAGCATAGAGCCTGACATGGGGCTCGATCCAATGACCCTGGGATCATGACAGGAGCTGCAATCAAGAGTTGGATGCTCAACCAGCTGAGCCACCCAGGTGACCCTAAGGTAAAATTTTTAAAGGCAAAAAGGAATTATTAAAGTGACAAAAAGATATTTAGAGATCTGATTCTCAGTAACAGTGCCTTTGGTTGTGGACTTCTGAGTGGCATCAATGTTATAGATGAAGATCTGGGGAAATTATGTAAGTCACCATGAGAAAAAATTCATTTTGTACATAATGCTTTAGCAACACATCTTTTCCAAACACATGGAGGGTCTAGTTTAAAGAATTTATCTAGTAATAAATTGTTTATTTTCAGAGGAAAGACCAGTATAAAGAAAATAGATAAATAAGTCACACTTAAAAGAAAATTTACATTTACCAAGATCACCAAAACACAAATATATTATAAATAGACCTTGTCTTTGATGTTTATTTCACATTATCTAAGTACACCCAGTTATGCAAATTTACATTTTTATTTCACATCTTTGCATTCCTGATATACATATAACAGGACAAAGAACACATTTGCAATATTCAGCCTTGAAAACCCTGCTAGGGGAAAACAGGTTCTCAGCTGCCTCATTCTTTCTGCACATGTACAAATGCAATTCTAAATAACTGATGTAAAAGTCAGGATTGGTAAAAGGAAAATGTGACTAAATTTTTATGCTACCTGAAACAACAAAGAACAAGTTACGTGTACTTGATTTTCAAAATGGTTTTCTAATTACCGAATTATAATTCAATAGGTAACATTTCTTTGGGAGCACCTTAAACTATTTTAGGAAGCTTAGATGTTTGGGGTTCTTCTAATCACTCTGTCACAGGCAGTCGACACTACCGACACACAAGTGAGGCTTAAATGTGTTGGCATTATGGTGTTGTGTGTTCACCTAACATATTTTTAGAAGTGGTCATCAATATCATTACCTCTCTTTCACGAAGATACCTTGCCAGACTAGAAAATGAGCGATTATTTCTTCAATTAGGCAAAGGAAAAGGACAGGCCAGTGCAATACAGTACTAATTGTAAAGGAGACAATCACATTGAATTAAAGAACCTTAACATTTTAGTATAATGTTATGAAATTCAAATATATCAAAATCACATTATGAGACTAGATGCCTGCATGTTCGTTCTGTTCGATGTTGCCCACAAGATCTTTTGTATCGCTAGTTCCTGGACTCAACCTACTGTTAAAATAGAGAGTGTTTTCAAAAGTGTTCTCTTGAGGTAAGTGCACACGTCTCTTCTTGTAAAAGAAATACGCAGCGAGGCCAGCACCTGTTACAATCAGGAGGACCACAATGACCACGACTCCTGCCATGTTGGAAGCTGGTTTAGAAGGGTCCATCTTCCTGGGGTCAGCTGGAAATAAACAAACTCATCAGGATAAAGATGGAGGGAGGCCAAAGGTAGAATGCTATGAAGAACAATACCACTTTCTTTTTGGAAAAACTAAACAAAGAATACATATTCTTTCATTTCAAATGTTCTTTGACATTTGTCAGAGAGAAATGCAGGACATGAACACAGGAGTCCAGGTAACATGAAGGATTATTTTAAACGTTAATATTAGTATTCAGTTGCAAGGATATTTCGTCTCTTAATCAATGTTTTAAAATATTTATCACTGTTTGAAAATAACTGAAGGCTGATGACAAATACATCATACGAAGATACATAGACTAGCAATAATAATGATGATTTTTAAAAAGCAAGAAAAGGGGCACCTGGGTGGCTCAGTCGGTTGAGCGTCCGACTTCGGCTCAGGTCATGATCTCACGGTTTGTGAGTTCGAGCCCCGCGTCAGGCTCTGTGCTGACCGCTCAGAGCCTGGAGCCTGCTTCGGATTCTCTGTCTCCCTCTCTCTCTGCCCCTCCCCTGCTCATGCTCCGTCTGTCTGTCTCTCTCTCTCAAAAATAAATAAACATTAAAAAAAATTAATAAACATTTAAAAAGCAAGAAAAAATAGGGAAAAGAGAAAATCAGAATAGTGGAAATTTGAAATCATGAGTATAATTAAACAAATAGCACCCGTAAGATTAATAAGGAGGTGGCAGGCAAACCCTAAATCTCACTTTGAGTTTTTTTTAGCTGCTAACACAATAAGCGAAATAAATCAGTTGTCTATAAAATTGTAAAGAACCTTAATATTCAGGTTGTCTATAAACTTAAAATTTAAAAGGTTGCTTTAAAAAAAATGAAAAAAAAAAAAAAACCCACAAAGATTCGAGAGAAATTTCCTCCATGGGTTCCAAAAGGTAACTCTGCAACACAGCAATGTCTTCAATAATATCTATGGTAAAAACCCCGACCTGACTCCAAGGCCTGCTTTTCTAGAGCATCATTCGAGGAAGGCTGATGACATAATGACAAAGGTTATTGTACCCCCAAGCAATTCTACTGAGAGTACAGGGTGTGGGAAGGGATTATCATAGTTGTTAAAACAAGCAAACTGTATTGATACATTACTAATACAGATCTTAAAATTTCATAATGAATGGTCTTACCTTTTGTGGTAATTAATGCATGAGTAGGTTCAGCATCAACAACTGTTTGTGAAATAAGAAATCAATTAAATACTTATAAAAACCCATAATAATTGCATGTAGATAATGAGTATTATTTGGCTCACAGATACATGGAGTCCTCCATATTTTGTTCATGGTGATATGATATGATGCGATATGATAGGATACGATATAGATGTATCGTATAGATACATGTATGTATAGATAGGATACAATATATATACGATATACGATATAGGATAGATGATAGAGGCTACAAGACTTATACGATATAGGATAGATGATAGAGGCTACAAGACTTATGCGTATGAATGTATGTATGTATGTATGTATCTATATATATTTAGATATATAGATAGATACATACATACATAGATACATACTATATCAGCATCCTACAGCTGTAGGGAGAGTTTGAATACAATGGAAATCCTGAAAATACGATCCAGTGAATTGCATTTGAGCCACTGATACTGACCCTCAAAATCTATCCAATCTGTCCAATAATCATGTATTCTTGGCTAGATCTTTTGAAATTGGCCCACTGAAGCCTAAGGTACCACAGCGTCTTGGAATGAAAAGTAGACTAAGATTTCAACACTGCACCAAAGAGTGTGGTGTCTCAGAACAGAGTTTTAAAAGACTGAGGAACTACCTAATTCCAAAATAACAAGATCTATTGGGGAGAGAGTGTTAATTTACCTAATTCATTTATTTAAATAGATTCCCTAATTAATTTTATCTCTTCGGAAGGATGTTATATAAAGTGGACTGGCGTGAAAATATTAAAGTTTAGGTAGTACCACGTCGTGGGCATATCACACTATTAATTCCCCCAAACTGTGTCTTCACAGGGTCTGCCACTTAATCTCAGAAGGAGATTTCATTGGTCTTCCATGATTTATTCTATAACAAATTCTGAGAACTCTCTGGAACTTTGACCCCATCCCCTTGGTGGGGATGACTTTGTCAACTGGCTCTCCAAACCGCTTACAACTTGACAGTCCCTCTGTGTGGGTATCCCATTAGAAATGCACTGATATACCAACATTGTTATGTCAGCTGAGCAAGCTACTCTCTGCTCACTCAGAGCTGCGGATAGCTGAGCACCAGGGCAGAGTGGGTTTTTCACTTACACTGGGGTAGGGCTTGCAAGGGATGTAAAATCACATTATAATCCCACACATGACATCTTGATATTTAAAAGAAATGATGGCCTGTGAATATATGGGCCACAAGGAACATTCTTACTTACTTTTTGGTCTTTTACAAATATACCCCTTGTAGGAAGAACAGTGAATATTATTCCAAAATCCAGAAGCTGCGGATAAAGCTACACAATCATTTCGTTCACCAGAAGGATCTCCTGTGTTCCAGTTGACAAAGGAAACTGGATTGTTGTTTATCCACATCCACATTCCTGGTTGTCAAATTAAGTCAATAAAAACAGAAGTTAAAAATCACCTTTGGGTTTTTTTTGCTGTTTTTTTTCGAATAGGCTTCAATGCAGGGAGTGCAACCTGGGGCTTGAACTCACAACCCTGAGATCAAGACCTGAGCTGAGATCAAAAGTCAGACGCTTAACCAACTGGGTCACTTACGCAGCCCCCCAAATCACCCATCTTAAAATAAATTCTACCTATTCGTGCAAAATTTCTACACATATTATTTTAAACTATAATCAATAGTTGTTTACAACCAGACTTTTAGTTTGCAAGATTATAATGACCAATTATTATAGGGAAAAAAACCTGAAAAGAATATGTCTCTTATACAGCTTTCGTTGAACATTTATTCCTAATTAGTACAAATACGTATACTTATCCTCCCCTAATTTTTTTCTGAAAATAGAAAATGCTTTTTAAAGCTTCTTAAATTAACTTAGCTACAGAAAACACTCTTTTAATTGGCAGCTTCCAAGATAGCATACATAATACGTGAGTCATTTAAAATTTCAGTTCTTATCGTAAGTGAAAATATGAGTTTGAATTTTCAAATTCTTCACCAATTAATCATTATTTAAGGCAAAACTTTCTGGAGCTGAAAACTTGTTTTGCAAACACCACCGTGAAATATCTGTGATTATCATGCTGCAAAAATTACCTTCGACATTTCTGAACAATCCTATCCAAAAATTGGTTTTGCTTTGAAGTGGCTCAACTCGATATGACAGAAAACTTGACTCAGCAGCACTTTCAATGGAAACCAAAGAAGAGCCTGCAACGTAGAAACACACACACACACACAATGATGGAACTATAGTTAAGCAGCTAAAAATATTTTTGTAATGACAGTATTGATCTTAGAAGTAATAAAAATCACCCCGACTTCTCCACTTAAGGGACAGAATTTCAAAGAACGGACATTTGACTTCTAAGAATTTCAGTTTCCATTCTGCAAATATGATGGTTTAAGCATCATGTGCGTTACAAACACCGAATGAGTTGCTGAAGGACATGAGAAGATGAGTAAGGCAATGCGTCTTTTCTCTTTTTTTGAAAACTCTGCTTTAATGTTTCAGGGGCACATCAAGCTCAACGTGTGCAAAACAAAACTCATAAAATCCTTGCCTAGAAATCTTATTCCTCCTTAACTGTTTCCATGTCGGTACGTAGCGTCATCATCTTCCCATTTGCTCGAGCCTGAACCTGAGAATCACTCTTGGCTTCCACCCTTTCTTTATTTTTGGGACAGAGAGAGACAGAGCATGAACGGGGAAGGGGCAGAGAGAGAGGGAGACACAGAATCTGAAACAGGCTCCAGGCTCCGAGCCATCAGCCCAGAGCCCAACGCGGGGCTCGAACCCACTAGCTTCCACCCTTTCTAACACCAATGCCTAATCTTATTGATTTTACTCTGTCAGTCACGTCTGTCTGCTGTTAGTCCGTAACTGGAGGCCTGTATCTCTCTCTCTCTCTCTCTCTCTCTCTCTCTCTCTCTCTCTCTCTCCTTCGCCCATTTTGCCCAACCTTCTACCTCCCTCCCCTCTGGCAGCCATCAGTTTGTTCTCTGTATTGATAATTCTGATTCTGCTGTTTACTTATTCTTTTTTTTTTTTATCCCATTTCTGCATAGGATAATATGGTATTTATCTTTCTTTAAATTATTTCACTTGGCAAAATGCCCTCTAGGTCCATCCATGTTGTCTCAAAAAAAGCACAATCTCATCCTTCTTATGGCTGTGAAATATTCCACTGTGTGTGTGTGTATGTGTGTGTGTGTGTGTACCACATTCTCCTTATCCACTCATCTACTGGACACTTCCACATCTTGATTATTATAAATAATGCTGCAAACAACATAAGGGTGCATATATCTTTTTGAGGTAGTGTTTTTGTTTTCCCTGGGTAAATACCCAATAGTGGAATTATTGGTTGATATGGCACTTCTATTTTTAATTTTTTAAGGAATTTCCATACTGTTATCCATAGTGGCTGTAGCTATTTGCATTCCCACCAACGGCACGTGCGGGTTCCTTTTCCTCTACATCTTTGCCAACACTTGTTATTTCTTTTCTTTTTGATTTTGGTCATTCTGACAGGTTTTGGCCATTCGCCATGTCATTATGGTTTTGATTTTTATTTCCACAATGATGAGTGCCGTTGAGCATCTTTTCATGTGTTGCTGGCCATCTGCATGTCTTCTTTGGAAAAAATGTCTATTCAGGTTTTCATAGAGTGTGTCTCAACAAGGTTATGGTTCAGGAGACATTATAGACAGGTAGACGGATGCATTAGAAGAGAAAATAAGTACGATATGTAACTGACATGTCAAACCGAAGACTTGTTTTAGGTGAAACAACTAAAGTGGAACATGGGAAAATAGAATTCAAGCTGTAAGAAGCATAGGATTTCAAGTAGAAAGAATAGAAAATCATTCCAAGAAGAGAAGGAATAAGAGAAAAGACAGGGAGGGAAGCATAGTGCTTACTCAGGAACATGGCGCACAGATACACGGACTCTCCCATGTTTGGTTTGTGGTGAGAGGAGTTAGACAAAGGATAGATGGATGGATAGATTTATCTACTGCGAGGAGCCTAGAGTGCTAATAGATGGCTCCGTTTGGCCAGACTAATCTGACCCACAGGTGAAAAAAGACTTGGGTTGGGCCTCACTGCAGATGGCAAGAGATTGGTATTTAGGGTAGTGATAAAGAACACTTGGGGTTTTTTTCAGGCAGCAGAATGATGCAGTGCCCTAGAGGAGTAGTGATCCTCTAGGTATGGGATCGTAGAAAGTAAAATGAGATAGGAAACTGACAGACTGGTTAGATTACTATGGCACCAACACCTTACACTACATTAGGGTTGATTCAGCGTCAGCATTAGAGTTTATAGTAAAATACTATAGCTTTCTAATAATAACCACTAATATATTTTAAGTACTCCATGCCAGACATTTTGCTTTGTGCTTTACCAGTATGATCTCCCTAAACTTTTACAACAACCGTATCAAATGAGCACTACCCCCTCTTTATAGATAAGGAACCAAAAGTACAGAAGGTAAGTAATTTGTCAAGATCCCGAAGATAGGAGAGGGTAGGGTCATGGCACGATCCAGGCCTTCTGGATCTCAAAAACCTACACTTAGCCGTGTGCCTGCATCCCATGTTACTGGGTCCTGGATTATCCCCTTGATTAGTGTTTTTATTTCACCATATTCCATGGTTTAATATATTTCAGGGATGATAACCATTTCGAAATATTTATGACATATTTTGGTAAGTGAAAGTCATTCATTTTATTTACAGGAAAACGCAGTCCTCTAAAATTGGAAACAAACTTTCTCCATCTTCATTGCAATTTCAAAATGTCATTATTTATGTATTTATGTATGTATGTATTTATTTTTAAACACTTATTTATTTTTGAGAGAGAGAGAGAGAGAGAGAGACAGTAAGTATCCACAGCAATCCTCTACAAAAGCAGTAAGAACACTGACAAATTTTGGAACCCTAAAGATTAATAAGCAGCATGTAACAATCCAGCGATACTTATCTTAAAAAATTCAGTTTTTGTGTTAAGAGTGAGCTTCATGATGTTTTAACTTGCTCTAATTTCACTGCATTACCCTCAGCTCTCTGTTTACCTTAAAAATGACAGCTCCCAAATCACAGTGAAAACTAACAGCCTAGAACCCACTAGAATAATCAGAATTGCGGTGGAGCTCTTGCGAAGTCCCACTTCAAAGAATTTCCATTATTTTATCTCTCTGACAGTTCCCTGGAAAGTCTGAGTTGCAAAGCTTTGGCTTTATTTGCCCCAATTCAGAGCTCTTCCAAATGTAAACGGTCTTGTCTCTGAAGGTGTTCATGCAATTATCTAACATCACAGGTGCCTGAGGCAGGGATAACAGTTGAATAAAAAAGAATAACAAAACAGCAGCAGCAACAACAACAACAACAAAAGCTTAAAAGGAAAAACGGGAATAAGATGTCCGTAGTGAGCTCCAAAAAGCTTTGATCCATTCTTGAGAATCGACAAGGCCACAGACATGCACTGGGGCGTGTACATGTGCATATTTACAAAAAATCTGAGAGATTTCTAAGCTCTCACTCTGGCTAACCTTGAGGATCTGCAAGAAGGAAGTGAGCACTAAGGCAGAGTTGTTGGGGGTTTTTGTTTGTTTTAGAGACAGAGTGTGCTGACTTGGGGAGAGGGGCGGAGGGAGAGAAAATCCTTAGCAGGTTTCATGCTGAGTGACACAGGAGTCCATCCCACGACCCTGGGATCATGACTCAAGCCAAAATCAAGAGTCGGATGCTCAACCAAATAAGCCACCCAGGTGCCCCACTAAGGCAGAGTTGTCAACTATTGTATGAGTGTGGAAGCTGTCATTAGCTGACCCCCTGAACTAACTAAGCAGTAACTACCATGATGACACATGAAAAAGAATATAAACTTTACAAAAATAGTTAAGGAAAATCACTGAACAAGAAAAAAAAAACAGCAAAAACAACACACTCTGTGGAATGGAAAGAATCTTATTTCCAGAGTTGTACATCATATTATTTAAAATGTCTAATTTTCAACAAAAAACATCACAGGAAATGCAAAAAAACAAAAAAACAAAAAAAACAAGAAAGTATGGCCCATACGCAAGACAAGGAGTCTGACCAACTGTTCCTGAGAAAGTCACACCTTCGACTTACCAAAGACCAAATCATCTATGTTAAAGAACTAAAGGAAAACATGGCTAAAGTATGAAAAAAGAGTATGAGATACGTCTCACTAAGTAGAGGATATCAAGAGAGAGATACAAATTATTTCTTAAAATTCTGGAGTTGGAAATTATAATGATTGAAAGGAAAAATTCACTAGAGTAGCTTAACAGCAGATTTGATTAATCAAAAGAAGTAACCACAAAACATGAAAATAGGTAAGTTGAAATTATCGCATCTGAATAATTGAGGAAAAATAAGAAAAATTTACAGAGCCTCAGAGATTTGTGGGACGTCACCAGTTAGATCAAAATATACATAATGGATGTCCAAGAAGGAAAATAAAGAGAAATGGGCAAAAAGAATACTTGAAGGAATAATGGCCCCCAAAATTCTGAAATTTGATGAAAAACATTAACGTATGCATCTAGCAAGCTCCACATCTATCCGAGCTCCAAGTAAGATAACCGCAAGGAAATCCACACCCCCGAGAAACTGTCAAAAGATAGAGATTCTTAAAATCAGCAAGAGAGAAGTGACTCATCATGTACAAGAGATCCTCCCGAGAATCGACAGTGATTTCTCAACAGAAACCATGGAGGTCAGAAGGCAATGCACGACACTCTAGATAACTCAGAATGACAATCCTAACAATTTAGAATATTAGAGCAGGACGCCTGGGTAACTCGGTCAGTTAAGCATCTGATGCTTGATTTCAGCTCAGGTCACCATCTCGTGGTTGTGGGATCAAGCCCCACATTGGCCTCCATGCTAAGCTGTCTGCCCCTCCCCTCTCTTTCTCAAAATAAATAAATAAATATACATTAAAAAAAAACTACAGAACAAAAGACTACTAGGGCAGAAAGTGAGAAAGACTTATTCAGCAAATGATTGTTTTTCTACTGTAATTCTTTAAAATTTTGAGGCTGTAATGTTATAAATTACATTGGGGATGCATGATGTGGACCATCCTGTCACAATAGAAATTAACAAGAAGAATAAGCCGGTGTGTTTACATTCCACAGGATTTTAATGTACAGTGTTTTTAAGTACCATGGTAATCCGGACTAGGTGATTATGAAATTTTTCTTACAGTAAATGTGGCACCTACCCATTCGGAGACATTCCAGAGAAGCCTGGCCCCAGTTTCTCGTGTATGAAGATTCGATATAGTAGCAGTGACCATGGAAGGGAATCCATGCTGTGTGCTCAGACTCTGGGCACCTGCCAGGCAGTTGTGGAGGTTCGGTGGCAGGGATTTCTGTTAATAAAAAGACATTTAAAACAAAGCGAAGCGTGAAGTTTCTCTACTATGTAGAATAAAAGATTAGCAGCTCAGGAAAATTTCATCACCCATCACCATTTTTTAAAAAAGTTCTAACGGTAGTCATTTGGATCCGCCATTTTTGTTATTGGGTGTTCTTTTTAGTGTATCTTTTTCTTTTCTTCATTTTAAATGTATTTCAGTAGACGCTACTCTGGTAGAATAGAAATCAATTGCCATCATAATGAAGAATGCAGATCTATAAATATTTACGAAGGTGTTAAGTTCCTAAAAAAAGTTACCAAAAAATAATTTGCAAAGGGAGTCCCCCTTCACTGTATTCTAGGAAAATTATCACCTTCATATCACTGACTCTCATTAATCGATATGTAGTCTGATAAAATTATATTGATACAGATGTGCTGTCAACATAAAAACCAGTCATAATTGCCTGACAAATCTGGCATCACATAATCTCAAAAATAAAAATTCAAAAGTTTATAAAGTGCAAATAAACTCTAGCCATGAAGAAAATTTTCTGTCCCCATTATTTGGATCTATGTATATTTGCTTATTATCAAGTTAGTCTTCTGTTATGTGAAGGAAGATGTTTTATTATCTTGTTCTTTAAAGCTATTTTTTTAAGGTTTATTTCTTTACTTTGAGAGAGACAGACACAGCGAGAGTCAGGGAGGGGCAAAAAGAGAGAGAGAGAGAGGGACAGAGAATCCCAAGCAGGCTCCACACGGCCAGCACAGAGCCCAATGTGGGGCTTGAACCCATGAAGCCTTGGGATCATGACCTGAGCCACATCCAAGAGCCAATGCTTAGCCGACTGAGCCAGCCAGGTGCCCCTTATTATTTTATTAAGTTAACCAGGAGACGTTACTGTTTAATAATGTCAAAAGTCATGTGTATTCACTTATTGAGGAAATTTCAAATCCCTTGATTGTTTTTGTGTATTCAATTACCATCCGATCTTTTGCAGAGAAAATAAAAACTTTCATTGCAATATGCTGTCTTCCAGGAGCCATCGAGATCCATGTAAACACATGCTGATTTCAGTCTGGGCTCATCAGCAGCCCAGTTAGTGTACCTCATCCTCCATTTATCAGTCCAAGCGTACTCATTATTGGTCTGCAAAGACGAAAACAACAATTAACGTGCGGTCTTGCTTCATTTAGAAAACACCGAAAGAACCAAGTGAGAAGTAAAAGTATATTTTAGACTGTGATTTGACAAACAATCTTCAACATTTGGGAATAAATCGTTCCTACCAACTGCAATTCAGTAGAGAGAGCCCTTTCTTTTAGAGGGACTCTTGGAGTTCCCCATAAATACATCCTTGAAAGCTAATTTGAAAAACACTGACTTAAAAACCTATGTCTTATTCTATGAAATGTTTTATTTGCAGGTTTTCAGGGTGAAATACAAATTTTGTCTTCAGGACCAATAAAATATTTATTACATCAACACTAAAATGACAATAAAACTAAGTAATTTTCATTGAATTTGTAGACCTTGGAGAGAAGCACTAATCTCTTCTAATCGCCTCAATGTTCAGCTGTTGAAAAAGCACACGTGACAAATGACTTAGGCAAGATCTGACAGATAACAGAGGAGCCTAGGTGCCACGCTTTCCAGGAAGATGGTCTTTCAGCTATAACAAATACTTCTGGGTATTTTTTAAAAAGCAGATTGTTCTTTTCAACTTGCACACTTAACTTCTTACTGAATTTAGTGGAACAAAATTTATGATCACATGTAAATTAATTAACCACATCAAAAACAGTCCTTATCAATAATATCCTTTGACCAGTCTAAAAGATCTGACAGGTAATGTCTAACAACAGATGATATATATAATATTAATGAAATAAATGAATTCTGAAACCGAACCATGGGTCCCATTTTAACTGCATTATTTAATTTCCCAAGCCAATTACCAAAGATTTAATGACAAAATCAAAACCATGTATTACCTCAAGTTGGAATTTTGTAGTATTCTACCACATTTAATCAAATAATGCTTACGTTGTCCTTAATTCTATAGATGTAAGGAATATAATAGTACCGTTTTCGTTATAAATGTCGGTATAGTGGAAAAGCTACTTAATCTTTCTAAAAATAATAAAACCTTATGTTAAACTCATGAAAGAATTGTGACCCTGTGCGTAAGAAGGGAATGAGTGAACTAACAAGCAAATTAATTACTAAAAAACAGAGTCAACACAGACATAAAAATGTTTTGCCTAAGTTTACTCACAGAAATCAGCATGGAACTACTTACTTTTAAGTATTCACTTCCCTACTTAGGAAATACTCTTCGCATGAAGTGTATATTTTGATCTCTGTAGCACAGAATTAGGAAATCTATAAAATCTGACGCCAACCTACTTTCCAGTTTTATCTCTTTCCGTCCATTTCTCTCTTCCTGGTACTCCCTTCCTCATGTTCCACCGTCCCAGGCCACATCAAAAAAGTCCGCTTTCTCAGAGAAAACTGCTTGGCCCTCTCCCCTGACTCGACTGATCCCTTTTCTCTCTTGCAGCACTGTTAGATACCTCTCTTTAACATTCTGGTTTTGTCTCCTAGTAACGTGTTGACATTTCTATTTCTTCTACTAGGAAGTTTGCTGGTTGACTAGCTAAATGGATGAAGATAGACGGATCACAGGGGCACCTGGGTGGCTCAGTCGGGTGAGCGTCTGACTTCGGCTCAGGTCATGATCTCATAGTTCGTGGGTTCGAGCTCCGCATCGGGCTCTGTGCTGATGGCTCAGAGCCTGGAGCCTGCTTCAGATTCTATGTCTCCCTCTCTCTCTGCCCCTCCCCAACTTGTGCTCTGTATCTCTCTCTTTCTCTCTCTCTCTCAAAAATAAACATTAAAAAAAAAAAAGACAGATGCATCAGAGGGCATCAGGGAAGACTCATTTTAGGAATATTTTAGCAACTCCATCACCACTCTTAGTTCTGTGTCCCCCACCCCAATTCTCTGCCACTGGCAACCTGCCTTTTTCTATTATGGAATAAAAGAAACGACTGCAGTGACGTTCTTCGCACAGGGACAGAAGCTTCACAACTTCAGGACTCACAACTCTAGAATGACTGGCCACAAAAAAAAAATAAAACGTATCCTCATTACCCAGGAACCATGCCCCTGATCGGCTTTCTTGATTCCCATGGTAGAGCTGTAATTGTGACACTCTAGAGAGAAATAAGTTAATACCTGAGAGTGTTGAGCTGCAGAATCTAATTTTAATATTCAAAAGCAGTGTGAAAGTTAATCTAAGTTATGTAAATTTAATTTGATCTCTGACATATATCACTAGCTTGCTAGATCCCTGAAGGCACTGGATCCTTAAAAGATGAGGTCTAGTTTATGTTAGTATCATTCACATTGCCCAGCACAGTGTCTTACATTTAATGAGTGCTCAGCAGAATGAACAGAAAGAGAATCCTGTTTCATCACAATTTATAAATCATGTCGAGTCGCGCATGTTTCCAGCATCTTACCAAGTTACTGTTCAGGGCGATCCACACGGGTTCGTTAACTTTTTGTATTTGCATAAATGCAAATGCATTACTATAGGGGTCCAGAATGCTAGCAATAAGGGAAGTGTGGAGCTTGCAATAATTTTCCGCCTCTTGCCACTGTAACTTTAATTTCATGAGTGAATAGTTATTTTCACCATATTTAATAAAGCCATCTGTTGGAATTGTTGTTGGAGAACTAGGAAAGGAAGAGTCTGGAAGAAAAAGATTATCTTTCATTAGCATTATCAATAAGCATCATTTAGAGTGTCAATGATATACTGTATCTACTACCATATCTCATTCCATTATAAAAATAATCAGAATAGCATAAATCCAAACCATCAGGTGTTAAAAATATTTCCTAAGCCATTTCACACCAAAAACCAAAGCTCTGATTTTTAATCAGTATGCCTGGTTAACTTAAATAATTTCCAAACTGCATCCAGATCATTAATATAGATATGTAATCAAGTTTCTAAATTAAAAAAAAAAAAGGGCTCGTAAATTCAACGATATGTAGAATCTGAGCAGAAGAAATGACACAGTTTAATCCCATAAATTAAAGAGTATCTATTGTCCTGTCATTACTAATTTTTACTTTACCATCTTGGTCAAATTTCAAGGTCACCAACAGTCTTCCTTCCCCTCCTCCATCTGTCCCACCCTATCCATGAATTTGCATCTATTTGTGTCTATTTGGCTCCACCTGTTAGTAAGGCACCTTCAAGAGACTGATTTAAGTTCTGGCACGAAGCCAGATACTAGTCCCGGGTTCATTTAACCCCTATCACACCATCATGCTTCATCCCCACTGATGATTGCCTACGCCCTTCACCCAGGCACCCCCACGCCTTGACCAAACTGACTCAGTGGCTGGAGTTCTTCTAAGCCACAGTCACTCTGGCTTTCTGAAGCTTTTTCCTCAGTCTTCCAGCATGGATTTCTAAATGTTGTTGTTGTTTTTAATGTTTATTTATTTTTGAGACAGAAGGAGAGAGCAGGAGAGAGGCAGAGAGAGAGGGAGACGGAGAATCCCAAGCAGGCTCTGAGCTGTAGGCACAGAGCTGGACAGAGGGCTCAACCCTATGAACCATGAGATAACAACCTGAGCCAAAATCGAGAGTCAGATGCTTAACTGACTGAGCCACCCAGGGGCCCTTCCCAGCATGGATTTCTAATTGCTGTTGTAGGCCAATCTATCCTTTGTGCCACTTACTGTATAGACCCCCCTCAAAGAGCTTCTTTCTGTGTCCCTTAACAGATGCCCTAGAGTTAGAGGTTAGCAAATGTCAGCCTGTTGTCTGTTTCTGTAGCCCAGGAGCTAAGAATGATTTTTAAATGGCTGACAAATTAAAAAAAAAAAAAAAATCGAAGAATATTTTGTGACATGTAGACATTATATGAAATTCAGATTTGTATCCACAAATAAAGTTTTATTGGAACGCAGTTATGTTCATTTGTTTACATGTTGTTTATGATCACCCAATATCATGGCGGAATGCTAGCAACAGAGAATGTATATTTACAGCCTAAAATATTTACAATCTGTCTCTTTCCAGAAAGCAAAAATTTGTCAACCCCTGGCCTAGGGTTCTAGATGTCCTTGCCTGCCAGTTTTGTCTTGGCTAAATCTCAGATGTGTTCCTCTGTATACCAACCTAATCCACCATCTGTCTTGTCCCGTCGCTATACAAATGCCGAACGTTCTTTTGATTACGCCTGGTATGGTGACAACTTTGTATCAGCAAGGGCAGTTTCCCCTTTCTTCTGCTGTTGCTGCCACCTTGTGTTGGTAAAAGAATATCCTTAAACCAAGCGACCCAGGCCAGCACCCTCCAATGGTACAGCCAGTAGAGACTGAACAATCTTACTGTTTCCCAGCTTGGGGAGGTCTGGGTTTGTCTTCACAGCACCAGAAAATTGTAGGACCGCTAAAAGTGGCAAATGAGGCTCGAGGGCAAGCTGAAAAAAACCGTTTCGTGGCAGACTGTATGCAGCTAGGAAACAGCTCATCTGTCCAACTTGTTTATGAAAACAGTCATAAAACAATTATAAGGGAAAACTAAAATATTGAGAGGTTATTTTTAGGTGGTTGGACTGTGAGGAATTTTTTTCCCTTCTTTTTGCCTTTCTGCATTTTCTAAATGTCAACAAAGAACAGGTGCTATGTGTTTTTTAAAACAGTGGGTTTTGGCTCATATATATGAATATACATATGCATAAAAACATGACTCTATATGTGAATAGGATTATAAATATTATCTATTTTTTAATAAGTTTCTATTGGGGGCAAATAGTCTATCACTTATGCTTGTAAGAAGAAGAAAAAGATTGTTAAAAAGCTTGTAAACCGTCATTCACTCCTGGAAGGACAGTCCCTCCTTTCCTTGACACACAGACACAGATCGCATGTTTGGCATTTCTCGTGGCCCAAGATTCTGGTGCCATAAGACACAGCGGAGAGAGAAAAGCTCCTGAATTAATGAACGCTTAGGATTCCCGCGGTACTTGCCAGTCATCTGAAAATATCTTAAGTGATTTTCACTCATTGCCATGAGCTGGTCTGAGTTCCCTGATCCCCCAGAAAGTGTGGAAAAATCCATTTGATGTAGGAGAACAAACACCTTCTAATTCAAACTCTAAGAATTGTTCTTAGGAGGATAGCAGCCCACGCTATCCCCTCCCTCATCTCTCAACCACCTTGCATTGTTGGTCCTCTTTCTGTGGAGCTAGGTAAATGTATTCTTGTTTCACTGGAAACAGCCATAAAGTGCATACAACCATCATCCTGATTCTCAGTACATATGTACATTTTCTGTTTTATTTTCATTAAATGATAGTAGGGCTTCCTAGGATAAACAATGACACGCAAAGCAGATATCTACATTTTTAGGGGCTCCTGGATGGCTCAGTTCGTAATGAATTAACTCTTGATCTTGGGGGTGTGAGTTTGAGCCCCACGTTCAGTGTAGAGATTCCGTAAAAATTACAGCTTTAAAAAGAGAGAGATCTATGTTTCTTTAAAGTTTCTTTTATTTATTTTGAGAATGAGAGAGAGAGCACACGCGAGAGTAAGCAAGCATGAGTAGCGGGGGGACGGAGAGAAAAAGAGAGAGAGAATCCCAAGCAGACTGGCAGACTGTGTGCTTTCAGTGCAGAGCCTGACATGGGGCTCGATCTCATGAACCATGAAATCATGACCTGAGCCAAGCCAAGAGTCAGCCACTTAACCAAGGAAGCCACCCAGGCACCTTGAGATCTACATTTTTAAAAAAAATTTTTTTAACGTTTATTTATTTTTGAGATAGAGAGAGACAGAGCATGAACGGGGGAGGGTCAGACAGAGGGAGACACAGAATCCGAAGCAGGCTTCAGGCTCTGAGCTGTCAGCACAGAGCCCAATGCGGGGCTCGAACTCACGGACCGCGAGATCATGACCTGAGCCGAAGTCGGATGCTTAACCGACTGAGCCACCCAGGCACCCCGAGATCTACATTTTTAAAGGCAGAGAATATAGAACCAAGGAGGCATATATGATATTCTGTGTCAATGGTTCTCAAATTATGCAAGCACGACTGAGGTATTCTTACTGTGACATTTTTAAAAAGGCACAGGGAGGCAAATACCCTAAAGTTCTAACGAAGTTTGAAAAAGTTCCAACTCCAAGTGTAATCTGCATAAAACTTTTCAGATGGATGCAGGGGTACACTCATGAATAGTTTATAGAAAACGCCACCCTTTTCATCTGTCACTGGCATCCATGGATTGAGGTGAGAAACAAACCTGTCAAGGTGCCATTCTTTAAATAAATTTTAAATAAATTTATTTATTTATTTATTTATGTATTATAAATTTATTTATTCTTTAAATAAAATTTTATGTTTTTATTTATTTATTTTTTTTTTCAACGTTTTTTATTTATTTTTGGGACAGAGAGAGACAGAGCATGAACGGGGGAGGTGCAGAGAGAGGGAGACACAGAATCGGAAACAGGCTCCAGGCTCCGAGCCATCAGCCCAGAGCCTGACGCGGGGCTCGAACTCACGGACCGCGAGAACGTGACCTGGCTGAAGTCGGACGCTTAACCGACTGCGCCACCCAGGCGCCCCTAAAATTTTATGTTTTTAGAGCAGTCTAGTGTTCACAGTAAAATTGAGAAGAAGGTTCTCAATTTTAATATTTTCAAGGTTTAATATTTTATAAGAAATATTAAATAACCCCAGCTCTCATGGGCAGGCGAGGTTTGGTAGAACTTACCAGGAAGTGTTTGGCATATGTAGCCCCGCCTACTGTCACACGTGTCATCCATCCATTTTCCTGCATCCCTTGATTTCCCACCAATAATAACAACACAGTCAGCCTGTACATTTATGGAGAAAGGGGGAAAAAAAGGAGTGTGAAGCAGTAATTGTTAAATCAATTCATTAATGAGCCAAAAAAATCCATTATTCCTAACCTCCAAATTTAATCATCCTATTTTTTAATATATTTTTTTATGTTTCATTATTTATTTGGGGGGGGGGGGAGGACAGAGACAGGGGAGACACAGAATCCAAAGCAGCTCCAGGCTCTGAGCCATCAGCACAGAGCCCGATGCGGGGCTCGAACCCACAAGCCGTGAGATCATGACCTGAGCTGAAGTCAGACGCTTAACCGACTGAGCCACCCAGGCACCCCTTCATCACCCTATTTCATTTACCGTATGTTCAATTGCTCCTTACTTTCCATGCACCTGCTTGCACTTTCTACCTGGATCTCTCACAGTGAACTCTTGCTGTTTTCAATTAACAACCCGGTAGATTAGGGTAAGTTTAGAGACAGGTCTGAGAAATTTTGCTATCAGAAATTCTATTAATCTCTATCAAAATTTAGCAACCAAATGTTAGGAGAATACAGTATCTTCTCCACATAAATTCCCCTGATTCAACCCCCAGAATAGGTGTCCTGCTGTTAAAGGGAAATAATAAGTATAATCTATATTTTTCATTTGCTAATTTAATTTATAAAAGCATCATTATGGATTCAGAACAAATTGCCGGGGTAGAGCTAGAAAGTTTCACATCTTATTTGCGATCTTACAGGGAAGTACGCCAGGCTGGAAAGAGTTCTCTATTCTGTGTTGTGGATATGTTTCCACTATCTAGCTTCCATAGGATGGTCTATGAGCCAAAGCAAGTCATAAAGTCATGAAATCTGCACCTGCCAAAGTTTTCATCCCATGTCAGATGAAGATTTTGACTTATCACATGTTGGGCTTCTTGAATCTGTCAGTTCGAATAACGAGCTTCAACTCCCAGGAACTCCCCGTCCAACACGTAGATGGGCCATCATTATCATCCCCATCTTCCTCCTTAGCTCTTCTTGTCTTTCTTACCCTGGCTTACAGCCTGTGCTCTGCTCCAGAAAGCCTGGACACAGCAAGCATGTTTCCGCCACAAAATGCACACGAAGAGTTCTCTCCCACCCTCTCGATCACACTGTATTTAATCCTCTCAAGTTCCTGAAATTGTAACAACACAGTCTGTGTGTTTTGATTCCATTTTCGCGCTATCGACTTTATATTTTGCGCTCAGAAAACGTCTAGAAACAAATTCGACGAAAGATGAACAGTGTTTTTTCCTGGGTGGTGAGATTACAAATTTTGTTTTTGTTGTTTCTGCTTGTCTTTAGGTTCCCAGGACAAAAAAAGAAACTTGGGCCGTAATGATTTGTGTGTGTGTGTGTGCTTTACACAAAATTCACGTCTCATCCAGAAATTGTTCCCAGCAAATCCCCTATCACTCTATTCTGCTTCATCTTCTCCAGTAAGTTTTTAGCCCTCATGTATGTAAATGAAGATTCAAGGAATTTCTGCACAGAAAATCACTAGGTACCCTACACAGAGCTACCAAATTAATAATCACAAACACACCATTTCGATCAGATCATGTTTCTCCTCTAACCTTTTCTTGCTGCCTGTCTGACAAAGCCAAACTCATTCCGGGGCATTTAAATTTCTCTAAATTCTGCTTTCAACATTTCAAAGTTTTCTCCTACTTTTTTTCTGTATAAAAGCCCTGCTCTACCAGAGCTATTTACTCCTACCCAAACCCACGTGGTGCCTTTTTCTTGAAGAGTTAACTTGCTTCACTCACTTAGCATGGCCTTCCCCAACCCTCACCTAATTTCTGGATCATTCTCTCAAACCTCTTAAGGAAAAGAGCCCTCACTGATTCTTTCTCATGCTCCTTCTCTGCATCAAATGAAAGTCTCCCTATGTAAGTGTTTACTGATTAGATCACTCCGTCCCATAGTAAGTTCTTTCCTGCTAACTACACAGGGCTTTATAAGGGATCCTGACATTATACACTTGCATTCCTTACTATCTTCTTTCCCATATAAGACTTATGGTCTAAGGGGCACCTGGGTGGCTCAGTCAGTTAAGCATCTGACTTCGGCTCAGGTCATGACCCCACGGTTCGTGGTTGGAGCCCCGCGTCGGGCTCTGTGCTGACAGCTCAGAGCCTGGAGCCTGCTTCGGATTCTGGGTCTCCCGTGCTTTCTGCCCCTCCCCCACTCGTGATCTGTCTCTGTCCCTCAAAAATGAAATGTTAAAAAAAAATTAAAAAAAAAAAAGACTTGAGGTCTAACATAAGTGTAAGCTTCTTTAAGGTAAGAAAAAAGTCTTTTGTTCATGTTTTTCTCAATGCCTAGTGTGCTGTTTAATATTGACCAGTTGACTATTCAGTGATACAAGATTAAAAGCACTAAAATAAAGAAACAATCATCTGTCTCTTAGGTTAACGTACAAGAGCACCCAGGGCACTGTTTGGCACATAGCAAGCACTCTACAAATGGCAGCTCAGTCATGATAATGATGAGGATGGGATCTTTAGTAGTAGTAGGTCCTGGGCATAAACCCTCAACACTACAAGCATCAAGAATTTACAAGCAGCTGGTACAAATAAAGTTGATAACTCTGGGCTCAAGTGCACATCATGACTACAACAGAGACCCAGAGTGGAGCCGGCTTGGCCATCCCTTGGGATCCCCATGAGCTGAAGAGTTCTGAATTGAATTTATACTCCTTCTCTCAAGGCTGGCTCAGTCTGAAACACTTAAAAACTGCAAGAATGAACCAGATCAGGGAGAACTCTGGTAGATTTTCAAAGAAGACTCATCACTAATATGATGAAGCAGGCTGACGGTATACAGAGAGGTGACCTGAAATGGATATTTACATCTTCGTAGGACAGACTGCTCCTTCTCCCACCAGGGTAACCTTTCCCCCAGTTTGTATAATGAACTCCTCGACCATCCGTCCACAGGAACGTGTGCTCTGAATTCACATCATTCAGCCCAGTCCAGGCATTAAACTTGGAGTCCTTCATGTGATAGGTGAGAAATGCTGAAAGAAAAGTTGCACAAGATACTTTAAAACCTGGGGGGGAAATACTCAACATATGGAAAGTATTCAAAATACAGAATTTTAAAATACTGAATCCATGATTAACATCTTTATTATTTAAAAGTACTTACCATGAAAACAAACACAGTCTAACCTTAAAATCACTTTATCATTTCAGTTTTGTACTTTGGCAAGTTTTGCGTCATACGGGTCTAGGTTCTTCTCCGGGCCAGGGCAGATAGCTGTCCGGGCTGTGCCCCGCCCAATGGCAGTGAGGAAAGGGTGGCTCAAGCCCATCCCATGCACTGCTTTCCGTTTCATACACCCCGATCTGGGGGTGACTGCCTGCCTTCTGCAGGAAGAGGTATTGTTTCTAATTCATACATAGTCATCTTATGAGTTATCGGGTGTCGTGATTTTTTAAAATAAGATGATCTAATTATAATAACTAGGGGGCAAAGAGAGCTCTTAATCCAGAAAATTTCTGAAAATGAAAACTACTTGTCAAAACGAGAAGCGTTAGGCTGTCAAATTCTCGCTACTTTGGGTTTCCGAGCCCAAAGAGCTACCCAATTGAAACTCCTTCTGGGCAGCAACTGCTAGGGGTCAGGGGCCATCCAGTAAGTGTGCTTGGACCCAGGGGGGTAACTGAATGCTAAGCGCTCACGTCATTAGGAGAGAAGATCTAGAACAATTCAGAGAACGAAGAACAAATGTGGCCTTTTGCTTCTTTGCCAATTCTGTGGCAGTGAGAGAGGATGGGGGCAAATATTCAGAAGCTGGAAAAGGCTGAAAGGCACAGGTGCCCCAACCCCTGTCCACTTGCCCTTCCTCACGCCTCCCACACCACGTGGCCACCTTCCACAGCTAGCAACCTCCCAGCCAGGAGTTGTGGTTGCCCAGGTGGATGAACACCGACTCTCCAGAACAATTTCCACACCCTTACGCTTGAACACGACTCCTGAATGCAAAGAGGATACTGACTCACTGTGCACTGGGGTTTTACTAAAAAATGCAAAATAGAGAGAAGCCCAAAGAGACTCAATGATCTGTTTATTCATGAACAAGTAATTCCATGGAAGGGCTACTACTCCATGGTTATTCTGCTGAGTAGCAGAGGCAGTGAGTACTCAGCTCAGAGATTTTTGCTTATTTCTCAACTAAAGGTAAAAAAAAAAAAATTTTTTTTTCTTCCAACATTTTTCAGAGAGAGAAGAGAGCATGGCAAGGTATTTACTTTGGTTTTATTTTATTTTCTAAACAAGATCATAACCTTTCCCAACCCCAACTTGAAATAATGTGGAAAAGAACTAACTACCTGCCAGTGTTTTAGCCCTGACTTCTTTTTCTGCCAACAACCACAAATAAGAATTCAACAACGTGTGCTTGCTTTGCCAGGAATAATGTTATTTTATCTGAAAATTGTTTCCTTCTGCACGTCTCTATTACCCAGGTTCTAATTCTGTTATGCCAGGAATCAGCACTTTGTGGTTAAGAGAAGAAGTCAATTATTGTGTTTCTCCGCCGGGTAGCTAAGCCCAAAATGTGGTAGGCCGGTTAGAGAAATATGAATATTATATTCTTAAAATGTTTTTATTGTGTGCTATGGTTTGACCCTTTTCTTTCCGTGTCTGGAAAGTTGCTGCACTTGACAAAGGTTCTCAGCGAAACCCTGGTTGATTTATCGTATAATATGGTAATATGTTCCAAGAGAGCACACGACAGCCTTTATGGAATAAGGTAAACATTTGAGAGAGTGCCATTTGGGTTCCTGTGTCTTTCTTCTTTCTTATATTTTCTGAGATGTACCATGATTTTGGAAGTCAAAGGATTTCAGAACCAAGAGGGAACTTAGAAATTATCTAGTGCCTCATCTCCCCCTTAACAACCCACAGAAATTCATTCATACAAACATTTATTAAACATCTTTCATGCCATGTACCAGTCAATATGTACACTATATGCTAGAGTCTATAGGATCCAAATAAGAACTTTCCAATGTAAGCATTTTCACAGTCCTTTAGAGAATTCACAAAGCAGCCCATTTAATTAGTTCCTTTTTTTTTTTAATGTTCATTTATTTTTGAGAGAGCGAGCAGGGGAGGGACAGAGGATCCGAAGCAGTGTGCCCAATGTGGGGCTCGAACCCACGAACCTTGAGATCATGACCCAAGCCAAAGTCTGACACTCAACCAACGAAGCCACCCAGACGCCCCTAATCCGTTCTAATTCTTAGAATGGCCTCCCAATTTTGAGCCTAGGCCTATTTCTTTATAGTTGCCATTCATTGGTGTTAAATCTTCCTTCCAGAAGCACACGGGTCCATATCCTGTCTTTTTCAGGCTGTGAAAGATGAAGGTCTTTCAAACATGCCTCACTTGCTGCCTACGGTGGCTTCCAAATCCTCCAGCAATTTGGTTTCTTCATCTGGCTGGCCTGTCAGTGGCCAGCATCCTCCTTAAAGTGGTGGCTCACTTATTTAACTTAGTATCTATTTCAGGTAAGGTGGCCATGAAGAGACCATGCGAAAGTAGTCAAGTGTCTTTCTCTTGTCAACAATATAAGTTTTAACAATCCGCTCTATGGATATGATGCGTTTTTCCCTTCATTGTTCTTCAAAGCAGTTGTTTATCCTCATGTTTTATTAAAAATTTTTTCTCAATTTGTTCAAAGTTCATATCTAAAAATTAGTTTTAGTGCATTTTAAAATGTTTTTTATTGATGTTTATTTACTTATTTATTTATTTAAAATTTTTTTTTAAGGTTTATTCATTTTTCAGAGACAGAGAGACAGAGCGTGAGCAGGGGAGGAGCAGAGAGAGAGGGAGACAGAATCTGAATTCAGACAGGCCTGGAGCCTGCTTCAGACTCTGTGTCTCCCTCTCTCTGCCCCTCCCCTGCCCGCACTCTCTCTCTCTCTGTCTCAAAAATAAATAAACGTTGGGGCGCCTGGGTGGCTCAGTCGGTTAGGCGTCCTACTTCAGCTCAAGTCATGATCTCACTGTCTGTGGGTTCAGGCCCCACATCGGGCTCTGTGCTGACAGCTTGGAGGCTGGAGCCTGTTTTGGATTCTGTCTCCCTCTCTCTCTGTCTCTGAAAAATGAATAAACCTTAAAAAAATGTTTTTTAAATAAATAAATAAGTAAATAAACATCAATAAAAAAAAACATTATAATTTCCATTTACTGCTCTAGGGGTAGTTCTAGGAGTGAACTCTCTAGGAGTTAATTTTAACAATTTTCCATTTCACTCCTAGAACTACTCTCTACTTTGGCTCTTTGGGGAACAAACTGGCTTGGTGGAAAAAGAATAGCATCTAAGTGGGAAGAGCCAGTTTGATTCCCAACCCTCCTGCTTACCAGCAGACTGCCTGAACACCAATCACAAACGGGCTGATGATAACCTACTTCACAGAGTTGTCATTAACAATGAAAAGGGACTTTTTTTGTTTTTAATTTGAGAGAGAGAGAGAGCATGCATGAGAGCAGGGGAGAGGGGTAGAGGAAGAGAGAAAGAAAGGGAATCTTAAGCAGGCTCCATGGTGAGTGTGCAGCCTCATCCGGGTCTCAATCCCACAACGCTGGGATCACGACCTGAGCTAAAATCAAGAGTAAGAGGCTCAACCGACTAAGCCACCCAGGTGCCCCAAAAGGGACTTTCTATGTTAAATGCCCAGCAGGCTCCCTACAACTGAAAAATAGTTCTCCATATGTGTTTGGGTTTTCTCCCCTGCCTCGTCAAAAACCAAAATATCATTTACTATCATCAGCGGGAAAAGGTTACATATTGAAGCGCATCACTGATTGTACAATGGTCTGCATACCTTGTTCTTTGTCACTGCGGATCGATACCAGATTTCCCCCAAATCCTATGCAAGCTTTTCGTGCCTCTTGCCAATTTTTTCTTTCTTCTTCAACAAATCCAAAGATTTTGAAACACTTGGAGGGAAGACAAAAATAGGGACTAAGTCAAGATAATAGTGTTTGCCCTAAAGAAATTTAAATTATTCATGCAGATCGACGCTAAATATAAATTTTCTCATCACCCAACAGAGATCCAGAAGGTTAAGTTAGTTTCATCACCCACGGACTTCCCTTGCAAAGTGTTTTTTCTTCCTTGTAACAAAGGGCACGTCTATCTGGATCCTTCAAGTATACTCTCAATTTCCACAGGGAATTTGACACAGGAACCTTCATCTATTCTTGCCTAAAATTTTCTCAAGGGACTAGGTAAGCGGAAGTTAACTTTCAGCTGAAAAGTTTGCACTGTCACTCTCCACATCGATCGATGCCAAGACTACCGCTAATTGTTTTAGTACCTTGTTATTGTAAAAATTCCAGCCTTCCTTACAACCTCCTGGGACTGCAGGCACGGTAGGAATGACCGTGGCATTGATGCTGCTGTTGTGCCGCTGGCAAATGAAGGCATTTGGATAACCACAATTAATGTCATTCCAAAACCCTGGCAGAGGACAAAATAACTAAATTAGATTTACATATTTGCATTTAAAAACACTCTTTTTTAAATAAAATGCCTTATGTTTTGTAAGGATTCTCAGAAATGGCTTAGATTACAACACCATTTTTACACAAGTAACTAGAAAGATCTATGCCATACCCTTTTGTTCTTTCACTTAAACTAACAATAGTTCAGCTTTATTTTATTTTATTTTGTTGTTTTATTTTAGAGAGAGAGAGCACAAGCAGGAGAGAGGGGCAGAGGGAGAAAGAGAGACAAAGAATCCTAAGCAGGCTACCCGCTCAGCATGGAGCCTGATGTGGGGCTTGATCCCACAACCCTGGGATCATGACCTGTGCCAAAATCAAGAGTCACACACTTAAATGACTGAACCACTCAGGCGTCCTGATAATAGTTCAACTTTATGGAGAGATTCCTATGAGCCCAGAATAAACTTGATGTTGCAGATATATTATCTAAACAGCCATTAACAGCTAAAGATAATTATCTAATTGTATCTAAACTTATAGATACCAAGCATTTGTTTAGTGGTTTAGAAACATCATCTCTTTAATTCTCTCAACAACACACAAGTTCTGGTCACTATTCTCATTTTATAGACAAAGATGTGGAGAGAGATAATGGAGACAGATAAACCCTCTGGATATTCTGCTCAAATCAAAACATAAAAAAAAAAAAAACGTTTCCTAAAATAAGTGACAAGATAGTGTCCTTTATTAGAGCACATGGGAAGCACACATTCTCCTCGCCAACTAAGCCAACATTCTCCTCGCCAACTAAGCCAACTAACAGTTACGCCGCTGAGACTTAAAGTATTTCTTCTGCTTTTCTTGCCTGACGTAAGGGCACAACTTGCTACTTTTAGGCTAGGGATGTAGCAAAAGACACATGGCACCATGGGGCAGATTCAAGATGGTGTTTATGTTGTCTACCTGAATTTGAATACATGGTCACACAATTTTCATCGTCGTTTGCAAAATTTGGTTCACCTGTGGCCCAAGACACATAATCCACTTTGCTTCCGTCCATCCAACTGAAAGAGAAAATTCAGGCCCTTAGCAATAATAATCCCAACATCGGGATAACTGGTTACAGCCTAGCGTGAGGGAACACCTGAGTCAGTGAAGATGCACAGAGCACAGGATTGGAAGCAAACAGAAGAGAGGATTCTAGAAAGACTAGCGGAAAAACTCTGAGGAGCCGGTGATTCCCGGGCCATTGTGCTCCTCTGCGGCAACCCAGGGCTTTGGACAGTCTGTCTTCTTTTCCCTCCCTGGAAGAAGCTACCTTTAGTCTTGAAGCGAGAGAGGAAATGGAGATCCCAGTTGCTCTGGAAGCAGCCAGAAGCAAATATCTCTCGCAGTGCTGATTAGACAGGATTCCCACAAAAGAAAACCACCCATAGAGAGAGACGGATCATTGAGACTTTCTCGGTAAGGCCCATTCTGTGATTTTTGTGTTTATTCTAGGTTTCTCCCAGGGTATGCAGGCCAATGCTTATTTTATATGAATTACAGAAATTCAGAGACTGTTAGCTGGGAAGAGAGCAAGAGATCATCGAATCCGACCCTCTCATTTTAGAGATGATTAAAACAGATGCTTGTCCAGGGGCACCTGGGTGGCTCAGTCGCTTAAGCGTCCGACCTCGGCTCAGGTCATGATCTCACGGTTTGTGAGTTCGAGCCCTGCATTGGGCTCTGTGCTGACAGCTTGGAGCCTGGAGCCTGCGTCTGATTCTGTGTCTCCTTCTCTCTCTGCCCCTCTCCCACTTGTGCTCTATGTCTCTCAAAATATAAGTAAATGTAAAAAAAATAAATAAATAAAACAAAAACGGGGGCTTGTCCAAAGAAGCATCAAACATTTCTGATCTTTAAAATTAAGGAGTGTGAGTTTGGGTCTCTATTTACTCAAAAATGGCAATAAGGGTCAGGCGGAACATATGTGGCTAACACGTCTGCACACGAGCCAGGAAGACATATCTGTTCTTCAAACTTAGGAGAACATGTGTATTCATGAACAAGGAAAGAAACCCCAAAAATGTGCTAATTTCCTCCCTCTCGTAGCTTTTCCTGGCCCCTGTATCTAATGGAAAACAGTACAGTCATTCCTTTGAAAGGAAAGCATTTCATGCAGTTGAAAGGGTATTTCAAAGTAGGGCTGTTAAAGCAGTGAGTGGGGCGACATAGAAGGGCGGTTTAATTCTGTGCACCACGGATGGTCCAAGTGGGAATCATAATTTTAACGGTAAAGTCGGTATTCATATACGCAGCACGTATCTCCTTAGCAGGTGACTTACTAACATGGGATGACATCCTAAAACAAAAATAGGTGGAGTTTTGCAAGATTAAATCAGACTTTGAATTGTTTACTTGAGAATTATGATGTTCAAAATATTTAACTGGATTTTAAGAAATTCTTTTGCTTTCTTTTTAAGACGCTTTTTAGATTGAGAGCTCAGCAGGATTTTTTTTATAGATATATATATATACATCTTTATTTTTTATTTTTTTTAATATATGAAATTTATTGTCAAATTGGTTTCCATACAACACCCGGTGCTCATCCCAAAATATGCCCTCTTCAGCCCATCACCTACTCAGCAGGATTTTTAAAAATGCGTTCAGCAAAGCCAAAGTCTCAAAATAACTGTGAGATGTTTATCAGATCCTCCTCTGAAGCAAAGTTGTCTTTATTTTGATATACTTACATAAACTTTTTATCCAAGCTGATCAATAAGCCAATAAAATATGCTGGTTGTGCATCATTCCTGTTTACCTAAAAGATGGAAGTTGACATATAGTTCAATCCATACTTATGTAATAAGAAAATTCTTAAACAAAACCTACTTAGTAATGAGGCAGCCCATTTGGGTTGCTTTCTAAGGAGGGATTCATGCAGAAATTTTGTGGTATATTCAAAGTTACGTTTTTCATAGAAATAGAAAGAAAAATATTGGGGCACTTGGCTGCCTCAGCCAGAAGAGCATGTGACTGACTCTTGATCTTGGGGTCCTGAGTTTGCACCCCAAATTGGGGGTAGAGATTACTTCAATAAACTTTTCTAGTTTTTTTTTTTCACTTAAAAATTTTTTTTTAATGTTTATTTCTTTTTAAGAGACAGAGAGACAGAGCATGAGCAGGGGAGGGAGGGGCAGAGAAAGAGGGAGACACAGAATCCAAAGCAGGCTCCAGGCTCTGAGCTGTCAGCACAGGGCCCAGCATGGGGCTCGAACCCATGAACTGTGAGATCATGACACTAGCCAAAGTTGGACACCGAATGAGCCACCCAGGCATCCCTTAAATTAACTTTAAAAAAAAAAAAAAGAAAAAAGAAAGGGGTGCCTGGGTGGCTCAGTCAGTTGAGCGTCCAACTTTGGCTTAGGTCATGATCTCGCAGTTCATGGGTTTGAGCCCCACATCGGGCTCTGTGCTGACAGCTCAGAGCCTAGAGCCTGCTTCAGATTCTGTGTCCCCCTCCCTCTCTCTCTGCCCCACCCCTCCTTGTGCTCTGTGTCTCTCTGTCATTCAAACATGAATAAACATTAAAAATTTTTTTAAAAAAGAAAAAGAAAAATATGCATACTATATATGAACCTGAATTTATAAAGCAAATACCTTCAGTCATTTTCTGCAATAGCAAATGCCTATAGTAATTAGGTTGTTGGAGATATTCTTTAAAACAAAGTAACCATTTGGTACTTTGCATCTAAGGAAAGACTTTGTCCACATATATATTTATTTGTGCAATATTAGGAAATGTCCTAAAAAGTTCAAACCAAAATATATCCACAAAGATAAAGATAGGTCAGACTACACTGGAATAGCTTTGTAAGCAAATGATTTTTTATTCTTTCATTATATTCAACTTATTTTTATGAGGTCATTCATTTCTGTTATGGCCACCACCCACCTCTCCTCTGGCATTCATGTCTTCCCCTGACCTGAGAAACTTGAAATTTAGCCCCTCATTTGAAATTGTACCACAGGGTACCAGTAGTGGATATTATCTTTGCTTATCACATGTCACTGTTTCATTCTGAAATTAATCGTATTCTTACATATTTCCATAGAAACTTCTTTTTACTTTCACTCTGAATAGAAACAAGATCACCGAAGTTCCTCCTGCAAAATGCTCGGGCGTTGTCCATGGTCTCCTTTTCTTTGCTAAAGTAATACTGGTAGTCTTTGTAGATAACCCACCCATCTTCGGTGACTGGCGGATCTGAAAAAGGAACGGAAAAGGGTGATGAATTTTCCCTCAACAAATTCAAGAATCTCGTACGTGTGCTGCACCAAAGTAAAAAGGGCAGAGTAGCTTTGTCAGAGGTATCAGCAAGTCTGAGAGCCCAGAATAAGCAGGATATTTATGCCCAACACAGACTGAATTACCTAAGGGCAGAGATCCACTCTGCACCAGATCTGGAACTCTATCTTCTCCATTAAGTCCTATGTATCATCATTGGGTAAAAGAACTCCCAGGGCTACTTTCATCAAAGGGATCACATAGCAAACAACTTACATACCTGAACCTATGATGTTCTGAGTTCAATAAGTGAAAGCTGTGAGAAATCAGTTGCATTCTTATACACCAATAATGAAGCAACAGAAAGAGAAATCAAGGAATCGATCCCATTTACAGTTGCACCAAAACACATAAAATACCTAGGAACAAATCTACCCAAAGAAGTGAAAAATCTTGATTAAAATCATGGTTGATCATGATTAAATTCAGGGTCTTGAGATGGAGCCATTATCCTAGATTATCTGGGTGGGCCCTAATGTAATCGCAAGTATCCTTAAAGAGGGAGATCTGACTACAGAAGAAGAAAGCCATGTGACAAAAGAAGCAAGATTGCTACATTGCTGGTTTTTCAGGGTGCAGGAGGGGGGACACAATCTAACTTCGAGGGATGCCGTTCTAGAAGTTGGTAAAGACAAGGAATCAGATTCTCCCCTAGAACCATGGGAGGAAGCATGGCCTTGCCAATTTTGGCCCAGTGAAACTGAGCTCCTGTTTCTGACCTCCAGACCTGTAAGGGGGAATAAATGTACTTTTCTTGAAGCCACCAACTTTGTGCTAATTTGTTACAGCAGCCCTGAGGAACTAATAGAGTACCAAAGAGAAAACCTGGGCCCTTGGGTTGGATTCAAGAGCCCTTGAGCCAGCATATTAAAATACTTTGCTTTTGTGCCTATGAGCATTTGTCTGGAGGAAAGGATCCATACTCCCACAAGGTTCTCAGAGATATTAAGAACTCTGTTCTTCCTGGGTGAAGGAAAGGAAAGACCAAAAAAGGCTATCAGTGTGGAGATCACGAAATAAGGAAACACCTACTGTCTTGAGGAGCTGGTGTTGGCTCAGGTTTTGGGGTTTGTCCTGGAAAACAAAAGAAAACCAGATTATAAAGTGTGCGTGAACTTCCTCAATCATATCTCCTTCTAATTTTCCTATTTTCGTGGGTCAAAACAGTTTAAAATGTAGCTCTTCCTTCTCTCCCTCTCTTCTACTCCTCAATTGCCCTAGCATGTTGTAGAGGAGGAGAATGAAGGCTAAGAGAATTAGTACAGTAATAGCTACTAGAAATTGGAAGACACTTTTCAGACCCAACAAATAGTGTCATCAAAAGGGAAGAAAGGAACACGAGTTTTAGAATCAGAAAACCTAGTTTCAAACCAAACTGGGGTTTAAATTGCCTACCTTCAACTCTGTCAACTGCTAAAAGGAGTTAGTAGTATGTGTAAAGAGGTAGAATAAATTATTTGCATTATTGGTATGTAGAAGATATTTAATAAATGTTAGGGTGACAGTTACACATCTTATAATGAGCTGTGGACTTACTTAAAATTTCATTATTTGAAACCATTAAAGATACACTATTTACTTATAAAATGTTTTTTTCCCAAAGAATATTATGTTTATTAAATGTATCTTATCCTAAAAGTTAAATGAAATATTTTTCTTTCCAAGGAGTTAATGATATATCTGGACTTTGTTGGAATCTGATAAAAGGAATCAGGTTACCCAGCTTTTGGCTTAATGTAGTTAACATCTGGAAGAACAGAGTTACTAATAACATGTAAGGAAACTTACGTAGTCATTGGTAGCTAGGAGACTTCTAAAGAAAAACTGGCCACTCTTTATTCCTCTACTCTGAAAACTTTGAAAGCACTCATCTATGCAGGAGTGAGGAAAACAAGCAGACAGCACGAGAGCAACCCAGGGTCTCTAGCAGTGGAGTTGGGACAGTAGCCGAGGTTCTCCAACAGCAGAGGGCAATGTGGTTCCACAAACTGTTTTAAAATGAGGAAGATTATGTATATTGTGGTTCAAGGGAAGGTCTGTTTGTTCCTTTATCTTAACAGAAGAACCTGGATCCTCTGACCTCAATGCCTGACTTGGATATGTGGAACTTTCTGAGTCCCAGATCATGACTTAAAGTATGCACTGATACTTTTTGACAATCATAAACATAGTGGCTATAATAGCATCAGGGCCTCAAAATGGTGTTTGTTCTTTGTGTTGAATATTTATTTAAGAAATCAACATTTAGAATATTCAGACGTTGGGAAACTTTTACCTACTGGATGGCTAACATAGGTCAGAGGGTGAATATACCAAAGAAGAAACAGCATGTGCATTACTCTACTTACAGAGTAGAACGCCCACCCACTCCCACCCCTGTAGAACCTGAGCCAGAATCACAGCTCGTGGGAACTATTTTAGAGGACGTGACTGTCATCCAGGATTCCCGGGTGGCCTTTTGATCTTCTGTTCCTTTGGAACATTTATCTGTGCTCAGTGACTTCATTCTTATCCTGTGAAATGATGGCCCCTGCCAGTTCCCTTATTTGGTTATTTTGTCTGTTTGGTTCTGCTAATAAAAGGAAAACACTGGGATATCAGGAGGTTAGTTCTCCAGTGTGAGACAGAATAGAGGACAGGTTACCATACCTTTTTGTATCTGGCAAATCCAGTTGTTAAGATGTTCACAGTTAATATCATTCCAGGACATACCAGAGTCACCTTTCAACTCACCACAGTATTCAACATTTTGATAATTATTAGGTTCTCCATAAGCCCAATTTTCATATGAAACCTATGTCAGAAACATTACATTGCAATCATTAATTACGTAAGTCATTTAAATCAGGCCATTGACAATCATTTATCTAAACGAAAGAAAGGGAAGGTATATTAACATTTTTTAATCCATCCACTTTTTTTGCAATAGCTTTGTTTTGAAAGCAAGGTTTATGAAAATGGATTGGAAAGAAATAGCTTTCACTACATGGAAACTTTCAAAGCTGAATAGAATATGCTATTATTATAACATTTTCTTCGGTCTTATAGATAGAATGGATCCAGGGCCTTGAAAGTGGGATTTCTATATAGAAAAAAAACAGCAAAAAAGCTCCACTTGTCAGTATTGGGTGTTCCTAAATCTCTAACCCATTCTTAAGTGGTAATATTTCAGTGTGACGTTGGAAACTTTCTCTTTACAGGTAGGATAGAGAAATATAATTAGTTTTTATAATAAAAGAAAAAGACTTACGAAATGCCGTTAACAAAGCTACATAACTCCGCCTAAAAGAACAGTGGAAATAAATGGAGGGCTGGGTGTAGAACCCCTTGCAGGTTTCAGTGTAGAATCATACCCAACAGAGTTTTAGGCTAAGCATTTTCCAGAAATATCAATATGAAATCCAAGTGTCAGTGGAGCTGTCAAAGAAATCACCTTACTCAAGTGCCTTGAAAAGTTGCTGATGGGTTATAAGAGGAGGTAGAACTGAAATTACACAAAATCACTTCCTTGGATGACCAGACCACTAAATACTGCCAACACGTGTCACAGCCTCACACTTCCCCATTCTTAGGAATGGGGAAGGCTGACAAGGCCCAATGGTTATTAATGGATTCTCAAAAATTGTTTCCAGATCTCTTGCTCTATAAGAAGCTATAAAACACTCAACTTTTTATATTAAGTTTAAAATTTTAATTCCAGTATAGTTAACATACAGTGTTATATTTGTTTTGGGTATACAATATAGTGACTCAACAATTCTATACATTATTCAGTGCTCATCATGGTAAGTGCACTCCTAATCCCCTTCACCTATTTCACCCACCTCCCTCCCCTCTAGAAACCATCAGTTTGTTCTCTATAGTTAAGAGTCCATTTCTTGATTTGCCTCTCTCTTTTTTCCTTTGCTCATTTGTTTTGTTTCTTGAATTCCACATATGAGTGAAATGATATGATATTTGTCTTTCTCTGACTGACTTATTTCAGCCAGAATTATATTCTCTAGCTCCATTCATGTTGTTACAGAGGGCAAGATTTCATTCGTTTTTATGGCTGAATAATATTCTGGAATTTTATGGCTGAATAAACATAAATGTTGATGGGCACTTGGGCTGCTTCCATAGTTTAGCTACTGTAAATAATGCTGCAATAAACACAGGGGTACAGGCACACCTATGAATTAGTGTTTTTGTGTTTTGGGGTTAAATACCCAGTAGTGCAATTACTGAATTATATGGTAGTTCTATTTTTAAGTTTCTTAAAAAATATTTATTTTGGGGGAGAGCACAAGCCACGGGGGGGCAGAGAGAGGGGGACAGAGAATCCAAAGCAGGCTCTGTGCTGACGGGAGGGAGCCTGATGTGGGGCTCAAACTCAAAAAATGCAAGATCATGACCTGAGCCAAAGTCTGACACTCAACTGACTGAGCCACCCAGGTACCCCTATTTTTAGCTTTTTGAGGATCGTCCATACTGTTTTCCACAGTGGCTGTATCAGTTTGCATTCCTACCAACAGTGCACAAGGGTTCCTTTTTCTCTGCATCCTCACCAACACTTGTTTAAAACTCGATTTCTGGGGCACTTGGGTGGCTCAGTTGGTTGAGTGTCTGACTTTTGACTCTGGCTCAGGTCATAATCCCAGGGTCGTGAGATCAGACCCCATATCAGGCTCCATGCTCAGCTTGCTTAAGATTCTCTGTCTTTCTCCCCCTGCCCCTCTCCCCCACCCATGCTCTCACTAAAAAATAAAAATAAAATAAAAATTTAAAAACACCAAACTTTTAAGAAGTTTAACTACTTGCACACCAATTTTGCATGATAGAATGAAAGCATTATTTTATTCAAGCTACCTAAATGAGTTTTCTAAAAAATTTTTTAAATCCAGCCAGTTATGCTTATACCTTGGGTGAACAGAACTAAATTAGGGCAGGGGCAGAATAATGATCCTAGAATTGGATTTATTTTTGCATAGAAAAATGTTACTAGCTATCATAAAAGCACGTTTCACCAAAAACTTGGATTAAGCCAAAGGGTAACATCAAAATAAATACATGATAAAGTGAGAAAACAATGTATCAAATCAAATTACTCACAGGAGAACCGTCACTCCAAACAAAGCCCTCTGAAGGACTTCCATACGTAAGTCCCAACCAAAACAGTTCATGGTACGTCCCGGTAGCCCTGCAATTTACAAGACATAAAGAGAGCTCATACTATTGGATGAAACAAGTCTGGTTACTTAACGAGATTTCTATGGTTACCTAATGAGACAAATATGAGAGCTAATCAAATTTGAAAGTTGTCTTTGAAACCTAAATTAGTACACAGGTAAAAAGATTCAATGACTGTAAGCAGTATGCAACTGTGTGTTTTGGTACAGCCCATGAATATCCTCAAAAGGAGCCACCACTTGAGAACATATCATTATAAAGCACTGCAAGAAAGTCATTCATTTATTCACTTAATAACATGTATTGAATGTCTTGTACTTTTCTAGAGTAATTCATCACAGGATTTATATCGATAAAATTAAAGCATTCGTAAGTGAAACTAGATAAAAAAAAGGTCCTATGGATTTGGGATATAATACAGCCACTCAAGGTAGCATTATGAGTCAACAATTTCAGAAATGTAAGACTTTTCTCAACATCAGAGCATCAAATAGGTAAAAGGAATATTATATACAAAAGACACTTACGCTATCAATCGCCATATTGCTTGCTGTTCCTCTTTATTATTGATACTAGCTAGATCACCACCCAGAGCTTTACAAAAATCTCGAGATTCAAACCATGTTTTCTTCTCGTGTTTTCCTTTTGCAAACAGCTAAAGATGATACAGTTTCAGAAGTTATTTTATACTTCATAGCTTATCAAATCAAGAGAAATAATTATTTACTTTTGATGAGATTTCATTTTATAGAAAGACACTGCTATGGTGTAAAACAATGTAATTCTCTTGGTTGAAAATCAGTGTAGGAGTAAGTATTTGGGTAACAAAACATGTGGGGTGGTTTTGTTGAGAAAACCTTAGAAAATAAAAATACTTCATAGCACAGAAGAAATTAGATTAAAGTCACAGAAGTTTGATGCGTTTGGCAGAATTAATTTGGTTAGATGGGAAAAGTAGCATTGAAATGAGAAAGAAAAAAAAACACTTTTGATACAGGAAAAGTAAGGAAAGAAAACTTCAAAAAACAAAAATTGTGGCATAGTTTGCTATCCTGCCTAGCTTGAACAAACACCTGACAGTCTCAATATTTCATTGCCGGTGTCTTTTACAATGGCCTTGTCTTTTTTTCCTTACAGCTGCATTAAATTTTAATAGATTATATGAGTTAGGGAATATCTTGTATTATCCAGAGGGCTACAGTGAAATGGAATTCCAGACTAAGAAATACCTGTCAGTACGCAAATAGTATAGGAGTCCGTTGTATCCATCAACTTTTATAATTTTCATTCACTATTTCTCATGAGTCATGCTCCCCACCATTACAGGCTTGTGGGAAATGGGGTTGGCTTCCAATGGACTAGGGCTGCCCAGCCATCACCAAGCAACCCAAGGCAATCTTCACCTTGACCCTAACTTGAGCTCTCTGGACAAAAGTGCCTTGAGCAAGCTTCCACATCATTAACTCCCAAGACTCTGTGGGCACTGCAACCTGCTAGACTATGATATAAGACTTCGTTTTCTTAAATAAATTTACTATCACCTGAATTTTATTAATAGGTCCCACATCTTAATATGTACAAAGATCGTCTATATATTTCCAAACAAACCTACCTAAGCACCTCTAAAACTATATAATTTTCTAATGAAGCACATATTTCAATGTGTTGAATATCCACCAGGATAGCATCTCTACCAGAACCCTCATTCACTTCCCAGCTCTGGAGAACTCTGCCACTTCTCGCAAAATCCTGCTACAAATCTCCATGGCCTACCACCCCCAGGTGAATGGCTGTGTATAGGACGAGCCTGGCCTGTGTGTAGTAAACCAAAAGTTTCCAGATGCAACAATGAACACCCGATTTGCTTTGTATTAGTCCTCAATTAACCCATTTCCAAAATCCTCTCTTGTCTTGGCCCAATGCATCCCCTTCTATGTAAATTGTGCATTTAGCCCTGACCTGCTAATCAGGATTGAACAAGTATTTAGCAATCTCCACTGCCAGTAGTGGGAATGACTAACCCAACTACCCACACCCCTTGAGTTACAGAAGACTAAACAGCCTCATTCTGATACACATTAGTAATTCAAGTTTTCCCTCAGCCTTACCTAACTGTCTTACAAGGCACACCATGGCCACATGCGACCAAAGGGTCTGAATAAAAGAGGTCCTGGGAGTGGGACGCTAAAGAACAATATCATTAAGGGGTAGAAAGGCACATTTCTGTATGTGACCAAATCTAACTTTCTCAAGAAAGGATATGACTTACAAGAGTGAGAGAAAAAAAAAAAAAAAAAAAAAGACCCAAATGCATAATTCACTGAGGTTTTTGTCTGTTTGTTTTGGTCAACTTGACTGCATAAGGAGAAAATGGACGGTGTGAACTTGGAAGGTATAAAATGAGAGCAGGATATCAACTCATCATTTAAAGGACACTGAACAGCCACGTGCCCCTACTCAGTAATGCTCTCATCGCCCATCGGGCATAACAACCGGGGGAGGGGGGGCTAAGTCACAACGATGGAGCATCACCTCCTAGATGACCATTTGGCATTAATGTAGACTCATTTATCAGTGCAATTACCTAAGAGCTTGGGCTCTGAGACCAGGGCAAAATGGGACGTGATGGGATAGCATGAGGGGAAACAGACATTTTCATGAAAAGTGCAAGCTCAGAGGAGGGTAAGGCAGCCTGGGGGGGGGGGGGGGGGGGGACAGTGGGAGGGTGACGAAGCAGAGCACGTGAGTCGTGTTTGCAGCTCTAAATGCAACCGGTCATTAGCATGTACCCGAGGAGAGCTTTTGAAAACAGAGAAGCCCAGCTCCCCTTCCAGATTCAGAGAATTAGACTTTCTACAGGTAGAGCCTGAGCACTGCGGTTTGGGGTTCCGTTTTAATTCCTCGCGTGACTTTTGAGGCTGAAACACAGTCCACGTTCTTTCTTAGCTTAGCAGATGACAGTCACCTTGAAACACAAGCTCGTTTTACTGCTGGCGCCCCATTCCTCCGGACATTTGGGTTCGGGAGTTGTCGTGGGCTCTGGCGGGCGAGTCACTCCCTCGGCCCAGTGTTTGCACACAAATTTTGCTTTCTCTTCACATCTCAAAACATCCCACAAGCCCCCTGCAACTCCAGTTCTCATGGCGACACATCCTGCTTTTCGCCCTGTATTCAATACATAAAGGAAAATTCACTTAGCAGGAGCTACTGACGGCCGGCCCCGCTCGCAGGTCAAACCCGAGGGTCACCCAGGGCCATATACTCCTCAGGTGAAGAGAAAATATAGAGGAGAAATTACGGCCACATTTGGCAACTCCTTTCTACTATTTTGAACTGTTGGTGACCTTTTATTTGTGTGGCCAAAATCCCTAACAGAATTATGAGCTCAGACGTCAGGGTTTTGATAGCATTTCGTGTTTCTAACATCGGGCAGGGTGCCCCCCACGTAGATACTTAATGATACAATAATTTTAGTAGAACAAAATGTACCATAATGGCAAAAACAGGGGGTTCATGGGTTTTTTTTTCTTTTTTTAAGAAAACGTTTGTAAGAGTCCCCTCCTCCGCCCCACAGGCCTTGGAGGTCTCTCAGGACAGAAATTCATCACACACTTCAAAGGGAGACACAAGTGAGCTAGAGATTTTTGTTATTCGTTGAATACTCAACTACCCTTGAACTTGCTTCCTTATCTTACAAGGCAAATATCACCACCTACTTTACAGAGTAGTGATGAGTGCCAGCTTTCAAGGATAAAAAAAGCATAGACAATGGGGACTATAATCAGCTTAATACTTTATAAATCTGTTTTACAGGTGTGATTATTTCCAAATAGTAATTCATTCAGAAAGAACTTTGAAAATAGTAGGAGTCTTTTTTGGAGTGAGATGTTCTCTTATTGTTCTTTTAACGGACATTAAGCGTCTAGAGAGAAATCTCAAAGTTCTGGGGAGGCGCATCTTTTTCACAACATTTTCTCTAAGATCTCTGATTCCCTATGGCTCTGATTTCATTTATTTTTATTCCCTAGGGACATTCCAGGATTAAGCTTTCAGGGTCCCACTGCTGAAGGAGCAACACGAGGAAAATTAAAGAGTAGGGCCTAGGGGCGCCTGGGTGGCGCAGTCGGTTAAGCGTCCGACTTCAACCAGGTCACGATCTCGCGGTCCGTGAGTTCGAGCCCCGCGTCAGGCTCTGGGTTGATGGCTCGGAGCCTGGAGCCTGTTTCCGATTCTGTGTCTCCCTCTCTCTCTGCCCCTTCCCCGTTCATGCTCTGTCTCTCTCTGTCCCAAAAATAAATAAAGAACGTTGAAAAAAAAAAAAAAAATTAAAAAAAAAAAAAAAAAAGAGTAGGGCCTAGAAGTAAAAATTACCATTACCACTCCGACCGATACTTAACAACAACAACAACAACAACAACAACAACAACAACAACAACAACAAAAGTGTATGGTCAGCTCTTATTCTCCTGCCCAGTTAATTTAAAAATAAACTGAAATCGTTGGGGCTCCTGGGTAGCTCAGTCAGTTAAGCATCTGAGTTCAGCTCAGGTCATGATATCCCAAACGTGAGCTTGAGCCCTGCATCTGGCTCTGCACTGACAGCTCGGAGCCTGGAGCCTGCTTCGGATTCTGTGTCTCCCTCTCTCTGCTCCTTCCCCCACTTGCACTCTCTCTCTCAAAAATAAATGAAGATTACCCAAAAAAAAGGTTTTTTTTAATAAAAATAAACTGAAATCGTATTGTTTTCAGAACATTCAAGAACTCACCAAGAATCACACTATCCAAATTACTGTCCTATTTTCCTTATTTGTCAATAATTTGAGAATACAAATTAAAAGAACTTCTGAAGATCAGGATTTATTAAGCCACGTAGTAAATCCAGGTGCTTGAGCGAACAGTCTTGCTTTAGCGTTTAGCCCAGATACAACAAAACATTGGGCATGCGGCATTTCTGCGCGGTGTCATGCCCCTGAAACATACTAATATTTCCACTCATCTCTGCAAGGCCAAATTTTAAATCTCTTTAATATAGTTTTAAGTTTACAAACATAAGTTAACTGTCTGGAACATCTGTGGTTATTTAGGATTTCATAAATATTTTTCAAACAGAGCAATACCAGACAACTACTGGTTTTACCTTCCCTGTCTTCTTAGACGACTGTGAACTAATTAGAAATTTTAGGGGCGCCTGGGTGGCTCAGTCAGTTAAGCGTCTGACTTCAACTCAGGTCATGATCTCACGGTCAGTGAGTTCGAGCCCTGTGTCGGGCTCTGCGCCGACAACTCAGAGCCTGGAGCCTGTTTCAGATTCTGTGTCTCCCTCTCTCTCTGATCCTCCCCCGTTCATGCTCTGTCCCTCTTGGTCTCAAAAATAAATAAACGTTAAAAAAAAATTTTTTAAGAAAATTTTAAGAAAGAAAGTAAAAGCAAAAGAGAATGAAATACAAAAATGTCGCAAGCACAACTAATCTACATAGTATATTTGGAAAGGTACATGGAGGGCTAATAGGCTTTGCCCCATGGACTTGTAGGGTGAATGAAATCCTCACCTCCAAGCAATGCTCATACCTGGCATATCTGAATTCCAGTGGGTGAACTGAACCTTTTCCTCAATGGTCCATTGAAAGGTGCCTTTGTTTTGTACATCTGAAAGTCCTGTCCAAAAATATCTTTCAGGCCTCAATCCAACCAAACTAGTTAGAAACGCTTGTTCATATCTTAAAAGAAAAAAAATAACTAAAATTTAGAAATGTGAATTTTTCCAAACAACAACACGAAAAGCATGTCAATTACATATGTGAGCTATGATTTAGTTGGTACTTCAAACATACTGTGTTTTAAGTTATATGCCATTTAAATTATGCAAATTTCTACTAAGGAAACGAGGGGGGACTATCATGGAGGTGAGTGAATAAAATCAAATATACTCAAATCATTTCTGTCCACTCCTCACCAGCCCCTCGGCCCCTCCTCAAAATCTAAGAGAATTCTGCAAAGGCAAAGGAGAAAACTACAGCATTCTCAGATACACTGTTTAAAAAAGTAGTCCACTTTCCAACTATTTCAAATGCCTGACACAGTTCTTGGGTAAGTAAATCCCGAGGTCGTAACGTTATCAAAGATGACACAGACAGAAAAATCCGTGTGGATTACCCCTCAAATTTTATTCTCTTCCCTCAGGTCTGAAACAGAAGAGAAAACTATTGAGGAATACAGAGATGCAGAGATTCGATCTGTAGAAAGAAGTAGGAGAAGAATCACAATTTCCAAAGGTTTTCTTTGGATCTCATCTCTTTGGCATCATCCAATGACCCAATTTGGTTCGTAAAGCAACCAAAGTTGATCTTAACAGAAAAAACATTAAATAATGAGGCAGCAATGTAGGCAAAAATTTTTCTTTGGAGCAAAAGAGAAGTGAAAAAAGTGGTGTTCACAGTTTCCAGGATAACGGAATGTTTACTTCTCACAATTGAATAATTTCATTCTCACAACTGTACAAAGAAAAAATGTTTAAAGTCCTAAACCCAATTTCTCCCAAAAGTCTAGAAACAAAATTTAAGCACAGAGTTACCAAGCTCCCGAATAAAAATGTAGACAATACAAAGGAAAACAAACCTAAAATATAGGGAAATCTCTGCTCCAATAAACCAAAAGATCAATAAACCAACTCATCAATTGATTAGTCAGGATCAATGTGCACTCAGTGAAGATCAGAACAGTAGCATTCTTTACCTTTTATCAGGTGTGCCTTAAGAAGCAATGAATAAAACTTATTGTATTAAAACTATGTCTTGACCTTTTTATAACAAATCAAATGCACATTTTTAAATTTCGTGGGGCGCCTGAGTGGCTCAGTCGGTTGAGCGTCCCACTTCGGCTCAGGTCATGACCTTACGGTTTGTGAGTTCGAGCCCCGCATCAGGCACTGTGCTGACAGCTCAGAGCCTGGAGCCTGCTTCGGATTCTGTGTCTCCCCCTCTCTCTACCCCTCCTCCTCTCATGCTCTGTTTCTCTTTCCCTCTCAAAAATAAGTAAACATTAAAAGAAAATTCTTTAAGTTTCTTCTGTGTCTAATCCAGTGCTTTGTGAAGATTAAGGGAAAAATAAATAAAAACTAAAACCTCAAAGATGTCTGGTACTCTAGAGGTCAAAAGTTATATAAAATCCTCTACATTCATGTGATTTTTCTGGACCTATCGGTCTAGCAAAACTAGCAAAGAAAAGAAAAGAAAATGAACAGAAGAATGTAAAGGAATAATAAAATATTCAGTGAATCTCTCTACCCTTTTTTTGGTGGAGACAGTGGTAAAGATAGAAAGTGGCATTTTTGAACCAATAAATTTTACTTTTTCTGCTTTAAAAAATTTGGTATATACTAGATCAGAAAAAAAGTTAGGCCCATAAATTATGTTTGCTAGAACATTACTTTTCTGAAATGAAATTATATGATTCATATAATAACATAATGAACGTTTGTTACTGAATATTGCTTTCAAGTTCTAAAAGGAGCAAAATATTTTATAGCACTTACAATGAAGAATCCAAATTAGGATATGATTTTCAATGCTACTCCTTCTGCAAATCATACCTCAAGATCAAATGTAATTTACAGAAATTTAGAGCATGGGGATACTTAGGCTTCTGTGAAACCATTTCATTATTTGACATGCATTAAAATAGAATTAAAATAGTTGCATACCTGTCTTCAACAGTTGTTAAGTAAGCCTTCTCATTTACGCAGGTTTGGTTTGCTTCTGCAAATGTTGAAAGTGTGTGTCCAATCAAATAGCAGTAGAAGCCGTGTCTTTTCCAGCCCTATGAATGTTATCAAGCAGATTATCATGGATATTTATTCAATAATATTATTTTAATAATTCCTCTATCATGAAATGTAAATTGCTAAATAACAGAGGTATCTGCAGAACACAAATCTGAAAAGTTTGAAATGCAATGACAATTACTCATGTGAATAAGAAAACAGTAGAATGTTGTTTGTCATATGACAAATTAGGACACAAAACTGGGGACAGGGCATTCATTCTCTCCGTTTCTGACACCTCTTCTAACAAAAGCGATGTGTGAAGTGCTCACTGGGGAAACGGAACAGAATGCCTAAGATTTCAGTATTAGAATGAGTAACCACAGGAAATAATTGGCAGAGTAGCAAGCTCATTTGCCCACTGACGTCAAAAGTAGATGATGACTATGAAACTGTATCATCTGGTCCTGGGAGAATACTTATCAGACTTCTGGCAGCACCATTTGGCACGGTTCCTCTCCCATCCTTAAAACACACAGAAATGCTACATAAAAGCATTGCAATAGGGGCACGTGGGTGGCTCGGTGGGTTAAGCGTCCCAACTCTTGATTTGGGCTCAGGTCGCAATCTCACGGTTTGTGAGACTGAGCCCCGCTTCCAGCTCTGTGCTGACAGCATGGAGCCTGCATGGGATTCTCTCTCTCTCTCTCTCTCTCTCTCGCTCGCTCGCTCTCGCTCTCTCTCCCCCACCCTGTGCCTCTCTCAAAAATAAATAAATAAACTTAAAAGATAACAATAAAGAAAAAAATTCCATACTTGAGCTCAAGAGAAAGAAGAGGTTGTCTCCAGTTACTGAAAATACATCGAAAACTAAAACCTAGAATGGGAAATACTCAAGCTGAGACTGTAGTTGCCCCATTGTGCACGAACCTCAGATTATGGTACTAGGGCAGGGGTACTAATCTCCATACAAATGAGCACATCAGCTCACTTGAGGCAGGGGAATGGAACTGAAGTCCTTACATGAATACGGTACCCACTAATGGGAGCCCCTCCGCGAAAGGAGAGCGAAAAACTCTACTCACAGAACCGGGAAATGACAGTTTCTTATCATCTGCCTGGGGTTCTAGGTGCAGGGAGAAAAGTTCTTCTGTTAAAAATAAATACCAATTCTGTGCCAGGGATGGCTGCTGGTCCCAACTTGATGCCGTTCACATCGTGTTAGCACCCGCAGCCACAAACATAAAATAAATCTCAGTCTACGAAAGGAGAGACTCCTAGACACTCAGAGAAGTCAAATGCAGAAACACACACTAGCACTATTTCTACAACACAGGTAATGTGAGGCTAAGACATTTGAGGCTTAGGTTGGGGATGGGACGGGGACTGGTTGAATCAAAAATTACAAACCACGTGAGGCTCACATTCAAGGAAAGTCAGTAATTGCCTTTCTGGGGAAAAAAAACATAAAAATAAGCATGCTTCAGATGATTTCACAAAAGAAGACAAAGGAAGAAGCAGAATCAATAATTAAAGAACAACATGTTATGAACAAAGAACAAGAGGATGTGAACACACAACAGAATTTGTAGAAAAGAAAACCATGAAGTTAAAAACTCAGTGGCCAAATAAAATATAGAAATGCAGTCTTGGAAAGATTCGTCAACTGAATGAATGTAGCAGAGTAAGGAGCACATGAAAAGACATTTAAAGAACACGGACAGAAAACACCAAATAGAATGAGAAGGTTGAAAATCAAAGTAAGAAATGTTTCAGAATCACCAAATAAAATTAATGACTGAGAATCTTCAAGATTTTAATTTTTTTTAAATGTTTTTACTTATTTGTGAAGGAGAGACAGAGACAGAGCATGAGCGGGGGAGGAGCAGAGAGAGAGGAAGACACAGAATCTCAAACAGGCTCCAGGCTCTAAGCTTTCAGCACAGAGCCCAATGCAGGGCTCAACCCACAAACCGTGAGATCATGACCTGAGCCGAAGCTGGATGCTCAACGGACTAAGCCACCCAGGCGCCCCATATAATTAAAATTTTTTTTTAACATTTACTCACTTTTGAGAGACAGAGAGAGACAGAATGTGAGTGGTAGAGGGGCTGAGAGGGAGGGAGACACCGAATCCAAAGGAGACTCCAGGCTCTGAGCTGTCAGCACAGAGCCTGACGCAGGGCTCGAGCCCATGAACCGCGAGATCATGACTGGAGCCAAAGTCGGACGCTCAACCGACCGAGCCACCCAGGTGCCCCAATAATTTTCAAGATTTAAAAAGAAAGATACATTCTGAAAATGAAGAAGCACATTGAGTACCAAAGAGAAGAAAATTAACCCAAAGCTCAACATATTGTACTAAAAGCCTGCAGAATGGCAAAGACAATGAGTAGATCTTAAAATCAATCAGAGAGAGAATACAAGTAGCCACTTTTTAAAAAGAAGAGTTAGGGACGTGTGGGTGGCTGAGTCGGTTAAGCATCCCAGCTCTTGGGGCGCATGGATAGCTCAGTTGGTTAAGTGTCTGACTTTCAGTTTCCACTCAGGTCATAATCTCACTGTTCTGTGAGTTCAATCCCCACATCAGGCTCCTCATTGACAGTGCAGAGCCTGCTTGAGATTCTCTGTCTCTCTCCTGCTCACACTTCTCTGTCTTTCTCAAAAATAAGTAAATAAACATTAGAAAAAATTTTTTAAAAAGCATCCCAACTCTTGATTTTTGCTCAGGTCATTATCTCACTGTTCATGAGTTCCAGCCCCATGTTGGGCTCTGTGCTGACAGTGTGGAGCATGCTTGGAGTTCTCTCTCTCTCCCTCTCTCTCTGCCCCACCTCCTTCACTCTGTCTCTCTCTAAAATAAATAAGTAAACTTTTTTTAAAGTACGGGTGCCTGGGTGGCTCAGTCGGTTAAGGGTCCGACTTCAGTTCAGGTCATGATCTTACAGTTCGTGGGTTCGAACCCTTCACTGGGCTTTGTGCTGACAGATGGGATCCTGGAGCCGGCTTCAAATTCTATGTCTCCCTCTCTCTCTGCTCCTCCCCCACTTGTGTTCTGTCTGTCTCTCTCAAAACTGAACATTAACAATTTTTTAAAAGAAGGATAAAAAGAAGAATTAGTCTAATAACAGGGGAATTCCAATGGCAAAAACAAAAGCCAGGAGAAAACGAAACAATATGTACACAGCACTGAGGTGCCTGAGCGGTTCAGTCAGTTAAGCATTTGACTCTTGATCTCAGCTCAGGTCACGAGTTCCAACCCTATGTTGGGCTCCATGCTGGGTGTGAAGCCTACTTTAAAATATATCATATCACACACACACACACACACACACACACACACACACACATGCACATACATACAGATAGCATTTTAAAACAACCTACCTAAATTATTATGCAAGGTAAGGGTGGATCAAGACATTTTCAGATAAAGACAGAGAATTTTCCACTCCGAAATCACCAGTGAAGGAATCACTAAAAGTTTTACTTTGTCAAGGAAGAATTTTAAATCAGGAGGAATAAGAGAGCTGAAAGTCTACACTGAGCAAAGGAACCAATAAATGTGTGTGTGAATCCAGGTCTAAATGCCTGTGCAAACAGCAGAGATAACTAATTGCAGGTGGGAAGTTAAAGAATGGGAAATTAACGAGATGTGTGGTTTAAGCAAAATAAGTCAGTGGGAGAAAGATCAGTATCCTATGACTTCACTCATATGTGGAACTTAAGAAACAAAACAGATGAACATAGGGCAAAGGAAGGGAAAATAAGATCAAAACAGGGAGGGAGGCAAACCATAAGAGACTCTTAAATACAGAGAACAAACTGAGGCTTGTGGAGGGGAGGTGGGGGGAGAGGCTACATGGATGATGGGCATTAAGGAAGGCACTTGTTGGGATGAGCACTGGGTGTTCATGGGGGGATGAATCACTAAATTCTACTCCTGAAACCATTATTGCACTGTATGTTAACTGACTTGGATTGAAATAAAATTTTAAAAAAATACTCTAAAAAAATAATCATTAAATAAAATTAGAGATAGACTTTAAAAATAGAGGTTTATCAGTATTACATATTTAATTCTTACAAGAATCCTGTGAGATAAATAAACCTTAATGTCCCTATTTGAAACAAAACAAAACAAAAAAATGGAAGATGTGCAGTTTAGTTAATATATTGTATCCATGTAATTACCTAGCTGTGATACTATAGGCCTCACACGAGAAGTTCTCACCAAAGGTGGGGGAGTGGATGGCACAGGGGAATTCTCTGTACTCTCTTTCTCAATTTTTTGACAGTCTAACATGATTTCCAAGTTAAAAAAAATGTTTTAATGTTTAGGTGGAATAATAAACTTCATTTTGTTCAGGAAGCAGAGAGATGTTGATTAACTTCAAGTCAGACATGCACGTTAAAAACATAAGGTTAACCACTGAAAAAAAAAAAAAAAAGAAATAGAATAATTCCCAAACCTGTAGAGGAGGAAAATGGGATAAAAATATTCCAGAGAACTAGTGGAATGCAGGAAAAGACAAACAAGATAGAAAGAAAACAGAACAGTAAATGAAATAAAGCTCAAAATGGTAAAACAAATACAAATAAATAAATGTGCAAAAAAAATCCACACTCACATTTGCCAGTAAAAAGCCAAGAGTTCCTCAAATGAGATAAAAAATAAAAATGCAGATATATTTTTACAAGAGCCATTCGATGACATACAACTATTAAAAGCTAACAGGCATTTCTAGGGAAATGCCAAGCAAAAGATAGCTTCTGTGGCAATTAATTTAAAATTGACTTTCTGGTTAAAAAAGGATTAGTATGAATAAGGAAAATAATTACACTATCAAGGACTGACGCATCAGGAAGATATAATGCAGTTCAAAGCATATAAAACAAACATTGACAGAACTGTAAAGAGAATATTTTGTCAAGGAGACAAAATACTAGGAATGCAGAACATCTGAATTATACAAGTTGTTAAAGTTTATCTAGTCACCATATAAAGATCCCTGAACCGAACAATCAAAGATCATTCTGTTCAAGCACACACTGAATATTTACAAAATCTGACTATTAACTAGACCATAAAGAAAGTCTCGGCAAGTAACAACAACCAAAACTGTATATAATCACAATGCAGTGAAATTAAAATCAATAGTTTCTAATTACTGAGAAACTAAAAATCAAACAAAATCCCCATCACAACCACCAAAACCACACACACACACACACACACACACACACACACTCTCTCTCTCTCTCTCTCTCTCTCTCTCTCTCTCTCTCTTCCTCTCTCTCTCTTCTAAATAATTCGAGGATAAAATAAATCTTAATGGAAATAAAAAATATTTGGAAGTGAATCACAATGAAAGCACTAGATAACAAAACTTGGTTTGGTTGGTCCACAGTTTTAAATTCACCTTTTATTTCTGCAAATATTTAAACACACATTCATAGTCGGTTAAGCGCCTGACTCTTGATTTTGGCTCAGGTTATGATCTCATGGTTCATGGGAGGAAGTCCCATGTCAGCACGGAGCCTGCTTGGGATTCTCTCTCCTTCTCTCTGCCCCTGCCCCCACCCCTGTCTGTCTGTCTGTCTCTCTCTCGCTCTCAAAATAAATAAATACACATTAAAAGAAAAACACATTCACTGGAATGTCATGTCCATTAATTCCACCATCTAAAGCACCCAGTAGTAGATTTTATAATTTTGGGTTTCAAACTCATCTGAGAGATTCCTGGAAAAGGGAACTTCTGTGTACAGAGTCTTTACATTTGCCTCTGTCCGACATTCAGGAATATCAGCGACTCAGGACCACTTTGCACTAGATTTCCCACAAAGGTAGCAACAAAGTGAAAAATGAACCTGAAATCAGGCCTGTGGTTTTGAATTCTCCAAAAGATCACGTCATCGCATGCCCAGGCCCAGACCAAAAAAGAAATAAAAAAAATTTTTAAGTCTTGTTATCTTTCTTTACCAGTGAGTGGATTTTTTTTTCCTAGTCTTCCTAGCTCTCTGAAGAAGTCATGCCTACAGCAGGTATTTTTAAACTGGCCAAATTATTTAACATCTCTGGGCTTTAGTTTTCCCTTCTAATTAGGAACATAGCATTTATCCTTTAAGGTCATTGGTGGCATAATAACCACACTCAACAAACAAATACTTGTGGATATTTTAATATTTCGTATTACTACCCTAATGATTAAATTGGATTTTATCACATGTTGTAGATATGACAATGCCTGGGCTATGTATATGTATACATATATAACATATATAAACTATATATATATGTTATATATGTATACATATATATACATACATATATACATATATATACATACATATATGTATACATATATAAACTTTGATTAATTGTATAGAAGTCATAAAATTTAAGGACTATTTATTATTTCTAGAAAATTACAATAATACACACATAAACACATATGCATATGATTAGGCAAAGGATACATAAGTGCACTGGTAGAAAAACCAGTGGTCTAAGTGTAGAGACCTGGGGTCAGGATGCTAGGGTTCTAGTCTTGCTTCGGTACCCTAAGAAAGTCCAAGCTTCTCTGGGCTGAATTTCCAGAACGTAAAAATTAAAGGGAGGATTTTGATCACAAAAATCCTTGATGTCTCTAACAGTCTCTGATTTTCTGTATCTGCTCAATGTTTCTTTTTTCTTAAATTTGTTAATGTTTATTTACTTTTAAGACCAGAGAGGAAAGACACAGAATCTGATGTCGGTTCCAGGCTCTGAGCTGTCAGCACAGAGCCCAACACGGGGCTCGAACTCACCAATGATGAGATCGTGACCTGAGCCCAAATCAGACGACTTACTGACTGAGCCACCCAGGCGCCCCTGCTCAATGTTTCCTTCTAGTTTATTTGGACAGTACTGAATCGTGTTTCATGAACTCTCAGCTTTCTGGTGTTTGTTATAAGACGACCTGATCACAACATGACATGCTTGGAAAGAAAACTGGTTTCTACTTTATTTTTATCCAAGAGAAGTGAGAAAGGAACAAAAGAGGAAGACGAGCAATTCAGCAGTTAAACAGGAAAATGAGAACCCAACAAACACCCTGTCTTCTGTAGTTTCTTTATGCGTTTAGAAACTGTTTCACAGACGCCATTTGCTTCAACCTCAAAGAACTACAAGAGTTACAGGGAGGTGGAATGCCAAGTGCGATACAGGTGAGGGGGATGGGCAGTAAGATGGCGAAGCTTTATCCACTTTAACTGATGGCTGAAGGCTACTGCCAGCTCGTCGGATCTCTCCCCTCCCAATGCAGCCATCTACTGCGAAGTATCCCCGTCAGACGTAGCCTTCTCAAAAATATTATAAATGGAGAAAAATGACAGGAGAGTTGGCTATCTGAAATTCATGGTTATCTTCTGGAAATGTTCCTACCACCTATGGGATCATCAACCACCAATAATATCTCAGTGACCCTTCTTTCCAGGACCTTAACCCATCTGACTCTCATTACCCTCACGAGGTTCCACGGGTGTGTGGTTTTATTCTCTGTTCTAGCTCCCCCATTTGGGGTGGGAGAATTCCCCCGACGTTCTGAATCACATGCACCCATATTAACTGTAGAGGGCACCTGAAGAAGACTTCAGGGAGAACAAATACCAAATACTACCAACAAACAGTTGAACATTTAAAAAGTTAGAACATCTGACTACCTATGACAATGATACAACACTTTCCCAGGCAAAAGTAAAGCCAAGATATCACAGAATATTTGCTGGTCTGAAATGATTGCATATGTTTTATACTCACTTTCCGGCAGCCTCTTTCTACTTCTACTGTTCCTGAAGGTTGGGTTTGAGATTTCATCTTACAGATGTAGTCAAGAGGCCGCTCACAAGCCCTATCCGCCCAGTACCCGTCCTACGGAAAGCAAAGAGAAAAAAAAAAAATGAATGATTATCAGCTGTTTCACTCTGAGGCCATTTTCTTGTAATGGTGTCTCAGGAAAGGAAAACGAAGATTCGAGGTTCTTAAGAGAAAAATGGCATCTGTGAAAAGGAAAGGTGAATTGACATTTTATAAGTAAACAGCAAATTTGACTCCGGCTGCAAAGACGTGAAAAGCTATTGGGGCCCCAATATGTTTTGATACTATGGCTATCCATGCCACTGTGTAGAAGGATCTAGAGAGAAACTAAAAATGCTTGTAAGCCCCTAAGTGATTATACCAACAGAAGGTCTACATGCAGCCTCTCCCATCAGCTGTTTTCAAGTTAACCAAGTACAGAGAAAGCCTTCCAGAAAAACTCCCTCACCCAACACACCAAACTTGAAAACACACCTTGAAACCAGTCATCTCTCCTCCCTTTTCCAATTTGTACTGAGGAGTGTCCTCCCGGGTCTACGACTCTGCCCTCCAGCCTGCTTCAGAGTCCACCTTCTCCCCCTTCCTCAACGACTGCACATCAAAATGACCTCTCCTCTCCTTCAGTCTCCTACAGACTCCTTCTGTATTGTCTGCCTCTGGTTCCTCATTTCTCACTCAGTTGCAACCTACTGCCATCTGGTCCTCAATCTTCAGCCAGAGTGAGAGCTATACATTGAAAAGTTGGTTTAGCCACTCCTCAGCTAAGGCATGTTTTCTCAGTCTCAATACTCGCCAGCTTTCCTACCTGTCCGTCCACCTCTAACTCCGTGCTTTCGGCCATATTGTCCTTCAGTTCTTTATAAGAAGGATGTTTTCTGGTTTCCTCTTCCCAGGACACACTTCTGCCTACCCTTTCAATAGTTTATACCTGCTCTTTTCTTAAGCTTTCAATTAATCACAATGAGGGGCACCTGGGTGGTTCAGTTGGTTGAGCATCTGACTGCGGCTCAGGTCACGATCTCATAGTTTGTGAATTTGAGCCCTGCATGGGGCTCTATGTGACAGGTCACAGCCTGAAGCCTGCTTTGGATTCTCTGTCTCCCTCTCTGTCTGCCCCTCCCCTGCTCGGACTCTGTCTCTCTCTCTCTCTCAAAAGTAAATAAACATTAAAAAAAAAAAACAATCACAACAAAAACAACCACAATGATGAAACAGCAGCTAATACTTATTTAACAACTGGTTTGGGGCAGTCACGGTACTTGTTATACACATTAACCCATTCAATCCTTACACTCACTGTTAAGCTGGGTACAATTAGTATGCCCTTTTCATAAATGAGAAAATAAGCCAGGCATCCAGACCCAGCCTCTTAACCACCGTGTTCGTCATCCATTAATAAAAGATAACCTGATGATATTCTTCTGTCACCAAACTCCTATTTAGGCCGTGGAAGCAATCTTTTCGTATTTGACATCTCCAAGTAACCTAAAAGAGCAAACGTAGCTCTCCAGGTACAGAGGGCAGACGGTGAAACCCAGAAGAGATCTAAGTGCATCTGCTCAGAGCAACCAGTCAAAAGTTGAACCAAAGCTCTGATGTGATCAGTCAAGTTGTAAGAATTGCCATTTAGAACCCAGCACAGGAACAAGACGAATATGTTGGTTACTGGTTAATTTCACCCCTGCACCAAATGTTTCTATCTGCTGATTTTCTCTTCCCCTTGAAAATTTGACTTTGCCAAACAATAGAAACACAGATAGATCACCTAGACTAGAAGCAACCTAAACAATAATAATATGTAATAAGCGAGGCAGAATGGAACATACCCTGTGGCTTTTGCTAGGCATCAGCAAATAAAGTTGCCTTACCTTGCCTTTCATTACAACGCAATCTTCCTGCCTGTTGTTTTCATGGCTTGGTTCCCCCCGCAGCCATTTAGTAAATGTTACCGGGGTGCCATCGCTCCACTCAAAATACATTTGGATCTTGATGTCATTTAAGCCAATCCATAACTCATCATCTGGCTCTAAAGAGGAAGAAAAACACGAAATCAATGTACACATGTTTTCTTTCCTAAAATCAGGAGTTATCGGGAAAGGAAGGCTCCCTGCTTTATTAACAAAAGTTCAACTCCCTTAAGATTATAACAGATAAAAGACCATTCTCTTGAGTGTTAATCTGACGTGTCAACTACACTTTATGTTGTCAATATTAGTTTCATTGAGCAATGTATTCTTTACATTGTGAAGGCAACTGTATTCTTTTATTGTTCAAGTGTAACTTGTATCTCCTGGGAGTTGCTAAAATGAGGCTGAGGTTGGTCCATCATTACCCCCTGTTTTGTGAAGATATTCTTTTGTTATAAATAACTTTCCATACAAACTGTACTCATTGTGTTGGAAATATGACAGCTTACTTATACATTACTCTATTTGACTATCATTAAATATCATGAATGTTTTAAAGTACTATTAAAAACCACTTCTAGTTTACTTACTATGTTATTATTAAGAACATTCCAGATATTAAAGCTTAATAACTGTACTAGGAGTGAGAAAATATATAAACGAAGGAGTTGAGCTGTCTCTCCCGACATTTAGGACTTATTTATTGGTCTATAAATATAAATGAATCTGTAATCATGTTCACCATAAAATACCAGACAAACTCAACTAAGTAACAAATAAACGTTAAAACAAAAATAACCAGGTACAGATACAAAATGTCATCATTTTGTTTTAAAGTTCTATGAAGAACATTATTGACCTTATCTGTAGTTATAATTCCAAAAATATTATAACTAAAATGGAACAAAATGTAAGGCCTAAGTCTTCATGCCTAGAAACATACGTTTGCAAATTTAAAAAAATTAATGGATATTTAATTTGTTCTACTAGAAATTTCATCATGAATGCTTGACTTTCGGCCTTTAAATGGCAAAAATAAAATTACTTGCCAAAGGACTATAAAGATGATGTTGTAGTAGAAAATGAGAAAAATGCCACACTAAATAGGAATCTCCCTAAATGGTTTAATCTCTTCCTCCTAAACGTTGTCTCCCAACTTGCTTTTGGAGAAGTCGCTGATTGGCCCATTGCCAGCCCCAGCAGATGTTTCCAGCACCTTGAGGCATGAATGACAGTGCCAGGATGAAACCCTTTTCCTTTCACTTAATTTGGCAGCTCATGATCTTTTGGGCAGCAAATGTAGGCTTCAAAATGACCTCATATGCCCTTTCAGGATTTAGGTTCAAAACTAATAAAAAATAAAAAAAATAAAAAACTCTCCCCTCGCCCCCGCAATAAGTAAATAAAATAAAAATAAAACCCGAAACTCCCAAGGCCCACAGTTAAAATAAAGTGTTAAGAGTTCCCTATAACATTTTTTCTTAACTACATTGTGCACCCCCATCTAGCTTTTGTAATTCCTAAACACAGCCTACACTCTATAAAAATATATAATACACAAGCGGAAAAAGTCGTTAAACCAATTGTTATGAGTCTGTTAGGGAAGCTTAGTTGATGTAGTCATAACCTAGGTGCGCAAGTCCCAATTTCTCCACTCTATTTCCACAATCAGTATAAAAAATATCCAAAAAAAAAGATAATTATCTCAACTAGCCAGAAAAATTTTTCTAGGCTTTTGATCCAGAAATAATAATTTTACAACTTTTCTTTACCTTTATCCATATTATTTTCACTGTTTTAAATAAAGAAGTCTTATCCATGACAAAAAAGGGAAGGTTTCCCTAGTAAAAATTTATTAATTCCTCTTCTGAATTGAAAATCAACCTCTGGAGCGCCTGGGTGGCTCAGTCAGTTGAGCTTCTGACTTCGGCTCAGGTCATGATCTCACAGTTTGTGAGTTTGAGCCCCGCGTTGGGCTCTGTGCTGACAGCTCAGAACATGGAGTCTGCTTCAGAGTCTGTGTCTCCCTCTCTGTCTCTGACCCTCCCCCGTTCATGCTCTGTCTCTCTCTGTCTCAAAAATAAATAAACATTAAAAAAAATAAATTTTAAGAAAAGCAACCTTTGCCAGAGGCAGTTCAAGATGGCAGCACGGAAGGATCCTGAACTAACGTCCTCCCATGCAGACAACAAATCTATAGCTACATATGGAACAGTTCCCTCTGAAAGGAACCTGAGAACCAGTTGAACAACTACAGTACAACAAAAACTGAAATACGGGTAGGAGAAACAGAGACCTCGTCTTGCCAAAAACTCCACCAGGGTGTAGCCACCCACCATCAGGAGGGTCTCACAAATATGGAACTTCTCCTCAGGGAGTAATGGGTTTGTGTCTCACACCAGGCACTCCCCACTCTCAGGATGTATACTGGAGAGATAATCCCCCCAAATGTCTGGCTTTGAAAACCAATGGGGCTTAAATCCAAGAGAACCATAGGGCTGTAGGGAACAGAGAATCCACACGTGAAGATCTCACATGTGGACTTACTCACCCCAGGGCCCGGGGAAAAAGTAGAGCCTAGACCACATGCAAAGGAGATTCACTTGATAATCTTAAAACTTCTGCCAGAGGGGCAAAAGCCTGTTGGAACTCTCTCCAGAGAAAGATGTTGACAGGCACCATTTTACCTTCCTCCTCTACCTTGCTTGTGCTGGCATTGGTTGCCACCATTTTTGCCCTATCAATCTGATCCACTATTGCCCACCCCACCACACTGATGCTGCAGCCCTTCCAGAGGTAGGAGCAAGGGCCCCATGCCCCATGCCACTACTGCAGCCCCAGAAACAGCAGGTACCATTCTGCTTCCTCACAGCATCTCCATGCACAGCCAGCACAAAGGATGCCCATTGAATCTTGGGCTCCGGTAGCCAGGAGGGACTGTACGTCTGGGCCCCATAAGTCTGAAACAATTGCAAGAACAGTTCAAGAAACAAGTAATGAGCAGAGCAAAGTTAAATGGTAAGGATGATGCTCACACAGGGCCACCACTTTAAGACTGAGAGAGATTACTGTTTCACATAGAGAGGCAAACAAAATGAAGAAACAGAGGGGGCGCCTGGGTGGCTCAGTCAGTTGAGCATCCGACTTGGGGCTCAGGTCATGATCTCACAGTCCGTGAGTTCGAGTCCTGCATCAGGCTCTGTGCTGACGGCTTGGAGCCTGGAACCTGCTTCAGATTCTGTGTCTCCCTTCTTTCTCTCCCCGTCCCCCACTTATGCTATGTCTCACTTTGTCTCTCAAAAATAAATAAATTAAAAAAAAATTTTTTTAAACCAGAAGAATATATTCCAAATAATTAAAAAAAGAAAAAAGAAACAAGATAAAACCCAAGAAAAAAACTTAAAGAAATGGAGATAAGTAATTTACACATACACAACATTCCATCCAAAAACAGCAGAATATGCATTCTTTTTAAGTACACAAGGAACACTCTTCAAGAAACACCACATGCTAGACCACAAAATAAGTGTCAATAAATATACGAAGATGGTGTGAAACCAGAGATCAACTACAAAAAGAAAACTAAACATCTAACTTTATACCTAACGGAACTAGAAAAAGTACAAATAAAACCCAAAGTTAGTAGAAAGAATGAAATTAAAAAGATCAAAACAAAAATAAATGAAAGAGAGACTAAAAAGATAACAAACAAGATCAATGAAACTAATAGCTGGTTCTTTGAAAAGATAAACAAAACTGACAAACCTTTAGCTAGACTCAATCATATAAAAGGAGAGAAGGTGCAAATAAACAAAAATGGAAATGAAAGAGAAGAAATTACAACTGATACCAAAGAAATACAAAGTATCATATGATACTACTATGTGCAATTATATTCCCACAAATTGGACAAACTAGAAGAACTTGATAAATTCCTAGATATATACAATCTTCCAAGACTTGATCATAAAGAAATACAAAATCTGAACAGACCAATTAATAGTAAGGAGAAGTAATCAGTAATCAACTCCCCCCCTCCAAAAAAAGTTTAGGGTCAGATGACTTCACCAATGAATTCTACCAAACATTCAAAGAAAACTTAAAGCCTATTTTTCTCAACTTTTCCAAAAAATTGAACAGGAAGGAAAGCTCCAAAACTCATTTTATGAGTGTAATATTGCCTCAATACCAAAAGCAGACAAAGATAACACACACACACACACACACACACACAAAATTATAGGCCAATATCCTTCATGAACATAGATGAAAAAATCTTCAATAAAATGTAGCAAACAGAATTCAACAATGCATTAAAAGGATCATGACCTTTGGGATTTATTCCAGGGATGCAGGGATGGTTCAATATCTGAGAATCAATTAATGTGATGCACTACACTAACAAAATGAAAATACAAATCATATCATCATCTCAAGGGAGGCAGAAAAAGCAGTTGACAAAATTCAACATCCATTTATGATAAAATCTCTCAGCCAATTGGGTATAGACAGAATGTACAGTAACATAATAAAGGCATATATTGTGAGCCCACAGCTAACATACTGAATGTGAAAAGCTAAAAGTTTTTCCCTTAAGAACAGGAAAAAGACAAGGATGGCACTTTTGCCACTTTTATTCAACATACTATTTGAAGTCCTAGCCAAAGCAATTAGGTAAGAATAAAAAATAAAAGGCATCTAAATTAGAAAGGAATAAGTAAAACTATCAGGATTTGTGATGACATGATTTTACAGACAACCCCAAAGACTCCACCAAAAGAAAAAAAATGTTAAAACGAATAAATTGAATAAAGTTGCAGGATACAAATAAATTTAATAAAAAATCTGTTGCCTTTTTATACACTAACAATGAACTATAAGAAAGAGAAATTAAGAAGACAACCTCATTTTCAATTGCATCAGAAAGAATAAAATACCGGGGAATAATTTAACCAAGAAGGTAAAAGAAAATTCTAAGACACAAATGAGAGAAATTGAAGAAGACACAAATAAAAAGATAGTCCATGCTCATGGATTGGAGAAAGGACAGTCTCTTCAGTAAATGTTGTTAGGAAAACTGGAAGCCACTTACAAAAGAATGAAACAGGGCCACTATCTTATACCATACACAAAAATTAATTCAAAATAAAGACTTACATATAAGTCTGGAAACCATAAAACTCCTAGAAGAAAATGTTAGCAGTAAGCTCTTTGACAATGCTCTTGGTAATACTCTTTTGGCTCTGACTCCAAAGGCAATGGCAACAAAAGCAAAAATAAACAAATGGGACATCAAACTAAAAAGCTTCTGCACAGCAAAGGAAATTATCAACAAAATGAAAAAGCAACCATACTGAATGGAAAAAGACATTTGAAAATCACACATTCATTAATGGTTTATATATAAACTATATAAAGAATTCATACAGTTCAATAACAGAAAAACAATATGATTTTAAAATAGGCAGAGGATCTGAATAGAAATTTTTCCAAAAAATACATATAGATGGCCAACAGACACGTAATAAAAGATGCTCAAAATCACCAACCATCAGGGAAATGCAAATTAAAGCCATATGAGATATTACCCGACACCTATCACAATGACTATTCTCACAAGGACAAGAATAACGAGTGTCTGCGAGGATGTGGGGAGAAGGGAACCCTCATGCACTCTTAGTGGGAAAGTAAATTGTTGCAGCCACTGTGGAAAGCAGTATGGAGGTTCTTCAACAAATTAAAAGTAGGACTACCAGATGATACAGCAGTTTCACTTCTGGGTATTTAAAAAAAAAATCACAAACACTAACTCAAAAAGATATATGCACCCCCATGTTCATTGCAGTACTATCTACAATAGCCACGATATAGAAATGCCTAGGTGTCTATCAATGGATGAATAAAGAAGATATGGTATATATATATATATATGTTCCATTGCATGTACACACACACACACACACACACACACACACGCACGCACACACTCAAATACTATTAAAGCCATAAAAAAAGAATAAAGACTTTCTAGGGGCACCTGGGTGGCTCAGTCGGTTAAACATCTGACTCTTGATTTCGGCTCAGGTCATGATCTCACAGTTCATGAGATCGAGCGCTCCTTCGGGCTCTGCGTTGACAGGGCAGAGCCTACTTGAAATTCTTATTCTCTATCTCTCTCTGCACCCTCTTCCTCTCTCTCAAAAGTAAATAAAATAAATATTCAAAAATTTGTTTCAAAAAAAGAATAAAATCTTCCCATTTACGACAACAGACAACATGGATGGACCTTGAGGGCATTATGCTAAGTGAAATAAATCAGACACAGACAAATACCATTTGCTCTCATGTATATGTAAATTTAAGAAGCAAAACAAATGAGGGGCACCAGGGCGGCTCAGTTGGTTGAGCTTCGGACTTTGGCTCGGGTCATGATATCACGGCTAGTGAGTTCGAGCCCCACATTGTGCTCTGTGCTGACAGCTCAGGGCCTGGAACCTGCTTCCGATTCTGTGTCTCCTTCTCTCTGCCCCTCCCTGTCTTCGCTCTGTCACTCTTTCTCTCCAAAGTAAATAAGCATTTTAAAAAGCCTTGTTTTTTAAAATAAAAAGCAAAACAAATGTACGGACAAAACAAAACTCAGATACAGAGAATAGATTTGTGGTTGCCAGAAGTAAAGGCAGGGGATTGGGGGGAGATGGGTGAGGGCACCAAGAGGTTCAAACTTCCAGTTATGAAATTCAAAAATCACGGAAGTGTAATGCACAGCAAGGTGACCAGAGTCAATGCAGGTAACCAGGTTTAGTGCAGTGATCATGATGCAATGAACACACATGTGCAATCAAGGTTGTACACCTGAAACTGATAAAAAGTATGTCAATTATACTTCAATAAGAAACGAATAAATAAGTAAATAAATAGAAGCAACCTTTGCCACCAGCTTCGCTACATAACTATTGCAATAAACGTATCAGCTTCTGCTATTACTGCATCATGTTATAGAAAATAGAGCAAAATTTGCTCTTTGGGCCTATGGCCTCTTAACGAATCTGTTTTTCACGGATTCATTTGTAACACTTTATCACCTGCTATACGTATCATGACTTGTAGGTCGTGATATTATTCAGACCTATCAGTCTTGATCCCATTATTACCGTCTAGTCTGATTTCTCCAGAAGGAGTAAATATAAAATCGAGAAATGGCATCCAGGCGGCAGCAGGCTGCCATCAGGGCCTAGTGAGCACAGGAACATATGCGCAGGGGAAAGAATCCCATCTGGCACCAGTGTAGGAGTCCTAGTGCTTTGGGGTCTTTGCAGTCTCTCTCTGGGACGACTTTACCAATTCCTGTCTATTTGTCAACTGTTTGGTCTTTTCCCCTCGCCACGGACTCCTATCAACGTTCAGGCTCTACGAGTCAGGAAGCAGCCCTCACCATCGTCACCAGCCATTTCCTCTTGTTTTGCTGGCTGGAAATGGACAGCTGCAGCTATTTAGAAGTCCCACGGGTGGAAGCAGAAAATGATAAACATTTAATCAGCAGGTATCGCCGAACGCCCGTTATCGTTAGGTTCCTCCCCGCCCCTGCCGCCCCTTCACGGTGAGTGTTCCCAGCTCCTTCTCCCCAGTGTTTTGTTTGTTGGTTTGTTTGTTGACAGAACCAGCTTTTGAAAGCTTTGCAATATTTTGTTTAGTACATGTTCTATATAATCTTTAAATTACATCCCTAACAAGGGAGGCATAAATTTCTTTAAAAGATTTAGGCCAACACCCAACCACCCCAATAAAATATCCTGGTTGTTTTGTTTTGTTTTTTTGCTGCTCAACACTGTGACAGCACTAGCTAGGTTAACAAAGAAAATAAAGGCACCTGGGTGGCTCAGTGGGTTGAGAGTTCGACTCTTGATTTCAACTCAGATCATGATCTCACAGTTGGTTGGTTCCAGCCCTGCATCGGGCTCCGCACTGGTGGTGCGGAGCCTGCTTGGAGTTCTTTCTCTCTCCCCTCTCTCGCTCTGCCTCTCCCCTGCTTGCTCTCTCTTTCCCTCAAAATAAATACATAGACTTAAAAAAGAAAGGAAAATCCAGAGTATGAGACTTAGAGATGTTTCTGCTGAGAGAAAACATGGGCACTAAGAAAGAAAATACAGGGGCTCCTGGGTGGCTCAGTCGGTTAAAGCATCCAATTTCAGCTCAGGTCACGATCTCACCGTTCCTGAGTTCAAGCCCCATGTCACGCTCTGTGCCAACAGCTCAGAGCTTGGAGCCTGCTTCTGATTCTGTGTCTCCTCTCTCTCTGCCCCCCTACCACTCATGCTCTGTCTCTCTCTCTCTCTCTCTCTCTCCAAAATAAAATAAACATTTAAAAAAGAGAGAGAACGATCTTTTACAAAAGAAAGAAAATACATATACACAAATACTTCCAATAAATATTATTGACAAATTTAAGGTAGGCTGCTCTGAATCCGGATTATACAGGGAAAAACAATATTTTTTAAACTACCTATTAATTGATTACATATCAAAAGAAAAATAAGTCAAATTCTCTTTTTGTGATACAAACTCTTTAAATTTCTAAACAATGTTTTACTTTCATGCAGGATTAATATTTGTTGTATTAAATAATCTAACTATTAATTTTAAATCACTAAGTTTAACATTTATGATTAAATTTTCTAGTGATGGGAGGAGAGCGGGAAGAGCCAAACATATTACAGATTTAAAGGTTCTCACCATATCCCAGCTGGGAGAAGATAAAGTCAAATTCCTCGATGCTGTGGATACTGGCTAGATCACCACCTTCCTTCCTACATGCAGTCAAGGCATCTCTTTGGATTTTCTTCTCCTCTCTGTAAATCTTGTAACAGTGGCCTGCATATGGCCACCACTGGCTTGGACAGTTAGTGGGCACATCACTTTCTAGAGAAAAAAGAGTTTGGCAAACATTTAAGAGGGAAGGTTGTTCTCATTATAACAAAATTTTCCATCATTCTATATAAAAAAACAGTTCATAGTTATAAGCAACTAAAGGTAATATTTGTTTTTCATCTTTGGCATACATATTCACAAAAGATAAACCAGGTTGGGTTTGCTTTTCAACTAAAAACTATACGAATCCATCTTTCATTTTAAAATAAAACTACAGGTACCTGAGTGGCTCAGTCGGTTAATTGTATGACCTCGGGGCAAGGATCTCATGATTCGTGGGATCGAGCCCCACACCAGGCTTTGCACTGACAGCTCAGAGCCTGCTTCAGATTCTCTGTCTCCTCCTCTCTCTGACTCTCCCCTACTCACACTGTCTCACTCTCTCTCAAAAATAAACATTTAAAAAATAATAATAAAATAAAGCTACATGTGAAAACTCTTTTTTTAAAAAAATTATACCTACAAAGCCACACTAAGATGCAACAGATCGTCGCATTTTATCATCAGCAAACCTGTACTAAGCATGTTATGTAAATGTTGGAGGCACAAAAGATTTGACATACAATACGTTCCTTAAAAGATTTCAATTTACTTTGATTTTGTGGACACTAGGGAGCCAATCATTCCTCAGAAGAAGGGCAATACTCAGAAAACAAGCACAAAAACTGGGTTAAAATGGGGAATAGAATGGGTGGGGGCAGAAGGGCCAACAATGAGCCACAGAGACCAACCACAGCAGCGTGAGCTGGCCACCTGTGCCTCTGCCCCAGCCCATTGCCTCTGGCTTGCTCCCACAAGGTGGCATGTGATCCTGTGGTGATCACAGGGAATTCGATTCAGGAGTCTTTCAGGCAACACCTGAGTTTGCCACAAGTTGTGTGACCTTGGGCAAGTCACGTCACATGAACCAAAGTAACCATATATAACATAACCATATTAACCATACTAATATTAAACTACCCATCCTCACTGTGTTCTTCTGAACTACAAAGCATCTGAGATAACGTTCCTATAAACTGCAAATACCACACAATTATTATTTAAGTCAATAGGTCATAGTGGCCAACATCCTAATTATTACTACTAATAGTTACGGCCAAATTTCATAAATCTTGATTTCGCATTGCAAAAAAATGTACTGTAATAGTCATGAGCTGGGGAAAGTGAAGGGAAAGATGTGTGGGGCAGAGACTCATATTATTCATCCTTGTATGCCCTAGAACCGGCATGGGCCTGCCATATGGCAGCGGTGATGAATGCTGGTCAAGAAAAAGAGCGGAAGATATATGTGCTACACGGCAGCTTCGCGTTACCGTTTACAGAAACGATTTCAAACTGCAGTTTAGCAATGCACCTTGCTTACAGAGGGACCGTATTACCAAATGAACGTTAATTAGTATATGTGTTTGGTAGTACATGTTCTCAGATGTGCTGCCTTAGTAAATGTTCAATACAGTGAATGTTTGATATTCATTTCATGAATCCCTTAAAGCCATTTTTCCTTAAAGACTGGGACTGTCTGCCACATCTTTGTTTGAGTCCAGGATTCGGTTTACAGTAGTCATTTAAGTAAACGGTCACCCACGATGACTGCATCACTGTAACAGTAAAAAATGCACATACTTAAAAATTCTAGCCCCTCAATACAATTGAGATATTGCACACTGTCACGTTGCAAAAAAAAAAAAAAACAGAAAGAAAAGAAAAGGAAAGGAAAGGAAAGGAAGGAAGGAAGGAAGGGAAAGAAAGAAAAAGAAAGAAAGAAAGAGAAAGAGAAAGAAAGAAAGAAAGAAAGAAAGAAAGAAAGAAAGAAAGAGAAAGAGAGAGAGAGAGAGAGAGAGAAAGAAAGAAAGAAAGAAAGAGAGAGAGAGAGAGAGAGAGAGAGAGAGAGAGAGAGAAAGAAAGAAAGAAAGAAAGAAAGAAAGAAAGAAAGAAAGAAAGAAAGAAAGAAAGAAAGAAAGAAAGAAAGAAAAGACTTAGTATAACTCTGGAGCCCTCTGGTGGGATATTTTGATTTTGCTACCTAGGAAGTTGAAAATGCAGCAAATGCTGAGGACCTCAAAAACTGAACGGATAACCTTAAAAAATATCTTAAAACATGAAGATAACCAATGAAAAGGAGTTCCATGGGACAGCCACAAAAGATCACCCGTTCCTGTAGAGCAACACCGTCCAACAGAGATATAATGTAAGCCACAAATGAGAGCCACATACATAGTTTTAGATTTGCTAGTAGCCACGTTAAATAAAAGTAAATAGAAATGGGTAAATTTAATGTTAATAATATATTTTATTTAACACAAAATATTTTCATTTCAACACGTAATCGATAAAAAATAAATAATGAGATATTTTATGTTTTCACATGCTAAGTCTTGGAAATGCAGTATGTATTTTACACTTAGGGCACATCTCAATTCAAACTAGCCAGGCTTCATGCTCTCAATGGCCACTTGTGGTTAAGTGGCTACCGAATGGGGCAGTTCAGGTTTAGAGACCCAGGATTTGTGAACAAACAGGGTAGCATTGGAAGGACCTACAAGGTACAAGGTAGAACTCTTGCCCAAGAGGGTCACCAATCATGGGTACTGTGTCATTTTCTTTTCTTTAAAAATTTTTTTTTAATGTTTATTTATTTTTGAGACAGAGAGAGACAGAGCATGAATGGGGGAGGGGCAGAGAGAGAGGGAGACACAGAATCGGAAGCAGGCTCCAGGCTCTGAGCCATCAGCCCAGAGCCCGACGCGGGGCTCGAACTCACGGACCGCGAGATCGTGACCTGAGCTGAAGTCAGACGCTCAACTGACTGAGCCACCCAGGCGCCCCTGTACTGTGTCATTTTCACTCTCATATGCTTTTCCAAGCTCTGGTTTATTTGAATTTATAGATAAGACAGAATGATTAACCCAGGAAATACAGAGAAATTCAAAAACCAATGTCAAGGGGCGCCTGGGTGGCTCAGTCAGTTAAGCGCCCGACTTCGGCTCAGGTCACGATCTCACTGTCTGTGAGTTTGAGCCCCGCATCGGGCTCTGTGCTGACAGCTCAGAGCCTGGAGCCCGTTTCAGATTCTGTGTCTCCCTCTCTCTCTGCCCCTCCCCTGTTCATGCTCTGTCTCTCTCTGTCTCAAAAATAAATAAACGTTAAAAAAAAAAAAAAAAAAAAAACCAATGTCAAAGTGAACGTTAGCAGGTGAAACAAGGCAGGTATTGTAGAGAGATAAGAATAACTTACTGAAGTCTTGACAGTATGAATGAATTTTCACAGAAAGAAGAGGTATTAATATTTCCCCTTACAGATGAGGACCCTACAACGGGGGAGTTAAGAACAAGGCTAAATTCCAGAATTCTGCTTCCTGTACCAGGGAAGCTATAAAACAACTATTCTCCTCTTGCCCAAAGTGGCAATTCCAAATCTTCTGAAGAACTGTATGAGCTTTTCCAAGAAGAAAGAATCATACTATTTCTCCTATGGGAGGAAGAGAGGATATGAAGTACAAAGGCGACTGAGGTCTCCTGGACAATGCCTGCAGTCAAAATGGTGCCTCTGTAAATATCAAACCCAAGAACCATGACCCTTATCTGGAGATCTTGACCATATCTGTATCTATTAAAATTGCAAACACACCCACTCTCTGATCCAGCAACGCCACTGTGAGGAATGATCACATGCACGAAATGGCACGTGTAAAAAGTCAGTCTAAGATTGTTTGTAATAATAAAAAGTTGGAAGTAAATTGAAGGTCCATTAATAGGTGACTGGTGAAAAAATCTACATGGTCTCTCTCTGCAATGGCTATGGTGCAGCCACAGAAACAAAGAGGCTATTGGGGCGCCTGGGTGGCGCAGTCGGTTAAGCGTCCGACTTCAGCCAGGTCACAATCTCGCGGTCCGTGAGTTCGAGCCCCGCGTCAGGCTCTGGGCTGATGGCTCAGAGCCTGGAGCCTGTTTCCGATTCTGTGTCTCCCTCTCTCTCTGTCCCTCCCCCGTTCATGCTCTGTCTCTCTCTGTCCCAAAAAATAAAATAAACGTTGAAAAAAAAAATTTTTTTTTTAAAAATAAAAAAAAAAACAAAGAGGCTATTTATGTATCATATGGAAAGATGTCCAAAATTTTTAAGTGAAAAAAAGTCGAGAATATATGTACAGTATGCTTCCATTTGCATAAAACAGAAAAAAATAATTATCAGCATATTTTTTATATATTTATTGAGTAACCAGGTGAGGATAAACACCCAGAAACAGTTCTTTACCAGGGAGGAGAAATGGGTGTTAGAGGTAAGAGGTGGAAGGAAAATACTATTATTTTCTATCATTTTGTGCCTTTTGACTTTCCAGCCAGGCAATGAAATTGATTTTAAAAGTCCAGGAGAAAAGTCAAGAATGCCACACTGTCCAGTTTCTCCAGAAGAATCCATCCAGCCATACATCCAGCCATACAGCCCTTTAGAGCATTAAGTGTCCCTGCAAAAACAGCTTATAGTGAAAAAAGTGTAGATTGTTTGCTTTTCGTCAAGGCAAAAATGCCTTAGTAATTTAATTCTTCTATAAAAGTGTAAGAGAGAGCATAATTGGATTCTTTTCCCAGAGTCTATCCTAAATGTAAAAGTAAGTTAGTACTTTTGGGATGTTTTATCCCATTTCTGTGAAGACTTCCATTTGAGATGCTAAACTTACAGCATTAGAGCCTATATGGAGCCTTAAACAGTGAGAATAAAAACATCCCTTTCAGATATTTATTTCCTCTCTTGGATTCCAGTTTTGTCACATGTGCAAGTTTTATATATCCTCTTAATATCCTTTTCCTCATCTAGAATGTGTGAATAATCATGCCTACCTCACAGGGCTGCTGTGAGGACAGAATTCTGATTGCTGTTCTTTCAAAGGCTTTGTGCATGCCTGAACACCACAGCACACTCCGGAAATGTTACTGCCCATCACCAGTAACCAACAAAAAGAAATTCTGTAGGAACATCATTATATTTACTCCATAAATTATCAACAAAACCTCTCATTTCACGCAGTGATGTAAGCTATGATTTTCTTCTTTCAGTGATAATATTTTATACACTTCAGATCAAATGGATCACTCACCAGAGGGAATCACAAAAGAATTCAAAGTTGTGTTGCCTTTTTTGCAAATATAGCCTAGCTTCTGAACACATTCCAGATTTTCCCATTTAGCATTTTTCCCAGGATTTAATGACACACAGCTTTTTCCAGGTTCTGTTGATGGACTTCCTTTGGGGAAAAGGAAAAAATCACAGTGGGATTATCATAGGTAATACAAGTAAATAGCCCCCCAAAACCTCACGTCTTCATCCTTGGGATTTAATGGATCTCCATTCTGTTATCTGCCACAAATTCACCAAGAAAGCTTTTACTGACTGACTGCAGAGCAAAAGACATGTTGCGTGTCTATTTCTTTACTTGTTGTTGGACCATTTCGATGTCTAAAATGTTGATTATACACGCTTGCTTCTCTGAAATAACTCCCCCTCCCCCGAATTTCAACAAGAAAAGCTAGGGCTTATAATCCTGAACAGCCTTCACACTGGGTTTGGTTATGTATAACAGAGAGGTACTGAACAAAATACAAGAGACGTGATGCTCTAAAGCAGCCATATTTAAAAAAGGTGGACACCTACCAAACAGCTAAGTAAGGCTAACTGTGAAGAGCAAACTAGAGAATTTCTGAACACGGGAAAAATTTCCCCAACTAGGGAGAGGAGACAGAGAGGAATTCAGTGAAGAGGAGAAAGACAAGAGGAGGAAAGCTTGGGAAGCAACATGACACAGGGAATGCCAATCAAGTAAACGCGAAACTAAGATTGTTTCTCAAGATTTTCAACCCAGTCTACCGAAGAGTTTTAACTGCTAACCCCTCATCCCCTATCTTACTGAAAACTGATAAAAGAACCAGATAAAGTCAACGTCGGGAAGGCAACGGATACAGGCAATGATACCCACATCTCTCATGCATTTTTGCTCGTTCATGTAGGATTTTAAAACCAGTACTCTGAAAACTAGTTCTGTCTCACACCTGAAGCCAAGGTGATGAGCCACAATTTATTAATGACTCTGCTTTGTGACCTGCCACATGTATATAACCCAGACCTGGACCTCACTTTCCCTTCCTGCAAAATGAGAATCACATCACCTGCTCTGTAAAGCTTTTGTCAGAAATTTTTAGAAGTAGTGAAATAGCACACAAAGTGAACCACTGTTAGTGATAAGGACTTTAATACAGCAATTAATTGTCTGTAAATGGCTACCATGGTTATGTGTTGCTTGATCAAAATTTTATGCAATGACCATTGCTGATATTCCACAAGGTTTCTAATTTTAGTTGGAAGAAACTCTCCTATTATTTCAGAAGGTGATTTGATCTTGTGCCTACTACTTCCCAGGAATTTGGTTTAATTTCTTTTCCTTTATCATTAATATTCCAGTTTCATCGCTCACTTTCCCTGAAGTTATACCCCCTCTTTTCTCACTGAACTCTGGGAATGCAAGTGCAATGCAAATTAAATATTACAGTCATCACTCCAAAACTGTAAGGTAAATAAAGAGACTTGCCCGACATACAATAACTAAGCAACAAAGAGTAAACTCTATTTCCTGAAAAAAAAAAAAAGATCATTATTGATTGATCTGATTGAGCCCAACTGCCATTCTCCCATTTAATTGGACTTTAATCCTCACCCACAAAACTGACATCTGATATTGCCTTACAATGTTGATTTCCCATGTTGTAGAGGCAAATAGAGATGACTCTAGCGACAGTCCCATAACTATGCATGGAAGGAACGCACTGGAAATGGAATTTCAGAGTTAAAAGCAAATCAATTTAAACCAATGATTAGTTGGTTAGTTCTGAGCATTTTCTGTCCTCCAAAAAATTAGAACGCTATTAAAGGCTTGATCATCACCCAAGTGTGTGTGTGTGTGTGTGTGTGTGTGTGCACGCACGTGTGTGTGTGTGTTTAACAATTAAACTACAAATTGCCAACAAAAGTGCTAATAAATTATTGTGCTAGTGTAGAATATCATCATCTGTGGCTGAAATATTGTTTTAATCCAACTCTATTAGATTAACAACAGGAGAAAATGATGTTAATGTAGACCTTAAGATCATTATGACAATGACAGATATATTGCAAATATCTCAAGGCTCACAGTGAGAAATTGTCCAGCCCCAAATAATTTATATTTGCTTAATTTCATACTTTTTGTGTGTATAAATATAAATACATATAAAATCTTTCAATACACTATATAGCATTACATAGTATATATATCTCATAAGTATACATTTTATACATATGCACTTTCAATTGGAACACTGTAAAATTCAAAAATTTGATTTTGAATATAATACCTAGCAAATCAAGTATACTCAGAAAATATATACTTTCACAGAATCCTGTATTTATTTGTGTGATTATCCTCTCAGACAAATCCCTATCCTGGGAAGCAGGTATAACCTTAAGGTTTTAGTATCCACAAATCACTTTGGCAGATTTCAAAGCAACATGAGAAATGGTCTAAATTTGGTAAAGTCTCGCAATTCCTTTCTTTGAGCTCTATATGTGAGATGAAGAAGATCTCCATGGTATCCAGATAAATTGAATTTAGATGAGTTTATCCACAGGCAAGCTGAACTCTACCTGGTAACCAGTTCAAATACCGGAATGGACTCCCACCACTCCACTGCCAGCCACTGTTGAAACTCAGGCTGTTAAGTCCAATCCAGAGTCCGGAAGTCAAGGAACTGGTTAATCCTATAGAATAAAAGCAAAAACAAAAACCAGACTGACATTTGGAAAAGACAATGAAATCAAATGCACAATTAAGCAGTTGACTCAAAATGTATTTGAAGGAAGTAATAAAAAACCATGCCTAACATTTCTCCTTTGATTCTCCTAACAACCTGAGGTAAGCACAACTACTGTCTCCATTGCCAGATACAGAAATGGAGGTGAGAGTGTAAGATTCTTAGTAAGGTCTATTAAGATTCCTGCTGAACTTCTAGCCCAGATCTGACCAGGCTTCAACCCACCGTCTTGAATACGCCTATACGCCAGTATGAACGTGCTTTTCATTTCTCTAGCATCAAACATTAACATTTTTACTTCATTTTAGAGCACAAGGTTTATTTTGGATAAAATTCAGAGCTTTCTACCATAGAAATGTTTTTTTAATGTTTATTTAGTTTTTAGAGAAAGAGAGAGACAGTGTGAGCAGGGGAGGGGCAGAGAGAGAAGGAGACATGGAATCCAATTCAGGCTCCAGGCTCTGAACTGTCAGCACAGAGCCAGGCGCAAGGCTTGAACTCATGGACCATGAGATCTCGACCTGAGCTGGAAGTCGAACGCTCAACCAACTGAGCCACCCAGGCTCCCCTCTACCATAAAAATGTTTAATAAACATTTCAATTTACCAGTCTCATAAATTATTACCCAGTCTTACATTCCAGGACTTATTCTAAGAATTTTATTTCATGACATTTTTAAAACTCACTTTTTCTTTTCATTCAGATTTTGCTTAAATTCTAAGCACAAAATCTTTGGCTAACAGGAACAACGCTTTGTTTAGGCACTTCATAAATCATAATTACATTGCTTCGAACTCTGTGCCAGGCCTGATCTGGAATTAAAAAAAACAAGCCACAAGGACCTCAGCCCTCCAGGGTCAAATACTCTCATCTGTTACTACCTGAACGTTTTTAAAAACCACAGTTCCCTGTTCTGTCTATATTCCTTTTAGTTCATTGAAGAGTTCATCAAACACAAAACTGTCCTTTGTCTTTAATAAAATACCAAACTCAGGTGGGTATTTTTGTCAATGGTGAGAATTACCACTTACTCTATTTAGAGTGCTGTACTTGTTCATTTCATCCTCACAAACCATGATAGTGTCTCATGACACCAAAGCCCAGACTCTCTAGTTCTGATGTAACCAGCTGAGCTCTCTGACAGTTGCTACCATTTTCCCCAATTTTTCATTAGCTTAATATAGGCACACATTCGTGTGACCAATTCAAGTGAATGGAAGTTACAGCGACTCAGTGGCAAATAATCATATCTCACATTTATTACACCCACTTCCATGAGAGTGCAAATGGCTGTCTTAGAGGTCATGTGACCTGAACATTGCACTCAGTTGACTTAGCATCTGGCGGAGAGGTACTTGCAAAGGGAGGTGAAAATACCCACTTGAGGACATCGATTAGGTTGTGATTAGGTGAACTGAGGCTTAACAAACCGAACTGAATTCAATACTGGAGTTACTTATTGAAAAGTAAACCCTATTGGGTGATTTCTTTAAATAAATAAGAAAATAACAGTGGGATGAAATTAAACTCTGGAATGTAATTTTTTTTTTTTAAACGTTTTTTATTTATTTTTTGGGGACAGAGAGAGACAGAGCATGAACGGGGGAGGCGCAGAGAGAGAGGGAGACACAGAATCGGAAACAGGCTCCAGGTTCCGAGCCATCAGCCCAGAGCCCGACGCGGGCTCGAACTCACGGACCGCGAGATCGTGACCTGGCTGAAGTCGGACGCTTAACCGACTGCGCCACCCAGGCGCCCCAACTCTGGAATGTAAAAATCAGTGAAGATTAATGCAGATTCACTCATTTATATCAAGCGTTCTGAAAACAAAGTTTGAGTTAGCACAGCTCTTGTATGCTGGTACTTCATGTACCTTGGGAGGTATCTAGCCCAATTCCTTCATTTTACAGAGGAAGAACGTAGAGACGGAGAGATTAAGACACGCGGGGAGGATTAGTGGATCAGGATTGGAACCTAGGGTTCAGTGTGGTTTCTCCAGTGGATTCAATTCCTGTTTAAATTAAACTTACCTGTGAGTTACTACCCCTTCTAGATATATTACCCTTTCTAGATAACTCTAAATGTTAGGACACCTTTAAATACACAATAATGACCTAGACAGATATTTCTGATATGTGTCCTTCCCTCCCAAACAACAGCCCATGCCAGAACTCACTCTCGTCACCTGCGAAGACTCAACTTTTGGTTCTCCAAAGTTGAAATCTTACCAAAAACTAGAAATGTTTACTGTAAACTATACCAAGAAGATGACATTATCAAAAGGGGAAGTCTTTATATTTCTTTAGTCTTAAATCTCTGGGATGAGTGGCACCAAATATGACTGCTTTCACTTAAAACATAATAATAAAGCGATAAAAATTTACTCATATTAAATCAATTTTATAATTAGTCATCTTATCAATGGCCTCCTTTTAGTTTAGTAATTATGTTTTGTGTATAGTAAAAATACAGTTATTAAAACTATTTTGAGTACCATATGATTGCTTAGATCACTTTAGGGTAAGTTAAAGAAACCAACTAAAAAATAGTGTCCTACCTCATTTACACAACAGGTAACTTATAATGTGTCAAGAGGAAATACTCGTCCACCAGACTGTGCCTTAGAAATGTCCTTCTAGGGTTGGATACTACATTATATGTTAATGATCACTCCATGAAACACTATTGAACCCTGAATGGCTTTTTTCATACATCACTTAAAATTGCAGTGACGTGAATAATAATTCTGTCTGTACCTACAGAGGCGTATGCTAGAGGAAATGATGCCAAAAGTAGCATTTCACAAATTTTAAAGACAGCTATTTCCCGAAGTCAAATCCCCTGGCATTGTAAACAATTTATTAGTTAAGAATATAAGCATATGTAACTTTTCAAAACTGTAAAGAATTCACTGCCTATAGGAAAAATTAAAGTAGATTTTCATCTGACATTGCTGTGTTTGGCATACTGAGAAAAGGTGATAGCTTTTTCAGGGAATTATCTATCCTCTGACGTCCCGCACATGCTCTAGGTACTGGTAGGCTTATTTTCAAGAGCGAAATTAATAAATACCTCTCAAACCAGGGCCTAACATGTAACAAGTGCCCAATAACTGTAAGCTGACTATTGTTATTACTCCTTATTGAATCAGGATCGGCAAGAAGTGTGTTCAGAAACAAAATTCAAATTTTGTGTTAAGTAGGTCACTTAAAGAAGATGGTCGTCATCCACAGATTTCTTTCTCGAATGTGCTTTTGTAATTTCATAGAGAGACCAAGGCTTTGCTAGCAATACTACACAGAGGATCACTTCCGCATGCTGAACGTTTCAATTCTTGATTTTTCTGCACACTAGTCTGAAACGGTTATACGCCTGCTTTTGCGCTTAGGTATAATAGATGATGTGTTCGTGTCCGGTGTTACACTTTGTTTTCATCTTTTCTGTATCATGGTCCAGTACTTTTTCCAGCCAGCCCCCAAAACAATCAGGGTAATGAGCCAGCTTTCAGTTCCTACATCTTATTTCGGTTCTGTAAATCTTAACCCTGCACATATGTGGTTAGAACTCTGGTTCGGGCATTGAGGATTACATAGCGTCCCAGCATTTTGGGGGTAGAGACGGAAGTGAGGATATAATGCAACGTGTGTGGGTGATGTAAGAAGGTGCCACCGGGCAGAGCGGTAAACCCTGCAGGCTAAGGGAAATCAGACTGTTAGTTTAGGTTAAGTTCACTGAAACAGGGAGCTGTTCACACCTAAATTAGGGTTCTCTGTAGTGCTTCGGGGACCACCAGATCCTTGCTCACTTTGTGAGAAGGACCCGGGCAGAGTGAAATGGAAAGACAGTACCTGGTTCCAATGCAACTATTTTCTGAACAGGAGGCACTGGGCAAGTTTCAACCTTCTCCCCCCTAGTCTGTTATTTCATCTATAAAGCGGAGACAATAATATTCATTTAGGAGGTAGGCGTGAGGTTTAGAAACAAAGCCCAGCGTCTGGCACACAGGAGCCGATCCATAAATGACAGCTAATTGGATCTGAGCGTCATAAAAATGACTTGGATGGTTTTGTTTTGTTTTGAATGTTTATTTACTTTTGAGAGAGACAGAGACAGAATGCAAGTGGGTTGGGGGCAGAGAGAGAGAGCGAGACACAGACTTGGAGGCAGGTTCCAGGCTCTGAGCCACCAGCAGAGAGCCTGACGTGGGGCTCGAACCCACAAACCGTGAGATCATGACCTGAGCTGAAGTTGGCCGCTCAACCGACTGAGCCACCCAGACGTCCCTACTTAGACTGTTTAAAAAAAAAAAAAAAAAAAAAATTATATTTACTGCTCACAATCCTCACATAGAATAAGCCTTAAGAGTATAACTATTTGTGGGTATTTTTGTTTTGTTTTGTTTAGTTTTTAGTGACCTGTTGCCCCAAATAGATCACAGTCCTTCACTCACACCATTGTTTTCCAGATTCTTCCCCCAATACAACCCAGTAAATCCTGAATGTCATGAATATCTTCCCTCCAGAAAACAAAATGCTGTTTATTTCATGAACTCCCCTTCAGACTCTTTCCCCCCAATCCATGATATTTTTGACTTAAAGAAAAGCAGGAAATACTCCAAATTTCATTGGAGAAGTCATTCTTATCCAGGTTTCAGTTAAAATTTGCTGACTAAAATTCCGGAGGCTTGGATAAGATTCAAACAAGTATCTGAGGTGAACTGACCCTCTGAATCTCTTCAGGCTTGTTGGCTCTCCTGAGGGACACAATAATAGCTCTGGCTGATTAGGAAAGCATTTCCTGCCGCAGCTGCTGTCCCTCCCGCCAACATTACCCCTTTCCTCTAGGCAGCTGGGGAAGGCAGTGAAAAAGTAACCTGTGTTCAGTCCCTTGGCTTCCAGAAAGCCAAAAATCCAGTAAAACTCGGATGAGTCAAGATAATACAACCCACAGATTCCCCTAAAAAAAAAAAAAAAAAAAAAAAAAAAGCCAATTGAAACCATTTCAACCTCTTTGTAAAGTTTTTATTTTAATTCCAGAATACCTCACCCAATTTTCCTCACAAGTGCCTTCCTTAATCCCATCACCTGTTTCACCCATCCCCCACCCGCCTCCCCTCGGGTAACCATCATCATTGTGTTCTCCATGGTTAAGAGTCTCTTTCTTTGGTTTCTCTCTCTCTCTTTTCCCCTTTGCTCTTTTGTTTTGTTTCTTAAGTTCCACATACAAGTTCAATCACACGGTATTTGTCTTTCTCTCACTGACTCAGAAACCATTTCAACTCTGAGAGAGTTCTTCTCTCACCCACGCCAGTGCGCACAGATAACACCAGCATTGTCTTCAATCACCCCTTCTCTCCCTGGATCATCTACATGAAATTAGTTGTGTCTCTTTCTGGGCTTTCTGTCCTTAATTTTATTCATGGTTGTAAGTATTAATCACTCTGATACTATGTCCCAACACTGGGAAGGCCCCCCAAACCAACACAGGACCGAATAACTGAGCAGACTGAGGCACGATTCCTTCTCTGAGCTTATGAATACACAGCGAGGTCAGATTGCTTTTCTGTTGTCAGTCTCGTGAACATGCCCCAGAATCAGCTGGATGGTTGATAATATGCCGATTCCTGGGCCCCACCTACTGATCCAGCATCTCTGGAGTTTGTGCCCACACGTCTTTGTTTTACCAAAGTTCCCCGGTGATTTAAGCAAGTTCACATTTAAGAACCACCGAACGTACTGTCTCCTTGCCATAAGCTGACCGCCCATCCAAACACGAGGCTGGATTTCTAGATAATTATTTTTTGTGTGTGCTGCACCATCACTTGTCAGTCACCAGACATTCATTGAGACTCTCTTCCTTGGAAGGTTCTGTGTGAATCTCTTTGGGGTTTGGGGGTCATAAATATTCATGAGACATTCCTCATATCAGCCATTTGCTCGTATAATCCATCCTCCACATAGCATTCAGTTTGCTTTCTTCATGGCACTTCTGTGGCACGTGTATTTATCTGTTGTTTATGTCTGTTTTCCCCACTGGACTTTAAGCTCCATGAAGAGAGGACATGACTGGCTTCGATCACCATGTGTCCCTATGACCTAGCATAATACCTCACACACAGACACCAGCCCCCTTGTTGAATAAATGAATGAAAAATAACAAATAAATGTATTTCTAATCTTGTAGGGGAAGTGGAACATATAGGTAAGTAGCTATTATAAAAGCAGTAAACAGGGGCACCTGGGTGGCTCATTTGGTTAAGCGTCCAACTCTTGGTATGGGCTCAGGTCATGATCTCACAGTTTGTGGGTATGAGCCCCGAGTTGGGCTCTGAGGTGACAACACGGAGCCTGCTGGGATTCTCTCTCTCCCTCTCTCTCTTTCTCTGCACCTCCCCGATGTGTGTGCACATGCTCGCTCTCTCACTCTCTCAAAATAAGTGAACAAGGGAAATGCAGATGGAAATGGATAAGATTGCATTTCAGCTGTATAAAATTTTGGCAATTCCAGGTACAAGAAATGGCATGAGATTTAAAGATGTGGTGGTGAGAAAGTACGAGATAAAGATGAGAAACCCAGGGGCTCCTGGGTGGCTAAGTCGGTTAAAGCATCCCACTTCGGCTCAGGTCAGGATCTCACAGTTCATGAGTTCGAGCCCCGTGTCAGGCTCTGTGCTGTCAGCTCAGAGCCTGGAGCCTGCTTCAGATTCTGTGTTTCCCTCTCTGTCTGCCCCTCCCTGCTCCCACTCTGTCTCTCTCTCAAAAATAAATAAACAATAATAAAAAAAAAAAAAACTTAAAAAAAAAATGAGAAACCCAAACCCTTCTGTCGAGACTGCAAAATGCATCTGTCAGGGGGCAGATGACAGCCTTTGAATGCCAGGCAAAGGTGTTTTGTTAATTACTTGGTAGAAAATAAGAAGTCACTAAGGGCTTTTTGAACACAGGAGTCATAGGCTCAGGGATATATTAATCTGGTAGCAGAGAAAGGGGGACCTGGAGGGAGGGGATTCTGGAACAGGGGATTGAGGATGCTTATCCTCCCCACTCCTTTCTGCTCCTAATCTCTCTCTGTTCCCCAAGTGTGGGTCTCAGAAGCTAGAACAAATACTTTCATCTCAAGCAAACATTGGCTCTTTTCATCTCCTACAAGAACAAATGCTTCAAAAGCAAACACCTTGAGGAAAGAATGCCAATAAAGCCTGAAAACCAGTACAGTCAGGGAGTTTGAGAGACAAGAAGCAAAAAGGACGCAGGGTTTCAGAGCGGCTCTTGACTGGTCCCTGCTTGTGGCGGGAGCGTTTACTTCATTTTATCCTTTTGAATGCCATGATGCTGACAGAAAACCTTGGGCTTCAGGTTGGACCTGGAACATTGGACCAGCATAGCAGCCCTACTGTGTCCAAGAACATCCCCTAGCGACGGAGACGTCTTCTACTCTGAACCCAGATTAACTCTCGGAATCCTCAACGCAGGTTCTAGAGAGACTGTCGCAACGGATGGAAGCGGGTTGGCTGAGGAGACAAAAGCCATTTGCCATCCCAGGGGCCAGTGGGTCATACCCTGGGATGGCACCTGTTCAGGACTGACTCCATCATGATGTCCGTCTATAATCCCCTATGCTGGCTGCTCTTAGGCTCCAGCGGATAGAAGTGGAACCATCATGATCTTACTTACAACTTCCTTTTCTTTTCCTGCCATTACCTGTCAGGTACGTTTGCTCGTGGATTTCCGTGATACTCAAGAGCTCGGCACTTTGTTGTTGGCAGCTCCTCCTTGCCTGATGCCAAGTTAAAGCCGATTTGGAGTTTATCTGGTAGGAAATGCCAGTCAACGGGTCTTTGTTCCATAAGCTTTCACTGCCCTCAACTGTAAAAGAAGTCAAATGGAATTGGCTGTATTAGGCGGAGAAAAGACTTTCAGGGAACAATGTTTTGTACACAATTCTAATAGTAGCATTATTTCCTGCAGCTTATTTCTTTTCCTTTCTTTCCTTTTCCTTAAAGTGCCTATGAGATTTTCTTCACTCTCTTAATGAAGAAGGGAGTTTTCAAAAGATGAGCCACATCCAATTGTTGTCATATGCCTAAGCAAGGAAAGAGAGGCATCATCTCCCTACTTGTCCGTCAGGAGGTTTGGGATCAGGTGAGTTGGGGAGTGGGGCAATTGCAAATACTAAGCAAGAATAGAGATGCCGGCCCATGCTCCTTAATCTAGAAAAAAACATATAAGGAAAAAAGAAAATATATGTCTTCTCTCAGCAAATGGATAATTCTGCCTGCACGTCCTAGTTGGGTCTTTTTAGACCAAAGTCACAGGCATTAGAAGGCAAAGTCATGGATGCCACCGCCAGGCTGACCTGGACGTGCATTCAGGCAATGTCACCTCACTAGTGGTTTGTCCTTAAATTGCAAACCGCTCAAGTCTCATTTTCCTATTTCTAGGATATATTAAATAGAGGCAACTCCAGGCAATAACAGATGCAGATTGTTAATTTTTCTTCCTTCAGGGCAAAAAATAATACTTGTAGCTTATTTTTTCCTTTATTTTATGATCCCCAATATACTCTATAAACTTAGTTATACCTTATGAAAGGTCAATAGTAGAGATAAATATTGTTTACAAGTGTGTTACATATAAGATGTTGGGGAAATTAGTCAACAAATGAAATATTTCTGTGTGCTTCATGTTATGAAACTTTCCCTCTTGTCTTTTTAATAATACAAATTTCTACCTACAGATCATAGGAAGTAATAATTTCTTCACTTGTTTGTAAGAAAGAGAAGGAATTATGTAACTTCTCAAATTTTCTAAGAGGTGTTCAACCTGCCACAACGTCGGCCAGTTTCCAATAAGCATGTAGCCCTATGCTGCCATGTGACAAGGAAGTGACCTTTTTCATACGCATACCACAGAGTGTGACATGAAACTTGGGGTTCCTTTGCACACCAAAGAGGAAGAAAAATATATCAAAATTCCATTCAGGCAACAACACAGAAATTTCTAAGAAGCTTTCATTATAAAATTATTATATATTTAGATAAAAATAAATTGGAGGGGCGCCTGATTGGCTCAGTTGGTTGAGTGTCCGACTCTTGATTTTGACTCAGGTCATGATCTTGGAGTTTATAGGCTCGAGCCCCGCACTGGGCTCTGCGTTGACAATGTAGAGCCTGCTTGGGATTCTCTCTCTCTCTTTCTCTCTCTCAAAAATAAGTAAGGAAGGAAGTAAATAAATACACTTTAAAAAGATGCATAAAATAAAATAAATTTGAATTGGTGACGTTAAATTTAAATGATCATGTAGTTCCATATCCAAATGGAGTCTTGTCCACGTAAGCGAGACCATTCGAATCAGACTGGTTTGGAGTTCATCTGAAGATGGAGATGTTTTATACCCCTATTTTTAGAAATTTGGAGGCCTCATACGGTAGAAAATGTGAGACATCCAAAGAAAGTGGGGGGGGGGGTTGTTATTTTCATGTCTGGGGATATACATAACCAAAGAAGGGAATGCAGTATGACTCTTCATTTAAAAGAAAAGTATGGGGGCGCCTGGGTGGCGCAGTCGGTTAAGCGTCCGACTTCAGCCAGGTCACGATCTCGCTGTCCGTGAGTTCGAGCCCCGCGTCAGGCTCTGGGCTGATGGCTCAGAGCCTGGAGCCTGTTTCCGATTCTGTGTCTCCCTCTCTCTCTGCCCCTCCCCCGTTCATGCTATGTCTCTCTCTGTCCCAAAAATAAATTAAAAAAAAAAAAAAAAAGAAAAGTATGTTTGGCTCTTGAGGTCAAGGAATTGAAATCTATTTCTCACTGCTTGCATAGGTTTCCTGACACTACATCCCCCTCACGTTCAAATTCCCGCAGTGAACCAGCACAAGTGATGCAGCAAGCTCAAGTTGCAAGCTACGGAGGATTGAGAGAAAGGGTCTTTTCCTTTTCCGGTTCTCACGATGCTTTAAAATAGATGTCTAAACAGAAGGGAAACACTGTAATAAACAATGCGATGGACAAGGAAGAAGAGCACATATGAAAGTGTCACGAGGTCAAAAGCCAGTACCTCATCTTTCTGTATTAAACCTTAAACTTAAAGTTTAAATTAAGGCTAACCTAAAATCAAATGTTCTTTTGAAAGGAACGCAAAGCAATGAAAATGAAGTAGACTGGGAAATTGCAAAGCCCTTTAAGAAAGGCATGGGATGCCTAAAATGTGCTTTACGGGTTGAATGCGTGTTGAAATCAGACACTTTAATTTCCTAGAGTTATCTTATTTTTACATTGAACAAGAAAAAAGATGTATGCATAGGTTTTGAAGGCATAAATTACAAGGACGCGAGAGAATACTCAGGATGCCCATCCAACACACATCTATCCCAAGGTTGTGAGGTTTTGTGGGTTTTTTTTCACGTGTGTGTGATTAGTGATTAACCATCTGTCTTCCATTTAATGATTGATTAAATCATACATACAGCTAACAACTCCTTCATCAATACCACTTAAGTCCAAGATGCTGTAGTCAGACCTGGGAAATCCACATCCCCAAGAGACTCCATGATAACAGATTTAGAAAATACCATTCCTACTAAGTAAAGGTGAGAGACGCTCCTTACCTTTGGAAAACAAATCTTGCTTTATCTTAGGGGAAAAAATAGCTCGAATCAGACGAAAACACTTCTAATACAGAGATCAGACATCTATAAACCTTTCATGGGAATCAAACCTCTAAAGTGGTTCTAAGAGACGTGAATACAGTTACTTCCCCCCAAGAACGGGAGAGCAGTGTCACTCTGAATGGGAAGCCTGTGAGTTTTTGTCGATATTCACCCAGGACATAGGGACTGCACCCAGTAGAGGATTACGATAATATACGAGGCTGAGAAATCACATTCATTTTAAGAGGGATTGTGTATCGAGAGACATAAACAAGTATTTTTCTTAGAATTCTGGCTCTAACTTGAGAAACCACAATATTTTTTTGTGAATTACTTCCCCTTATTGCTCAGAATAATGCGATCGTTGGGTGGGTGCATGGTCCCCAAACTTCAGCTGTAAGCAATGCTCTTGCAGCTGACGTGGGCTTACCGCCATGCCAGGCTGCTAGTGTACCCAGATTCTACCCCGGATCCCACCCCTTTGCAGGCCAGCAGGAGGAAGAGTTCTGGGTAACAGCATAGAATGGGAGCTACTGCGACCCAGAAAGCCTGAAGGAGCAAGGGGGGCAGGGAGTAAGACATTTAAGGAGTAAAAAGGAAGGGGGTAGCTAGCAGAAGAGACAGGAGGTGGGATAAAAGGGAAAGTGGAGGGGCGCTTGGGTGGCTCAGTCGGTTAAGCGTCCGACTTCAGCTCAGGTCACGATCTTGCGGTCCGCGAGTTCGAGCCCCGCGTCAGGCTCTGGGCTGATGGCTCAGAGCCTGGAGCTTGCTTCCGATTCTGTGTCTCCCTCTCTCTCTGCCCCTCCCCCCTTCATGCTGTGTCTCTCTCTGTCTCAAAAATAAATAAACGTTAAAAAAAAAAAAAAAGGAAAAGTGGAGCAAAGAACCCCTCCCTCACTGGCTCCATCAGCCCCAGCCCCGCCTCCCCATTTGAGGCCCCTCCCCCATCCCACCTAAACCTGCTCCCCTGTTTCTTTACAGATTCTTGAGTGTGGAAAGACTACCCAGGACTCATGTTCTGGCTGCTTCCCATCAATATCATGCAAAGCCACTTGTTTTTGTATTCTTGCGATAATACTTACGTTTTCATTTTAAAAAATCCTTCGAGCAGGAAAATAATCCTCTTCCATTTGATTCATAGCTATGTTGAATTAAATGATACTCTTTTTAAATGAAATTAAAGTTACTGTCATTACTATTCATTACTATCATCTTCACAGAACGGAGACACAAAAGTGAGGAGCCCCTCACATGTCTCTGTCTCCACCAGACGACATGCTCATGGCATTAAGTTTTATTTTGGGGCTATCATTTAATAAAGGCAAATCCCTGGGAGGGCAGTTTTAAGTAGACATTGCAACGTGTACAGTATAATTTGCCCTAAAGTCTTAGCAAATAACCTACAGGAACAGGAGAAGGTGAAGGAAAGAAGCAGTTGGTGGAAATAAAGCGATCATGTGATGCAGCCCAGGGCTGAGAGTCAGAAGATCTGTGTTCTGGTCTTCAGCCAATATGGATCACTTTCTCCATTATAAAACGGGGACAATGACACCCGTACAGGGGTGTGGTGGAGGGTGACGAGATAATAAGTGGGAAAGAACTTTGGAAGGGAAAACGTTCTCAACAAACGCAACATGTGCTCGTTACGCTGACGTGGGAAATGTGTCAAATTTTCTTGGTGGGAACGTTACTTACATTTCAATGGACAATATCCAAATAGCTTGTCTGTGTCATAATCTGGGGTGGTTCCACACCAGAGCCATCCATCTGATCGCCCAGCGCTCGTGCAATCTGCATACCACTTGTTTTCAAACTTGAATGGAAATGCACAGGTTGCCCCATTGGCATTGCCCAGCAGCGTGTACATGTCTAGAAGAGACATATCGACGTGCACTTAGAATGTCAGTCAATCTTCTCAAGGTTGACTTTCCGATAAGAAGGATGCCGAAAGAGGATCACGCCTGAGGTCCCCACCCAGGGAATCCCTTTTTCTTTCCCTTCTGTCTCTACCCCAGTCTTTTTCTGAGTACACACAGCAGTCTCTATCAGGAACAATTCTAGGACCACTTCATTTCCACTGTCTTTTAGGACAGATTTGCCTCCTGCCTCACATGAGGCAAAAGTAGTCAGCTATACTGACACCTGCTTGGATTTCTGCATTTCCTCCAAAACAGGGAAGAGCCCATCCTTCCTCTTGCTTGGAATCACAGAATTATTGAATCTCTAGATTAAAAAATAAACTTATAGCTGTATAACTCAAACGCACAGTCAAAACTTAAACCCCGCCTACTTAAATCCTGTCAAGCCAGCCTCCACTGGAGTCCCTCAACAACGACTCTGAGAAAGAGTCGGAAGTTGGGCATAACTCTCTAATCCACATCATGGAAAGAAAGCACTGAAAACCATTTACGATTAATATCTGCTTTCTTAAAACTGAATTCAAACACAAGAGACAGAGGAAATAACAACTTGGGGAAATAACAACCTTCTATAGCAACATACTTAGCCTCTTGCCACCAGCTGATATTCAGAATTTGTCCTAGATTAAAATACTCTTTTCCTAATTAAGTTTTGGAGATCCTATGCCTTTAAACAGTTCCTAAAAGACATCTCAGGGCACCTGGGTGGCTCAGTCAGTTAAGCATCTGACTCTTGATCAGGTCATGATGTCACAGTTTGTGGGTTCAAGCCCAACTTCAGTCTCCACACTGATGGCACGAACCTGCTTGGGATTCTCTCTCTCTCTGCCCCTCCCCTGCTTGTTCTCTCTCTCTCTCTCTCTCTCTCTCTCTCTCTCAATAAATAAACTTTAAAAAAAGACATCTCAAAATTCATTTAGACAATATAAAGTTTGTAAAACATGCAGCACAATACCCAACATATCTTAAAATCAAAACACATGTTAAGCTCCTTACCCTCTTTCCTTCCCCCTTACTGCACTTATCCCGTCCTCCTGACAAAGCCAGGTTTATTTTCATTTACCTCAAAATTACTTTTTTGCCAATTAGCTAGTAGTTAGTCACTTCAAAACGCAATTCTGGCTTTTGTGCCACTAAGTTACAGGACTAGTTTACCAAATCATATCTCACATAGGGGACAGGCTAGATTTAGATATGATTATGCCATTCGTAACCACTGGGGTTCCTGTTCCTTCGTATGAGGAAAATCTGTTAAGACCACCTCAGGGCTAGTTGTACTGTTCATTAAATTAGCCAAGAAATTGTCGACACTGGATCTATAGATATCAATCAGAAATGGGCTTTTCAGGACTAACCTGATGTGTTTTTTTTTTAATTTTTTTTAACGTTTATTTATTATTGAGAGAGAGACACAGAGGGTGAGCAGGGGAGGGGTAGAGAGAGGGGGAGACATAGAATCTGAGGTAGGCTCCAGGCTCTGAGCTGTCAGCACAGAGCCTGACGCGGGGCTCGAACTCACAAACTGCGAGATCATGACCTGAGCCGAAGTCGGTCGCTTAAACAACTGAGCCACCCAGGCGCCCCAAACCTGATGTATTTAACAACGCCCTGACGAAGCCAAAAGAACCACATTCTAGTCCAGCCACTTTCACGGGCAAGCCATGTAATTGCAGTCAGTTTCTCTTCCACTGTGGTCCAAACTCCCAGACAACACTTAGATTCTTCTAAGTCTGTAATTCCGATTCTGTTATTCTAAAATAGTCCCTGACCTCGGCCAGCTATCTCCCCCAGGTTTTCTTTAGAGAGACAGGCTCTACATATACCCTCTCTGTACTGTCTTCAGATAAACGTGTACTCTACAGTGAGCAGATACCAAGATCACTCTGAAAGCCTAGATCTTCCAGCAGGAATATCTTAAGTATTGAGAAAGACTTGGAGAGCACCAAGTGTGGTCAATGGACCATCTTCATCCAAGCACCCAGGTGTTCATAAAAATAATTCAATAGATTCTTGGACTTTCCCCCTCACGTGCTGATTTAGAGTCCGGGTAGGGGAGGACCTTGGTATCTTCACTTGTAACAAGCTTTCCTGGTGATTCTTAAGCATATTTAAAGTTTGAGAACCACTATGCTAAACCCTCTGCATACTTGTCTCACAGAATCCAAAGCAGGCTCCAGGCTCTGAGCTATCAGCACAGAGCCTGATGCGGAGCTCGAGCCCAGGAACCACGAGATCATGACCTGAGCCAAAGTCTGGTGTCCAACCAACTAAGCCACCCAGGCACCCCTCCAGTGATGTATTTTTAAATGAAATAAGAAGTCCCATGTCTTAGCACCAATCTTCGTGTTTTGAATCCCTCAGGACTATTTTACAATCTGTGAAATTTAACTCATTCAACTTTGGTTCACTCTTGTCCGGCTATAGTTTTCAACCAAGTTTCTCTTGAAATGTTATCTCTCCTATGACTTCTAAACTTTCATTATGTTCAATAAATGCTCCCGAATAGTCTCTTTCTGAACACTTTCTCTCTCTCTCTCTTTCTGCTCTCCCTCTTCTTTATAAAGAAGGAAAATGGATGGGGCACCGGGGTGGTTCAGTTAAGCGTCTGACTTCAGCTCAGGTCATGATCTCACAGTTCCTGAGTTTGAGCCCCACATCGAGCTCTGTGTTGACAGCTCAGAGCCTGGAGTCTGCTTCAGATTCCGTGTCTCCCTCTCTCTCTGTCCCTCGCCCCCCACCTCTCTCTCTTAAAAATAAAGAAACATTTTAAAATTTCAAAAAAGAAGAAGGAAAATGGAAAGTTGACATGTTACAGCCTCACAAAGACTGAACTCTGGTGCTCTGATTAGCTATGATAACCAGTTTCAAGCAATCTTTGCAGCCCCAGTAACATAGTAATTTTGGAAACAGGTAATCTCTTATCCCAAAAGGCAGGCTCTTCCTCTGACCTTGAGGTTGTTGTAGATAACACTCTCAAATAATCAAGTGTCCCAACCTGGAATGTGGTGATAACATCATCTGACTCAAGAAAGCTTTGTAAAAGGCTTCAAGTTCTGCTTTATCTTTGTTTTGTTGTTTCTGTGCACAGCCACCAGAGGAATGAAATTTGGCCAAGATCAGAGAAAACGAAATACTCTGATTTTATTTAACCTTCAAGAGCTTAAGGAACCAACCTCACATAAAAGCCTTTTCTTAAAAAAAAACCAGTCTTTCCATTAATTATAAATTGCTAAAGCATCATTCAGGACTTTTTACCATGTATTTACTGTCATGTTTTCATAGAAGATAGTTCAAAATGCAAACATCATCAGTTACTAATTCTACGACAGATTAAATAAGAATATGCCTATTTTCTCCAATTAGGTTCCAACTAAGAAGATGAGAAAAATGTGACAGAAGGAAGGCAAGACGCTCCATGCTTCCTACCTTCATAACCCCTGGCGCATAAATCATCTGTGGTTCCATAGATTTTCCACCTGCTCCATAAGCCGGAGCCCTTGTAAAGCATAACATTCTTTTCTTGTTTATTGCCATAGTTAAAAAATAAATCTTCTCCCTTGATCCCCAAAAGCGTGTCATTTTTGCACTCCCATTTCTGAAATTCGCTCTTTGGATCACAGGCATAGAGAGTGACAGCAACCCAATCCGTCTTTGATGGTACCCCCAGACATAATTTAAACGCCACACTCATAATCCGCGAGTCAGACACCCATCGGAACTTCTGTGCTTCGTTGTCTTGATTACAAACGGCTGTTTGGACCGCGCTGGGACTTAATGCTTCCACGCAGCGCTTGTGATCTTCATTATATATTAAAAATTGCCTCGTGTCTGTTTAAAAAAAAAAAGAAAGAAAGAAAAGATGTTTAAGGGGATACATGTGACAAAGAATAGTTTAGGTCAAAATTCCTAATGTCTCCTCCGTAAAACTGATCCTGGGAGAAGGGGTGATATGAATTCTGCCTGAGACAACACAGCTCCCTTGAAGGGGGTAGGGGGTCCATGAAGCTAGAGAGAGAGAGAGAGAGAGAGAGAGAGAGAGAGAGAGAGACAGGGGGGAAGGGCCAGTCGCATGGCCCCCAGCAATCAGCTGGAAATCCTCAAGACCTGCGAGTTCACTCCTATAGCGTTAGGAAAAGGCCTGCCTTAAATGCACACAAAGGGTAGTGGAGTAAACATAAAAATTAGATAACCTAGAAAGAAATAATATCCATCTGAGAAAAGAAAAGTTAGATATGAATATAATAAGCTATAAAATTAGGTGCATGTGTTCCCTGGAATAGAATTTTGAAGTCTGATTCACCGCTACTCTCTTTGAGATAGAGGAAACTCTATTCGAATTCTAACATTAGGGAGGTTTTTGAAAATAACTGATTTTATTTTAGGAAATGTTTGCCTTTATATCCAGCAAATTTTTGAACGAAGTGCTTTCTGGATAGCCCTACTAGAGAAGACTTTTGTTTTGTTTTGTTTTGTTTTGTTTTCCCTTACAACAATAGGTAACTTAGAGATCTAGCATCTAGAGGTAAGTTAGTATCTATTATATAGTTTTAACTTTCATTTTATTGGCATACTCAAGATAGCCTTTGCATAACAAAAAGATGCAAAAATGTACCTGTAAGTGTAACAATGTGTCAAGTTTGCAGTAAAGGTTAAATAAATGCAAGTTCTTATACCATTTGAGGGAATATTTATGAGAATAACTACATATAACGGTGTTGTTTTAGTCTCGTAATTTGGGGCTGATGATTTAAATTAGTGTGTGGAGATGGCTTATACTTATAGTACAGAGCTGCTAGCTGGCAAAAGTGAACTTCCTCTTGCCAAAAAGAAGAAGAAGGAGGAGAAGGAGAAGGAGGAGGAGGAGGAGGAGGAGGAGGAGGAGGAGGAGGAGGAGGAGGAGAAATAGAAGGAGGAGAAAGAGAAGGAGGAGAAGGAGGAGAAGGAGGAGGAGGAGGAGAAAGAGAAGGAGGAGAAAGAGAAGGAGGAGAAGGAGGAGAAGGAGGAGGAGGAGGAGGAGAAGAAGAAGAAGAAGAAGGAGGAGGAGGAGGAGGAGGAGGAGGAGGAGGAGGAGGAGAAGGAGGAGGAGAAAAAAAAGATCTGGTAAGCATATTTTTTCCCCTTACATCAAAACTGAATTCATGTAAAGGGTTTTCTTTCTTGTTTCTCTTTTTAAGAATAGACTAATGAAAAGAACTGACTTTTCATTTTATGACCTAAATATCAAACACTACTTCTGAAGTGTTACTAAATTCCTCCTACTTAACTGGTCTTTCAAAATGAGCCAGTAGTATTGCAGATGTTTGAGGGTCTGACTATATTAGCTCATTATTTTTAATCAAACCATCAGTGAAATACAGCAAAGGAATAAAAGTGCCACTAGCAGAGTCCTTTCACAGTTTACAAAACATTTTCACAAGCCATATTCTATTTACTGTCCTCAACACCCCTGTGGGGTTAGCACCACTTACATTCTGAGGTCAGTTCTTGGACCATCAATTTAGGGCTTACAATGGACGTTTGCCTTGAAAGATTATTTTCCCCTGCCTCGCTCCCATCTCCGTTCTCGTCCCACACTTGCGAGAGACCTGCCTCTAATCCGTCTGGGCTCCTAATTTGGTGCCACTTTGAACTTTAGCCGGGTTCCTCAGCTGGGTTTCTCATTTCTGCTGGTTTGATTTCTTGGAATTGGGACTCAATAGAGTCTCAATTCAGAACACCTGCTCCTTTTGGCTTCTCCGGAGTTGACATCTGTCAACGGAACATGCGATGCCCAAGCCACAGCTCCTCCCAAGTAGCTGAACTCCTTCCCAGACTTGATCTCATTTTATTACTGCCTATGTCCTCATGTGACAAGATGAGGAATTTTCTGCGTTGGCAATAAAATGAAAATACTCATGATATGGTGTTTTGTTCATGATAAAACACAGGAGATAGGAAAACAAAAAGTTTAGAAGTCAATTACTATGATAATTTGCCACACACAAATGTAAATCTAGGCTCCTCTAATAGAATATGATAATCAAGTCTGGGGGCGCCCGGGTGGCCCAGTCAGTTGAGCGTCCAACTTTGGCTCAGGTCATGATCTCGTGGTTGATGAGTTCGAGCCCTGCATCGGGCTCTGTGCTGATGGCTCACAGCCTGGAGCCTGTCTCAGATTCTGTGTCTCCCTCTCTCTCTGCCCCTCCCCTGCTTGCACTTTGTCTCTCTCTCTCTCTCTCTCTCTCTCTCTCTCTCTTTCTCTCAAAAATAAATAAACATTAAAAATTTTTCAATAAAAAAATTAAACGGTAATGAAGTCTAGAAATTTTGTCATATAGATCTTTGAACTCATCTCTACAGCCCTTTACCTTTAATTTGTGTTTTCTATCCCAACTGTTGTTTTCCTATCTTCACATACCTTCCACTTTTCAGATAGTTTTGCTGAGTAACATCTATCTCATCAACAATAATATCTTCCATCTCATACTTCGGCATCACTGCACGGCCAGCATTTATAAACCACTCAGATTCAGTCCCGCAACCAGCTCATAGCCAGCTGTTTAAGGTAAGGTGCTTGAATGTCATTGGGCACAGTTAGTGTTCTTCCTTCAGAGGTTTTTATACTTATTTGACTTGTAATTTATGTAACTAATTTTCATCTGTGGCTCCATCTTAATTTTTCTCTGCATATGATGGCACTTAATGACCAAATATCCAATCTTCTGTTTTTCATTAATGGCACCATCATCCATTCATATCCATAAGCCAAAAACCTAGGACTCATCATGGATTCTCAGCTTTCCTTCACTTTCTAGAACAAAAGCAGAATCTATTGGCTCTACCCAAAAATACACCGTGATAGGTAATTTTATGTATCAGCTTGGCTAGATCACAGTACCTAGAAATTTGGTCAAACCCCAGTCTGGATGTTGCTTGGAAGGTTTGTTTGTTTGTTTGATTGATAAGATTAACATTTGAATCGGTAGACTTTGGGTAAAGCAGATTACCCTCCAGACTGTGGGTGGGCCTCATCCAGTCAGCTGAAAAGCTTTAGAGATAACAGACTGAGGTCCCTGAAAAAGAAAAAATTCTCCAGACTGCCTTTGGACTTGACCTGCAATGTCAACTCTTTCTTGAGTTTCCCGTCTGCCAGGCTACCCTTGTAGATTTTGGACTTGTCAGCCTTCACAACTGCATGAGCTAATTCCTTAAATATTTCTCAAAGATAGGTAGAAGATGATGATGATAGATAGATAGATGATAGATAGATAGATAGATAGATAGATAGATAGATAGATAGACAGATAGTAGATAGATAGATAGTAGATGATAGGTAGGTAGGTAGATAGATAGATAGATACATAGATACATAGATACATAGATACATAGACAGAGAGAGAGAGAGAGAGAGAGAGATACACACACATCCTATTGGTTCTGTTTCTCCAGAGAACCCTAATACATACACTCTAATCCATTCTTTTCTGTCTGTCTCCATGGCCACTGCCTTAGACCATGCCACCATAGTCTTAACTCTGGTCGTCCTCTCTTTGAAATGCAATTATCAAAGAAGATAACACCTGCACCCAGAACCATGATAAAAGCAGAACTCCGTGTTGACCAGTTGGTGAGAAGAATAACGTATGACTGTGAAATCATGAAGTGATAATTTTAAGTTTCCTTATATTGCCTAGCAATATAAGGAGTTTCCTGGGTGAGATGGGCCTAATTTGCCACCTGACTCCGAATTTCAAATCCTACCTAATGTAATGGGTTGTTCCCACTTAACGGTATAATAGAGTCAGATTTCTGTCTGTCTTTGCAGTCTCTCTAGCAGATTGCCCTTGATGTGCATTGCATTCCGGTTGAATGCTCATTCAATAATCAGATTGTTTTCTTTTTCTTCTACCTTTGTGGAGAGGTTTTCTAGGTTGAGAGGAGATTTTGTTTTTAACAGTATTTTCCCAACAGTGTCAACCCTTCGAGAGTGCATGGCTGCACAGAGGAGAAAAATATCCAGCCTCCACATCGTAGCTCACTAGGGGAGGCATGGTCCAGCCGGCCATCCCTGCTCTCACCCACCACCTTCCAGCCACAGACCTTTCTGTTCCTCAAACGCTTCGCTTCCACTTTGGAAACTTCGTATTTTGAGTTCCCTATTCTTGGGATGCTCGTGAAGGTCCCAGGTCAAGTGTCAACTCCTTAGTGAGTAGACTATCCTAATTGTGCTCTTTTATTTTCTATATAATATTCATAACCATCTTAAAATATGTTCTTTTTTAAAAATCCCTTCAGTTATCAGGGTGCCTCGGTGGCTCAGGCAGTTAAGCATCTAGCTCTTGTTTTGGGCTCAAGTCATGATCTCACAGTTCACGAGTTCAAGCCCCACATCAGCAGGCTCTGTGCTGAAGCCTGCTTGGGCTTCTCTCTCTCCTCCCCTCTCTCTGCCCTGCCCACACGTGCTCTCTTTCTCAAAATAAATAAGTAAACTTTAAAAAATCCATTTAATTATATTTTGTCTGTGTCCTTCTACTGAAATGCAAATTCTACAAGTAGAAAGAGCTAGCCTTTCTGCCTCAGTACTCTATCCTCTCTTTTTGAAGCATACTAGCCTCTCAACAAATATTAGTTGAATGCATGAAAGAATATTAATTAAGTCTGAAGCATTTTGACTAGTAACCCAGATACATTATTTTATTTAGTAATTGACTGAGGATGATGAGTATATTTAATGTTACTTTTCCCCCTGAACATTTATTTATACTGAGGACCAATTTATAAACTTTTATAAAAGGTGTATTTGGAGGGGTGTCTGGGTAGCACAGTTGGTTAAGTGTCTGACTTTGGTTCAGGTCATGATTTCACAGTTCGTGGGTTTGAGCCCCGCGTCAGGCTCTGTGCTGACAGCTCAGAGTCTGGAGCCTGCTTCGGATTCGGTGTCTTCCTCTCTGTCTGCCCCTCCCCTGCTCTCTCTCTCTCTCTCTCTCAAAAATAAATAAGCATTAAAAAAATATTTTTAAGGAGTACTTGCAAATGAAAAGCTTCTATTTCGATTCAAACGTATCTATTCTGATTTCCTTTATTTATCTTTGACAGTAAGGAGCAGTGTAAGTTTGATATTGTCATTGTTAAACAATATAAGGAAATGTAAAATTATCACTTTATGATTTCACAGTCATACATTATTCCTCTCCCCAACTATCAACACGGAGTTCTGCTTTTATCATGGTTCTATGCGCAATGTCTCTGATTTAAAAGGTCACATTTCTTCCGCTGAAAGTGATTCAAGGCCTTGACCAAAAGGCATTTTGTGCCATTCTTGCCACTATCAACACCACCAATGTTTTATATGTACAAACATTCTTTTTTTTTTTTTTTTTTTTTTTTTTTTGTCTAGAGTAATCCTGATATCGTAAGCACTGCAAAGCTAACACATGAAGACAGCTGAATCAATGGATTCATTTCTTTGCCATCTCAATTATGGGATCGAATGAGTATTTTTCTTTCTTTTTGCTTTTTATTTTTTTAATGTTTATTCATTTTTGAGAGAGAGAGAGAGAGAGAGAGAGAGAGAGAGAGAGAAACGAGCCAGGAAGGGGCAGACAGAGAGACACGGAATCCGAAGCAGGCTCCAGGCTCTGAGCTGTCAGCCCAGAGCCTGACGCAGGGCTCAAATCCACAGACTGCGAGATCATGACCTGAGCCGAAGTTGGATGCTCAACCGACTGAGCCACCCAGGCACCCCTCTTTTTGCTTTTTAAATACTTACACATCAGAAATTTCTTTGCAGAATTGAAGAGATCCTCCTTCTATCTTAACTCGATCTGCCTAATCTCATATTAATTCTTCAACACATATGTGCCAGGCACTGTGCTGGTGACATTGTAAAGGACAAACCAGAGACAAGTTCCCTGCCACTAAACTCACACCGCCTGATGTTAATTCAAAGCCAGAAACCTCAAACGTCAAAATACACTTAGGAAAGAAGCAGTAAGTTTCAATTCAATATCTCAAGTCAACATAACGGAAGGGGAGATATCCAGTAACATGAGTATGAGTATTCTTTCAAACATATTTTAACAGTTTTAAAATTTTCCATAACATTGAGCAAATAAATTAGATTTCTGAATTTACAAGCAAAAAAAGTTAGGTTATTAAATGGGACTATCTAGAGATATGACTATTATATGCTATGTTTCCTTAGACATTTGCAGACTTTCCCCAGTATCAAGAAATAAGACGCTGACACGCAAACACGAAAAGCAATCTTTCGCAAGATAGAGAAGCTGGCAAAGAAGAAAATAAGTGGAATCCACTTATTTCTTCTTGCCTTTTGCCATTTCGGTGCATGGCAGCCCCACTCCCCAACGTCAGCACAACATCTGTGAGCCTGGGGGACGTTTTCTGGTCATCAGAGCCCCCTGCCCCACTGTGCCTACACACTGCAAAGACAAAGGTCAGAGAACTAAGGCCCCCCAAGAGGAGCCCTTCACCAGTGACTGATAGCAATCAATGAATAAACGCCCCAAATCCCTGGAATGGTGGGCGGGATGATGCTAAGGCACATACTCTACACTGTCCCCCAGAGCGCCCCAGCAGGGCTAAACCCCAGTTGTCCACAGTGGTCACTGGCTCCTTCCCTTCTGGTCTCAGTTCCCCACTCCTCTGCTGGTGTTTCCTTGGACTGTCTCCCAAGTAAACTAGTTCACTCAAATCACCGTCAGAGACAGCATTTTGAGCAACCCAAAGAAATCTGTTCATAAGCCTCAGTAAATGAATGTAAAACCTACATATGCGTCCTCCCAGAACTGAAGTTAGGCAAAAAGCAAATACTTATCATGCACGTAGTATATGCAAAAAAACACTATGCCAAGTGCTGGGGGCAGAGAGAAGACTAAGGATTACAGTGTTAGGTTTAGGAAGATTGAACAAAAGAATAAAGGAGGGATGCCTGGGTGGCTCTGTCAGTCAGAAGTCTGACTCTTGATCTCGGCTCAGGTCATGGTCCCCCCGTGTTGGGCTGTGGTGACAGCACAGAGCCTACTTGGGATTCTCTCTCTCCCTCGCTCTCTGCCCCTCCCCCTCTCATATGCATGCATGTGTGCACTCTCTCTTGCTAAATAAATGAATAAACATTAAAAATTTGTTTAATTTTTTTTAATGTTTATTTTTGAGAGGGAGACAGAGACAGAGACAGAGCACAAGTCAGGGAGAGGCAGAAAGAGAGGGAACACAGAATCTGAAGCAGGCTCCAGGCTCCGAGCTGTCAGCACAGAGCCTGACGCGGGGCTCGAACTCAGGAACCACGAGATCATGACCTGAGCCAAAGTCAGACGCTCAACCGACTGAGCCACCCAGGCGCCCCCAAAATTTGTTTTAAATAAATAAATAATAAATTAAAAAAAGATAGAGGAAAAATTGAGAATTATTTTATTTTTCATTTTGCTCCTTCATTTATTCACCAAATATTCAGAGAACCCAATAATTTAAGTCACTGCGTTTGGCTATTTGGGGAGGTACAGCTATGAATCCAATATGGGTTATGACCTCGAGGAGAAAGGAGAGGTCAGGAGCTAGACATTCCTCCAACTTCCTGTCTCCTTTCCTAAAGATATGAATATCTCTACCCTTCCTGGGCTAGTTCATTCTTGTCTCAGCAGGTCTCCCTCGGTCTGCTGATCTCTCTACCCGTATCCTAGATTCTATCCCCTTCTGTCTCTCCACACGTTCTCCTTTCCTTTCTCTCCTGGATCTTCAACCCCAGAATGCCAGCCTCTCCCCCAATTCTCAGACAGACAAGCAAAATCTGTAGGTAAGGTGTTGACACTATGCCACTCTATCTTCTTCCCCTCGCAGCCGTGCTAATTAATCCTTAGGTATCGCGTCGCTCTGATCATGACACGATCAGAGCTCTGACGCTCACTGGCTGTGTGACTTTGGTCAAGTTCCTAAGCCACTCTGTGCTTCCTTTTCCCCATCTGAAAAATGAGGGAAGAATAACAAGATCTGCTGGTTGTTGCGAGAATTCAGTGAGATCATCTAAATGAAGCACCGAGAACAGTTCCTGACACAGAAATTGCTAGAAACGCGGCAACTGTTCTCATTGACTTGGGGGAAATCAGTCTTGAAGACAGTGTGAAGTGGTTCAGAACAGGATGTGACTAGAGCAGATAGAGATGTTGCAGCAGCCCAGAGAAAGGGACAGAAGAACAGAAATGGTGGAGACTCCAGAGTTTCCAAACTCAAGAGACACGTGATGTGGTGGAGAAAGGTATATTCTTTGGGGTCAGTAAACTTGTTATCAAATTCTGGCTCCACCATTCCCTCGTTGTGTTGCCTCAGTTAAATTAATCATTCCAGCCTCGATTTCCTCATCTGTAAAATAGGGATAATAATGTTCCCTGAGAGAGTTGCTATGAACTTCTAAATGAGATAATTGAGGTAAGACACCCAGCAAGTCCTTTTGCATATAGTAAACACTCCAGTGTTAATGCCCTCCTTCCCCTCCCCAGGTGAGAAGTCTAAACGATTGGTACAAACGGAAGGACTAAGCCCTTCTTTGACATACTGTTGTTTTGAGCACATGTACGTCTTTCCTGGTCAACACACTCCGGCTGGTAACTTCTGTCTACTTCTTAGCCTCAGAGTCAGAAGACACTGGCAGAGAGGCTCTGGTCCCTCCTGGCTAGCTGACTTCTGAGCCTGTTTTCTCCTGTAGTAAAAGCCGGCTACTACCCCTTACCCGTCTTACCCCACGGGCTGTTGTAAGGATCTGATTAAAGACCTGAAAGTGATTAATTAATGTGATAAAGGATCTGAAAGTGCTCTTAGCTTGAATGACCTTAACTTGGTTTGTAACTGGGCAAATTTGTCTTAGAATGCATTATTTTTTCCATGTCAGTTTCAATTCTTTTTGAAAGGGCACTTGCTTTCTTACCTTCTTTACTCTCGTTTTTGGTCGGTCTGATTTCCACTACACTCTTCTAGATCAAACTACCCACATGACTTTTCCATCCAACAATGCTTGATGGTGGCCAAGAGGCAAGAGGACACAACTGTTCTCATTTCCACATCAGTTTGACTCCCTCTTTGCTATGTAGAGACACATAGGAAGTAGAAACTACTTTCCTTTCGTTCAACTCCTTTTGTGGCCTCTGTGACTTCCTAGTTCTCCCTTAGCTGCTTGGGATTCAGTCTCAGAGACCAGATGTGAGTGTCAAAGGATGCCTGTGATCTCTAGTTCCTTTTTTTTTTTTTTTATGTTTATTTATTTCTGAGAGAGTGCAGGCAGTGGAGGGGCAGAGAGAGGCAGACAGAGGATCTAAAGCAGGCTCTGAGCTGACGGGCTGACGGCAGCGAGCCCGATGTGGGGCTTGAACTCATGAACCACGAGATCATGATCTGAGCCGAAGTCAGATGCTCAACTGACTGAGCCACCCAGGTGCCCCTGTAGTTCCTTTCTGAAGACAGGCATCTTTGTCTTTAACTGAGGTAGAGCACATTTGACTCTGTGAAGTTCACATCTAGCCAATGATGACTCTTCCTACCTAGAAATTTGGTTCAACACCCTCCTCAGGCGCTGAATTGTCATGTAACAAGGCAATTGCCATCTTACCTATATCTGCAATATCTTACACAGCCAGGTCTCCATCTCTCAATTTCAGAAAAATCAGAGGAAGTTTGGAACACTAACAGGAAAAATAGACAAATATAACAAGAACTGAAAAATGAAAGATGATAAGGACTTGGTTTTGCTCAGTAACTTTAGAAAGTATGTCTTAAATCTGGCATCTAAAAGGAGTCACAAGTAAAGGAAGAAACAATGGGGCTAGAAATCAAGAAAAGTAGAAATATTATAAAGAAAATTTTATGAAAATTAAAATGACCAAGGGAACAGCAGTGGGGAATAGTTTCTTGAAGAAATCCTAGATTGGTATTAAACCAATCATTCATTCAGAAAAAAAAAAAAAAAAATGGCTTCTGTTTAATAGAAAGAATGTTCCATTAGGAGTCAGGAGTCTTAAGCACTAAACAGGTTGTGCCAGTAACTAGTTGTGAGACTCTGGAAAGATCACCTAACATGTCAGGACTTCAGTTTTCTTACCTATAAAACAAGGAGGTTGGACGCAGCACAAGACCACCAGAGGTCAAATTCACTCTAATTTTACACTCATTGGCTAGTGAGATCCTATTATTGGCATCTTTTCCAGCTCTGCCTCCAGGGCCATCACATCGGTAGTTTGAAATCAACCATGGCAGGAATGTTCCACCATGGCAATTGGTTAAGTGCCCCACATCAGTGCTTTTCTTCTGAGAACCAGTTGTTAAGTTTACCAACACACCATTGCTTGTGAGTCAGACCATCCCATTTTGAGCTAAGCCTCTCTGCTGAGGTCCAACCATCGTGTCTGAGCATCTCTCACTGTGTCTGCCTGTGACGACATCCCCACTGAGATCTAAACATTGGTGCCAAATGCGATTCCTCCTGCTGAATGGGTAGCATGGCAAGAAGGGTAAGAACTTGCCCCCCCTCAAGCTTCGCCTCCTGGCCCCTCAAGGTATGGTGTGGATGTTCATGGTGCTGATGATGTGGGATGCTCTCAGGAAGGTGGGACAAAGGGTTCTGGGTTGAAAAAAAGAATACACGACAGACAGTAGGGAGACCTTTCCATGGATTTTCTTAATGGATAGGGAGCCAGGGAAGAGGCTGCAGGGGGAGCAGGGAATTGATACAACCTTTGGTCTATTGCTAACACAGCAGCAACTAACCTCTGTTCATGTGCTGCCTGAGCCAAAAAAAGGTAAAATCAGAATTATACGTTCTCAAGTTGAAAAAAAAAAAATTGGGGAAGGAGCTCCCTTACCCATGTTTTCGTTTGCTTTTTATTCTCTGAGTAATCACCTTCAGCACCTCCCTGCTTCCCCTGTATTTGTGCCTCTGAAGAGGAAGACATTCATCAGAGTAAGGCATCCTGCTGTCTCAAGGAGGGGAAAATTCCTAAGCAAGTTGAGAAACATTTCTTGCCCCAAAGCACTAAGAGTCAATACAAAGAAAATTAGTAGCCAGGCTGCCCAATATGGTAGCCCTTGGCCCCAAGGGTCTATTGTATAGTTGAATGAGGCCAGTCTGAACTGATGCATGGCTGTAAGTATAAAATACTGTGTTTTGAAAATGTAACTTTTAAAAAATGAGTGTGAAACTATTCCAATGTTTTATTGTCATTCATGTTCACTGACAATATTTTGGATATATTGGGTTAAATTAAATATCTTCGTAAAATCAAGGTCACCTGTTTCTCTTTTACTTTTTTTTTTTTTTTTTTTTTGAGTGTGGCTCCATAATGTGGCCAATGATGTTTCTGTTGGACTGCCCTGGGTTAGAAATTCAGGTCACACACAGAACCCTCGAATTGTTCGTCCAGGTTCCAACTGAAGACCTTCAGAGACAGGGAACTTACTCCTAAGCAGACTATTCTATTTGAGACAGGGCAACTCTTAAAAGCTTTTCACTGGCTTTAGTTTTAACCTTTGGGGCCCATGAAGAATATATTAACTCCCTTCCATGAGACAGATTTGCAACACGAATACTGTGATGATGTCTAAACCTCTAGACCCACCCCATGGCATTCTTTCGCTTATGTTAAGCATCTCCTCTCCAGCCCCCCTTACACATTGAGAGATAAGCTTTGTAGCCAGGAATAAGGCCAAATATCTTCTTAAGCTCCAAGAATCTTTCTCAGCATTGGTTTCTTGGGAAATCTCTCGCTTAAATGCTTAATATACTGCTTTTATTGGATAGTTAATGATTACTGTGGGAACCAGAAGTCCCTGTTTTAATAGCTAGCACTTGCCAAGCAATTCCTATGGGCCATCCTATGTTCTACACATTTTAGAGGTGCCTGGGTGTCTCAGTTGGTTGAGCATCCAACTTTTGATTTTGGCTCAGGTCATGATCCCAGGGTTGTGGGACTGAGCCCTGCATCGGCTCCATGCATAGAGCTTGCTTGAGATTCTCTCTCTCTCTCTCTCTCTCTCTCTCTCTCTCTCTCTCTCTTCCCCCTGCTTCCCCCCACTTTCTCTCTCAAAAATAAATAAATAAATAAACAAACAAACAAATTACATTTTGCAACTCACTGAATCCTTGCAAAAACAAGGGGTGTATAGGGGCTCCTGGCTAGCTCAGTCAAAAAAGCATAGGACTCTTGATCTTGGGGTCATGGTTTTGAGCTCCACATTGGGTGTAAAGATTACTTAAACAAATAAATAAATTTAAAAACAACAACAACAGGCACTTGGGTGGCTCAGTCATTCGAACGTCCAACTCTTGATTTCAGCCCAGGGCATGATCTCAGAGTCATGGGACTGATCCCTACATCAGGCTCCGTGCTGAGCATGAAGACCACTTAAGATTCTCTCCCTCTGTCTTTCTGTCTCTCCCTCTCCCTTTGCCCCTTTCCCCCACTTGTGTATGCATTCTCTCTAAAATAAAAAATTAATTAACATTAAAAAAATGTTTAATGAATTAAAAAAGAAAACAAAACACAGGGCCAAATAACATCATGCTCCCCATTTTATAAACAAGGAAATGAAAACACAGAATAATTAAGTAGTTTCCCGGCAGGGGCAGGGTGCCTTGGCTTGTGTTTTTATAATCACTGCAACTTAATGCTCATCATGATTTCACATTTTCTGTGGTCAGCACTCTCCCCGGGCAGTCTCCTGGTGGTTGGGGTTTCTGTGTTATCTGTGTGGTCCCAGTTGTGCCCCCACAGTTACATGGAGAACACAAAGTGCCGTTGGCACAGAAGGGGCACAGATGGCGTGTGCTGATTTGGGAGAAAACGGGGGGATCAGGAACCAGAATTTCAAAGGTGAAGCCCTTTCCATCTCATTTCCAAAGGGAACTGAGAATGCAAATTCTAACTGGCACCCTCTTTCTGACGTTTAAGCAGGTTGAGTCTAGAGAGACAGAAAAGAGAGACTTGATAATGTCTTTGAGGATTTGAAAAGCTGTGAATCTGTTCCTCCTAAGTAATCGCCAGTCTCCAGGAAAAAAAAAAGGGGGGGGGGAGGAAGAAAACAAGTATAAATCAGTTTGAACAACTTAGAAAACAGATAAGGGTGAAATTTGTAGCTATAAAAACTATGGACGATTAAAAGGTTTGCTCACAGGCAAAAAGCAGCATTGTGAAAATCTCATGGAATCCCTCCTTGGAGGATGATCTACGATCCTGTCCTTAAACCCACCACGAGGAAAGACACCAGGACCCGCCCTCCTTGTGGCCCAAAACACTCACAAGATTATTTCTTGCAGGTTAGACAGAAATACTGTGAACTGAAAGCAAGAATGCACAAACCACAGAGGAAATCCCTCAGAGAACAGACCAGGGAAGGAACAATGGGAACTGGGGGATATCAGGAGGAGACAGGGGTTCTGCGGGACCAGGTGGCACATCTGGCCTGAGAAGCAGCCTCTGGGCTCAAGGTCCCCAGCTTCCAGGCCCAGCAGCCAGGAGGAGGCGACCAGGTTCCCCCAGAGCTGGTGGCGCAGAGGACTTTTGCTTTCCTCCTCACCGCAAGCGTTGAAAGGACCCCACTAACCTTGACCCAAAGAGGAAGGAGCTCCTCCAGGCCCCAAGTCAGAAAGCCGTCACCTCGGTCAACTTACCCAACAGCTGCACAGCCACTGGAATGAGACAGACGAAAACCAGGAGCAGGGACAGCCTCATGGCCCAGAGTTTATCCTTTCCTTCCACTGATGGAGAGGAGGGGGTAAGCAGGAAGCCAGACAACGCAGGCACCCAATCACCCCTTCCCCTACTGTGTTCTCAGAGCTGCCCTGCTGAAAAGAAGTGTGGAGGAAGCTCTCACTTTTAAAGGGCTTCTGAAATTAGGGAAAACCTCCAATAAGGAGATATCCTGTCACATGAGGGTAGTTGGAAAAACAGGAATTCAAAGTTACAACTTTGCTTTGTAAGCTAACTTCTGAGAAGAGCAGACACAGAGGAAGGGAAGAAAGAGACACATGGGGGAGAGGGGTGAGGAAGGGGGGGGCGGTGAAAGGGTGATGGTGAGAAACGCGGAGCCAGGCTGGGCGAGCTGGGAAGGGGAGAAGTGAAACAGCTCTGTGCCTCAGGGCCGGCTCAGATGGGGCTGGTGAAGAGCCAGCCGGAGGCCATTACCTGGGCCGGAGAGCCGGGGTTCCCTCTGAGAAGCAGCTGAACCAGCGGTGCCTCAGCAGCCAACCCCACCCTGAAGGGACAGAAATGACAGGCACTGAAAAGGACAGTTTGACGCTGGAGACATTTTCTTAAGGGCTGAAACAGATACCCCTCATTCTCTATATTCACTGCTTAGAGTCCCCTTTTTTCTTAGCTTCAAAAGACACAGTTCTCACAGAGCTTTGGTGCTTTGGCCAGAGGAAAAGTGAGAGGTTAAACCTAAGAGGGAATCTCAGCAGGGCTAGGAGGGGGAAAGTTCTAGAAGGCTTGCTCTAGAAAAACAGAGAAAACAGTGACACAAGATTTGTGATAAAGCCTTGATGCCCTGTCTCAATCATGCTGGTTCTTCAACTTTGGAAGGGACCTCTTGGCACGAGAAACTCTGCTCATTTGGTCAAAAGAATGTATATTCATTACATGATGGGTGGAATTCTTTCTTGAAGAACAAAAATGTTCATTAGATACAATATTAATCCCTAAGCATCTATCTTTGTTACTTTTCATAAGTAAAACATGAATTAAGAATATCTTGATGCAGGGGCGCCTGGGTGGCTCAGTTGGTTAAGCTTCCGACTTCAGCTCAGGTCATGATCTCGCAGTTCATGAGTTTGAGCCCTGTGTCGGGCTCTGTGCTGACAGCTCAGAGCCTGGGGCCTGTTTCAGATTCTGTGTCTCTCCCTCTCTCTCTGCCCCTCCCCTGCTCATGTTCTGTCTGTCTCTCAAAAATAAATAAATGTTAAAAAAATTAAAAATAAATAAAAAAGAATATCTTGATGCAGATATCAGTAATTAGAGAGCCAACCCAAACCTGGAGTGTGTTAAAGATTAGCAGTTTGAAAACGAAGGCTGCTGGAAACATTGCATTTTTTCTTTAATTTTAAACGAATAGTTTATCTTCAAGCGGAAAGCCCCAAGATTGATCATCTTTGTGATAAAGTTATAAACTGCTTCCTAATAAATGTGATATAGTCCTGTTACTATTTTAAAAACATTCTAAATTTAAGATTATTCTAACAGAATGCAAAAGGTGTTAAGAATGTAGGACACAGGACAAGGTTTTTTTTTTTCCCCCCATTAGGCTAAGACCTGACTGACAAAAAAAGTTTGTTATGAAACAGTACAGATGAAACAAAAATGTTTCTTTCTAAAACATTGTTTCATTAACTTATCATGAAAAAAAAAGATATTTTAAATGAGTCCTTCATGGCTTTTAAATGTAAACAATTTCTATAAATTTAAAAAAATGTGGCCTAATTTGGATCTATATCAATTTGAGAAGCAAAGAAAACGTAATTGAACGCTCTCTACACTCACCCTTCAGGTTTTTTGATTTATATAAAAGTGCCACATAGTCAACCAAGATCCGTGATAAGGCTGTGACTTTGAAACAAAAGGAAACCAACTGTCCCACAAAGAATTTACCCCAAGACCTTGACCTTATTGAAACAAAGATTTATCAGGCTAGAAACAGCGAACAGGCAAGAAAAAGAAATCCAACTTTTGGGAGAGGGACATCACCGAGGATAGCGAAACAGGAAGCTCTCGGACTCCATCATTTCACTTCAACGACTGTTGAACTGGCAGGAACGGTCTGCGGTAACTATTTTGGAACCCCAGACTCTAGTAGGAACCTTCCCTGGAGGCACTGGCTACCACGTTCATACCCACTCTTCACGGCTGGCAGCATGAGGGCGCAGACTGAGTTTCTGGGGCAACGTGCTAGAGCCTGGGTTGTGTCCTCCAGAATATCCGAATTGTGGGTTCTGAAGGCTGACTGCTGCTTTTATTTGCTTTCACCACTTTTACTCAACATAGTAGTAGACATTCTAGCTGGAGCAATTAGGTGAGAAAAAAAAAAGAAACATAAACAATTAAAAGTACCAAACCGGAAAAGAAGTAATACTGTCTCTCAAGAAGAGGTAAAACTATCTCTTTTCACAGATGGCATGATTTTGTATGTAGAAAACCATAAAACTTATACACACACACACACACACACACACACACACACACACATCCTGTTAGAGCTAATAAACAAATGCAACAAAGTTGAAAGATACAAAATCAGAACACAAAAACCAGTTGCAACTCTATATACTATTAACAAAAACTTTGAAAAAAAATTAAGAAAACATTTCCATTTCCGGTAGCCTCAAAAAGAATAAAATACTTAGGAATCAACTTAATTAAGGAGACAAAAGACTTATACAATGAAAGCCACATATATTGCTAAAAGAAATTAAAGAAGAGCTAAATAAATGGGAACCTATCCCATGTTCACAGAATGGAAGACTTAATATCATTAAGATGACAATACTATCCAAAGAGTTCTATAGATTCAATGCAATTTCTATAAAAATCCCAATGACATTTTTGTATAAATTAAAAAAAAGAAACTTCATAAAATCACGTGAAATCCAAAGAGATCCTATATAGGCAAAACAATCTTGAAAAAGAATAAAGTTGGAGAACTCAATTCATACTTCCTGATTTCAGAATTTACCATAAAGCTGTAGTAATCAAAATAATGTGGTGCTGGCAGAGGGGAGATGTAAAGACCAATAGAATGGAATAGAAAGCCCAGAAATAAACTCTTACACATGGGATCGACTGACTTTTTACAAGGGTGCCAAGACTATTCAATGGAGAAAGAACAGTCGTTTCAAGAAATGGTGCTGGGAAAACTGGGTATCCGCATTACAAAAGAATGAAATTGGACTTTTACCTTAAACCATACACAAAAAGTAACTCAAAATGAATCAAAAACCTAAACTTAAGAGCTAAAACTATAAAACTTTTAGAAGAAAACATCAGGAAACATCTTCACGCCATTGGATTTGGCAATGGTTTGTTGGGGGTAGGGTGGGGTGGATAAGACACTAAAAGCACAGACAATGAAAGAAAATATACACAAATTGGGCTTCCCCCAAATTTAAAAATTTTGCACATCAAAGGACACAGTCAAAAGAGTGAAAAGACAATCCACAAAATGGGAGAAAATATTTGTAAATAATATATCCAATAAGGGATTAATATCCATAAAATATAAAGTACGACTCAACAGCAACAAAAGAAAATCAATTTAAAAAATGGGCAATGAACATGAGCAGACAGTTCTCCAAAAAAGATACAACAAATAGCCAATAAGCACATGAGAAGATGTTCAGCATCACTAGTCATTAGGGAAATGTAAACAAAACCACAATGCTATATCACTTCACAGCCATTAGGAAGGCTACTATCAGGAAACAAAAACAGAAGGTAACAAATATTGGCGAGGTTGTGGAGAAACTGGAACCCTTGTGCACCGTTGGAGGGAATGTCAAATGATATAGCCACTGTGGAAAATAGTTTGGCTGTTCCTCAAAAAGTTAAACATATAATTGCCATATGATCCAGCAATTCTACTTCTAGGTATATACCCAAAAGAACTGAAAGCAGACACTCAAACAAATATTTGTACTCCAATGTTCATAGCAACATTATTCATAGAAGTCAAAAGGTAAAGGCAAGCCCAGTGTCTATCAGCAGATGAATGGATAAGCAAAATATAGTGAGTGTCACACACACACACACACACACACACACACACACACACACACACACACACAGGAATATTATTCAGTCATAAAAAGAAATCTGATTCCTACTACATATATAAACTTGCAAACATGCTAAGTGAAATACTCCAGACACAAAAGGGCATATATTGTATGATTCCACTTACATGATGTACATATTCATAGAGACTGAAAGAATAGAAGTTACAAGGGGCTGGTGAGGTGGGGACGGCGATGTTATTATTTAGTGGGTACAGAGTTTCTGTTTGAGATGATGAAAATTTCTAAAAATAGATAGTGGTGATAGTTCCACAACATCGTGAACATACTTGAAGCTAGTGAATTATACACATAAGAATGGTTAAAGTGGGAAATTTTTATGTTATGTATATAGTACCACATTAAAATGAAATCCAACTGTTAACCATATACTAGTAAGTTTTGGTTCTGGTTTTTGCTTAGCTGTTGATGATGGTGTAACTTAACTAGCAGTTGCTTCAGGCTAAAACTGAGGAAACCTTTACTTTTTAATTGGAAAGATAATCACTGAACTATTTCATTTCCTCCCAGACATTGTCTTTCTCAAGCATCACACACTTCCCACCCACTCAATTCCATGAAACATGAACTTGGTGACTCTTCTGCTCTGAAGCAATTCCAAGAAAATCAGCTCAACACATTTTTTTTGTAGCCTGTTCTATCATTTCTCATGGTTAAAACCGGCGGCCAATTCAGAAGCCTGTTCTGCTTAAGCAAGCATATCCCTTGATGGGCAAGTTTGTTCAAGGGAATCACAATAGTTTCGGCCCAGAAGAAAAAACACGAGGATGCCATTGAATACAAAGTTAAAAACCTAAAAGGATGAAACACTGTTTCTTCACGTTCTTATTCCTCACATTTTCCAATCTTTACCAAAATATGTCAAAACACCAGTAATGCATTTGCAGTTTAATAGAAAACAATTGACGTATGGAAATAAAACAATCTTTGTATTGGGTTATTTACCAAAAGAGTCTGCTTGGGATTCTCTTTCTCTCTGCCCGTCCCCTGCTCATGCTGTCTCTCTCTCTCTCAAAATAAATAAATAAATAAACCTAAAACAAACTTTTTTAAAATTTGACTTTAATGGTAATTCTCTTCAGATAGAATATTTAGATTGACTGTAATTTATAGTATATACATGCAGACTACGTGGGGGGCCTACGAAGTTTCCAGTTCTCCAATCAGTGTTATGTTTTGTTTTGTTTGGCACTGCTCATGTCTTTATGATATCCTTGTTTAGCTTTGCTGAATAATTTAATTAGAAGGTTATATTACCCATTTAATAATTGAAAAAAATTTTAAGATGAAAAACATCCTTTATGGTCTGAAGATGACCGAGACTATAGATGGAAGTCAAGACACAAAAACCTTAGATTTCTTCTCTGTAACTACAAACTATGTAATGTTACCTATAAATTTTAGCAACAGAATGTAAATGTTGTATCTATTCACTGAAATACTCTGGAAACCCTATTCTCTAAGGTAACTAAATCTTAAAAGAAAAAAAAAAGAAAAGAAATGCATTGGAGAGAAAGAAGGCATTTCTGAAAAATCCATTAATATTTTAATTTCAATGCATGAGAAATTAAGATTTGTGTATGTATAAATGCAAACTTTCACATAAAATATTACTATAGTAAATATTATTCCCAAAACATATCAAATCATTTTTGATATATTTAAGACTACAGTAACTTTTTTAAAAGATTATTTTTTAGAACACTTCTAAGTTTACAATAAACTTGAGAGGAAGGTACAGAAATTTCGCATATACTCCCCTGCCCCCACATGCGCATGGCCTTCTCCATTATAATCATCCTCTGTGCTCCGACTGTTCATCTTTTTTATTGTCTCTGTAGTTTTGCATTTTCTAGAATGTCATATAGCTTGAATCATACAATAGGTAGTCTTCTCAAAATGGCTTTTTACACTTAGTAATATTCAGATAAGCTTCCTCCATGTTTTTGATGGCTTGCTAGCTCATTTCTTTTTAGTGCTGAATAATATTCCATTGCCAGAATTACCACTGTTTATTTATCTGTTTACCCACAGAAGGACATCTTTCTTGGTTCTAAGTTTTGACAAGTATGAATAAAGTTGCTAAAAGCAACCATTTTCAAGCTTTTGTGTTGATGTAAGTTTCCAACTCCTTTGGATAAATGCCAAGGATCATGATTGCTGAATGGGATGGTATGAGTATGTTTAGTTTTGTAAGAAACCATCTTTCTGTCTTCCAAAGTGTCTATACAGGGCACCTGGGTGGCTCAGATGGTTAAACGTTTGACTTCAGCCCAGGTCATAATCTCACGGTTCATGAATTCGAGCTCCACGTGGGGCTAGCGGCTGTCAGCACAGAGCCCACTTCAGATCCTCTGTCCCCCTCTCTCATTGTCCCACCCCAACTTGTGTGCACGTGTTTTCTTTCTCTCCCCAGAAGTAAATAAACAATACCCAAAAAAATATGTCTATACCATTTTGCATTCCCACCAGTAATGAATGAGAATTTCTTCCGCTCACCAGTATTTGGTGTTGCCAGTGTTTTGATTTGTTTCATTCTAACTGATATGTAGTGGTATCTCACTGTTGTTTTAATCTGCATTTCCCTGATGACATATGATCTGGACATTTCTTTGTATGCTAACTTGTCATGTGTGAGGTGTCTGTTATTGGTGAGGTTGTTTGTCCATTTTTAAATTGGGTTGCTTGTTTTCTTAGTGTTGAGTTTTACGTTCTTTGTATATTTTGGATAACAGTCTTTATCAGATATGTCTTTTGCAAATATTTTCTCCTAGTCTGTGGCTTGTCTTCTAATTTTGATATTGTCTTTCACAAAGAAGTCTTTTTAATTTAATTGAATCAAGTTTGTCAATTATTTCTGTATGGATCATGTCTTTGGTGTTATACCTAAAAAGGCATCACTATACCCAGATGACTCAAGGTCATCTAGGTTTTCTCCTATTTTATCTTCTAGGAGTTTTATAGTTTTGTATTTTCCATTTAGATCTATGATCCATCTTATCATATGACTTCACTCATATGAGGAATTTAAGATACAAAACAGATGAGCATAAGGGGAGGGAAGCACAAATAATATAAAAACAAGGAGGGGGACAAAACATAAGAGATTCTTAAATACAGAGAATGAACTGAGGGTTGCTGGAGCATTGGGGGTTGGCGGGGTGGGCTGAAGGGTAAGGGGCATTAAGGAAGACACTTGTTGGGATGAGCCTTGAGTATTATACCTAGGGGATGAATCACTGGAATCTACTTCTGAAATCATTATTCCACTATATTCTAACTTGGATGTAAATAAAAATAAACAAACAGATCGATCTGTGATCCATCTTGACTTAATTTATGAAGGGTGTAAGTTCTAGGAACAGATTTATGTTTTTTGCATGTGGATGTCTAGTAGTTCCTACACCATTTGTTGAAAAGATCATCTTTTCTCCATTTTATTAATTTTATTCCTTTCTCGAAGATCAGTTGACTTTTTTTTTTATGTGGGTTTATGCCTGGTCTCTCTATTCTGTTTTTTTTTTTTTTCCTTCAATATATGAAGTTTATTGTCCAATTGGTTTCCATACAAAACTCAGTGCTCATCCCAAAAGGTGCCCTCCTCAATACCCATCACCCACCCTCCCCTCCCTCCCACCCCCCATCAACCCTCAGTTTGTTCTCAGTTTTTTTTGGTTTTTTTTTTTTTTGTTTTTTTTTTAGAAAAAAATTTTTTAATGTTTTTATTTATTTTTGAGACAGAGAGAGACAGAGCATGAGCAGGGAAGGGGCAGAGAGAGAGGGAGACACAGAATCGGAAGCAGGCTCCAGGCTCTGAGCCATCAGCACAGAGCCCGATGCGGGGCTTGAACTCACAGACTGTGAGATCATGACCTGAGCCGAAGTCGGACACTCAACCGACTGAGCCACCCAGGTGCCCCTGTTCTCAGTTTTTAAGAGTCTCTTATGCTTTTGCTCTCTCCCACTCTAACCTCCTTTTTTTTTCCCCTCTCTATTCTGTTCTATTGATATGTTTGTCTGTTGTTTTGTCAATACTATACTGTAGCTTTATAGTAAGTCTTGAAGTCAGGTAACATCCTTTCTCCAACTTTGCTCCTTCTTCTTCAAAATGTGTTGTCTATTCTGGACCTTTTATCTCTCCATGTAAACTATAGAATAAGTTTGTCAATATCCACAAAACAACTTGTTAAAACTCTGACTGGATTGCATTGAATCTCTAGATCTAGTTGTGAAGAAGTGACATCTTGACAATACTGAGTCTTCCTATTCATGAACATGAAATATCTCTCCATTTATTGAGTTCTCCTTTGGCATCTTTTATCTGACTCTGAAGTTTTCCTCAGATCTTGTACATATTTTGTTAAATTCATATCTAAGTATTTCATTTTAGAGGGTGCCAATGTAAATATTAATGTGTTTTTAATTTTAAATTTCACTTGTTCCTGATACATAAGAAAGCAATTGAATTTTTGTATATTAACTTTGTATCCTGCAAGCTTGCTATAATCAATTAGCTCCAGGGTTGTTTTGTTTTTGTTTTTTATTAATTCTTATGGGTTTTCTACATAGATGATCGTATTATCTGTGAACAAAGACATTTTTATGTCTTTCTTCCTAATCTGTATACCTTTTATTTCCTTTACTTGCCTTATTGAATTGACAACAATATGATGTTGAAAAGTAGTGAAAACATCACTCCCTTGTACCTGATGTTCAAAAGTAGAGGGGCCATCCTTGCCTTATACTTGATCTTAGTAGGAAAGCTCTTGAATTTATCATCACTAAGTATGATGTTAGTTGTAAATTCTTGTAGATAATATTTATCTGGTTGAGAAAGTTCCCATCTATTCCTAATTTTCTGAGATTTTTTTTTAATTTTCATTATTCCTGAGAGAGAGAGAGAGAGCATGAGCAGGGGAGGGGCGGGGCAAGAGAGGGACACAGAATCCGAAGCAGGCTCCAGGCTCTGAGCTGTCAGCACAGAGCCCCACGCAGGAGTCAAACTCACAAGCCGCGAGATCATGACCTGAGCCGAAGTCAGACGTTTCACCGACGTCAGACGTTTCACCGACTGAGCCACCTGGGAACCCCCTGAGATTTTTTTTTAAATCATGAATGGGTGTTGGATTTTTTTCAAATGCCTTTCTGTCTCAATTGATATGATCATGTGATTTTTCTTTCTTAGTTTATCAATGTCATGGATTATATTAATTCATTTTTGAATGTTGGACAAGGTTTGCATACCTGGAATGAGTTCAAGTTAATTATGGGGTATGATTCTTTTTATACTTTCTTAGATTTGTTATGCTAATACTTTCTTGAGGAACTTTACATCAATGTTACGCTACATACTGATCTGTAGTTTTCTTCCTTTTTCCTTTTTTTTTTTTTTTTATAATGTGTTTGGTTTTATATTAAGGTAATGCATCATGGAATTACTTTAAAAGTATTGTTTTCTTCTATTCTCTCTCTTTTTAAAATTTATTTATTTGATTTGAGAGACACAGAGAGTGCAAGCAGGGGAAGGACAGACAGAGAGAGGGAGAGAGGGAGAATCCCAAGCAGGCCCCACACAGTCAGTGCACAGAGCCTGATGCGGGGCTTGAACCCATGAAACTGTAAGACCATGATCCGAGCAGAAATCAAGGGTTGGATGCTCAATTGACTGAACCACCCAGGGACCCCTCTTTTTTTTCTATTCTCTTAAAGAGAAATTATACCAATTATCTGCAATCTCTTTAATTTCTTCCTTAAATGTTTGGTAGAATTCACCAATGAACCTATCAGTGCCTCATGCTTTCAGTTTTGGAAAACTATTATTTTTTTTTTAGTAAAAAATTTTTAACATTTATTCATTTTTGAGAGACAGAGCACAAGCAGGGAAGGGACAGAGAGAGAGGGAGATACAGAATCCAAAGCAGGCTCCAGGCTCTGAGCTGTCAGCCCAAAACCCAGGCCCACTCAGGGCTCGAACCCGTGAACTGTGAGATCATGACCTGAGTGGAAGTCGGACACTCAACCGAGTGACCCAGGCACCCCTCAGTTTTAGAAGATTATTAGTTATAGATTTGATTTCTTTGATATGGGCCTATTGAGATCATTTATTTCTTCTTGTGTGAGTTTTGACAGATTGTTTTTTTCAAGGAATTGGACCGTTTCATCTAGGTTATCAACTGTGTGGGTACAGAGTTGTTCATAGTACTCTTTTAGTTTCATTGGGATCTGTAATGTCTTCACTTTTACTTCTGAAATTACTAATTTGCGCCTTCGCTCTTTTTTTTTAAATTAGCCTGGCTACAGGCTTATCAAATGTATTGATTTTTTCAAAAATAGCATTTTATTTTTTCCATTTATTTCCTGTTTACAATTTCATTGATTTCTGCTCTAATTCTTATTATTTCTTCTCTTCTGCTCACTTGGGACTTAACATGCCCTTCTTTTTCTAGTTTCCTAAGGTGAAAACTGAGGTTATCAATTTTAGATCTTTCTTCTCTTCTAATAGATGCATTCAATGCTATAAATTTTCCTCTAAACGCTGCCTTTGCTGCATCCTACAAATTTTGATAAGTTGTTTTCATTTTTATTTACTCCAAAATATTTTATCTTGAGATTTCTTTTTTGACCTATGTGTTATTTAGAAGTGTGTTTAATGTCCATGTGCCGTGGGATTTTCCTATTATTCTTCTGTTACTGATTTCTAGTTTAATTCCATTTGTGTTATGAGAACAGACATTTTATGATTTTTATGCCTTTGAATTTGTTAAAGTGTGTTTTATGACCCAGAATGTGGTTTATCTTGGTGAATGTTTCATGTGAGCTTGAGAAGAATGTGCATTATACTGTTGTTGGATGAAATAGTCTATAGATGTCAATCATATCCAGTTCACTGATAGTGTTGTTGAGTTCAACTACATCCTTACTGATCTTCTGCCTGCTGGGATTGTCTATTTCTGAGAGGGGGTGTTGAAGTCTTTGCCTATAATAGGGGATCCATTTATTTCTCTTTGCAGTTCTATCATATGTATTACTGTTTTCTTTGTTCTTATTTTTGTGTTTCACTCTTCTTCTGTCTTCTATGGTATTGAGCATTTTATATGAGTCCGTTTTGTCTCCTTTCTCAGCATATGTTATACTTCCTTTTTTAATCTTTTAGAGGTTGTCCTAGAGTTTGCAACATACATTTACAGCTAATCCAAGTACAGTTTCAAATAATGCTATACCACTTTACAGGAATGTATCTTATAATAAAAAAAATCCTAATTCCTTCCTCCCATCATTTATACTCTTGCTTTCATTCATTTCACCTATGTATAATTGTATAACATGTATGTATATGCTATACACATAAGCATACATAATAATTATTTTGTTATCTATTAGATCAGTTAAGAATTTTTTTACAGTTTTTATTTACCTTTATCTAGTCATTTGCTTTCTATATGTATCATAGTTTCCGGCCTATATGTTTTGTTTTGTTTTGTTTTTTTCCTTCTCCCTAAGAAACTTCTTTAAACGTTTCTTTCAAGACAGGTCTACAGGCAAAAAAATTTCTTCCAATTTTTATAAGTCTGAGAAAGTCTTTATTTCTCCTCACCTTGGAAGAATGATTTCACAGATACAGAATTCTAGGTTGATAGTTTTTCTCTTAACCCTTTAAACATTTCACTGCTCTCTTTTCTTGCTTGCATAGTTTATGAGAAGTTGGGCGTTACAGGTGAGCTGCTTTTCTCCTCTGGCTTCTTTCGGGATATTTTGTCTGTAATTTGAAAATGATATGCGGAGGTATAATTCTTTTGCCACTTATCCTGCTTGGTGTTTTCTGAGCTTCCTGAATCTGTGGGTTTGGTGTCTGACATTAATTTGGGGGAAATTCTTAGTCATCATTGTGGCAAATATTTCTTCTGTTCCTTTCTCTCTTTCTTCTTCTTCTAGCATTCCTAATACCCAGGACTTATGCCTTCTGCAGTAGTCCCAAAGTTCTTGGGTATTCTGTTCCATTTTCTTCAGGCTTTGCTTTCAAATATTCTATTACTATATCCTTTAATGCAGACATTCTTTCCTCAGCTGTATCTGGTCTACTAACAAGCCCAATGAATACAGTCTTCATTTCTGCTACATGGTTCTTTCTAGAACCTCTTTTTGGTTCCTTCTTGGGATTTCCATTTCTCTGTTTATATTACCCACCTGTTCATGCATGCTGTATACTGTATGCATTTGATCCATCATTGTATTAACCCTAGTTGTCTTAAATTCCTGGCCTGATGATTCCAACATCCCTGACATATCTGGTTTTGATTGTTCTATCTCTTAACATCTTTTTTTTTTTTTTTTTTTTTTTTGCCTTTTGATATGCCTTGTAATTTTTTCTTAATAGCTGGGCATGATATACCAGGTAAAAGGAACTTCTGTAAATAAGCCTTTAGTAATATGGTAGTGAAGTGTGGGGGAGGAGGAAGGGAAAGCATTTTATAATTTATGACCAAGTATCGGTCTTTAGTGAGCCTATGTCTCCGGACTGTGAACTTCACAAGAGTTTCTGTATTATATTCTTCCCTTATTGTTGACAAGGCTGACAAGACAGAGTAGGCTGGAATTGGGTACTTCCCTTCCCCCAGGTCAGCTAGGCTCTGATAATACCCCAGCATATTGGGCTCTGGTTAACTAGTTCCTCCTGAAGACAGGCTTTATTTAGATGCATAGAATGCTCCGCTAATTTCAACATGGTTCCTTTTCCTCTCCCCCTGGTGGAAACGTGAGGGGATTTTTCTCCAATATTTACTATAGAAACCTGGTCAAGCTCCTGGAGGTACTCTTAAAATATTATGGGAAACCCCCCATAACTGGGTCCTTCAGGAGTTTTAACTCAGTTATCTACATAGAGCCTCCAACGAGTCATCATTTACAGTTGAGGTTTTCCTACCTGGGTGCTGGTGAGCCTCTCCTCTGGGAAGCTGTGACTCCCTGTCTTTCCAGTTTGGGGGCAGTGGTTGGCCAGGTATCTTGTCTTCCCTTATGAATCCCAGAAGAGCTGCTTTTTCCAGTCTGTTTATCTTTTTACTTGTTGTTAGGACAGAGGGAGCAACTTCCAAGCTCCTTGCATGCAGAACTGGAAATGGGAAGTAGCCTAAACTACTCTTAAATTTTGTCAGTTTCACCAAGGCTTTTGGTGTGTGTGTGTGTGTGTGTGTGTGTGTGTGTATCACTTAATCATAAAAAACATACTATATATAATATAGTAGGTACTCCGATTTGTTAAATGAGTCAATTAAGTAAATGTTAAGAAGATAACATTCAGAATAAATATGGGCTTATATGTGAAGTCTCTTGTGAACTGTCAATTGTTTATAAATATTTAGTGTTACCAAAACTATTAGCCACAGATACTTTGGCATTGCAAGCAGAAAGTTAGTAGTTCCCTCAAAAAGAAAGACAAGGCATGACCTTCTTGACATACTACTAGTCAGTTTAGGTCCCCACCCATCTTGCAAGCTATGCCTGACTGACACTACTCGCTCAAAGCACATTTCTTGTATAAGTTCTGGAATTTGTTGAAATTGCAGAGGAATAGGCCTCAATAGTGAATGATTTTCAGGGAACAAAAGAATGTAAGAACAAACATCCACCGTCAGGCCAGGGGATAGCTTAATTATATCAGTGACAATAAATCAGTGGTAAAACCAGTGTTGATTCAAAAGTGAAGACTGACGTGATTCACTTGAGTTCTCTTTGCAGGATCTAAACCTCTTTGAGCAATCAGATGCGGGACCACCTGGAATTGATAATTGTGACCCTTGCTGGCCCTCATAACTTCAGCCTGGATTCCGTCACCCTCAGAGGACCTTTGTCCAATTCCATGCTATCTTCCTCATTTCACAAGCCCTTTCATAAATATGTAGCCACCCTGAACTTAAAAATTCTCCAGTCTTTTTGCTTGAGGAGATACTGTTTGGGGAAATATCCCTGGTGTTGTCCTTACTTGCAGCAGGTGAAACCCTTCCTTTCCCCACTCTTTGGCTTGGTTGTCTTTTGGCTCAACACTCACCAAGAGGGGAACTCACTTTGGAATAACAGTTTCTTTTCTCAGAGCCATTGCATAATGATGTGCATGTTGTACACTGCTCAATCAGAAGGGGTGCCATTTCCACGGACTGCTACATCATACATGGCAGTCCTAAAAAATACATGGAGCAGCATGATTTAGAGTTCATGAATTAATGTTTCTTTGTGAAACACTGAAATACCTTCCTAATGCACGTGGGGCAGGGGGACCCACCCATCAGTGTGCCCACAATAGTTGCATCTAGATTTTGCAGCCAGCCACACTAGGGGCTAGCTTCAAACACAAGCGTACCCACAGTAGCCACAGTTGGCTTCTTGGTCAATCACACTGGGGCCAGCCTTGTCATCAGTCATAGCACAGCTATAACAGGAGGGGACACACAAACCATACAGGAGAGACCTTTGGAGCACTTAGTTCTGGTAACTGGGAGGATTCTACTTCTGAGCCTCATGGGACAACTCCTACATAAGGCCACTTCTACAAAGCCAAGAGATGTAGCTGACCTAATACATAAAAACAGAGAGAGTCTGTTCAGGCAAAATCAGGAAACAGAGGATTATGTTCCAAACAAAACAACAAAACTACAGAAAAAGTACTAAACAAAATAAAGATGAGCAATCAACCTGATAAAGAGTTCCAGTTAATGGTCATAAACATGATCATTGAACTAGGGAGAGAATCAACGAACACAGTGAAATTTCAATAAAGGGACAAAAAGCGTAAAAAAACAACTAACCAGAGTTGAAGAATACAATAACCGAAATGAAAAATACACTAGAGGGAGTCAACATCAAATTGGAGGATGCAGAAGAACAGATCAGTAATCTGGAAGACAGGGTAGTTGAAATCATCCAAACTGAACAGCAAAAAGAAAAAAAGAAAATTAAAAATGAGGATAGTTTAAGTAACCTCTGGGATAATATCAACCACACTAACATTCTTATTATAGGGGTTTCAGAAGAAGATGAGAGAAAGGGCAGAAAACTCATTTGAAGAAATAATAGCTGAAAACTTCCCAAATCTGGGAAAGGAAACAGACATCAGTAACATAAAGCAGAGAGCCCAAACAAGATGAACCCAAAAAGGTTTACACCAAGACATGTAATAATTAAAATGTCAAAAGTTAAGGAAGAAGGAAGAATCTTAAAAGCCCCAAGAGAAACATCTTATCATGTACAAGGGAACACTATCAACTGATATTTCAGCCAAAACTTTACAGTCCAAAATGGACTGGCATGTTATAGTCAAAGTGCTGAATGGGAAAAAAACCTACAACCAAAAATATCCTACTCAACCATTCAGAATTGAAAGAGAGATAAAGAGTTTTCCAAAGAAACAAAAGTTAAAGTTTATTACCACTATACTGGCCTTTCAAGAAATGTTGAAGGAAATTCTTTAGGTGGAAAAGAAAAGGTCATAACCAGAAGTAAGAAAATTATGAAAGGAAAACATCTTACTGATAAAAGCAAACATATAGTTAAGGTAGTAGATAAACCACTTATAAAGCTGGTATAAATGTTAAAATACAAAAGTAGTAAAATCAACTACATTTACAATAATTAGTTAAGGGATATACAAAGTAAAAAAGATGTAAAATATGGCATCAAATACATAAAACATTAGGGAGGGTGTAAAAATGTAGCTGTTTTAGAATGTGTTCAAACATAAGTGTCCATCAACTTAAATAGACTTGTATATACAAAGAGTGCTAAATATAAATCTCATGGTAAAAATAAGCCAAAACCCTATAATAGACACCCAAAAGAGAAAGAGAATTTCAAACGTAACATGACAGAAAAGCATCAAAACAAAGAGAAAAGATCAAGAAGAAAAGAACAGAGAATAACTACGAAAACAACCAGAAAACAATTTTTTAAATGGCAATAAGTACCTACATACAAATAATTACTTTAAAGGTAAATGGACTAAATGTTCCAATCAAAAGACACAGGTGACTGAATGAAGAAAAAAAAAGAGCTATCAATATATTATCTATAAGAGACTCATTTCAGATCTAAAGACACAAACAGACTGAAAGTGAAGTGATGGGAAAAGATATTCCTTGCAAATGAAAACAAAAAGAAAGCTGGGGTAGCAAAAAAACAAAGACTGTATCAAGAGACAAAGATGAACATTTACATAACGATAAAGGGATCATTTATGTGAATACATAAATATGTATTCACCCAGGAAGGAGCACCAAAAAAAAAAATAAAAGCAAATAGTAAGAGACCAAAGGGGGATGATAACACAATAACAGTAAGAAAATTTAACACCCCACTTGCATCATCCAGGTAGAAAATCATTAAGAAAACAGTGGCCTTACATGACACATTAGATCAGATGTACTTACCAGATATGTACGGAACATTCCATGCAAAAACATCAGAGTACACATTCTCTCTAGGTACGCATGGAACATTCTCCAGGATAGATCACATGTTAGGCCACAAAACAAGGCTCAATACATTTAAGAAAATTGAAACCATATCAGCATCTTTTGTGACCACAATGGTATGACTAGATATCATTTACAAGAAAAAAAAAAACTAGCAAAACACAAACACATGGAAGCTAAACAACATGCTATTAAGCAACCAGTAGATCAATTAATAAATCAAGGAAGAAATAGAAAAAAATACCTTGAGACAAATGAAAATGAAAATAAAACATGCCAAAATCTGTGGAATACGGCAAAAGCAGCTCTAGGAGGGAAGTTTACAATAATATGGGTCTACCTCAAAAAACAAGAAAAATCTCAAATAAACAATCTAACCTTACACCTAAAGGAACTGAGAAAAAAAGAACAGAGCCAAAGTAGCAGAAAGAAGAAAATAATAAAGATAAAAGCCAACAATAAATGAAACAGAAACTAAATAACACTGGAAAAGATCATTGAACCTAAGAACTGGTTCCTTGAAAAGATAAACAAAATTGATAAACGTTTAGCAAGACTCATAAAGAAAAAAAAGAAAAGGACTCAACTAAAATCAGAAAGAGAAGTTACAGCAGACCTCACAGAAATACAAAAGATTATAAGGGGAAAATATGAACAATTAATGTACAACCAACTGGACAATACAGAGAAAATGGATAAATTCCTAGAAATATATAACCTTCCAAGACTGAAACAGAAAGAAATAGTAAATCTGAAAGAGACTGAGTACTAATAAGGAAATTAAATTGGTATCAAAAACTCCCAACAAACCAAAATCCAAGCTTCTATAGGTGAATGCTACTGAACATTAAATGAGGAATTAACATCTGTCTTCCTGAAACTGCTCCAAAAAATTGAAAACAAAGAAATGCTTCCAAATTTATTCTAGGAGTCCAGCATTACCCTGATATCAAAACCAGACAAAGATACACCAGAAAAAAAAAAAAAATTACAGGCCAATATCCTTAATGAATGTAGATGCAAAAATCCTCAACAAATGTTAGCACACTGAATTCAACAATAAATTAAAAAGATCTTATGCCATGATCAGGTGGAATTTTTCCCAAGATGCAAAGATGGCTCAATATCTGCAAGTCAATCAACATGATACCTTATTGACAAAATGACGATAAAAATCATATCATCACAATAGATGCAGAAAAAGCATCTATTGCCCAAATTCAATGTCCGTTTATGAGTAAAAACTCCCAACAAAGTGGGTATAGAGAGACCATATCTCAATATAATAAAGGACATATATGACAAATCCACAGCTAACATCATACTGTATGGTGAAAACTTGCAACCTTTTCCTCTAAGATTGGAACAAGACAAGGATGTCCACTCTTGCAACTTTTATTCAACATATCACTAGAAGTCCTGGCCACAGCAATTAGATGGGGAAAAGAAATGAAAGACATACCAGCTGGTAAAGAACTGTAACTGTCACTATTTGCAGGTGACATAATAGTATATAGAGAAAACTCTAAAAACTTATGCAAAAAATAACTAGATCTAATACTTGAATTCAGTAAAGTTGCAGGATATGAAAGTAATATACACAGATCTGTTGCATTTCTGTACACTAATAACAAATGATCAGAGAGAGAAATTAAGGAAAACAATCCTATTTACAATTACACCAAAAAGGATAAACTACCTAGGAACAGGTTTTTTTAAATACCTATTTAACCAAGGAAGTGAAAGACCTGTATTCTGAAAAGTATAAGGTGTTGATGAAAGTAATTGAAGATGAAACAAATAGAAAGATATGCTATAGAAAACTTAGGAAGGAAATCGAAGAAGACACAAAGAAGTGGAAAAACATTCCATGCTCATGGATCAGAAGAATAAATATTGTTAAAATGTCAATACTACCCAAAGCAATCTACACACTCAAGGCAATCTCAATCAAAATTGCACCGCCATTCTTTTTTTGTTGTCTTATTGTTATTTTTAAATTTTTTAATCTTTATTTTTGAGAGAGAGGGAGACAGTAAGAACAGGAGAGGAACAGACAGAGAGGGAGACAGAGAATCTGAAGCAGGCTCCAGGCTCTGAGCCATCAGCACAGAGCCTGATGTGGGCCTGAACTCAAACTGCAAGATCATGATCTGACCCAAAGTCGGACACTTAACTGACTGAGCCACCCACACGCCCCTACACTGGCACTCTTCTCAAAGCTAGAAAAAACAATCCTAAAATTTGTATGGAACCACAAAAGACCCTGAATACCCAAAGGAATATTGAAAATGAAAACCAAAGTGGAGGCATCACAATCCCAGACTTTAGCCTCTACTACAAACTGTAATCATCAAGACAGTAGGGTATTGGCACAAAAACATAGACCAATGGAATAGAATAGAGAACCCAGAATTGGACCCACAAATGTATGGACAACTAGTCTTTGACAAAGCGGGAAAAAAATCCAGTGGAAAAAAGACACTCTCTTTAGAAAATGGTGTTGGGAGAACTGGACAGCCATACGCAGAAGAATGCAACGAGACCACTTTCTTACACCATAAACAAAAATAAACTCAAAATGGATGAAAGACCTAAATGTGAGACAGGAAACCATCAAAACCCCAGAGAAGAAAGCAGGATAAAAACCTCTTTGATCTCAGCTGCAGCAATTTCTTCCTTCACACATCTCCAAAGACAAGGGAATTAAAAGCAAAAATGCACTATTAGGACCTCATCAAGATAAAAATCTTCTGCACTACAAAGGGAACAACCAACAAAACTAAAAGGCAACCAATGGAATGGGAAAAGATATTTGCAAATGATGTATCAGATAAAGGGTTAGTATCCAAAATCTATAAAGAACTTACCAAACTCAACACCCAAAAAAACAAATAATTCAGTGAAGAAATGGGCAGAAGACATGAATAGACACTTTTCCAAAGAGGACATCCAGATGGCCAACAGACACATGAAAAGATGCTCAACGTCACTCATCATCAGAGAAATCAAAACCACACTGAGATACCACCTCACACCAGCCAGAGTGGCTAAAATTAACAACTCAGGAAACAACAGATGCTGGCGAGGATGTGGAGAAATGGGAACCCTCTTGCACTATTGGTGGGAATGTAAACTGGTGCAGCCATTCTGGAAAACAGTGTGGAGGTTCATCAAAAAATTAAAAATAGAACTATCCTACGACCTAGCAATAGCACTACTAGGAATTTATCCAAAGGATATAGGAGTGCTGATTCATAGGGGCACATGTACCCCAATGTTTATAGCAGCTCATTCGACAATAGCCTAATTATGGAAAGAGCCTAAATGTCCATTAACTGATGAATGGATAAAGAAGATGTGATTTATATATCCAATGGAGTACTATTTGGCAATAAGAAAGAATGAAATTATGCCGTTTGCAGCAACATGGATGGAACTGGAAGGTATTATGCTAAGTGAAATAAGTCACTCAGAAAAAGATATACATCATATATTTTCACTCATATGTGGAACTTGAGAAACTTAACATAAGACCATGGGGGAAGAGAAAGGGAAAAAAATAGTTACAAACTGAGAGAGAAGGAGGCAAACCACAAGAGACTCTTAAATACAGAGAACAAACTGAGGGTTGATGGGGGGAGTGGGGGAGAGGAGAAAATGGGTGATGGGCGTTGAATAGGGCACTTATTGGGAAGAGCACTGGGTGTTGTATGTAAGCAATGAACCATGGGAATCTACCCCCAAAACCCAGAGCACAGGGTACACACTGTATGTTAGCCAATTTGACAATAAATTATATTTTTAAAAAAGAAAGATATGCTGTACTTATGAACTGGAATAATTAATATTGTCAAAATATCCATACTACCAAAGGAATCTAAAGATTAAATATAATCCTATGAAAATACCAACAGCATTTTTCACAGAAAAAGAACAAATAGTCCTAAAATTTGTATGGAAGCAAAAAAGTCCCCAAATAACCAAAGTGTCTTGAAAAAGAACAATGCTGGAATTATCATGCTCCTTGACTTGAAACTATACTACAAAGCTTTAATAATCAAAACAGCACGATACACACACACACACCCCCACACACACACCAGACACATAGATCAATAGAATAGAAAGAATAGAATAGAATAGAATAGAATAGAATAGAATAGAATAGAATAGAATAGAATAGGAGAGCCCAGAAAGAAAGCCACAATTATATGGTCAATTAATCTATGACAAAGGAAGCAAGAATATACAAAGGGAAAAGGTAGTCTCTTCAATAAATGATGACGGGAAACCTGGACAGGTACATAGCAAAGAATGAAACTGGATGACTTTTTCAACCCATGTACAAAAATAAAATCAAAATGAATTGGAAACATAAATTTAAGACCTGAAACCATAAAATTCCTAAAAGAAAACAAAGGCAGTAAACTCTTGGCTATGAGTCTTGGCAATATTTGGGGGGGTGGGGACTGTCTCCCTAGGCAAGGGCAACAGAAGCAAAACTAAACAAATGGGACTATATCAAACAGAAAAGCTTTTGGACAAAGCCATCAACAAAAGAAATGGCAACTTACCAAATTGGAGAAGATATTTGCAAATGATGTATCTGATGAGGGGTTAATACCCAAGATATGTAAAGAACCAATACAACTCAACATCAAAAAAATAAACAATTAAAAAATGAGCAGAGGAGGGAGGTGAAGAGGCATTTTCCAAAGAAGACATAAGACATACAAGTGGCAAACAGGTGAAAAGCCAACTCATGAAGAGACGCTCAACGTCACTAGGGAACATAACCAGGGAAAGGCAGATCAAAACTGTAGTAAGATATTACCTCACACCAATCAGAATGGTTAGTAGCAAAAGGGCAAGAAATAACAAGTGTTGGTAAGAATGTGGAAAAATAGGAGCCTACCTGTCTGTTGGTGGGAATGTATATTGTACAGCCATTATGGAAAACAGTATGGAGCTTCCTGAAAAAATTAAAAATAGAACTACCATACAATCCAGCAATTCCATCTTGGTATTTATCAGAAGAAAATGAAAATGCTGATTCAAACATATATATGCACCCTGTGTTCACTGCAGCCCTGTTTATAATAGCCAAGGTATAGAAGCCGTCTAAGTGTCCATCAATACATGAATAAATTTTTTAAAAGTCATATATTTAAGAAAGTAATATGTATACAATGAAATATTACTCGGCCATAAAAAGGATGAAATCTTGCCATTCGCAACAACAAGGGTGGGTCTTGATGGTATGATGCTAAGTGAAATAAATCAGACACAGAAGGACAAATACCATATGATTTCACTTACATGCAAAATCCATAAGGCAAATGAACAAACACAACAAAACAGAAACAGACTCTTAGACACAGAAAACAAACTGGTAGTTGGCAGAGGGGAAGGGGTAGGAAAATGAATGAAACAGGTGGAAGGGATTAAGAAGTACAAACTTCCTGTTATAAAATAAATAAGTCATGGGGATATAAAGTATAGCATAGAGAATATAGTCAATAATATTGTAATAACTATTCACGGTGACAAATGGTAACTAGACTCATTACAGCGATCATTTTTTAATGTATATAAAATATCAAATTACTACGTTATATACCTAAAATTAATATTGTATGCCAACCATTCTTCAATTTAAAAATTTTTTAATTAAAACTTCTGAAAGGCATTGAAGTGAAAGACTATCATAGACTTGAACTTTATAAACATGTGTATACTCTTGAAATAAAATATTAAATTGTTACTCAATAATTTTCCTCTACATGTACATCTCTTTACTGTTTGTATAAAGCGTTGTGACCTCCCAGTAGGCCAGGTATATCCATATTCGACTATTAAACACATAACACATTCTAAATTCCAGTAAGTAATACTTTAGAGTTTGTCTGACCACTGGTCACTCTATAAATTCCAATATAAAGATAAATATAAATGTATGTCAAATGTTTTCATATTTAAGAAAATTACGAATCAACTACTTCACCTACACATTTTTCTTAATTAAAAAGGATTATCATGGCATAATTTGAAAGAGATTATTTCAATTCTCAATTTTTTAGAGTTCTAAGTATCATAAGTGCCTGTTGGATTGACAGATGAAGAGGGAAACCCACAAGACACCATCAGGACTTCCTTTAAGGAATTTAAGCATTAATGGGGAACTCAGAAAAGTAAACCCTCAAATAAAGTCTTAATAGAGCACTATAATTAGCACTATAAGAACTCAGGAGGGACAATCAAATGCCTGACGAGTGAATACTCATGTCAACTTTAATCCGTATATTCAGTAGATTGCTCATTTTTGGACCTCATACTACTTGGTGAAAAATTATAACCTAAGGTGACCTTGAGATTTTACATATTATTTTTCATAAATAAAATGGTTAATGTGGCACATTTGAAATACTTAGTTTATCAAGTTATTATTGTTTGCCAGACAATATAATGACAGCATTTCCTATCTCATGTAATCCTCGTCAACCTATTAAAGTACAATTCTAACCTATTAAGGTAAGATTATTATGCTCTTGTTTTAGATGTGGAAACTAGGGTTTACAGTGGTCAAAGAACTTACCCAAAGCCATAAAGCCAGAAGCTAAGCTTTTAAAGAAGCGTAAACAGACCTCTTACAGTGGGAGGAAAACCCATAAAGCATAGGGGATCTGCGAGATTGGGGACTTTGACGGAGACAAGGGCTGGCATGCAAGTTCTGTTATCCATTCTTACCGTATCTGTTGCCACAGATCATTGAAGAGACTGGCTAGTTTGACACATTACTCTGCACACATAAGCCTCTCAAATCGTTCTGGCAGCTGAATATCCACAAGTGTCACCAAGTCGTGAAGACAAATGATATAATTATGCATCTAATTACTTCACATCAAGGCATTCAGTATATATTATCACATACAGCACAGATGCATTTGCTGTTGTGTTCATAACCTGAACTTCTAATTTTGAACAGGGTTGTGGGGCACCTGGGTGGCTCAGTTGGTTAAGTGTGGGACTTCAGCTCAGGTCATGATCTCGCCCTTTGTGATTCCAGCCCCACATTATGCTCCATGCTGACGGCTCAGAGCCTAGGGCCTACTTCAGATTCTTGTCTCTCTCTCTCTCTCTCTCTCTCTCTCTCTCTCTGCCCCTCCCCCATTCATGCTGTGTCTCTCTCTCCAAAATAAATAAACATTAAAAAATTTTTAAACAGGGCTTGTGACTATTTTTATGATGGTATGAAATTCCACAAATAAAATATTCTTTGAAATCCACACCTTCAATTTATGGCCTCTTTCTATGATAAAACTTTAGGTGTTACTGATGTACCTAGACTTCATTACATTTAACAATATGTATATTAGTACTTCAGTATGAGCAAAGGGCTATGCCTTAAAACTGAACCAAACATCTGTTAAACTGAATTGCTGTTTATGCTGAAATCAGTCAATTACATAAAAGTCGCTTGCCACAGCGGATTAAAGAACATAGTTCCATGTTTGAAGGAGACCTTAAAACTACAGCTCAAAAACATTTTTTAATAAATGTTTTATATCTCTTTAAAAATGCCTATTCATTTATTTTGAGAGAGACAGGGAGGGCGAGCAGGGGAGGGGGAGAGAAGGAGGGAGAGAGAGAGAGAGAGAGAGAGAGAGAGAGAGAGAGAGAGAGAGAGAGAGAGAGAGAAAATCCCAAGCAGGCTCTGCACCGGCAACACAGAACCCAATACGGGACTGGAGATCGTGAACTGTGAGATCATGACCTGAGCCGAAACCAAGAGTTGGACGCTTAACCAACTAAAGTCATCCAAGTGCCTCTACCGTTCAAATTTTTTCAAGTATAATCTAAAACTTATTCAATAACATCAGGTATATTTTCTAAAAAAAATAGTTCTATCTAATTCATTCTTGCAATGCTCTTTAATTTATATAAATGATAAAAATATCATTCTTGGACTTAGTGGGAAAACATGTTCTAATTTTTTTAAGGCTTTAATGAAGAGTGTTTTTAGAAAAAGTGCAGTATACATAACTAACTAAAATTACTAACATTTTCTAGAGATCCAGGTGAATTAACTTATAAGAATAAAACGTTGCTTAAATTTAACATCAGTTGAATATACTTTTCAAAAAGCGATAAGCTACCCTTATTAAAAACAGTTTATTCTCTACAATGTATTCCTCATTTCTTTCCATAGGACAAAAATTTATAACTCTGAGCTGTCATCACAGAGCCCAACGCGGGGCTCAAACCCATGAGCTATGAGATCATGACCTGAGCCGAAGTCAGATGCTTAACCGACTGAGCCACCCAGGTGGCCCTATGACATTTTCTTTTTAAAATGAAGACATTTCAAAGGTAGAGAAAGCTCTGAATTTGGATAAGTAATTGAAGTAAACATGAGAGAGAGTCACTAGTATGTTTTTACAAAGGCCCAATACGGGTGTGATAGTTCCCAGGGCAATGATTAAACTAAGTCTAATAAAAATAAAGGGTAAGTCTTGGAGAAAGACGCCCAGAGAATTCTGAAGAGGGTTCTGAGGAGTTAATATCATCCGAAGGAGAGAAATAAAACTGAATATGTAGACTGGGTATAGCCAGCCTGACTTATACACAGCAGGGTGGCCAGCCACGCGCACCATTTCTATGGTGTCAGACCACAGCAGAAAGCTCCACAGGATGATCTGGGCACGACAGTCCTGATGGGACATGGTTCCCAGGATTCCCGAGTGGAAGGAGGGCTCCTGGGGTTCTCCCAGCGCTGGAGCGGGGCTCTGTGTGCTTTGTCCCCATGGCTGTGATGCCTCGGTCCTCCTGGCTGGCTGTGGAGACGAAGTATTTTCTTCCTTTTGCTTCACTTGGTCCATCACGGTTTTTACTTGGTGCAAAGTGGTTGTATGAATATATGTAACTTCATTACCTGCAAGAAATTAATTGATTCATGGCCATTTAAAATTTTTTTTAATTTTATGTAAATGAAAATTGTACTTCAACTTTATGTAAATTTTTAAATTTCAGTTTTTTAGTTAAATTTAAAATAAGATAAAATTGTAAGCCTTCTCTTTCTGAGGTCTGTTTTACACACATAACTTCAGATCACAATAGGCACCATAATGACAGAAAAAGATTATGTTTTTGTATTTTTCTAGATATGGATCCCAAGTCAGTTTTATCATTTCACAGTACCAGCCATTTTTGGTTACTGAGCTAAGCACTTTCACATATAATCTCACTTAATCCTCAGAAAAAAATTGAGAAATAGACATTACTATCCCATTTTATAAATATAGAAAGTATACAAGAGGTTAAATGACAACGGAATTCAAATACACAGTTAGTAATGAGCAGGGCTGGAATTCACACCCAGATTTGTTTGACCCCAAGTGACAACCTCTCAACTTTATGGCTGCTATCACCTGCCTAGAGGCAAAACATCATGTGCTAATTATAAAACATGCAAATATCATAAAATCAAAGTCCAATGGTCCAACGTTGTCATTTTTTTATAAGAAGGCCACAGGGATCACTACAACTCAGATGTCCGGCCTTGGAGTTTGGTGCTAAGAGGGAATGTTTAACCAATGTGCTAGTGAAGGGTGCCACTTTGAACCCCGGTTGGTTTGTTTTTTAATTTTTTTATGTTTATTTTTGAGAGAGAAAGACAGAGCGTGAGCAGGGGAGGGGCAGAGAGAGAGGCAGACACAGAATTGGAAGCAGGCTCCACGCTCTGACCTGTCAGCACAGAGCCCAACGCAGGGCTCGAACTGAAGACCTGTGAGATCATGACCTGAGCCGAAGTCAGACACTTAACAGACTGAGCCACCCAGGCACCCCTGAATCCCATATTTTTTTAAGTTTCTCTTTCCCCAAAGTTTTTGAAACAGTCAGGGCAATTGGCTAGACTAAAGCAGTTTGTTTGCGGACACAAGGCTATGCCTGATCAACGCAACGCTCATTTGAATAAGTAGGATATTTTCTCATGAATATCACATTGCGCATGTGTTTGTGCGCACGTGTGCACATTCACGCACGTGCCTTTCTGTGCGCACATGGGTGTTGAGGTTGGGGAATTATGAAGGGATCCTCAAATCTCAAGACCTACTACCAGTATTCATGATGGTTTTTAGACATGAAAGGTGTAGCATATTGTTTTTCAAACATTTATCTAGTTAAGCACCATTTTTTCTTTCTTTTTTACTAAGAATTTATCTGGTCTTAAGGAAAGATTGCCAACATGCTGAGCTGTCATATTACTTGATAAGACAAAATTTAAAGGAGTCATTAGACTGCATAGCTCTAAAGGTTAAAGACATGAAGTCAATAAAAATTTGTTGAACTATATTGAGGTGAAAACATTTTAAAAGAGATAACTTATTATGATTAATGACTAATAAAATATTTGATAACTTTAAATAGGAGTTGTTTAAAGGACAAACCTTGGTTTTCTTTGTATATAACTAACTACTTTAAAATTTTAAGTGTGAATTGAGTAAATTGATAAACTAAAAAAAAATCTAAATTCTTGATAAAATATTATTTATTTATTTTTTTAACATTTATTCATTTTTTGAGAGACAGAGTGCAAGTGGAGGAGGAGCAGAGAGAAAGGGAGACAGAACCTGAAGCAGGCTCCAGGCTCTGAGCTCTCAGCACGGAGCCTGAAACAGGGCTCAAAGCCACGAATCGTATGATCATGACCTGAGCGGAAGTCAGAGGCTGAACCGATTGAGCCACCCAGGCGCCCCCATTTACTTCTGATATGAATCACTTATAAATAAATGATGGCACCTTTAGAAATTTCTTTACCAAGTTTAGATGACAGTAGCATGAATATCACTTCAATAAATAATAGTCAAGTAAGAAAGAAAATTATATACTAATTACTATTATTTTAATATTGCTAGAATTTGGGGCACCTGGATAGCTCAGTTGGTTAAGTGCTGACTGCGGCTCAAGTCAGGATCTCACCATTTGTGAGTTCAAGCCCCATGTCAGGCTCTGTGCTGACAGCTCAGAGCCTGAAGCCTGCTTTGGAATCTGTGTCTCCCTCTCTCTCTGCCTTTGCCCTGCTCATGCTTTCTCTCTGTCTCTCAAAAATAAATAAAAAACGTTAAAAAAAAATCCTAAAATTATCTTTCTTTTAAACTCAGATGCCCACTGGCATCAATTATACCTCTCATTTTACAAAAGAAAAAACTTACATGGAAATTATGTTTCTTAGAGTATGTCATGTCCTGGAGAACTCTCTTTGAAATAGATAAAACTGTCTGAATGGAAATTCAAATTCCTTTGTCAACATAAATAGTGCAGTGTATAATTTAGGCTTTTGAGGAGGACTGTAAATTCAGCATCGTATCAATGCCAGGAAGTGGCAATCTTAGACGCGACACATGAACATTTTTAAACAGTAAGAATCTTAATATCTGTGGATAAGAGCCGTGGGAGGAACAATGAATTCTTAGCTAGAGTTCCTTTAAAAAAAAAATTTTTTTTTGTATTCATTCTGAGAGGGGGGAGGTGGGGCAGAGAGAGAGGGAGACAGAATCCCAAGCAGCCTCTGCATCGTCTGCACAGAACCCGACATGGGGCTTGAACCCATGAACCGTGAGATCATGACCTAATCTGAAATCAAGAATCGGATGCTCAAGTGACTGAGCCACCCAGGCGCCTCAAGAGTTCATTTCTAATAAAATACGAAGGTCCCAGTCCATGTGTATTTGGCGAAATTGGGCTGGGAGCTTCCTATCTCTCTAACCTCAACAGAGACTAGGTTATAGTTAGGGGTACAGGGACTCTGTTGTCCTCTTTCCACGTGAGAAGAACTACAACTGTCCACTGGAGAGCTCTGCTGGCCTCCCAGAAGGGAAGGTGGTGTTGAAGAAGCCAAGGCACTGTATGGTCCTAAGAGTAGGACAACAGATTTGCCCCCGAGCAATGTAAACTTGCATGTACCCAATACCTTTTGGCTCAGTGATTAGTTTCCCTCCAAATTACTATTTTTAAAATTTCTGCTTACAGCTAGAATTCTTTTGTTGTTGTTAGTATTCTACTGTGGGCAAAATGACACATATTTTGGCAAAATCCATAAAAGATATAAGCACGAAGAAAGAGATCAACTCGCTTTCTTAGAGGCTGACATTTCCCTGTAAAAAGAGAAAGTGGCATCCATTCTGTGTCATTCCCTACATCTAATGCCAGTTGCCAAAAGAACTTTTTGTCTTCACTGCACAAGCTAAAGAGTTAAGAAAATGTAATTTTGATCACAGATAAATGTTTAAGTGGCTAGCGCACATCCGTTTTACTTGATTTTTTACACTGATGTATTTCTATTTCTTTTGTTTGTTTTTATTTATTTTTGAGAGAGAGAAAGAGAGACACAGCACGAGCGTGGGGAGGGCAGAGAGAGACACACACACACACAGAATCCAAAGTGGGCTCCAGGCTCTGAGCTGTCAGCACACAGCCCGATGCAGGGCTTGAACCCACGAACTGCGAGATCACCACCTGAGCTTAACCGAGGGAGTCACCCAGGCGCCCCGATGTCTTTCTATTTCCAACTTGTTTCTCAAAAGGTTTGGATAGCTTACAGGGAAAACCTAAGAACCACATAACAAATCAGTAGGGAAGGATTTTCTAAAGTGAGCATGTATCCAGAGAATAGAAAAGAAATAAAAGAAGAGAGATTCATAAGGAAAGGCACCTAAAAACATGACGGGAATGAGGCTGATACTAATAATGCACGAGTCAGGCTCCCAATCGTCTGTTATGAGCAGACAGATTATGTAGAGTCCTGTACCAAGCTTCAAATGGGCATAGAGAATGATGTAGCAACTAATGTGGGGAGAGTCCCACCTTCACCATGCTGTTACCTGTGATCACATCAATAAATACAGAAGCATAAAATGTGGCAGGAAAGTAGGGAAAGAGTCCAAATGTCCCTCGACTAAAGAATGGGTAAAGAAGATGTGGTATGTATATATGATGGAGTATTACTAGGCAATCAAAAAGAAGGAAAGGATTTCACTCATATGTGGGATTTAAGAAACAAAACAGATGAGCATAAGGGAAGGGAAGCAAAAATAAGATCAAAACAGAGAGGGAGACAAACCACAAGAGACTCTTGAGTCCAGAGAACAAACTGAGGGTTGCGGGTGGGGGATAGGGGAGAGATGGGCTAAATGGACGAGGAGCATTAAGGAGGACACTTGTTGGGATGAGCACTGGGTGTTACATGTAAGTGAAGACTCACTAAGTTCTATTTCTGAAATCATTATTAAACTATATGGTAACTAACTTGGATTTAAATGAAAATAATAAAAAATAAATAAAAATAAATCAATAAAATGTGGCAGGGCTTTAAAAGGAAGGTCAGTTCTTTGATGAGAGACTATCCTATGGATCTGCATGAGACTGGAGGTCTGGAAGGTTCAGCTGAGAAGTGACAGTTAAGCAGAGACCTGAAGGATAGGTAGGAATGAATTCGGTGAAGAATGGAAAAAGGAACTTTCCAGATTGTAGAAAGAGCATGTGTAAAGATTTTTCAGCCAGAATCACTGAAAGAGGGAAAGTTTGGTGAGGAGTTGGGGAGGCAGAGAGGGAAGAAGAGGAGAGTTCTAGAACCCTAGTAAGTGCTCTCTACCTACCAGGCACTGTTTTAAGCCCTTTTAATGCATTAATTCATTAAATCCTTAGAAAAATTCCCACCTTAAAGATGAACAAACTGAGGCACAGGGAGATTAGCAATTGTTTCCAAGGTCACACAGCTAGCAAGGAGGGAGATCAGAACTTGATCTCTTAGCTACACTATCAGTGGCAGAGTCAGACTGTGTGGCACCTTATGGGCCATGCTAAGGGGTTTAGACTTCCTTCTAAGCTAAACGGAAAACTGCTGAAGAGATGGAGAGTGGAAGGCAGAGGAACCAGAAAGGACATGAAGACATCAGCAAAGAGGATCTCAAGGCCACTGAGGCAGCTGTTGTGAAATGAGACTGTTATTCCACTCACAGCAACCAGAAAATCAAATTAAACAACTATTCAGAAAAAAATAAGACTAATCTTGATTAACAGTCCCCAAAATCTATTTTTAAAAAAAAAATTTTTTAATGTTTATTTTTGTGAGAGAGAGAGACAGAGCATAAGCAGGGAGGGGCAGAGAGAGAGGGAGACACAGAATCCGAAGCAGGCTCCAGGCTCTGAGCTGGCAGCACAGAGCCCGACGTGGGGCTCGAACCCATGAACCGTGAGATCATGACCTGAGCTGCAGTCAGGTGCTTAACCAACTGAGCCACCCAGATGCCCCACCCAAAATCTATTTTTCCTGAGAGAAAAGTGTTCTAGAGAAAGTGAAATGCTAATGATTTAGACATAACATTTCGAGAAAAAAAATTTAGCAAAGAAGAAAATTAATAGTCATTACAAATATTTTAAAGCATATTAAGCACCACAAAGTACTTTTCGTCATAGTCTTGGAGACAAAGGGAAAAAATGTAATAAATTAAAATACAAACAGGGCACTTACATACATCGTTATTTTGACACAGTCTACGGACTAAGCTCAACTGCACTATGTATAGTTTGCTTCCTTTGAGCAGCACATCTGAGGTCTGGAAGACAAGTGAGCAACTTCATGGCCAAGTAATAAATGATGAAACTCAGCGCCCACCTCACAGGGTGATTATGAGGCCTGAACAAGTCAATATTCATAAAACATTTAAAATAGCGCCTGACACATAGAAACAGCCATGTGTGTTTTCCATATACCAAATGTAGCGGCGCCTGGATGGCTCAGTCAGTTAAGCGTCCGACTTTGGCTCAGGTCATGAACTCACAGTTTGTGAGTTCGAATCTCGCATCGGGCTCTGGGCTGACAGCTCAGAGTCTGGAGCCTGCTTCCCTTTCTGCCCCTCTCCTGTTTGTGCTCTGTCTCTCTCTCTCTCAAAAATAAATAAACGTTAAAATATGTATATATATAATACATATATATATATAACATATTATAAATTAATGTAGCAATCACTAAATAATGAATTAGAATAGAACAAATGAATTAAATGAATTAGAATAGAACAGAAAATATCAGAATACAGTAAATAGTAAAAGTGATCACAGTTTGTTAAACTTTGGTTATAGTTACACTGTTACCCACTGTCCCGTTTATGGGGGTGGGGTGGGGGGAAGGGCTGTCAAAAAGTTTGAGAAACTGTGTCACACTACAGAGCCTTAACAAGGTCAAAGGTTTAATTTGCATACTTGCCTGTTCGGATCACAATGAATCAAAATGCTACCCCACAGATATATCCTAGGCAGGCAGAGACAGCTTGCAATACCTAATGAGCCAATCGTATGCATCTCTTCCCAATTCCATGGTCAGGGGTCAGTGACATCACCTTGGTAGCTTGAAATTGGTCGCGGAAGGAATACTTACACCAGATACATTGGCGAATGGTACAAAGCAGGGCTTTTCCCCACCCCCACTGGAGGGACAGCTGTGTCAACACTGACCAGCCTACTCCTATCTGTGTTCCAAATGGTATGCAAATCTTCACCAAATAATAATTCATAATAATAACAAATTCAAGACAAATATTCAAACCATCATCAATTCTGGAAGAGCCCAGGGACTGTTCTTTAGAAAAAGCATTGTACTGTTTTCCAGTACATTCAAAAGCCCTATTCATTGCCAGTTCCCTGCCTGGCATGGGAACAAATAAATGTATCATTTTTGGATTTTTAGGCAATGTAAAGTATTAAGAAAATTCTTTTGTCTAAAGCAGCTGGAAGGCTGGATAGGTTAAAGACCATCTTCCCCTCCATTATTAGTTCAAAGACTCATCTGGACAAGACATATATATTATATATAATAATGTAACAATGAATCATTACAGTATATTAATTATATGGACAATTATAAGTATATGATATGTACCAATATACAATTATATATTATACAAATATTGAATATATTTCAATAAAACATAAATAGTAAAGTAAAATGCTAAAAAGCATATAGTTATCTTATTTCCAAATATAAATAATTCTAGGCTTTGAAATGGCTTGAAATGCCTCTACTAGTAAGCACCTGAGTACAGACCAAAGCTTGGAATCCCAGCACGAACCCAAGCCGGGTGACAAAAATGAACACATAGGGGAATGAGCCTGTTTCTGGCCTTCAGAGCACTCCCTCTGCCTTAATTGTGTGCATTTGCTAGTGAAGTTTATTGATGTGCTATTCTATCCACTAAACTGCCAGCTCCATGAAAAGAGAGGCTGTTTTCACTCCCCACTGTACCCCTAGGACCTGGCCGAGCACCTGGTATGTATGTAACAGATCCTCCATAAAGATTTGCTGTATAGAAGGCAGGAGACATTCCTGTTCTGGAGTCTGGTGACATAAGGGAGCAATGGGCATCCTGCTGGGGAAATCCACACCAAGGCGAGCAAGCCCAAACATGACAGCCAGGCCCCCAAGCACACACCACCCTCCGTTCAACAGGAAGAAGGACTCCGGAGCTCTGCACAAGGTCTTCCATGAAGACTGCTGTCTGGCCGGGTCCTGGAGAGAGCACTTCAAGCGAGCCCACACGACTGATTCAGCTAAGGAGCTCTGGAGGATGTTCGGAGGTCCTGGCAGCCCAGGCACCTGAGCAGCTCAGGTGTGAGAGAAGACGTCACATGGCTTTTGGGCCCAGGAGCCGCTGGTGCGACGTGTCCCCTGCATCGCCCAGCGGGACTGGGGCACACATCAGCGGGAGACAGCACAAGCAGCAGCCCGATTCAAGACATTTCAAAGGGTTCCCAGGCACCGGCAGGGGCAGGAGTCACCAGTCAGAGGACAAAAATGCAGATGTGTGCTTCCGAGAAGAATGGGGTTTGTGAGTTCGCAGGAAACACGCTAAGAACACCACCCCCGGCCAGAAACAGGGGGGCTTGGGGTTCTAAACTAGCGGACCCACAGCAAAATGGTGCTCCATACAAAGGACCCTATGATGTAAACACAAAACGACCAAGATTTCCGCACATTATGCAGACCGTCAGCTCAACAACCTATTTTACTCTATTCACTCCAAGACAAGGAAATCTAGAACTTGAAAAACAGTGACCTGTACCTTTACTTTCAACCTTGGGCCATAACATTTGCTGATTAATAATGATATGAGGAACGGGTCTTGGTACTAGGACACAGTAATGCATGCTGAATTCTTCATGTTCCCCTTATTTCTATCAGCCTCCCTAAAATACTTACTCGGGAAAAATCTCCTGCAACTCTCAAGAATCTCACTTTGTATACTAAAATTGTTCCTCTCCCCCCCTCCCCCTGCCCCGTGTAGGAAGAAAGTACCGATTAAATGCCAAATTGTTACAATCATGTAAAGCTGTCCTAATCAAAGGGTCACCATGTGACAGCACTTGATGTCCTATGTCTTTTGGCACAAGGATGGCTACAATATAGTCTCTGGCCCAATACACACTGACCTAATCCTGACAGCTGGTACTTCATTAGAAGGTATAAATCAGAAATTCTACCCTTCTCTCAGGCCGGTCTGGTAAATAACGACTTGTTTCTTAAGAAGGCGGGGAAAATCCTAGAACTAACTTACTTTTCTGAAACTTCCTTATTCTAAATAGCAAACGGAGGGTATGAAAGGAAATAGTTCCCCTCCTTGGCATGGCCCCGAAACACAGTGTTCCTCATACGTACTCTCTAAACACATTGCAAAACACATTATGGAAGCCCAGCTCACACGCGGGGCTCATATTGTATAATAAGCTTTTTCTTAAAAAGAAACAAAGGGGAACTCAAAGTGCCATTCATTTTATTCAGAGAAAAGCAGCATCCTTCCCCCTTCCTCTCCCCCCCCCCCCACCTTGATTGTCTGTGGCATCTCTTATATTCCTTTTGGTTAAAGTGTTGAGTTCCATTTTGAGGGAATCTGGAAAGCAGATTCCTTTAGGAATTTGGATCTGGGCTCTTAGCTTTGAACTCGCTATATGTCACATTTCCCAATACTTCCTACAACCAGGGTCTCTGAGACAGGGTGGGTATCAGAACTATTTGTGAAGCTTTTAAAAATTACGGATGCCAGGCCTTAAACTAACCTCGCGTGTACAAGTATGTTCACAGGCGGTCCATGATTCACTGGAAATAGCTTAGAAGGATGAAAATCATCACCGTCATTCATTTAAGAAATTGTGTTAACTAAGTAAGAAGGAATAACTAAGAAAGTAATAGGTCCTTCCTTTTCCTCCTTCCATTCCTGCTCTATAGACTCCTAAACCTGGGTCAGTCCTACAGTTCCATCTTTTCTACCATCAATGCCCAGATTTCTCAGGATCACTGAAGAAATGATCCTCATAATGGAAGAACGATCGACTCATAATCTCGAGTGGTCCCAGGACAAATTCCTGGTTTCCCCTTTTCACTGAACCCTAAGCTTCTGTCATCCTTCCATCCCCCTGTCCTTGACCTTGAGCAGTTATTCCAAACCTTACCCATTCTGTTACAGATTCTCTCCCTCTGTCCCTCCACACTGCTCTCTGCAGGTAACTTTGCTTCCTAGTTCACAGTTCCTAGTTAAGGCTTTTAGGCATTAACAGGTGTAAACAGCCCCTGCTTGCTTTCTGCCCACACATTAAATCATAGTCACAAGTCTAAATCACCTGGGGGGCTTTAAATACCACATGTGTCTGGCCCTACCCCCCCCCCCCCCCACCAAAATTATGATTTTAATTATCTGGGGTTCAGTCTGGGAGTTAAAAAATTTTCAAGTCTCTTAGGTGATTCGAAAGGGCAGCCAAAGTGAAAACCAATGTTCCTAATTGGGGCTACATGCCAAGAATCCAATGAGGTTTTGTTTTTAAAAATCTAAGTACGCCCAAGTCCCATCCTGATTCAGTTTATCAGGTGTTGCTATGATTGGCATGGACATTTTTAAAGTGCTCTATTAAGTCCTTTCTTTATGTTGGAAATGCCAGAAGAAATGGACAGAAATACAACAGAGGCAGGGGTCTAAAAGCTTTGCCAGATCAAGGGAAGAAATACACTGATTATCATTTCTGATTGATTGGGTGCATGTAAATTAATGAGTTTATATCCTACAGAGAATCCAACTTCTTTTCTTTATGAAACACTTACATGTAAGAAAGTTTCGAGAAAATATTCAGTAAATATTTATATCACCTTGGAGTGAGAAAAATACTTTTAAAGCATAACACCATAGACAGACTCCATCTGGGAAATAGTGACAGAATGGAGTATGTCAAAATTGGAAATTTCCTATATCAAAAAATTAAAAGGCAAATAACTGAAATATATGCTACGTTTCTGACAGGCAAAATTTAATGGCCTTACTATTTACAGAACTCATGAACCAGGAGTAAAAACAACAAAAAAGAATAGACGTATCAACAGAAAAACAGATCAAGGACATAAATATATGAGTTTTAAAAATACAAACAGCCAAGAAATCCACAAGAAAATGCTCAACACAACTGCTATATTAAGGAAATTATTAAAATAATAAGATACCGTTTTTTGCCTATAAAACTGGCAAAGATGAAAAGGAACAAATTATCCAAAGTTACAAGGTTGAGGAGAAACAGGTGTTTTCTTACACTGCTGTTTAGATGCTAAGCAGGGCATTCTTTAGAGGGGGTCGTTTGCTTGAAGGACACATATCAAAAGCCTTAAAGCTTGAATACACTTTGAGCCAGAAATTGCAACACCTAGGCATTTAACCTAAAGAAGTAATTATCTAGGCTGCTGAGGTCCTGCGGCCCTTGGCCCAGGTGTCTGGGTATTAAGAACACTACACAGTAGGAACTGGACCGGGGCCACTGCGAGCAGATTTATTTGAAAACCTTACGCTGCCAACATCGTACCTGGCACCTCTTACTGATGTGACAGTGGAAACCACCTCGTGCGCAGTGCTCTGATGTTTTCCGCCCAAATAGCCTGTCGATCTCACTTCTAGCAAGTCGTCTCTGTGCACATACCCCCAAGGCAGCCAAACCATCGTGCTACGCCCGTTTGTAAAATCCCCTATGAAGGACCCCCCCCCGCCCCGTATTCGTCTGCATGTGCAGCCAGCCCACAATAGTCCCATTTCTTCTGGCAAGTGTCGTTGCCAAGGAGTCTGGGCATGTGCAGATGCTCAGGGTCTTCCGAGGACACTCTGTGGTCATCCAGTGACAGTTAACTCTCTCTGTCCCCGGCCTCTGCTTGGCCGGTCACCTCGGAGTGGCTTGTAACTCACATACACAGCACCGGGTCCCCCAGACACCGACCACCTGCACCAGCCATGCCTGTGCGCCCGTACATACGGCTCACCCCCACTGCTCGACTCAAACCACATCATCCTGCTCATTCTCACCACATCCTTCTCCTTTTTTTTCTGCAACCCTTTTTACTTCTGAACAAGAGTCATAGAACAGTTGTTAAAAACCAGGAAAAAAGAAAATCTAGTTGTCCAACAACAGGGTTAGTTAAAAACTCATGGCTAAATGAGTCACGGTTCATTAATATAATGGGATACTATTCAACTAATAAAAAACGATGATACCACCACATATTTTTAAGGAAAAAAGATACAAAATAGGTTTCCTTGAGTCAAGCATGCCCCTGATGATGGTATCAGCTATCAATCTGTAGTTTATAGAATCCTGGTGGATTTCCATTTTCTTCTTTTTTTGCTTATGAGTATTGGACGATCTTTTAAAATAAATATGTATTTGGGGGAAACAGAAAACATTAGAAATAAAACAATTTCAAACTGGAATATTAAAAAATGGATCTGGTTTTTCATACGTATTGGGCCTCAAAACCTGTGTGTGCCCCACGAGGTTGGGTTTGCTCTACCTGCATTGCTGTAATGTGGTGTACGTTAGCGTGTTGTGTAGCATTGTATCATATCCCCAAAACAGCAGCCGTCACAAGACCTTGGATGAGGGTGCACTTGGTCTCTGGGTAGGGCAGCATCACGATTCTCAGAGAGCCATGGGCTGGAGAAGTAGGGAATTGGCCACCTGAGATACCGTACTGCCCTGTACTGAAAGCCACAGCTTATGAATCTAAATGAGGTCCGAGATTAATGGTTTTCAGACATTTAGCAGAAGAACCATTTTTTTTTCCCAAATGAAATCTGACACAAACCAATGCCATGCCGATGTGGTTCAGGTAGGAACTGGAGCACCAGTGACTCTGGTTAAGCTTCCCCTTTCTGCCCACGGACCCCTACAAATCCGCTCTGTAGGTTTCCGAAGTTTACTACTTGAGAAACAAACAGTGGCTGGTTTTAAGAAGGCAGCTTTCACCTCAACAATAGGTTTTTCCATTCAGACTGTGAAATCCAACTGGTTATTTTTGCCCATTTATTACATGCAGTCCTGAGTTTCTTAAGGCCCAATCTTCCTTCTGTGTAGAAAGCTTTCTTCACCATATCTGCCTAAACTCCTACAAATCCCAGATATTCCCTTTAGTATTTTTCTGACCTCCGACACCTTACATAAAATATTTCTTCACGTGTAGCCCCATAGTACTTTAACTATGATACTCTACTCTACCACTTATAACATGGTGCTTGAGGCAAGCTTAGGCTGTTCAAGTGCGTCCCTACAGGTAGAACTGAAACTTTGCGTCCAACCATTGACTTGTTTGTGTGTCTGTTTGCATTCGCGGGTTTTTATGGAGGTTAAGGAATCTGGGTGGGGGCAAAGGGAACCTAATAGTGACCATGATTTGGGGTTCAGACAATATAGGTTAAGACTGATGTAAGGAGAAACTAGGATATTCCCTGGGAGGCAAGTCATAGCAGGACGAAAAGTGTTTAGAACACAGAGTCAGGCAAGAGTGGTGGGAAAATAGCAGGCCAAGTTGTTTGTATGTAAGAATAACGAATGGAAAAAAAGCAGGAGCAGGAAATATTCAGTAGTCTGGACCAATAAATGAGACCACAGGAGACTCACCTTAGTTCTGGGAGAGGGAACAATATGGAAGAGGAAGAAAGATGGGGGCCCAGTCATTCAATGGTTGGGACTGAGCTAATAAAATTCAAATAGAAATACCCACATACTAATATGAGCTGGGAACATTCAGGCGATACACTGTATTCTTACTATTTGTTCCCAAGACTGGGACTTGCCATTATTAGGTATGACATCTGCGAGACTGCCATGCATCAGAGATCTAGGTACCAGAAAATATTCCCGTGTGAGGCCCAGGCTATGTGAAATAATGTATGGACATGTGCTGACATGATCATCACTTGATACTGAGATATTTCAACTGGTAATAGAAAGTTAGTGGAAAGGACTCCTTGAACCCGTTAAGCCTGCTTTAAGCATGAGCACTTTTTTTTTAAAAATATAGAATAACTTGTATTTAAAATTTTAGTAAAGGAAAAGCTACACAAAGATCAAGCTTCTGTAGCTTGGAATTAAGGCGGATGGGATGGCACAAGGGGGTCCATAAATCCAAGCACTGCAGATTACCTTAGTTTCCTCTACTATAGGATCATGGCTGTTACAAGTTGACCGATGGGTATGCCTTTCAAACTCTCTGGACCGAGCACAATATATTACCTTTCCCAACCTTTTCTAAAGGGAGCCAAATGTTTTTAAAGCTCGTTCACCACCCACCCCTACCCAACCTCTTGGATTCTAAAGTACCACATGCAACAACAGCATATTTTTAGCCTACTGGTTTATGTTCAGACTCACATATTACAATTTACATGTTTATGACTTTATGTATTAAGTTCCAGAGGATAAATGATAACACTCCCTAAATTCAAAGCTCACATAATCCATTTTGTTAGTATGCATGTTTAAAATAAGTAAAGGGGACTATTTGAGTTCAAAAGCTTGTACAAAAATTAAATGCGTGTATAATTAATATTTGCAAAGGTGTTTTGAGTGAATGCTAGTTTTTTAAAGTGGGACTTTATTAAAGGGTAGAGCTATTCAACCAGACATTAGCCTGCTCAAGTTTGGGCAGTGAAGAGCTCAAGAAGGAGGCTCTTCAAATAAGAAAAAGCAATTGTATAAAATGTTCTCAGGTCTTATCTCCAAGACTGACTTCTTTGGGGTTTTCTTGTGTCAATGCTCAGTGTCATTGTCACTTCTGGATACAGAGAAAATTCTCCTTTAACAACCAAACTCATCACTTAAAATATAACTTGTTCCAAAAAATGTAATGTACATTTTTAATTTTAATTTTTTATTTCAGAGATAGAGCGAGAACAGGGGAGAAAAGCAGAGGAGAGAGAGAGAGAGAGAGAGAGAGAGAGAGAGAGAGAGAGAGAGAGAGAGAGAGAATCCCAAGTGGGCTTCACACTCAGCATGGAGCCCAATGCAGTGCTCGATCCCACCACCCTGGGATCATTACCTGAGGCAAACCAAGAGTCAGACTCTCAACCCACTGATCCCAGATGCCCTTACATGTACATTTTTTTAAAAAGAGAATGTTCATGGGGCGCCTGGGTGGCTCAGTCGGTTAAGTGTCCGACTTCGGCTCAGGTCACGATCTCGCGGTTCATGAGTTCAAGCCCCGCGTCGGGCTCTGTGCCGACGGCTCAGAGCCTGGAGCCTGTTTCAGATCTGTGTCTCCCTCTCTCTCTCTCTGACCCTCCCCCGTTCATGCTCTGTCTCTCTCTGTCTCAAAAATAAATAAACGTTAAAAAAAAAAAAGAGAGAGAATGTTCACTAAGAACTTACACAGAATGTTCACATTAACATGGAAGGTTATTAACACGGAAGAATTTTTAAAAACAATCCATTTTCAAGATAGGTTTGCATTGAGAAGGAATCTAGAGAAGTAGCAAAGAAAGTGGCAATTCCCAAATCTCCTCAGTTTGAAATAAATACCCTGGACTCTGGAGGGCAGATGTAATTTGAGGGTACCTTTTCCTCATTAGATGGCCACTAGCTGCCTGCCACCTTAGCTACCTTGTCACCTGTGTTATGTTAAACATAACAACCATCGTCTCCCACCTAAGGACAAAGTGCAAAATATGTAGCTCAGAATCTCAGATTTCCTGGTGGCCTCCAGCTCAGTTTTATTTTTCAATTTGAGGAGTAAGAGTGACCGGAAGGGTGGTGGCTCATGACCCATAAGTGATTCTCTGGTCTTTTCCTTCCTGGAGGTAGGAATCATTTCTATTACTCTCCAGAATTCCCCTGTGACTCACTCGCTTTAACCCATCCACCCCACCAGGAAGTGATTCGACAAAACCTACCCACTTCACGTATAAAATCTTGGTCATCCAATAACGATAGCATACACATATTATAAATTATCACATGAAATTAAGTGAAAGTTGAAGAAATTTAAGACCAACTGAACAAAATACTCAATTAACAAAGTATCTTTTTTTTTTTTTTTTAAGACCAACCTATATTTAGTTTTGACTGATCCCTTTGGAGGAATGTGGTATATCTTGGTTTTGGTAGTGTGATCTTTAGCTTTTTGACAATCTGCAATTAAAAACACATAATTCTCTAGGACATAACTTCAGTAGTCACATTAATTTCTATCAAAGATATCCAAAACTATATTTATTCATCTAAACTGAAAGGTTTTAAGGTTTCTAAAAATCTAAATCTATAATAATTTACTTAGATTATTTTCTTGCTAGAGTAAACATTAAGGTTTTTCTTATTAAATATTTGCTAAGTTTATTAATTTATCAGTACTACCAAAATACAAATAAGAATAACTATTTAGCTATCAAAGTAGTTTTTAAAATAATTATATTTAGATATCTCCATTTCTAATCTTCTAACTGTAATGTTAGAGGTAAGAAAAGGTATGATAAACATGTCAACAGATAAATGGGTGACAGAAAGGTAAACAGTATGTCAAACTTTTAAAAATCTTACATTTAAAAGAATACTTACATTTTTGCAACCTTCTAAGAGAATATATCCTGAGTTTTTCAATAATATCCACCACAATCAAGGAAGTCAGAACCAGAGAAACTGGCAGATCAGGTAAGGTATCAGGTAAGGTATCCGCAGAACCATTAATACTCTTTTGAACCTGTTTTCAGAAAACCATTTAGAAGCATTACTTCTTTTGTGCTGTCTTTGTTTAAAATTCTTTTAATAGTCTGGAAGCAACATTAAATTAATTACAAAGACATTTACTAAAAGACTAGAAGCTTGATTTCCAGCTTTTCAGGTAATCAATCCCATTTGTAAAGATGTAATAAAGATTCTTATCAATGGAAGAGCTTTCAGTTCAAGAGAGAGCTTGGTAAATACGCACCAAAATATAACAGCAGGCTCCTGGTAATGGTGGGATGGGCAATTTCTTCCAACCCTACTGCTAAGCAGAGCCTCTGAGAGTCCCTACGTCAAAGAATTAGAGGGATACGGGGCGCCTGGGTGGCTCAGTCGGTTGAGTGTCCGACTTCGGCTCAGGTCACGATCTCGCGGTCTGTGAGTTCGAGCCCCGCGTCGGGCTCTGTGCTGAGTGCTCAGAGCCTGGAGCCTGTTTCAGATTCTGTGTCTCCCTCTCTCTCTGACCCTCCCCCGTTCATGCTCTGTCTCTCTCTGTCTCAAAAATAAATAAACGTTAAAAAAGAAATTAAAAAAATTAAAAAAAAGAATTAGAGGGATAGATATTGGAGTTCAGGGTCCTCCAAGAAGAGAGAGCCCAGGTAAACCCAGCCAGGTTTTGGGAGACTTCCTTCATCTGATTATGGTATCTACATAAAAACTTATGGCAAGCATCATATTAGTGGTGATACGTTAAGAGTTTTTCCTCTGAGATCTGGAAGATGACGAAAGTGCCACCATGATCAATTCTAGGCAACGCTGTACTAGAAGTCCTAGCCAGTGTAATGAGGCAAGAGAAAGAAATAAACACTGATCAATTCTATGCAACACTGTACTAGAGGTCCTACCAGTGTAATGAAGCTAGAGAAAGAAATAAACACTGCAAGTATTGGAAAGAAAATAAATATATATCATTATTCATAGACTATATAATTGTATATGGGGAAAATCTCCATATGCAATAAAGGGAAAATGAGACTAAAAAAAATGATACCATTCAATGCAACCTCAATCAAAATTCAAAGTTTTTGTGGAAAATGAGAAGCTGATTCTAAAATCCATATAGAAATAAAAAGGACAAGGCATTTAGATGAAAAAGATATAAAGATTTACTCTTGGAAATATGAAGAGCCATTGTAAAACTACAAGAATTAAGTCAGTGTGGTATTGGCATAGGCATATAAAAGTAGGCAGTGGACAAAACAGAAGGCTTGAAATAGACCATGTATATATACAGAGTGATTTATAACAGAAGCAGCAGTGCAGAGAAATGCGGGAAGACAGACTTTTTAATAAATAGTGCTCAGTGCATTGGATGCTATTTGGAGGTAAAAAACGGACTCCTTACTGCACAACATATACAAATATTAGCTTCAGATGGATTGTGAATCTAAAAGAAAATGGCAGGGGCACCTCGGTGGCTCAGTTGGTTAAGTGTCCAACTTCGGCTCAGGTCATGATCTCATGGTTCATGGGTTCAAGCCCCACATCGGGCTCTCTGCTATCAACGCAGAGCCCGCTTCAGACCTTCTGTCCCCTTCTCTCTCTGCCCCTTCCCCGCTTGTGCTCTTGCTCTCTCTCTAAAATAAACATTTTTAAAAAATTAAAAAAAGAAAAAGAAAAGAAAATGGTAAAACATATAGGCTTCAAAGTATAATATAGGGGAATAGCTTCAGGACTTTGAGGGTCAGATTCACAGTATGACAAAATCTCTTCAAGTTGCCAAAATTACTATATCCATGAAAAAAAAAAAAACCACTGATAAATTGGACTATTTTTAAATTAAGAACTCTTCACCCAAAATACCATTAAAATATTAAGTCACAAAGTGTGAATATATTTGCAATATATAAAATCAAAAAGGGCTTGAGATCTGAATATATTAAAAAGTTCTGAATTGATTTTAGAAAGATAAGTAACACGATAGGGAAAAAATGGCAAGATGAAAAAAGTGCTCAATTTCATTAATTTTTTTGATGTTTATTTATTTATTTATTGGGCGGGGGGAGCGGGCATAGAGAGAGAATCCCAAGTAAGCTTCATGCTGTCAGCGCAGAGCTCTTCGCGGGGCTTGATCTCACAAATTGTGAGATCATGACCCAAGCCGAGATCAAGAGCTTAACCAAATGAGCCACCCAGGTGCCCCTCAATTTCATTATATTGGGGAATGACAATTTAAAACTATAATGAGATTCAAGAATATATGCCCAACAGAATGGCTAAAAGACTTAGAATGTAAGGCTAGCTAGAATATGCAGCAACAGGTATGCTCATTCTCTGCTAGCATTAAGTCTAAATTAGTAGAATCTCTTTGGGAAACTGGCATTTTCTGCTACAGTTGAACCTTTGAATATCTATGTCCCATCAGTTATACTCCTGCACATTAAATGAAATTCTTGCATACGTGCATCAATAGACATACTCAAAAATGTTCACAGCAGCATTATTTATAATAGCCAAAACCGGAAACAACTGAAGTGGGCATCAGAGGCAGAAGTGATAAATAAATCGTAACGTATTCATAAAATGAAATGAATGAATTCACTCCACAGAATGAAAACGATGGAATACCATTGTACACAAAAGCCTGAATGACCCACACTTGTGAAAAAAGGAAGCCAGACACATATTAGGTAGATAGAAGAGAGATAAATGACAGATATAGATAGAGAGAGAGAGAGAGAGATAGAAAGGTATATAATTTTATCTCCAATTATAAAAAATTCAAAACAGACAAACCAATCTATGGAATTAGAAGTTAAGATAGAAATCATTGCAAAAAACATAGGGGTGGCTTTTAGGGAACTAGCAAAGCTTTATTTTTTGACCCTGAGTAGTGTTTACACAGGGATTGCTTTGTGGTATTACATTAATATTGTATATTGTATGTTTTATGCACTTTCTGATTTGTGTGTCACACTTGAGTAAAAAATTAAACAAAAGAAGGAAAAAAGCAATAGTGGGTAAGGACATAATAGAAAAGAATCAAAAAGGGCAATCATACTACAAATGTATCATCATTTTAGGATAATAGGTTTCCTTAAAAGGTTGTACGCTAGGTGGGGGGAAGGTTGTACACTGAATTTTTTTTTTTTTTAATTTTTTTTTTCCAACGTTTTTTATTTATTTTTGGGACAGAGAGAGACAGAGCACGAACGGGGGAGGGGCAGAGAGAGAGGGAGACACAGAATCGGAAACAGGCTCCAGGCTCCGAGCCATCAGCCCAGAGCCTGACGCGGGGCTCGAACTCACGGACCGCGAGATCGTGACCTGGCTGAAGTCGGACGCTTAACCGACTGCGCCACCCAGGCGCCCCGTACACTGAATTTTTAAAGGGAACCTCCTACATGCTTTACAGAGTCTTTTGGGAGGAGGGAGGAGAAAATGATAAATCTAGATTAAAATATTCACATATTGCTGTTTGATGCAAAGCACATCTATAGAGTCTTCCAAGGTTATTCTATACATTCACAGACTGTCCAAATGTAGCATCTAGGACACATTCTAACAATCATGTATTTCTAATGACGTCATACACTACCCAGGACTCCCTCCCCTCGTGACACCTATCATAGCTATTCTAATAGCCGACTGTTTTTCTCTCTACTATCAATAAGCAATTACTCAAGGCCAGAGACTCTCACATTTCCAGAGTGTTGTATCTCATTACCCAGCACAGTGCCTGGCATGTGATATGCACTTAATAACTACTTACTTGACATATAGATAAAATATAAAGTACTTTAATTTTTTCACTTTGGAGACGTGAAAATTACATCTTTCACAGCATTGTGCAAATTAATAAGGTTAACAGGGCATTCTTCTTTGAACTTGTCAGATAATAAAATTCTCACAGCCTGAAAGTTCTGCCTCTAATATTACTGTCCTGTAGATGCCTGTCTATCAGAATCCTTTTGAAGCTGCATTTAGTCAAAACATAAAGTCAAGCTTATTTTCAAATAAATCTCATGTGCAAATCCTTAGACAATGGATATATTATTAAAGGTCTGAGAACCTGACGTGTATTCCCTCTGGATATTGTTTAGAACTGAGGACACTCGAAAAACATTAGGTGAAAGCGGCAAATGTGAATCCACTTTTAAATTCCTTGCTTTTTTATGATCTTGGAATAACGTTCCTCTCTTTCACACACACACATAGAAGATATTTTTTTTTAATTGGTTGCTAGACCTTCTTTCACAATCACAGAGGGGGAAAAGTGATCTTAGTACTTTAAATATTCATATTGCAGCTTGGAAGAAGACTGGATAGAATAAACTTTAGGAAAAATTTCGGGCACACCGTTTTATAATATTCCGGTAATAGAGGAAATTTTAAAATCTCAAAATCTTGCAGAATGAAGAAAAAATCCATACCTCAGTCCCTGCGATAGAAAAGCTGAAGCTGGGAAGTGTGGTGAGTATAACACACATCATCATAACAGGTCTCCTAGCAAAGGACAAAAAATAAGCAAAAGCAATAATGTACAAGATCAACAGTTCCGGTTACATTTTGCTAATTTAGCAGTTCCTGTTCCATTCATCTCTCATTTTTCTAAGAAGCTACTACTTCCCTATTTCCATTTCCCAAATGTTTCAGTATGGCAAAGGGGAACACATGCAAAACCCAGAATATTTTCTAGAACAAAGGTTCACCACCTTTGTTCCAGAAAAAATAACTAGCCAGCCATGGACTTCCAAAGAGCATCACCATGGAAGACAAATGACATTCAACATTTCCATAATTCCATAACTGGAATCCTGCCAAAAAGTTTCAGCTCTGGTGACCAACTGAAAAAAAGAATGTGACTTTTTTTTTTTCTCCATGTTTATTTATTTACTTTGAGGGGAGGAGGGGCAGAGAGGGAATCCCAAGCAGGCTCCAGGCTCAGTGCCACACCCAACACTGGGCTCTATCCCATGACTGCAAGATCAGGACCTGAGCTGATATCAAGAGTTGGATGCTGAACCGACTGAGCCACCCAGGCACCCCAAGGGCATGCCTTTCTTAAGTTATATTATACCCTATCATAACATTGATTTTTTTTTTTTAAAGAAGACATTTAGAGATGCTGTACCAAGAATGCCTTCATTTAAAAAAAAAAAATTTAATGTTTATTTACTTTTGAGAGAGAGAGAGAGACAGAGTGTGAGCGGGAGAGGGGCAGAGAGAGAGGGAGACACAGAATCTGCAGCAGGCTCCAGGCTCTGAGCTGTCAGCACAGAGCCTGACGTGGGGCTCAAACTCACGAACTGCGAGATCATGACCTGAGCTGAAGTCGGACGCTTAACCGACTGAGCCACCTAGGCACCCCACCAAGAATGATTTCAAATGAAAACATGTGGATATTTCTTACTTGAACTAAAAAAAAAAATCGTGTGATATATACACGATTTTTCACACTGGTTTTTGGACCACTGTTTTTTTTCACAGTGGTTTTTGGACCACTTCTTAAAGCCTTCATGAACAATTAATCAAATAGTTATTGAGATATAATACTTTATGACTCTATGTCATAATATCTTATGACAGAAAGAATTAAAATGCTCACTTAGCATTATTAATTGATAGGAAGACAAAAGATGCTCAAAGCTTTTCTATGATGAAATATTTACATTTCTGTTCCTTAAATACACATTTTACTAATTACACTTATATGATAATGTGTTTCGAAGTACAAAAAGTGCTGAACTCTTTCAAATAACTAACGATTTCTCCTTGGTCCTGCCATGCTTCTGTCAATCCCATCCTTGTCTTAGATATTCTAGGTATAGACATAAGTTAGAGGGCAGGATAGACCCGTCTCCTAGCCAGACTCAGTACGACCTGCTAAAACCAGAGGTACAATGGGGTTTTTGAGAAGTAGCTTTGCCTCCTTTTCTGGTCCCAGATCCAGGTTCCTGCAGCACCTGGCTCTGGCTGGAGCCTTCATGGAGCCCTCTTCTTCTCAGCTTGTGCTCTAAAAGATGAGAGTGCCCCGGGGATTCCTCCTGCACCTCCTCTTTATGCCTAATTGTCTCAAGCAATCCCATGGCTTTAATTTTATTTTAATGTTTATTTTTCTTTGAGAGAGAGAGAGAGAGAAAGAGTGGGGAAGGGGCAGAGAGAGGGTGACACACAATGCAAAGCAGGCTTCAGGCTCTCAGCTGTCAGCACAGAGCCCAACACAGGGCTTGAACTTATGAACTGTGAGATCATGACATGAGCCGAAATCAGACACTTAACTGACTGAGCCACCCAGGTGCCCCTCCCATGGCTCTAAATATCAACCACTTACCCAGGACTTCCATATATATACATAGACATAGATATAGACATAGACATAGACATTTTTTTTTTTCTGAGCTCTGGGCTTGTATGCCCAACTCTGGCACCTCCACTTGGGTGTCGAATGGGCAACCCAGATTTAACATGCCTGAACAAAGACCTCACATCCCTGTTCCAATCATCATCAAATGCTCTCTGGTTTACTGCAAGTAGATTTACTGAAAGTACGTGTCACATCCATCCTTCGCTAACATCATAGCTCATTTACCATCATGTCTCATCTCCAAGAACTTCCTATCCAGTTTCCTGTTAATATTTCTATTCTTGCCTAGCAACGTTTTCTCCATAGAGCCAACTGTTATATTTTTAAAATGTAAAACACATCTTATCACTGCCCTGCTCAAAAATCTCCAACGAGAAGGGGTGGGGTGAATGAGGAGTTAGTGTTGAGTGGAGACAAGAATGAAGACGAAAAGGTTCTGTGGACGGATGGTGGTGATGGAACAACAGTGTGAATGAGTTTAATGCCACTGATACGTACACTTAAAAGTGGTTAAGTTGGTAAATTGTGCTACGTGTATTTCACACAAAATACACACATCTTTGCATCTTACATATTTTTTAAAAATCTCCAGTGGGTAAGCAATGTAATGTAACCGGAACAAATTTGAAACCTATTGCCCGAGCCTACATGTTCTACATGACGTGGTTTCTCTTCTTTCTCCTACTCTCTTTCTCACTTAGAATGACTTTCCTCTCCCTGAAACCCCACTTACCTCCAGCCATACTGGCTTTCTGGTTGTGTCATGATCACATCAAGCTTGCCTCATCTTCAAGTTGTACACTGTCTCTACCTTCTGCCAGATGCCCCCCATTCCTGGATCTTCCATGTTGGAGCCCTGTTGTCATTCCAAATTATATATATCTGCGGCCTTATGACCACCTGAAGTTCTGCTGATTATTTCTTGTTTATTGTTTCACACATTCCTCTTTGCTGATCCTCAAAGTAAGTTCCGTGGAGGCGGGAAATTTATCTGAATGGTCTCACTACATTATCTCCACTAACTAAAACCACGTTTTTGGAGCCTTTTTTTGTGCAGTGAGACTTCTGAGAATCTGGTAAACCCTATGGACCTTTTTCAAAACAGATTTCTTTTTAAACAAAAACAGAGCAATTATGTTGAAATACAGTATTCCAAATTCTTTTAAAAATTTTATACAGGGATATATGTGCCCATCTATGAACACGTTGTCTCCTTATCTTCTTTGGAACGCTCAAGAGCTAGTGGAAACTGGAATCATTCATAATGTCAAGGTAGCGAAGATCATTAGCCATATTAAGAAGTATCTGCAACAATTGTAATGTGGTATGAAAAGATCTAACATATATGATATGAAAAGATCTACTTAATGAAGTTATTAGGTTCTGGTACTTGTAGTGTGCTTTGTTACCAACATGCAAAATGGAAAGAAATGCTAGTTTTCAGGTAGAGGCTACAGGGAAAATGAAGATGCAACCTGTTTCTAATCCAAGATCTGCATCTTATGTATCCAAAAATAATGATAATCTATATTTTAAAATCTTGACTTACTGCTAACATAGATTTATTATAATTTATTAATAAGTGTTGTGGGTTAAATTATGTTCCTCCCCAAAGATTATGTTCAAGTTTCAACTCCTGGTACCTTACAGTGTAACCTTATCTGGAAATACGGTCTTTCCAGAGCTAGTAAGTTAAAATGAGGTCATTAAGGTGGGCCCTCATCCAACACGACTGGTGTCCTTATTAAAAGGGAAAATTTGGAGAATGTACAGAGGGAGGATTATGTGAAGTAACGCAGGAAGACACCATGTGACGATGAAGGCAGAGATCAATCAGGGTGACGCATCCGTAAGCCAAGGAACGCCAGAGTGCCGATGAACCACCAGCCCTCAGAAGGAACCAACGGACCTTGAGATCGAACCAACTTCGATCTCAAGACGACTAGCCTCCAGAACAGGGACACAACACATTCGTCACCCAGTACTTTGCTATGGCTATGCTACAAAACTAACACAGAGTTTGCTCTACAGGTAGGGGGTACTACTGGTAACAAATACCTAAAAATGTGGAAGTGGCTTTGGAACAGGGTAATGGGTAATCTGGAAGAGTCTGAAGACACATGACAGAAACAGGCTGGACTGCCTAGAAGAGACTGTTAGAAAAATATGGGCATTACGGGAGATTCTGGTGAAAGCTAGGAGAGAAAAAGAGGAGAGATGTAGAAAAGCCTCTAACAATCTTAGAGAATACACGCATTGTCCCAAACAGAAATGCTACAAACGTGAATGTTCAAGGTGTTTCTGGTGAAGTCTCAGGCAGAAAGGAGGACCATGTTGTTGGCAACTGGAGGAAAGGTGATCCTTTCTAGAAAGTGACAGAGGGGTGCCTGGGTGGCTCAGTCGGTTGGGCGTCTGACTTCAGCTCAGGTCATGATCTAGTGGTCCATGAGTTCGAGCCCCAAGTGGGCTCTGTGCTGACAGCTCAGAGCCTGGAGCCTGTTTCCGATTCTGTGTCTCTCTCTCTCTCTCTGACCTTCCCCCATTCATGCTCTGTCTCTCTCTGTGTCAAAAATAAATAAACGTTAAAAAAAAAAAAAATTAAAAAAAAAGAAAGTGGCACAACCTTGGCTGAACTGTGTTCTGCTGGGTAGAAAATAGAACCCACAGTCGATGAACTCAGATATTTAGCTGAGATTTCTAAACAAAACACTGAAGGCACCGCTGATGATAGCAAAATACAAGAGGAGAGGAATAAATTGACGAAGGAATTGTTAGGCAAAAAGGAACCAGAACTTAGTAAAATATAAGAGGAGAGAGAGAGATAAATTGAAGAAGGAATCGTTAAGCAAAAAGGAACCAGGACTTGAAGACTTGGATATTTCTTAGTCTATCCATATTGTAGAAAATGAAAGGGTGTGTTCTAGAGAGGATACTAAGGGTGTGCCTTGTGAACCCAATCACCTATCTCAGCAGAAATACTGGCACTGCCAGCTTGGACTAAAGGGGGACAGAGATGGGACAAAAGGAAGGAAGGCTGTTAGACTTCTGGGATGCAACAGGCAGGAAATGGGCTGGTGGGGCTATTTGGCTGTGAATGTGTATTATCCTCTGAGATGGCTCTAGGGGCCTCAGAGGCTCCACTGCAGGCCCAGAGGCTCCCTCCTTAGACCCAGAGGCCAGGGAAGGAAAGGCTCTCCCATCCTGAGGGCAGAATGTCCAGCCACAGACGATTTTTGTCAAGCCTTACAATTTAGTGACATTTGCCCCGCTAGGTTTCAGTGAATCTATTCTGCATGTGGGAAGAACATGAATTTGGGGGAGGGCCAGAGGGCAGACTGTCACAGGTTGAATTATGTTCCCCTAAAAGAGACATGTTGAAGTCCCAACCTCCTAGTACCTCAGAATGGGACTGTATTTGGAAATAGTGTTTCCAGAGGCAATAAGTTAACAATTAGGGTGGGCCCTAATGCAACAGGACTGGTGTCCTTATGAAAAGGGAAAATTGGGAGACAGATACGCACAGAGGAAAGACTATGTGAGGAGATACAGGGAGGAACACTATGCAACGACGAAGGTAGACATCAGGGTGATGCGTCTATAAGCTAAAAAATGCTAAAGAGTGCCAGCGAATGACCAGAAGCTGGGAGAGAGGCCTGGGACGGATTCTCCCAACAGCCCTCGAAGGAACCAACCAACACCGTGATCTCAGATTTCTAACGTCCACAAGTGGGAGACAATACATGTCTATCATTTAAGCCCCCACGTTTGTGGTAGTTTGCAACAGCAATCCTAGGAAATCTATACAATGAAATTTATGCTGGAAATGCCACAGACACATCTTTGAAGGGGGACTCACGCTAAGGCTAGTGCAAGGCTTCAATGAGAGCACAACACGGCTGAGGAGAAGGACCTGTAGACATGGTGTAAGTCCGGATGGAAGATGAGTTAGGGCACAACAGAGCTCTGTGCGGGTCTGTAGTAAAGCATCAGGAAGAAGGTCTCCCCCAGGAGTAGGTCCACGAAGAAAGACCTGAGTTCAAGCCACAGTGAGTTAAAGATTCCAATTTGTGCAGCAAGAATTCTGACCATGAGATTTCTCACAGGGAAAGCACAGGGAACGGAATGCATCAGATAATAACTTGGGAAACCACTCTGCTCAGAAACTCCTAAACATTCTCGATCGCTAGCTCTTCAAGTCAAGGCTTCCTTCCTTGTCTTTCAAGGCCTCCCACAATCTGCCATTAACTTCCCAACAAAAAACACTAACCCCAGTGAGCTCATGCAACAAGCCAAGTTCTGCATTCATCCATTCACCCACTCATCCAAGCCCTTGTTAAATGTGTGAACTACACTCAGTTGTAAGGACACAAAGACACGTAAGGCACAGTCTGGCTTTATGGCACTTATAGGCTCAGGAAGTTGCCTAAGCACAAGATGAGGTAACCGTGTGACAAGAGCAAGTTTTTCTAGGAGTTTTAGTCTCAGTTATGAGACTCAGTTATGAAAGTGACACTGTTGCAGTTGAAGTCAATACCTCACACCAATAGCTGCATCAACAGGACAGCTGGGTATCAATGAGATCATGTCTGGACATTAACAAGCCAGTCATCATCCCAAGGAAATATGCAAAAGGGAAAAAGGTCCAGAAATCACAGGACAAGAATACCTGATAAAGCCTGGACACTGGAGAAGAGAAGACTTCGCAGACTGCCATGGGACGTAGTTGAGATGCGTATACTTTTAAACATTTGAAAAACGTTCATATAGACACAGTGAGCTCAGGAAAGTCACCTCTGGAGACACGGTTTTGGGACTGATCATCATATAAGTGGCATTTGATACTATGAGCCAATGAGAGTACTTGCAAAGCAATAAAAAGGGGAAAATGGGGCAGGGGGAAATGGATAGAGCTCCTGGCCATGGCCAAATTCACTGGCATATAAAGGGAGGGCAGGGGCGCCTGGGTGGCTCAGTCAGTTAAGCTTCAGACTTCGTCTCAGGTCATGATCTCATGGTTTGTGGGTTCCAGCCCTGTGTCAGGCTCTGTGGTGACAGCTCAGAGCCTGGAGCCTGCTTCCGATTCTGTGCCTCCCTCTCTCTCTGCCCCTCCCCCACTCACACTCTGTCTCTCAAAAATAAATAAACATTAAAAAATTAAAAAAAAAATTTTAAATAAGAGGTCCATGGTCTACCCGCATCGTAAGAAAGAGTGTCGTAGAACTCTCAGGTGCCTTCGAGCTTTAGGATTCTATGGTATAATGCCAATACCATTGTACAAGCAAGGGGAAGAGTCGATTTTTAAGGGGCAGGACTGATGTCCTGTGCAGAAAACATTTTTCATGAAGATTTTTACTCTGTCAACAAGGACTGCAAAGGAAGGGGGATGGGGAAAAGAAGCAAAGGACAAGACACCAGCTGGTGAAGGCTACCAGAGCCCCAGCATCAGTGAAGAAAATGTTCTTCATGCTTCCCTGAACAAAACCGTCAGGACAAATGATGTGACATCGGACTTGAATGTATGAAAACATGGGGAACCATGGCCATGTATGATGGCCCTGGAAGTTAGTGCCTCACTGGGGTGAAGAAAACAGTCACGGAGAACACAGAGGTGATGCCAGAGACACTAAAGAGGGAGAATTAATGGAATTTGGTGACTTATTGCACAAAGTGGGAGAGAAAAGCACGTGTAAATATACTCTTTCTGATTTACTGGATACGGTGGGGCAAGGAAGAAAAAGCCTGTAGTCAAGTATCGGAAAATCATTGCTACTGAGTAGTTAAGGAGAGGAGAGTCCACTGGGAGACATGGGAGTGCTGTTAAGCGCCCATGTTTAGTTCACGGTGATTAACGGATGACCTTCCCAGGACTGAAAAGGGCAAGCTTTACTTCCTTCAGTTTATCCAGCCCGTCCGGCAGTGCCCAGATGTGATTCGTGCTGTGCACATGCCCTGTGTGTGCCACTGTGGAACAGTAAGGTGTTCAAGAGACCAGGCTGTGGAGACAGACCCCCCTGAAGTCAGCGTGGGCTCCACGGCTCACTGGCTGTGTGGTTGTGTAACTTCGGCGCCTCAGTTCCCTCATTTGTAAGACGGGCACTGTAAGTCTTCTTACCCATAAAGGTTAGACAATTAACTAAAATAATATAGACAATGTGTTTACACCCATGCTTGGTACATAGCAGCTGTTCGACAAAGACTTGCTTTTATTTTACTGCAACTACAACAGCTACTACTGTTACTACCACTGTCTTAAACGAATCGACAGCAAATTCTGTCTAAGGGATTAAGGACTTAAGCAAGGCAAAATGCAGCCCAAAATGTTGGGGTCTTTCCAAGGGGGCACTGCCCAAAATTCCTGATATGTCACGATCTAAAGTAATTATACGCTGAAAGACTTGAGAGAATTCCTGAAACGCAGCCCAGGGTCTCAAGGCATTCTGAGAATCCCCACAAATTCTCCATCATTATCCTATGCCCTGGGACCCTCTTCACTGATATCTTCCCCAGTTGCAGGCTAGCCCTATAGTTCAATGGTTTCGCATGTTCACTAACACCCCAGGAAAGGATTTCTCTCATTTGCTGGGATATACAATTTGGTGTGTTTGTAAATAGCTTTTCCTCATTCCTCAAATCATCTCCCTAGCCTATTACGAATTAAGACAGGCATCCCTGAAAAGAAACAATCATTCTAAAGAGAATGAGGAAGTGTCCCACAAAAGTAAAGAGCACTGGATTAAAGTTCAGGCTCTACTGTTGATTTAGTGTGTATGTCTTAAGCTCTCTGACATTGTTTCCTTCCTTAAAAAATAGGAATTATATCCCTTGGTCAACCTCGTAACCCTGGTGTGCAGGTCAACTGAAAAAATAAAACATAAAAGCACTGTATATATGCCAAATACTTTATAAGATATTCGTTGATATCACGCTATTGGCCTTCATTTTTCTTGAAGAATAAAAGAGACCTCCAAGATTTTCTAAGTTCAAAGAGTATCACTGATGGCATATAATTTTCTTCAGTTTAATCAGCTTTATCATCAGTTCTACTATTTCTCATTCGGAGGATTAAACAAGATCATGTTTTAAATGGAAATACTAAATTCAGCCTGAGGTAATAACAATAATATGCACTGAATCCTTCCTATGTGCCAGGTATTACGCTTGGAACTTTATCTGCATAATCTTATTCCATTTCTTAAAACGGCACTCAGGTGAAAAACCGAGGTTGTTCCCATTTTGCTCACGAGACAATTACAATTCAAAGAACTTAAATAACTCATACAAGTCCTTGCAGTCAATGTCAAAGCTGGGATTTGAACTCAGGTCCGCACCTCTTAGCTGTGTGGCCAGGACTTACACTCTACTAGCTGGATAACTCATTCTCTCCTAAATACCAGATTCATGGGGCTAACAATGCCCACAGGAACCTACGGTAAGAGACAGCAATATGACAGCGCTCATGAATGAGGCTATGAGGAAATAATTTCACAGTTTCATTGAAATTACAGATAACCTATAGTGTATCTATTTAGAACACCTGGGGCCAGCCACATCTGCAAAGGAAAATGAAAGGCCAGAAGAGTGTTTCCTTGAAGAATTCACTGAAAGATGTAATTGGGACAGCCCAGGACATGTTAGCCCAAGGGGGACATGTGAACCAGATTTATAAAGCAGAACGTGCACTGGAAAGTAGAAATAAATGAAGGACCACACTGCCTTCCTTACTCTCAAATGCCTCCAGTAGATTCGGACCTTGTCACTCAAAGAGGCAGTTTAGGACAGTGGCTGAAATACCAAATATGGAGTCAGAAGGACAGAGGTCCAAAGTCTCGTCCTCTCACTCACTAGTTATTGACCAGGGAAGTTGCATAACCCTTCTCTGATAATAAGTTTCCCTTTGGGAATAATAATGATAAAATCATGAAAATAACTCCCTCACAAGATGGTATAGAAGGAAATGCAATTCACATATAAATCTCTAAGCACATACGTGATCAGTAAAGAAGCAGTTATAACTTAATGATGATGATGATGGTAATAACTGATATGGAAGGTTTGCTGCCTGAATGATATTCAGAACCTAGGATCCTAGAGGTTTGAGTCGATGGCAAAAAAAAAAAAAAAAGAATCAAGGAGTGCCTTCAGGGGCTGGAGTAAACTAATAGAAAGCCACTGGTCATTTGGGTGTTCCATTCTTCCCTCAAAACTCCCAGCCCAGCCAGGAGTCCTGGACAGTCAAAGCAACTCCTAGGTGATATGAGGAGTGGAGGGCCCAGCTGAGCTCCAATTCCACTTGACAGATATCCTGAGGATTCGGGTCAAGGTTTGGAAAATCCTTAAACTGCACCGATAAACTCGGTGTAAACCAAATGGTTTACTTCCGGAAACCCTTCAAGATCTTTGCCCTCAGGGAACTGAAAGTCCCCCCGGGCAAGTTTCATGGAGCCACATCTTAAATCAACACCTAAAGGACCTCTTGAACTCCACACTTCGGCTCTCCAGGTCTGCATCCTCCCGACAGTATTTCTAGCTAGATTTCTGTATCTATTATTTTTACATTTCTGCCCTTGTTAAAATCTCTGCTGCTTGCTTTTCAAGTGGGTTGATGTTGTTTGACTTTAAAATAAAAGATCAGCCTGAAAGAAGGGTTAACTTATCAAAGAAAACTAAGAAATCTTAGATGAGTAGAAATCTGATCTAAAGTTCCAAAAGGGGAATGCCTGGGTGGCTTAGTCAGTTAAGCATCTGACTCTAGATTTTGGCTCAGGTCATGATCGCAGAGTTCTTGAGTTTGAGCCCCATATGGGGCTCTGTGCTGTCAGTGAAGAGCCTGCTTGGGATATTCTCTCTTCCTCTCTCTCTCTCTGCCTTCCCCCCTACTTGTGCTCTCCCCCCATTCTCTCTAAATAAATAAATAAACTTAAAAAAATAGTGGCATCTGGGTGGCTCAGTCAGTTAAGCATCTGACTTCAGCTTAGGTCATGATCTTACAGTTTGTGAGTTCGAGCCCCACTTTAGGCTCTGTGCTGACAGCTCAGAGCCTGAAGCCTGCTTCAGATTCTGTGTTTGCCTCTCTCTCACTCTCACTCTCTCTCTCCCTCTCTCAAAAATAAATAAACACTAAATTAAAAAAAATTTTTTAAATAAATAAAGATCTGAAAGGAAAAATATCTTGTATCTGAAATAATTTGTACTCAATACAGGCGATACAACATTAGCTAAACTGTTAAGTTAAAGCAACATTAGATCTTAATTTATTTAAAATATTTCTGTATTATTATTGAAATAGCCCCCCCCACCACCAGGGTAAAAAAAATTTACTAACATAGTAAAGTATTATTTTTAAAAATCTAAACAAAGGAACTGGGTGCTATATGTAAGCAATGAACCATGGGAATCTACCCCCAAAACTAAGAGCACATTTTACACACTGTATGTTAGTCAATTTGACGATAAATTATATTTAAAATAATAATTACAATCAAAAATCTAAGCAAAGGAACCAGTTAAAAATCTCAGTTGGCTAAAGGCCAAAGGATGCTTCAGACCCGAAAAACAATGCAATTAGACATTTCAAAATAGACATTACTTTGTTTCGTAAAGTAATGTAAATGTTTGTAAAAGTAAAATTCCATATTATCATTCTATAATTAAGATTTCTATAAATTAGCTGTGATAACTTTATGCAATTCAGTGTACAAAGGAATTAGGGCCAACATATAGTACTCAGGGTATCATAGACTCATGCTAACTACGAACTTATGAATACATGTAATTTGTTGCTAACAGGCAGTAAAAAAGGCCCCTATAAAAATATAGAAGATACCATAATATCAATACAATTATAGAAATGGTGACAATGACTTCTCATTAATCATAATGTGCATATACATTATGTACATTTGTGCTATGCTAACATCCCTACACGTAGCACCTGAGAAATTCTCTATGAAAGCATCACAGAGATTCCTTGCTTTAAGAATCCTTTTACTTACCATCCTTTAATTTTTTTGGAAAAGGCATGCTTCCTGTATAAGAGAACTTTTATGGGAACCCAAATCAGCAGAGTCACTGAAGCCACATAGGCAATCGAACAGGAAACAATCAGCCAATAATGTGTTTTCTCAGGGTTCCCCGTCGTTGTTTGATAGGTGGTGGCAAACTGTTCCACAATCACAAGCGTGGGAATGGAGAAAGCAGCAAACTCGAAAAGCTCAAAAACCAGGAGCTTGATCAGTTTTCCAGAAACCATCCTGAGGAAGGGCAAGCTGCTGAAGATCAAACACTCCCCCTTTGATGGCCAGCAGCATATGGACACAGATACTCAACGACGATTAAGTTCCTTGTACCGAAATCACCAACCGGTGACTTTTTATTCTTTTATTGACCCTCATATGGTTCAATGATCTTCCAGCTTAACAAGCGAGGTCTCTTAAAGAAACAGAACAGTTGTGGAAATGACCACTTAATGTGTTTGCACAGCCATTATTCAGGGTCAAATGAACTTCTGAATATGTTTTCGAGGCACTGGTAAAAAAGCAAGTCTTTGTAGCTTTGATTGCTAATTTGAGCACAGAGAAAAATTTATGCAATATTTAAACACCTGTTAAGTAGAACCACCGGAATCACCTAATTTTAGACTTAAAGGAGAAGAAGAGCTGTAATCCAATCCCCTATTTTTATATCTAAGCAAATCCAGGCAAAAAGAGATACCCCAAACCTGTGTCTTCATCGTAGAAGACTACCCCTCGCTTTCCTTCAAAGTGCTTTGAGAAGGGAGTTTGGATTCACATTGCCAACCTCCTAACCACACTTCTTCCTGGTACTTGAACTATTGATTCTTGCAGATAAATTGCCACTGTGGCACACGTTAACATTCTTATTTTGCTGGTCAGGAAACGAACACGGTGATGTTAGAAACCTGTTATCAGGATTAACATATTAACAGCAGCCTATATCGAGTCCAAAAGCATATCAAATATTTAAAAGGCAACAATCACCTCCATGAATATCCTTCCTTCCAAAACTTTTGAGCTCCTATGACGAGCACTTTGCTTTTGTTAGGTGCTGGGGTGTGAAGGTAGGTGAAGGACAGTAGGTTTCTGCCCTAAAAATGCTCACAGCCCAGTGGAGAAAAGAAACCTGTGAACAACCAAAATAACTGAGGTCAGAAGCATAACGTAAATGCTATGGTAACTTAACGCAGAGAACTTCCTCTTCGGGCTGTGTGAAGGGGAGGGAAAGAGAAGGACGAGGAGGCAGGTTTTGGGGCATCAGTGACATTCCAGATCCACACACACACACACAAAAGACAGGAGGCCATAGTGGTTCTGAGAATCTGGTGTCGTGTGGCAGGAAGTAGGGACAGGTGATGTTAGGATTGGCTTTGGGTCGGAATGTAAACATTCCATGAAGGATTTTGGTGTGGTGTGGTGTGGGGTGGTGTGTGTGTGTGTGTGTGTGTGTGTGTGTGTGTGTGTGGCAGGCAGTGAAAAAGCAACGTCGTCCGGACAGAGGAAGCACTTACTCCATCATTTGGAAAAGGAAGTGAGTGCTGGTGTGGAGGAAAGGGCAGGAGCAGCGCCCACCTGGAGGAGGGAAGGCAGTGGGGAGCCACAGAGCACCCGGAGGGAGAGCCTTGGCTACAACCAGTGAAGGAAGAGGGGGGAGGAGAGCACCCGACCAACAGACCCTGAGTCTGATTCCTTCCACATGCTTGCCTCTTTAGACGGCTTGCCCTGTGCCTGCTGGCAGACTGACACAAGCCAGTATTTTTCTGGGTCCCTCGGGCCCTCTGCAGAAGGGGCCATGCGTCGCCTGGCTGCCCAGTGAACCCAGGACGCTGGCGGCAGTTCTGAGGGTTAACGCCTCCTGCCCTCCCGCTGCAGAATTAGGCAGCCGCATCCTCCAGCTACTTTATCTGGACTTGAACAAAATTTCTATTGAAGACAGACGAGACACAAATTATATTCTAACCTCCTGGCCCTCTGTCTCGAGTCATCAGTGCTATGCTGTAGGGCAATTTCTTCACAGACTTTGTACATTAATAGGAATTGTGACCTGAGCATCTGAAGACAGTTGTTGAATAAAACTGCCTGGCTCCACGCAAAAGGACTCTTGCCTGGGTCTATAATTCCATTTGAAATGCTCAATTTTTATGCCCACATAGGGGAATGTAAGAATGACACGCGCTCTGTATGTCTCACCTAGAATTTTCCTCTGGTTCCTAATCTCTCTTCACCTTTACCTTCAAAGACAACATTTGTGTGACGGGACCTGCTGCTGTCCACGACATGAACTGCACTGATAATAGTACTTTGTTGGAACAGGAGGAAGGCCGTGATTCCCACCCTCTATCGACAATAAGCCCACCCCCATGTAATGGAACAAGCACCTGTGTTAACACTGTTCGTGGAACACTTTCTACGAGCAGATCATGTAGAGACACAGTCCTTCCTAACTTACATTCTGACTGGGGAGATGTTACAAATGCACAGGTAAGGTCTGAGAAGGTGTGATCCTGGAAGGTCAGGATGCTTCTCCAGCCACATCTGGATGAATAGGAACCCTGGGCTACAGAATGTCCCTCCATAACTGGGCCACTTGCTGCCGCTTGGAAATGTGAACTCAGACACATAGGGAGAATTTGGTCAGTGGAATGAAGGGAGGCCACGACTCTGAGTCAGGATTAAAACAACCCAGACTGTACATGCTTGTCACCCTGGCCTGTTGTGACACTCAGGACTCATTTGCTGAATGAACAAATGGAAGCCAAATGGTGAGAGAATAGAAGAGTGAGTACACAGAGGGTGAGAAGACAGGGAGATGCCAGCACATCAAAAAATGCCAGACCCTCTGTTGTGGAACATTCCAGTTCACATGTATTCTTAAAAACAGGCTCTTTGTTCTTTGCAACTGAAAGAGCTTGAGTACAACACAAAGGAATAGATTTCAGAGTAGGGGCCAAGGGACACCCGGGTGGCTCAGTCCATTAAGTGTCTGACTTGGGCTCAGGTCATGATCTCACAGTTCGTGGGTTTCACCCCCGCGTCTGGCTCTGCACTGACAGCTCGGAGCCTGGAGCCTGCTTCGGATTCTGTGTCTCCCTCTCTCTCTGCCCCTCCCCTACTTATGTTCTCTTTCAAAAATAATTAAATATAAAAAAAAGGGTAGGGGCCAATATTACACAAAAACAATGCGTAAAATTACTGGGTGATTCAGAAGAGAGGGTTGAAAAAAATCAAAGCAGAGTTGATCAGAGAGGTCTTCTCAGAGGAGGTGAGTTTTGGCCAAATTGATTTTTGTATTGACTCAAAGCAATATCCATATATTACTACAGCAAACTTCTCTGTATCATACAATGACATTTTCTTTGAAAAATAGTTCTGTGGATGCCTGGGTGGCTCAGTCCATTAAGCGTCTGACTCTTGATTTCAGCTCAGGTCATGAGCTCACGGTCCCAAGTTCAAGCCCTGCATCAGGCCCTGTGCTGGAGGTAGGGAGCCTGCTTGGGATTCTCTCTCTCTCCCTTTCTCTCTGCCCCTCCCCCACTTGAATACTGTCTTTCTTTCGCTCTTGCTCTCTCTCTCTCCCTCTCTCAAAATAAATAAATAAGCTTAAAAAAATAGTTCTAAGAATGTTCGTGATGCAGTGAGGGGTAGGAGAGTGAAGCAAGTTGCAGATGCTGTGTATGACAATGTGAATGGTGCAATCGCATTTTTGTTTTAAAATATTATAGTTGTGGGGCACCTGGGTGGCTCAGTCGTTTGAGTCTCCAGCTCTAGATTTCCACTCAGGTCATGGGATCGAGCCCTGAGTGGGGCTCCATGCTGGGTGTGGAGCCTGTTTGAGATTCTCTCCCTCTCCCCTTACCCCTCTCCCCTGATCATGCTCTTTCTCTCAAAAATAAGTAAACAAATAAGTGAATAAACAAATAGGGGTGCCTGGGAGGCTCAGTCGGTTGGGCGCCCAACTTCAGCTTAGGTCATGATCTCATGGTTTGTGAGTTTGAGCCCTGGGTCAGGCTCTGTGCTGACAGCTCAGAGCCTGGAGCCCACTTTGGATTCTGTATCTCCCTCTCTCTATGCTCCTCCCCAGCTTGTACTCGGTCTCTCTCTCTCTCTCCCCAAAATAAATAAACATTTAAATAAATAAATAAATAAATAAAATCACAGCTGTGGATTTAAGCATAAATTAAAAATCCAGAAATATACTCACCAAACTGTTAACAGAGCTCCTGTGGGGAACGGGTGAGGTAGGGTGGAGGGGTTTTTACTTTTGATTTCTTAATATTTGCATAGCTGTAATATTTTACCAGCATAAAAGTTAGAAAATAAATTAAGATTAATAGAAATCAATTAAAGAAAGCAATTCTGGCTTAGTGAAATGTTTACACACTATTTTTTAAATCTTTCCTCCACCAATTTGTCTTCCCTCACTTCTCAGCAGAAGCAAAATAAATAAATTCTACTTCCGCTTATCCCTTAAATGGCGGCACAAAAAAGCAGCGAAATAGCCAAGAGGCAAGCAGAAGACGAGAAGAGCCTTGGATAACTATTTGCCGGCTGGGTAGTCAGGGTTGACTTTTATCACCTTCTCCTGATCTCACATGAGGACGGGAGGAGAGTAGCCTTCATCCTGCAGGCCCTGCTCTGAGACCCTTCCTTACTCTCCTTCTCCAAGCAGAAGGAAGCATTTCCTCCTTTGAGTCAAAACCCCTTTTGAATCCTTCTGGATTCCTCCCCTCTTGTACTGTAGCACTTCTCTCCCTAGTTGTAGGCACACTGGGTCCCCTATACAACGGGAAGCTCTCTGAAGGCAGAGAACACCTTCCTTCACCTATGTCTCATTGTTTCCCAGCACAGTGCGCATTACATAATAGGCCCTTGAAAAACATTTGTGGAGGGAATGGATGGAGATGAAGGCTAAGAAACGTGGTAGGCAGCAGGGGGAAGGTGCCAGGCTTAGAATGGCCAACTCATCTTTTATTCCAAGGGGATTCTTGTTCCCACACTGACCTTTCAGAAGGAGAAATTATGTATTACCCGTCCCAATACAGTCTGCTCACTCAGCCTATGGAGCTTCAATTTCCTTGTGTGGTCCCAATTTTAGCCCCCAGGTTCCCTTGCTTTGTAGCCATAGCTCCTTAAGGTCTCTAGATAAGAGAGAAAACAAAGCCCCTGGGGACTGCAGAGCTTTTCCATCTCAAGAAGCATGTTAGGAAAAGACCATGCCTCTTTGCATGCATTTACAAGACTTGATAGGTCCCAGTGTTGCCATTTTCCCTACTTTTTCCAATCCATATGTCCTCAAAAATGCATATTCCACAATGGATATGAACCAATAACGATGGAGGCTGGAGATGCCTGATTGGTATTTTTCTGCACCAAGGCATAGCCTCAATTATTTCCAAGTCCTCAGCCCTTCGAAAGTGTCTATTTGTCTAAAATTTCCATAGCGGATTGGGAGGCACAGAAGGTTCCCTCACCAGGGACAGAGCGACAAGCTAGCTTGGCAAAGAAAAAGAACGCTATTATGGCAACATTAAGCTCCTGGGAGGAAATAATGCCAGACCCCGAACTTGGAGACAAAGACAAAAGGAGATGAGAGAGGGTTTGAAATCACCTACCCTTCAGCTGAGAGCAGTTTATGCCAATCCTGATTCTTTCCCTTCTAATTCCCCTGACGCGGCCGCCGTGCAATTGCACTGCCAGTAACTGGAAGGACATGGAGGGGGGACATTTGCACACACACCACCCACATTCTTTCCTTGTATTCATCCAAGACTGATTCAGACAACTCTGTCCCTTACTCTGCTCTTTAATGCTGGGTTTAACAACTTCCTGGTAGGAAACAGATCTGGTTTTCTGGAGCTGGGTCTGTGGTGGAAACACTGAGTCTTGTGGTTAGAACTCACTTCCACGTAGGAATGTTGATGCAGTGTTTTTTATTTTAGTAAGCAGAAGATATCATGCTGTTCAGGGTAACACCTGTTCTCCACACTTCCAACTGTCATTTCCTTCCTGCAGGCAGGAAGTCAAAAATTGTTATAGTCTCTTAAACTGTTATAGTAAGATCATTTGTAATCTCAAGGTTTGTTCATTGTTTTCCGTGTAGGGTCTGTGAAACAAAATGGACCGACAGCCAGGAATGTTCTGGCATATCCGTGGTTTGTTTCCTGTGATCGTATGGTGTTGATGTTCAGAAAGGCAGGAGCTTCTGGCAGTGAAACTGCTCTACAGATCAAGCTGGATCTACAGAGAGCCTAGGGAAGAAGTGAAAGCATGTCCCTGGGCCTAATTTACTGACTATTTACAATTCCCAGAGTATTTCCAAAACACAGTACTGGTCCTCATGGGCAGGCATCACCAAACAAATCACTTGACGTGAATTCAGTAAGATCGTGTCACTGTCTGATTACACCCCTTTTACCCATGTTATGTTATCACAGTCCAGACAACATTCAATTTATATTGTAGGAAAAAAAGTATCATTACATCTCTCGGGCTATTAAATAAACAACTCTGTAAGAGCAGACACAACAGCATATTCACTTTTGTGACCCTTTCAATATCTGGAATTTAGAGACTCTAGTCTTGAAATTAACAAAATGTGGACAATGTCTGTACTTTTTAAAATAATCATGCTTCCCTGAAATACTGTTTCTATTAAAAGTGTCCAGATCTCAAAATTTTCAAGAAGGAAAGATGAATTAAGACTTCCCATCACACAAATTGTGCACAGTGGCATATAAATGGGAGCTAATAATCAGAAATAGATTAAAGGAAAAAGGAAGTCACTTCATTCTTTACAATGATTCTCATATTTTATTTATTCATTTTATTTTTTTAATGTTTATTTATTTTTGAGAGAGAGACCGACCATGAGCAGGGGAGGGACAGAGAGAGAGGGAGACACAGAATCCAAAGCAGGCTTCAGGTTCTGAGCTGTCAGCACAAAGCCCAACGCAGGGCTTGAACTCACGAACTGCGAGATCATGACCTCAGCCAAAGTTGGATGCTCAACAGACTGAGTCACCCAGGCGCCCCTCAGAATTTATTTTTTAGGGGACTACAACAATCTGGGTTGGCCTTTCGATATTCCAAAGTAACAAATTAAGGCCAAAAAAAAAAAACCCCTATTTAAATTAGACACAACCCTAAATAGTGTATATTCAGCCCAAAGGTCACAAAAATTATTTAACCTATATTTCCCAAATCTTCATTGCGAAGGACTTGATAAGGTTGTGGCTCTCCAATTTTTTCCTACTTAAGATAAAAATAACTTGAAAACAATATTATTAGACATGGCCACATCTTTGCAAAGTACACAGAAATGACAACTATCCAGTTATTTTGGTTAATATAGATAAAAAAATAAAATTTCCAACTGGTTTGCCTAAACGTAGTGCTCCCTAATTCCACTGGGTGGTGCAAGTTTTGTTTTGTTTTAATTGCAGATTTTTAAAATCGGCATTGTGAAAGGTATCATGGGTTTGGAATCTTCTAACCTAAATTACTCCTTTTAAAACTTAGACTACAAAGGCATACAAGATGTATGTCTTCTTGTACTATGTATATTTGGCCCATTTATTTCTAAAAAAAAACATTTAATGAGTAAGTTCACTTACCTCTTCTCTGTCCAAAAAGCCACCCAGTGGCTTCCCATCTTGTTTAGAGTAAAAGTCCAAGAATTTACCAGAGTTTCCAAGGCCTTACACAATCTCTCCCCAACCACCTTTCTCTCTTAATTTGCCATTACTTTCCCTCTCACTGTCCCCTTCTACATTCTCCAAACACACCAGGCATAGAAGCTTCACCCTTTATGAAGCCATTGTCCATTCTCCCCCAAGACATCCCAAGAGCCAACTACCCCACTTTCTGGAGGTTTTTACATAAATGACACTTTCACTGTGAGACTGCTTATCCAAAATTTCAACACATCCCCCTCTGCAATTTCCTATTCTTCTTCCTCCTCTAATTTTTCCTCTTAGTACTTAACAACAATAATGATGTTTATTTGACTTACTTAAAATATTAACTGTCTGCTCTCCAAACTGGAACATAAGTTTCCTCAGGGCAAAGCCTTTTACCAATTTTGATCTCTGTTATATACTCAAACCTAGATTAGTGCTTGGCGCATAGTAAGATCTCAATAAATATTCATTGACTGTGTTGCAGAATGAATTCACAGATGAACTGAGTGGCTTCTCTATGCTAGCTTCTGCACTTATTCTGGGGAACAAAGTTGACCAAGGCATACTGTTTGTCCCTACAGGCTTACTGTCTAGTTGAATGGACAGACATTTCCATAAGTCATTTCAACAGAAGCTCAATGAGATATGTACACCCATGTCATTAAGGAAGCAAAGAGGAGAGTTACGTGGGGATTCAGACAAAAAAAGAAGTTAGGCACATATTGTGCTCAAGAGACTAGTTTAGATATAGAAACACAACACCCAAATATGAAGATCAAAAGGGACATTTTAAAATATCTTGAGACAAATGAAGATAAAAACACAACATACCAAAGCTTAACGGATAGAACAAACAAGTACTAAGAGTTTGTAGTGATAAGAAAAATCTCAAACATACCATCTAAATTAAGACCTCAAATAAGCAGAAAAAGAACACCCTAAACCCAAAGTTAGTAGGAGAAGGAAATAAAGAAGTTAGAGAAGAAATAGATGAAATAAAGAGTACAAAAACCAACAAAACTAAGAGTTGTTTTTTATTTTTAAGTTTAAAAATTTTTTTTAACGTTTATTTATTTTTGAGACAGAGAGAGAGCATGAACGGGGAGGGGCAGAGAGAGAGGGAGACGCAGAATCCGAAGCAGGCTCCAGGCTCCAAGCTGTCAGCACAGACCCCGACGCGGAGCTTGAACTCACGGACCACGAGATCATGACCTGAGCTGAAGTCGGACGTTTAACTGACTGAGCCACCCAGGCGCCCCCTAAGAGTTGGTTTTTTTTTTTTTTTTCCTTTTTTTTTTTTTCAACATTTTTTTATTTATTTTTGGGACAGAGAGAGACAGAGCATGAACGGGGGAGGGGCAGAGAGAGAGGGAGACACAGAATCGGAAACAGGCTCCAGGCTCCGAGCCATCAGCCCAGAGCCCGACGCGGGGCTCGAACTCACAGACCGCGAGATCGTGACCTGGCTGAAGTCGGACGCTTAACCGACTGCGCCACCCAGGCGCCCCAAGAGTTGGTTTTTTAAAACAAACAAACAAAATCAACAAACCCTTAGCTAGACTAACTATGAAGAAAAGAGAAGACTCAAATATATAAAATCAGAAATGCAGGATGAGACATTACAATTGGTGCCACAGAACTGAAAATATCATAGGAAACTATTATGAACAATTATAATGCCAAAAAGTTGGACAACTTAGAAGAAATGGATACATTTTTAGAAACACAAAACCTAAGAGTGAATCAAGATGAAACAGAAAGACTAAACAGATCAATAGCAAATACTGAGATTGAATCAATCATCGAGAACCTCTCCCCCCAAACAGCCAAGGACTGACTGCTTCCTAGCTGAGTTCTAGGGAAACAAAGGCAAGAGAAATGTAGCTTAAATTAAATCTCCTTACAGCTCACAGCCCGGTGAGAAACACCCGAAACATGCAGAGTGTGATCTTGGTCAATGAACTCATGGCTGCCACGCTTCCTTAATGTTTTTGAATTATTAAAGACTAAAAGTAACCTTATGTTAATAGCAGCTGGCCCCTCGAGGTCCTGAAAGCCTTGCTTTCAGATTCCTTAGAGACTTATGCTCTCTCTAACCCCCACTAACTTAAAAGTGTATCATCAGTCACTCCTCACAACCCCAGTGCAGCTCTTTCTGCCCATGGGTCCTGCCCCCATGCTTTAATAAAATCTCCTTTTTGCACTAAACACGTCTCAAGAATTCTTTCTTAGCTGTTTGCTCAAGAACCCCATCATTTTGGCACGCTTACATGGGGCTTTGAGTCTTTCCATCTGGACTCTGAGCCTTGGTGCAGACTTGGTAAGTATTTTCTCTTTTCTTCCTTTACTCTCATTTCAGGGGCTTTTCAAGGAGTACGGTCTTATTGGAACACGTTCATGGAACACTTATTGGAATATTTTTTTTCAGTTGCTGCTCAGGCTGCAATCCTCTAGCCCATGGCTAGTCTACGGAGGAGGAGAAAGCCTGCCTTTTGGCTGAAAGTTAGTACCCTGGCCAGAATGGTAATAAGACCCAGAAACTTGATGCCCTCTCTTTATTCCTGTCCTTATACAAAGTTGTCTGTCTTGGGCAGGAGACAACCACCTAAGTGACTAGCATGGCTGCTAATCTTAAGACTCCCATGTGAGGTTTCCTCCTTATTGGTCTAATATGATCCCCTCCACATCTCTGGACTAGCCGCTTCTGGCCATGAGACCACCACTGGGAGCCGGCCAAAACCAGTACCCAATTGAATTAAAACCCAGCAAGGAACCATTTCCTAGGGAAGTTGTCTATAAAGACTGTATGTGTTGGAACACTGCTTAGATAATGATGGATTTCTCTCTACTGTTTTCTGTCAGTGTCCTCTACTAACTACTTAAATTACAGAATTGGGTAATTCCCCTATATAGAACTTTTCTAGTGTTTTCCATGGGTTAAATTGACACAGACTTCAAGGAAACTAAGGCATGACCTTCATGGCATGCTCCTCAAGACAAGGTAAACTAAGGCACGACCTTTTACAGCACACCATCTTATGGCATGTCATGGCATGTCACGGTACTTAGGTCCATACGCCAGGCACCCATTTGTAGCCTAGGATACAATGGGGAAGCAAAGGGACTAGCATCCCTTCTCCAGGGGCCCTTAGTGGCTGGTCGGTGATCAGAGCGATTTTGTTTGAGGGATGCCACTGGTCGCTTTGACACCAGGAACCTCTGACATATCCCGCGTGGGACGCCACCCTGGAGTCACGGGTCATTTTTGGTAATGGACCTTCTCAACTTTTCTAGAAACATGGATCTTCTTGTTCAGTCCCCAAGGACTCTCCCTTGGGATGCCTTTTAATCCACTGGAATCAATTCGGATTGCAAAATTTAGGAAAGGACCGATCTTCTGTAACAGTGTATAGCCTTAATACAATCTATCAGATCTCCTCTGCAATGAACAGGACAAGTGGACTGAGGTACCCTATGCCCAGGCTTTCATGGTCCTAAATCAGGATCCAGAATGGAGGGCCTCTTGCAGAGTGTGTTTGGCCACTAACCAGGCTGATAAACTCTCTCCTGATATATTTGGAGGGTTGTCTAAACACACCCTTCTGAATAAACCCAGGTTGCTGGAGGAGACACAGGCCATCCCTAATGAAGTGGACTCTGACATTCTCACTCACTGTCCCTCCTTCCTAATAGACTCAGGTTACTCTACCTGTACATGGGAGCTTCTCCTTCCTTCATTCCCTGGGTTAATGACTAATAATTGGAGTCAGTTGTCTCTCGTTAGTCTACCTCCGGAAGGAGAATGTAAGGAATATTCCCAAGCAGCTGCTGAAACTCCTTTTTGTTTCAGGGAAGTTCCCTGTCTTCTCCGGCCCAACATGGACTGCCCGTTTCCATTTGGTGGACAAAAATTCTGCATCTGCTCATCTGTCTGAACCGACAGGTTTTAGGACTAGGAGACCACGTTCTCTGTCCTCTGGGTGTTTATCCACCTCCAGCCTTCCCTGAAGACACCTCGCCTCTTCTGCCTTCCCCTCCCTTCCTCCTGTTTCTGCACCATTTTGGATGCAGCCTGTATCTTCCAAGCCTCTGGCACCATCAGCTCCTCCTCCTCCCCTCGCTGTCAAAGAGTGCAGGGCACCCTCATGGACTTACACCACCCACTTCAGATTTCCTCACTGGGGCCCCAGGTAAAAAGTGGCATGGTGAACAAAGTGATGGACTTTTTTTTTTTTAATTTTTTTAATGTTTATTTATTTTTGAGAGAGAGAGACAGAGTGCAAGCTGGGGAGGGGCAGAGAAAGAGGGAGACACAGAATCTGAGACAGGCTCCAGGCTGTGAGCCATCAGCACAGAGCCGGATGCAGGGCTCGAACTCATCAACCACGAGATCACAACCTGAGCCCAAGTCAGATGCTCAACCGACTGAGCCACCCAGGCGCCCCCAAAGTGATGGACTTTTTAAGTGGACCCAAATGGAACATATTTGGTATTTGAACTAATTTAAGTTTGTTGGCTTAATTAAGATGGCCATGTCTTTAGAGTTAGCAGCATTAAATACAAAACTTTTCCGACCTAGGCTTCTTTAAGGTCAAATAAGCTCGTGGATATCTCTGTTGCAATTTGTCAGAAAAAAGATGGCTGAAAATAATGGTTCCTTTTGTCTCTCGCAAAGTTTTTGTGGGTAATTGTTAAGATAGCTTTCAAGAGCTTTGGTAACCTAAAACTTTAAGGTTTTGTTTGGATGATAAACTGTATTGAATTCATTGGACATCTAGGTCTTTCCAAATTGGATAAAATGCTGACATATTATTAAACACAGGTTTGTCTTTTTGACTTAGTGCAGAGAAACTAAGGATATTTGAGGCTGTTGGAAAATTTGCTTTGTGCTTAGTTGATTCATAACTTTTCCATCTAAAATATTCTGGTGTCACACTTCACAATTGGTTACTACTTAGTTTTCACTGGAGACTAAGGTTTCTAAGAGTTAAAATTCTTATGAACGTAATTAAGACTGACGGAAGGAAAACAACTCTGTACGTAGAAAAGTAGGATATATGTCAAAAAATATATTAGGAATGGAAATACATTTTTGTTGAAGGTAAAAGAAAGTAGTTTTGTCCTAAATGAAACTGGTTGTTCAGAGAGACATGGCTTGAGACAAAATGTGAATGCAAAGGAAAATTGTAGAAGGTTGGTGAAGGGAAATCTTTTGAAAGGAAAATTTTGGGTGGTTAGGATGGACTAAGGTTGAAACGAATGGATTTTTAAAATACACTGGTATAAGATTAAAATTCTGCTTTTCTCTCTGTTCAAGGGACAGTTTTCTTGGATTGCGGATCTGCTCTTGATTAAAAAAAAAAAAAAAAAGTAAACAAATGTCTTTTCTCTTTTGTCTGCCAGAGAAACCAAAGCTTTATGTTTTGTCTTTATCAGGTCTTTGATCACTTAGTTAAAACTTCTCAATGTTAAAGGAGCTAGGCTTTGCTAACAACTATATACCCTACATATATGCCTTGAGAATCTCTTATTGCCACCTTGGTTAAATAAGTAATTAAGATTTGTAATGATCTATAATCCTATTTAGGATGTGCTTTATAACTTCCTAAGGTTTTAACAAACTTCCCAGGATTTAAATTGTCAATGAAATCTTTTTGACCAAATGGGCCTCTTTATTTGATGTGTTACCTGGAAAACCCTGTCAAACAAGCAATGGAAAACCTTAGGTCGTATTGCTTGGGTAAATGCTATAACTGCTCAAATATAATTATATATATAATTCCTAAAGTTTTAATATGTTTTGGTATAAGGTCATCACCAGATATTCCAATTATCAGAGTGCTATGTGTCACAGAAATAACTGAGTTTCCTTGTCAATTGCATCATAATGAACGCTCCCCTCAGATTTTTGACCATGTCCATTTTTGAGTCTTTTGTCATTTATAGTTCTTGTTCTGATGCACTTACAAAATATGTTTTATGTTTAAGGAGATTTATAAAAAGGACTTTTAGGACAAGTACAGGTATTTCACATCTTTAAGATCATAAAACAAATGGGTAAAAATTTCCAGAATTAAAAACCTGTATTCAAACTGAACAAAAATTAGTAACACGGGACTAAATAAATTGAGGATTATAGATTGTGTGACTCTTGTTGGAAATATTGCTGGTTCTCTGTTTGCTTCTCCAGATTAAGGAAACTTTCTCTTAAGATACCCATAGCATACAGAAATGTGATAAAGTATTCATTTGTAAACAGAGACATTTCACTTTTCTCTCTACCTGAACCCTCTGAAATTCGAAAGCTCTCAGTTGAGTATTCTTTCTTTCATGGCAAATACAGGTATTTGCAAAAGTTCAGTAAGAATCTGTTCTCCTTGTAACAGGTCACCATTGGAAATACTGATTATTTTACCAAGGCTTTGACTGGGATGTCATATTTGAGAGAGACAGGCTTAGACTCCGATATAACCAGTTTTAAGGAACGAAGGTTGACTTTATAAAACATGGAGCCATAGAGCCCCTTGGAAATGATGGCCTGAGACCTTGCTTACAGAGTTCCCAGCAGCCTTACCAGGTGAGTAAAGAACGTCACTTCCTGGCAGGTGCAGGAACCTCAGAATATCTTTGAAACCTTGTGAAAAGAAATTCACCCAAAGCTACAGGTTTTGCAGGCATGTCTGATGGCAAGTGCTTGGCTTGGGGCTCCTGGACTGGCGAAACTACTAAAAGTTCAATCTAGAGATTCCTTATAAAAACTTCCAGCCGAGCAAATTTTAAAAGATCTCTATGACCAATTGCCGTTCTTGCTGAGCTTATGTAAATAATTAGGTCTTCTTTGTTAAAAGTGGACTCGTTCTATAAATGAATTAGTCTTGATTTGGCTATCTCTGGAAATGAGGGTTAATTAGAGAGAAAAACTATGTTTCAATAACACACCTTTACGGATGTTAAGTTCTAGTTCTGATGGTCTTTAAATGTTTGTTGTTTGCCTAAACTAGACAACTTGAGGTAAACTTCAGAGAAATTGTCACAAAACCCATGTACAGACATCTTTGTGCCTGCTGCTCAATGGGCCATTCAAAAGGAACATCACAGGCATTTGAGTTACAAACCAACCAACCAACCAACCAACCAACCAACCAAAACCCATCTGATTCCCACTGCCCATCCCCACTCCATCTGAGGATGTCGCAGGCCAGACATCTCAAAGTCTTCTGACGGTTATTGGGTTGGTAATTTGCTCTAACCATTAACCTACATACTTCTTGTTTCTCTAAAAGTGCCTCTTATTAATTACCTGATTAATTACTAAGCAAAATGAAATCAGTGTGATAGTTAACACCACCTGTTGTATAATCAAGGCTTTACATGACTCTCAAAATAACATTGCATTATTAAACACGAAAATAACTCCAATGCATTGGACAATTCTACAAAATAAAATGGCATTAATGTTTTCGCTGCTGCACAAGGTAGAGCTTATGGTCTCATAAAAACAGAATGCTATGTATACAGTCCCGATTGACGCAAAAATATTTCCGAGTTTCTTTTTTTTTTTTTTTTAATTTTTTTTTCAACGTTTTTTATTTATTTTTGGGACAGAGAGAGACAGAGCATGAACGGGGGAGGGGCAGAGAGAGAGGGAGACACAGAATCGGAAACAGGCTCCAGGCTCCGAGCCATCAGCCCAGAGCCTGACGCGGGGCTCGAACTCACGGACCGCGAGATCGTGACCTGGCTGAAGTCGGACGCTTAACCGACTGCGCCACCCAGGCGCCCCAAAAATATTTCCGAGTTTCTAACTGACAAATACTCAGATTGGCACTTTAAATGATCTCTCTCTCTTTCCTTTAATAATTAGTTCAATTCCTGGACAAAAGAAAGATTTGTGTCAACTATCAAAGGACTTTTATGTGGGCTTCTTTTTCTTTGTGTTATTTTCATCGTGTTTTGCTGTTCTCTCCCATGTCTCTCCACCTGGTGCCAAGACTCCTTTGCTGCCACAACTTCAAGCCAACAGATAATCCTTTCTGCTCAAGGAGCCTCCCATATGTTATCAACTCTAGCTACAGCTGTCTTAGCCTTTTCTAACTCCTATTAAATTCTCAACTGACCAACCTTGACCCATAGGTACGGGACATCTCTACACCCCTAAGTCGGCAGGGCAGGAAGAAGATTCAGAAGATGAGACCTTCCACCTTCAACAACCTTAAAGATTTAAGGGTCTAACTGTTCAGGGCGGAAATGATGAGGGACACAAAAGCAAGAAAAATGTAGCTTAAATTACATCTCCTTACAGCTTGCGGCCCACTGACAGACACCCAAAACGTACAGAGTGTGACCTTGCTCAGGGAAATCATGGCTGCCTCATTGCCTTAGTGTTTCTGTTTTACTAAAGACTAAAAGTTACCTTATCCTAACAGCAGCTAGTCCCTCAAGGTCTTGAAAGCCTTAGAGCTCTCTCCTTAGAGACTTAATCCCTAACCCCCACTAACTTAAAAGCATATAAGCAGTCACTCCTCACAACCCCAATGCAGCTCTTTCTGCCCTCGGGTCCTATCCCCGTGCTTTAATAAAATTACCTTTTTACACCAAAGACATCTCAAGAATTCTATCTTAGCCATTTGCTCAAGGACCCCATCAAATTCGATCAAACATTTAAAAATAATTAATGGCAATCCTTCTTAAATTCTTCCAAAAAACAGAGGGAACACTTCCAAACTCATTGTATAGGCCAGCATCACCCTGATATCAACACCAGACAAAACACCACAAGAAAACTACAGGCCAATATACTTGATGAACATGGAATGTAAAAATCCTCAACAAAATATTAGCAAACCTAACCCGACAGCACAGTAATGGTATATGGATCATACACCCTAATCAAGTGAGATTTATCCCTCGGACACAAGGATGGGCCAATACACGTGATCAAACAAGGTAACACATCACACTGACAGAATGAAAGACAAAAATCACATGATCATTTAAAGTAAGTGCAAAAAAAAATTACTTGACAAAATTCAGCATCTTTTCATGATACTCTCAAAAAATAAATAAAAAGTATGGAAGGAACTTACCTCAACTCAATAAAAGCCATATATGAAAAGCCCACAGCCCACATTGCGATCAATGGTGAAAAGCCAAAATCTTTTCCCCTGAAATCTGGAATAAGACAACACCTGTTAGGATAACTATTATTCCACATACCCACCCTCCAAAATAATAAGGTGGTTACAATGGATATGGAGAAACTGGAACCTGTGTATACAGTTCGTGGGGATGGAAAATGGTGCAGCCACTATGAAAAATCTTATGGAGGTTCTTCAAAATATTAAAACATAGAACTACCACGTGATGGGCAAACCCACTTATGGGTATGCATCTAAATGAACTGAAACCAGGATCTTGAAGAAATTTCTACATTCCCATGTTCATTATAGCATTTCACAACAGCCAAGCTGTGAAAGTAACCGCCGTGCTCATTAACAGATGAATGGATATAGAAATGGGTCTAGAAATCATGGTATAACAGACACTGGAATATTATTCAGTGTTGAAAAAGGAAGGAAGCCCTACTGTTTGCAACACATGGGTGGACCCGGAAAACATGTGAAGTGAAATAACTCAATCACAGGAGGACCAATGCTAAGTAATTTCCTCCTACAAGAAACATCAAGACAATCAAATGTAGAGGAGAGTTCAGAGGAAGATGGCAGAGGAGGGGGAGGAGGATGCTGAGCTCACTTCATTCCATGGGCCTGCAAAGATAACAGCTACATGTGTACAACTAACTCTGGAAAAAAAAAAAACACCCCAAATTGGCAGAACAGAACTCCCACAGTTAATCATAGAGAGGCCACGTGTAAAAGAGTACGAGGGGCAGAGACACGGTTGGGAACCACACCCGTGGTGAGACTAACCACAGATAGGAGGGAATCCACAAGCTAGGAGAAGGGGGAGGTTCAGACCCACCCCAGGCACCCCAGGCACTGGGGACCTATGCTGGGAAGACAAATCCCCATAACATTTAGTTTGAAAACCAGGGAAGCTTAACTTCCTGAGCTTTCAGAATTAGCGAAGCTTAATTCCAGGTACTTTAAAAACCAGTGGGCTTAGTTCAGGGAGGGCCAGAAGGCAAGAGGAAACGGAGTTCCCACCCTTACAGAGCCAACATACTAAATAGCTCTGCTGAGACACAGCATAGAAACAGCAATTTGAAAAGCACATGGGGTGTTACATAAAGGAGATTCATTTACCAATCTCAGGACATACTTTCGAGGAGACGAGATCTTTAGGAGACTTCTCCAAGAACAAAAGTGCTGTTTGGCACCTTTTCTCTTCCCTCCCCCCAGCTTAGACAGCCATACACTTGGGGGAACCAGTCCAAACTCTCTCCGCCTATCTTGCTGGCACTGCACGTCCTGCCCTCACATTCCCCTATGGTCCCGCCCTATCCAAACCACCCATCTTAGCAGATATCCCCCCAAAGCAACTCCTGCCTTGCCACACCCTTCAAGCAGCCCCAGCAGGGACTAGTGCCCCAGGAAAGTGATTCCTGCCCTAGAGGGAAAGGGAGATAACCCCACACACCAGTGCTCTCACAGCTCCAGCAGGTGAGGCTTTTAGCTGGCTATGCAGGGAGATGGCCCAGCTGTTCAGTGCACAAGAAGCTGCAGCAGACAAACTGAGTGTGGACAGCTAGTCTGACTACTGACATCACCCATCTACAAGCCCATGGTGACCGCAAAAAGGCTACTCATCAGTGAGAGACCAAACCCTGCCCAGTGCACTCACAGCAGGCAAAGTAGGTCATTGCAGTTGACTGGACTGAGCAAATAGGGTTCAGCCACAATAGTAGAACATGTATAGTGCGCAGAGGAGACGCACTTGGGATGCCGGGTTGTGATGACCAGAGGGCATTATGCTATAGGGCACCACTGGACCTCTTCTTTACAAGACTACTACTTTCAAGACGAGGAAATATAACCGACTTTCCTAATACATAGAAAACAGAGAATAAGGAAAAATGAGACAGTGGAATAGGTCCCAAATGAAGCAATATGTCAAATAACAGCAAAAGAGCTAAATGAAATGGAGATTAGGAATAGGTGATAAACAATCTGAAGTAATGATCATAAAGATACTCACTAGACTTGAGAAAAAAGTGGAGGATCTCAGGGAGACCTTTAACAAAGAGATAGAAAAATATAAAAAGGAACCCGTAAGAGATGCAGAACTGATTAACAAACAAAACATATGGTAGAGGGAATCAAGAGCAGACTGGAGGATGCAGAAGAACAGGTGGGCAATCTGGAAGACAGAGTAATGGAAAGCAACCAAGCTGAAGAACAAAAAGAACAAAGAATAATGAAAAATGAGAATAGGTTAAGGGAACTCAGTGACATCTTCAAGCATAACAGCATGACATTATAGAGATCCCAGAAGGAGAAGAAAGAGAGAAGGGAGCAAAAAACTCTTCTAAAGAAATAGTAGCTGAAAACTTCCCTAATCTGGGGAAGGAAATAGACATCCAGATTCTGGAAGAACTCCTAACAAAATTAACCCAAGGAGAGCCACACCCAGACAGATTTAATTAAAATGGCAAAAAAATAGTGATAGAGAATTTCATAAGCAGCAAGAGAAAATAAAACAAGTACCTACAAGGAAAATCCCATAAGGCTATCAGTTGATTTTTCAGCAGAAACTTTACAAGCCAGAAAGGAGTGGCATGATATATTCAAAGGAAAAAAATCTGCAATCAAGAACAATCTACCCAGAAAGGTTATTATTTAGAATAGAAAAAGAGATAAAGAGTTCCCCAACAAACAAAAGTTAAAGGAGTTCATCACCAGTAAAGCAGCATTACAAGAAATATTAAAGGCTTGCTTGGGTGGAAAGAAAAGGCAGTAACTAGAAGAAAATTGTGAAAGAGAAAAAACTTACAGGTGAATGCAAACATATAATAAAAGTACTTGAACAATCACTTACAAAACCAGTATGGAGGTTAAAACATAAAAGTAGTAAAATCAATTACCTCTACAAAAATCAGAATAAGGATGTACAATATCATAACACATACATAAAATGTGGAGGGATTATAATTTAATACTTTAAGAACGGGTTTAAACTTAAGTAACCATCAACTTAACAATGACTGCCATATGCATAAGATGTTATATAGAAACCTAATGGTAACCACAAATCAAAAACCTATAATAGATACATAAAAAACAAAGAGAAAGGAATCTAAGCATATCACTAAAGAAAACCATCACATCACAAGGGAAAAGAGCAAGAGAAGAAGAAAAGAAGAGAGAATTACAAAAATAACTAAAAAACAAGAAACAAAGTGGCAGTAAGTACACACTTATCAATAATTACTTTAAATGTAAATGGACTAAATGCTTCAATCAAAAGACATAGGGTGACTGAATGGATATAAAAAATAAGATCCCTCTATGTGCTGTCTGTAAGACTCACTTCAGACCTAAAGATACATGCAGATTGAAAGTGAAGGGATGGAAAAACACATACCACGCAAATGAATGCAAAACAAAAACAAAACAAAAACAAATGAGGCAGCAATATTTATATCAGACAAAGCAGGCTTTAAAACAAAGATTGTGGTGGGGCGCCTGGGTGGCTCAGTCGGTTAAGCGGCCGACTTCGGCTCAGGTCATGATCTCGCGGTCCGTGAGTTCAAGCCCCGCATCGGGCTCTGTGCTGACAGCTCAGAGCCTGGAGCCTGTTTCAGATTCTGTGTCTCCCTCTCTCTGACCCTCCCCTGTTCATGCTCTGTCTCTCTCTGTCTCAAAAATAAATAAACGTTAAAAAAAAATTAAAAAAAAAAATTAAAATAAAAAATAAAACAAAGATTGTGGCAAGACACAAAGTGGGGCACTGTATTATGATAAAGGGAACGATCCAACAAAAGGATATAAAATTGTAAATATCTATGCACTCAACAGAGAAGCACCTAAATAAGGCAATTATTAACAGACATAAAGGGAGAAATTGACAATAATGCAATAATAGTGGGATGCCTTAACAGCTCACTTACACTGATGGACAGATCATCCAGACAGAAAATCAACAAGGAAACAGTGGCTCTGAATGACACATTAGAGACCAGATGGACCTAACAGATATATACAGAACAGCCCAGCGAAAACAGAAAACAGAAAACAGAATACATTCCTTTCAAGTGCACATGGAACATTCTCTATGACAGATTACATGCTAAACTAGAACAAAGTCTCAATAAATTCAAGAAGACTGAAATCATATCAAGCATTTTTTCTGACCACAGTGGTATGAAACCAGAAATCAATTACAAGAAAAATATTGAAATAACAGAAATACATGGAAGGTATAAAACATGCTACTAATAAATGAATGAATCAACCAAGAAATAAAAAAGAAAAGAAAACAATACCTAGAGATAAATGAAAATCAAAAACTAACAGTCCAAAATCTGCCAGAAAAAGCAGTCCTGAGAGAAAAGTTTATAGCAATACAGGTCTACCTACCTCAAAAAACAAGAAAAATCTAAAATAAACAACCTAATCTTACACCTGAAGGAGCCAGAAAAAGAAAAATAAGGCCCAAAGCTAATAGAAGGATGGAAATAACAAAGATTAGAGCAGAAATAAATGAAATAGAGACAAAAACAAACAAACAATAAAAAAGATCAATGAAACCAGAGCTGGTTCTTCAAAAAGATAAACAAAACTGATGAAACTTTTGAGAGACTCATCAGGAAAAAAGAAAGGACTCAAATAAATAAAATCAGAAGGGAAAGAGAAATAATAACTATCACCACAGAAATACAAAGACTTTTAAGAGAATATTATGAAGAATTATATACCCACAAATTGGACAATGTGGAACAAATGGATAAATTTCTAGAAACATACAATCTTCCAAAACTGAATCAGGAAGAAACAGAAAATTTGAACAAACCAATTACTAGCAATGAAACTAAATGAGTAATCAAAAAATTCTGAACAAGCAGAAGTCCAGAACCAAATGGTTTCATAGGTAAATTCTACCAAACATTTAAAAAAGAAGTAATACCTATTCTCAAACTATTCCAAAAAATAGAAGAGTAAGAAAAACTTCCAAAGTCATTCTATGAGACTAGCATTATCCTGATATCAAAACCAGATAAAAACACTACAAAAAACAAACAAACAAACAAACAACAAAAACAAAACAAAATCCAAAAAAACTACAGGCCAGTATCTCTGATGAACATAGATGCACAATCCTCAAGAAAATAATAGCAAACTAAATCCACCAATACATTTAAAAGAATCATTCACCATGATCAAGTAGTATTTATTTCTGGGATGCAAGGGTGGTTCAGTATTTGCAAATCAACCAGTGTGATACACCACACAAACAAAGAGAAGAAGAAAAATCATATGATCTCAACAGATGTGGAAAAAGCATGTGACAAAGTACAACATTCACTCATGATAAAAACTCTCAACAAAATAGGTTCAGAGGGACCGTACCTCAACATAAGAAAGGCTGTATATGAAAAACCCACAGCTAACATCATACTCAATGGTGAAAAACTGAGAGCTTTTCCTCTAAGATCAGGAATAAGACAAGGATGCCCACTCTTGAACTTTTATTCAATAGAGTACTGGAAGTCCTAGCTGCAGCAATCAGATAGATAGATAGATAGATAGATAGATAGATAGATAGATAGAAAGACAGACAGCATCCAAATTGGTAAGGAAGAAGTAAAACCACCACTATTTGCAGATGAGATGATAATGTATATAGAAAACCCTAAAGACTCTACCAAAACACTTATAAAATGAATTCGGTTGTAGGATACAAAATAATATGCAGGAATCTGTTGTATTTGTATACACTAATAATGAACTACCAGAAAGAGAAGTTAAGAAAACAATCCACCAAAAAGAATAAAATACATAGGAATAAACTTAACCAAGGAAATGAAAGATCTGTACTCTGAAAACTATAAGACACTGATGAAAGAAACTGAAGATGACACAAACAAATGTAAAGATATTCCATGCTCAAGGATTAGAAGCATTAACGTTGTTGAAATGCCCACACTACCCAAAGCATTCTACAGATTCAATGCAATCTCCATCAAGACACCAAAAGTATTCTTCACAGAACTAGGACAAATAATATTAAAATCTGTATGGAGCCACAAAAGACTCCAAGCAGTCAAAGCAATCTTGAGAAAGAACAGAAGTGGAGGTATCATGATCCCAGATTTCAAGACACATGACAAAGCTGTAGTAATCTAAACAGGACACTACTGCCCCCAAGACAGACACATAGATCAATGGAACAAAATGGAAAACCCAGCAACAAACCTATGCATATATGGTCAATTAATCTACAACAAAGGAGGCAAGAATATACAACAGGGAAAGGACAGTCTCTTCAACAAATGGTGTTGGGAAAACTGGATACCTACATGCAAAAGAATGAAACTAGATCATTCCCTTATAAACATTTGTTGCAGGATTATTTACAATAGCCAAAATATGGAAGCAACCCAAGTATCCATCCATAGATAAGTGGATAAAGATGTGCATACACACACACAACAGAATAGTACTCAGCCATAAAAAAGATGGGATCCTGCCATTTGCAACAACATGGATAGACCTAGAGGGTATTATGCTAAGTGAAATAAATCAGAGAAAGACTGTGTAATTTCATTTATATGTGGAATCTAAAAAAACAGAAACAAACAACAAAAAACTAGACTGGTAATTGCAGAGGGTAGGTGTAGCAGGGGATGGGTGAAATAGATAAGGGGCATTAAGAGGTACAAACTTCTAGTCATAAACTATTCAATAAGCACACATGAAAGTCCAGGATAGGCAATACAGTCATTAATATTGGAACATCGTTCAGTGACAGATGATGACTACACTTGTGGTGAGTGCAGAGTAATGTATACAGTTGTTAAATCATTATGTTGTATGTCTTAAACTAATATCATACTGTATGTTAAACTTCAATTTAAAAAAAAACAGAGAAAAAATAAATAAATTTTAAAAAGTCAAATTATACAAGTAGAAAATAGAATGGTGGTTACCAGGGAATGGAGGGAGATATGGGGAGTTCTTCTTTAATGGGGATAAAGTTACAGTTCTACAAGGTAAGTTCCAGAGATCTGCTATACTACATTGTGCCAGTAGTCAGCAGTAATGTGCTTAAAAATTTGTAAGAGGACAGATCTCATGTTAAGTGTTGTTACTACAAAAACAACAAAACACCAGGAGACTTGGGCAGTGGTGGATATGTTCATTACCTTGATTATGGTGATGGTTAATATGAGTGTATTCATATATCCAAACTCACAAAATTGTATATATTGTGTGTAATTATTTGTATACTGGCTACAAGCTTCCAACGGCCTCCTCTCAGTAGAGTGACACAGGATGAGTTTAATTCCCCCCAGCAACAAGTTGTGACATGTGTGAAATGTTGCCAACTAGGAAAACTCATTGGACTTAGCGCCTGGGGCTTTTTACTGGAGGGGGATCATGCCCTCTGCCTGGCATATCCCCAAATTCCAGACTCCCTAAAGGAAGGCAGGTATTCCACAAAACCACACCATTGGTGCAAATAGTTTGGGCACAGTGAGCCACCCATCAATTCTGGGAGTGATGGGAACCCTCCCCAAATACAAGTTCCCAGATGCAAGTCGAGGGCCAACCTTGTAAATGGGACTTTCAAAAGATGGCAGTCAGGCAGTCAGGTGGTTTTTTTCTGTCCACTTGGTCACTGTTGAATCCCACTAGTGCTCAAATATCTGAATTCCATTTTCAACCTTATGCTATTGATAAAATGAGACAATGGGAGTTAAAGAAATAAAAATCTCATACATACAAAGAACTACATTTATATCTTAAAACTGCATGCGTTTTTAAAAACTGTGTCTTGCTACATAATAGTTGTTTTTTTCCTATATTACCTAAACTTGGATAAACCAATTTCATGTAAACATCTAGCTAATCATGATAATAAATATAGAAATAAACAATATGTAATGGTTAAGTCACCACCAGAGATAATGGCCCAGATATAATTTCTATTTTAAACATCTATTTGGGAGATGTGACCAAAGTATTTAATCTGTATGATTTTCCTCTGCAATGACAGTCATACTCTGAATTTATATCACAGTCAGAATCAGGCTGCTAATAAATTGATTCAGATGAATAATAAACCTATTAGTCTCAATAATTTAAAAACTTTGAGTGACTTCACAAGTCTAACTGCTGGTAGAATCCAGGTCTGCTCACACTGACAGATTTTTGTGGTTAAAAGACGGGAGAAATCAATGTGAGTTCCAAGCTCTCGTGAGCTTCACCACTAGAATGAAGCAGAATGATTTTTTCTGTGGTATGGCATGGCCAGCCCAACTTATGCTCTAAACAAGAGGCCGGTCTTTGAGAAGAGAATAAATGGATACATATATCTTGATGGATCAACACAGTCTACTTTCTCAGAAAAAGCCAATGATTCCAAACTATAAAATTCTACCTAGAGCATTTCCTTAGATTATATTCTGTATTTTGACAAATTCATATAGACTTCAAGAAAACCATACTGGTTCCTTTGATTTTAAATTTTCCATGTATCCAGGAATATAATCTGAAAAAATCTGCTCATCTTTATAGCTCCTGAGTATGATGGGAATAATGTGGCACAAGGCTCAACCAGTAGGGTAGGCCAAGGTTACAGGAAGCTTGGAATCTAGGCTGGGGAATTTTGAGCTGATTCTGTATGATGGGGTTTTGTAAGACAGGTGATACAGATGTACTGTGAAAATCTCTGAAAGCATCTGAAATTACACGTAAAACTCTGGGTAGGAGTATTTTTCTGGGAGAGGTCCAGAGCTTTCTTCAACTTCTCAAAGGTGATGGTGACCCTAAAATATTTGTGAAGCCTCGGGCCAAGTGTGTAAGAAAACTTAGGTCAAAAGCAAGCTACAGAATATCCGTGTTTTCCAAACTAGTGTGGCCATAAGGATCACTTGGGACACTTACTATAGATTTCCAGCCTACCTCAGATCCACTAAATCAGAATCTCCAGGAAAATGGCCTGAGAATCTATATTTTACCAACTACCTAATTTGAGTGACAAAAGACTTCAGCATGTTAAAAATCCATGGCAGGTAAGACATTGTACAACTCCATGGTTCTTACGGGCCTATTGCTATCGGTCAAGGCCCGTAATACTCTGTTTCCTGAGGGGTGACAGGAAAATGGTATCTCAGTGGGTCAACAAATCATTGCCCACACTTGTCTCATAAGATGATACTGCCAGAGATAAAGTTGTGAAGTTCCTCGCAAGTAATTCTCTTCGCCAGAAAATTTTAACTGAATCACTTAAAATATCTTGGTACACATTATGCTTTATCGCTTATGCCTCTAAAAGTAAATTAGAACAAGAAGGCAATGGTTACCTTCCTCACTGCCAGTACAGCAGGTCAGAACATGATCAGTGTTCTAGATCACGCCCATCCTCCAGATTTTGTAGAGATACTTAGGTGCTGCTCCTTTGATTGTTGGGCAAATCCAGAATATTATTCCACACTGTTAGTAAATCAAAATTGTAAAAACCAATGCTTTACAGATGTTGTGAAAAAACAACGAATCAGAAACTGACTGGCTTGTAACATTCTTTCCCAGATAACCTATCTGAATACTAGATTAATCTTCAGTTAAATGTCTATTTTAGATTTTTCAGGATTCAATCTCAGCAGCACCACCTACTGATGATTTAGATTCAGTACTTTATGTAAATTCTTAGCAAAGTGAATATTAAACAATTAACTGGAAAACATCTAGGACACATTGGGCTTTGCATAAAACATGCGTGACAACATAACTGATAGAGGGAAGATTTAATATTTTTGCAAGTGGTGAATCAAATTGCATTAAATGATAATGCATGCTTCAATCCTGCTATAGAATGAATGTGCATCCCCCTAAAATTAATCTTGAAATCCTAACCAGTAACATGAAGGTAGGAGGCAGTGGGGCCTTTGAGATGTGAGTAGGTCATCTGAGCAGAGCCCTTGTGAATGGGATCAGTACTTACAAGAGACCCCAGAGAGCTGCCTACGCCTTTCTTCTGGCCATGTGAACCTATAAGGAGGAGACAACCTTCTATGAACCAGCAAGTGAGTCTGTACCTCACACTGGATCTTGCCAGAACCTTGTTCTTGACTTCCCAGTCTCCAAAACTAAGAACTAAACTTGTGTTGTTTATAAACCACGTGGTCTATGGCATTCTGTTATAGCAGCCTGAATGGACTGAGACAACTCCAGATGTTTCTAGCATGCTATTTTCCCTTTGTCCCCCTCCCTCCTTTATACACTCCTTATCATTCAGTATTCCAGTCGGGCTCGGCCAACGAGAGGATTATTGGGAGGAGATTGGAGGGTGGCAGGAGACACAGGGGTATCTATCCTCCTTGTCTCTCTTTCCTGTCTGCTGTGCCAGCCACAGCTCTGTCAGTCTGTCCCTGGGCTCCATGCAGTTGCTGTATAATAGTTGCCCCTTTCGACCTAGGAGTCATGACAGCACGGTGCCTCCGCATCCCTTGTTTGTTTCCTTCAGTAAGTTTGTTCCCTTCAGTCTTCAGTAAGTAGTTCCTTCATGCAAGCCTGTTCGGTTGGACCACCTGAGTGTAATTTTGCTTCCTGCCAGGCCCCTGCCAGATACGTAGAATCATCTTGTATACTATAAAAAAGAAATGATCATTCACTCAACACTTAAATGAATACAGTGAGAAATATTGTCTTAGGTATAATATAGATACAGACACAAAGATGAGAAAGATTCTACTACTATCCTCAAGAAGCTCATATTAGCATACATAAATGAGATGTGGGTTGATGAAAAACTTTCAAAGAAAATGATTCAGTATAACTATTTTAATTTCTATACATAATTTTATTAATCTTATTTTAGGTATTAACTAGGTAAGCCTTTTGGCCAATTATGTCTCCATAGTTCCCCGAAGTCTAACCTAGTTTACCAGCAACAGATTAGAACCGTAAGGTTTATGTGAACAATCATAAATAAGGCATTTAAAAACCTGGAGCCAACTACCCAACCTAAAAATGTACACTTTTACATTCTAAAAAGGTATTCTTCTAGGCAAATGATTACCTTGGAGACCTTCTGTGGGACAAACACACAGAGCATAAAATTCTCACTTTGTGTGCAGATTCTGAAGAGCAGGGACCTGTTTCATTCTCTCCTGTGGCTTCCTGAGTTCTCACGGGGCAGAAAGTGAATCATTTTTTCAATGAAAAGCTGGGAGCAGCACAGCATTGTGGGAAAGCGTACAAACTTTACCAGGGTTTGAACCCCAGCTATGTCACTTTCTAGCTGGATGACCCTGAGTAAATTACTTAACTCTCTGCCTCAGTTTCCTTACCTACAACATTAGCCTTGTTTAAATGAGTTATTTGAAAAGCATTTAAGACTGGTACCTGTCCCGTAGCAAAAACAATGTAAGGACTTATCACATAAATAAAATTAAAGTGATGCTATTTTTTTTATATTGCCTAGAAGTACTGTAGTTGGAAAGGACCTTAGACAATATGATTCTCTCATTTGTAGGTGACAGAACTGAAGCCCTGGAAAAGTTAATACAATAAGCTAGCGTAAAAGATGTGACAGTCTTAGATAACTTCACTCCTAGGAAGATCCACTCATTGATACAAGCTTCAGACATAATGGAGCAGTTTTATCCAACAAAACAAGTAACAATATTTTTTTCCAGGCAGTAGAAACACATATGGGCACCCAATCCATTCTGGAAAAGGTTTAATCATGAATAGATTAACTTCTGTTGCATAAGAAAGAAAATCTTGACTCTATTATTGTTATCCAACACAAATTTCAAGACCTATGAAGGCTCACAGATTTTACCTTGCTTGCAAGCTAACAAGTTAATCTGCACCGTTCCATGAATGCTGAAAGAAGACACAAGATCCATGGGTCTAAGACAAAGGACTGCATCATTTAAAACACTAGCAAGAGGCAGAATGTTAGCATTTTCTTGGGCCAGTTCCCTGAACACAAGGAGAGAAGCAGGTCAGGTAATAACAGCACATGCAGAAAGTTGCAGAACAAAAGAGGGAGAGAGTTTAGGAAACCCCAATTTTTTATACTACTAGTGTCCCTTGCTCCAAAGGGAGACACTAAGTCTATCTTCCAAGGCTTTAAGCAATACTGCTTTTTGCTCCAAAGGGAGATATCCCCTCTATCTTTAGCAAAGCTGTTCACTGCACAAACATCCTTGGAAAGATGGTCTAGAAAGGGCACAGTCAGTGCCTCTGCTTTCACGATGTGCAGAAACACCAAAGAACTTTGGAAAAGCATCTCTCCACAATTTCTACCCTTCGTTTCTACACCATCTTAGTCTTGGAGAAATTTTCATGAATGCACCATTCATTCCACTGATCACTGATCAATGTGACAGAGGCTGGGATCAACTGTTTAATTTGTCTCACACAGCAATCCACTAAAACTACAGCCAACAGGCCTCCAAGCAGCAGGATCAGGTCAATTTCAACCATGCCCCAGTGGCCTGGATCCAGCCAATTAAACAAATCCCACAAGGCATCCAAATTCACCTTCGCAAGTCAGATGGACCTGAACTTCTCTCTGAAGTGGACCTACACAAGGGGTACATAATAATGAACAAGGTTTCCTGAGCGTGAAATAAAAACCAGGGAAGTCAAGCTCACCTGAACCAAAAGGCATATGTATTACCACCTGGAGAACTGCTTATCTAAAGGGTGAGGACACTCAAAGTACACTAGCTAAGATTCACTCTACCCCGTAGATCCCCTTTTGCTAGACTATAGTTCTACATTGTCCACCCCCCCCCCCCCCACGCTTTGCTCAGGTTACATGTTTCATTACTGAACAACAAATTACCACACATTTAGTGGCTTAAGATAACATACATTTATGATCTCACAGTTTCTGTGGGTCAGGATCCTGGGCATGGCTAATTGGGGTCCTCATCAAGGCTGCACATGAGATGCTGGCCAGAGCTCGGTTCTCATCCGGAGACTCGACAGGAAGCAACATGGAGTCTCATGTAACATAACATAATTGCAGAAGGAACATCCCCTCACCTTTCCATAGTCTGCTAGTTATTAGAAAGTTATAGGTCCCACCCACTCTTAAAGGGAAGGGATTAAATAAAAGCATGATCATCATCAGGAAACGATCATGAGGGAATCCACTCTAGAGTGGATTTGCCTCATCACATCAGACATATTCTTCAGAATTACATGGTCAGGTCTTAGAAGGCTTAGATCAGCACTGTCCAGTAGACAGTGAGCCCCATATTTCATTTAAGCTTTCTAATACCTGCATTCAAAAGTGTTTTTAAGGATACAAGCACTACAACACCACTTTAATGTGACCCAATGGTTATAGTGAAATATAATCCTACTGAAATGATAAAGTTATGTTATGTGGGAAAAATATTTTTATACTGCTTCAGGTTTTAAATTTAAATTGATTAGAATCAGGATTTAAAATTCAGTTCCTCAATTGCATTAGCCCATTACAAGTGCTCAAGACTCTCCCTGGACAATGCATCCTTGGATCCATTCTCTCTTGAAAGCAAGAATGAGAGCCTCAAGTATCCCCAGGTGTCAGGCAAAAATGAGTTCTGTGGCAGCAAGATGCTGTTTGATCAAACTTCAGTCAGGTTCCTCTAAGCCCTCTTCTTGACTAGGTCTTGACGTGGTCCCTGTCCTTGCCAGGCTTCAATAGCCCCATTTTAGCAAGAATTCTGCTAAGTCAGTTCAGAGAATCTACCTCTTCCTCCTTGAGATCTGATCACAAGGACCTGCCCTCAGCAAGAATCCCCCGTATCCTTGATGTCATTTCCCAGAAATTTTCCATCTATGGGTCTCCCCTACCCCTACTCCTCAGCTATAACTCCCTAGTTGTCCTTATTGTATTCTGAATTGAGCCCAGTTTTAAACTGAGGTCACTTTTCCTAGACTGCAAGTTTCTGATTAAAATCTGTGTCCTATTAACTAAATACCTGGCTCTGGTTCTCTTTGACAATTAAAAGGGCACAAGTTTTAAGAAATGGAGGGCTCAGTGGCAAACCAGAGATTGAATGGCCAGCCGTGGGATAATATAGGCCTCATGGGGTTAGATCATTTTTTTCCCCCAAGGAGCCAAAAATCTTTTACATGGGAAATCACCTAGTCTTAATATAACATCCATTTTTAAAGAAACTAACTCCATGCAGGCCAAATAAAACATACTGGCAGGATCTGGCTGAGCCATCAGTTTTTAACCTCTGCTTTAAGGCGGCCTATTCCTCTATTGTGCTTCATTCTGTATCAATTGTCCTGTTTGAACACAAAGGGTAATCTTATTTCCTTTACTTTCTAAGTTTTCGGGAGCTCCATCACTGTAGTTCTTCAGAACTGACCATGTTCTGGACTGACCAGGGAAAAAAGGATTTTCTTGGGGTCCAAGAATCTCCCCTCCAAGCCTTTCCTTTCAACCCCACCCCATGCCCACCTTTTGTCTCACTAAAGGACAGTCTGAGAAGGAAGCAGGGAAGATTGCCTCTTTTTCTTTACTCTCTTCCCCCAACTCTTAAATGTCAAGAAGAAAATGTGTATGTTCTTCTGATCATTTTACTTCATTCTCTCATACATCTGCTATCTTCCCCAAGTATGAATGAAAAGCCAGAAAGGGCAAAAATGGGAACTACTTTACCTCGGTGCTCCCTAGAGGTGAATTAAGATAGAAAATGCCCTCAAATTGCTGGAGTCATCAAGGAAATGAAAATATTGCATTAACTTTTGAAACCCACAGGAGAGGGTATTATAGGGGAAGACTGGTGCTGGGGGTGAGGAGAAAGCCCACCCCTTTCCACCTCCTTCCTCCTCTCCTCCCCCCAGAGGGCCAAGTACCAACAACAGAAGCTAAACCACTCCGATGATGGGAACTGGGCTCTGGATTCCCTGGGTGAGTATATAACTTGTAGCCTTTCTGTGAAATAAAGGTAAACAAATTTTGGAATTATCATATGGGAACAGACATCAAATCAGCCTGCCTGGGGCCTCTGTTTCAGTTCAGGCCTGGTGCTTACACCTGCAATTAGAAAACCACAGAAAGTTGTTCTGGGGAGAGAAAGGAGCCATGGGACTGTCCTTAGTCCTCCAATGGATTGCGTAGGGCGAAAACAAGATCTGATGTTGCAAGCTGTGAAAATGGTGAAGACGACCAGTAGATGTCTCTCCGGATCTCAGGATCTGAGAGCAAACTGGTGCAGAATGGGTACTCTGAGGGTGGAAATGAGGTAAGTGCCATGGTTTATGGGCAGCTGCACGTCTCTGAACCCAGCAGAGCCGGGAGATACGCTTCTGGCATCCAAGTTTGGACTCTTGAGTACGTTTTCCTGGGGAAGCATCGGGGGTATAGAACTTCAAAACACCATTAACACAATGCTATCCTTTGGTTACATCATGGCTTTGACAGGGTTTAGATCCTAGCCCAGCACCCTAATCACCAGGTTCAACATTGTTCCTCAAATGTGTCCTAGTACCAGGTTACAAATAAGCTTTAGGGGAACAATTAGGAATGATGAAGGTCAAAAGACCTCATAACATACTGTGTAACAATTAAGTTCTGACAGAATGAAACCACTAGTGTGCTTTTTTATTGCTCACTTTTTAGTAAGTTTATCTGTTGATATGAAAATAAATTTGTAAATAACCTGCATCCACATTTGTGGATTTGTAAAGGTACTAAAGTATTTAAGGTAAATGTTTAAATACCTACCATATTTAGTGCTGACACATAAAAATTTTTAAAACAGTTAGTAAAACTTGAAAATCTTGTATATACTCAAAAGTCAACTAAATGAAAAGCAAATCAATACTTAATAAGCAAAAATCAGTGAAAACGATATAATAATGGCTATGCCCAGTTAATGCAAAATTAAATCCTTAATTTTTTCTTTCCCTCTTTTGAGGGGGTGGGGAGAAAGGGCAGGATTATGTATGTAGGGCATACAATTTCTCACAGATTCTATTAAGCAAAATACCTAATTCTTTGCATCTAAACATGCTCACATCTTCAACTGGGATAGTTTCTGATCTGCCAAGGAGGAAGAAAGCTTTGTATCCTAGATGTCCATAATTCTTACCAATCACTTCAGAGTTTAAAAGGAGTATTTCTGAAGTTAGAAATAAATGGTTACTAGCCATTCATTTTCCATCTCTATATCACTTTCAGAGTCAGTTCTGACATAATGATGATTTGGAAAACACTTACTTGTTGCAGACTGGTATGCTAAGAAACAATATGAGCAAAATGCAAATTTCAGTTGGCTCCTGCAGGATTTCATCCAGAAGAAACATGAAATGAAACAGAGAAAACCACGCCCCTTGAGTGGAGCCATGCAGGAATACACAGAAGACACATACACCCCTGCCACCAGCAGCTGTGTCCCCAGTTCACTGCCAGGGCTGAGTCTCACTCCCCCGCCCCAGCACATGGGGTCACATCGTGCCCTCAGATTCCAGCAGCCCTGCCTCCCACCTTCCCAAAACCCACAGGCCACGACCCTTCTGACACCTACTTCCACAGGTACACTCCAGGTCCTTTTCAAAGTAAAGTGCCATACTGTAATACTTATATATTTATTAACCATTAAACATGCAAAACTGTGCTGGTTTGTTTTTTTTTTTTATCAGATCCCTATCTTTATTCTTAAGTGTGTCAGTGCTGAAATTTTGGAGTGTTGTGCCTCTAATCCTGTTTTTCGCATAAATGCTAAGGCTTTTTTATTGCCCAATGATGCCAAACATGATTTTTAGAAAACATATTTGCATTACAGCAGAATCCACTATATGCTATTACGAACCCTAGTTCAAATTAATTACAACAAAGTCCAATATACAAGAGTCAACTCTTAGAAACAAATGCCCATGTTCAGGTTTCTCTTAAGGGGATTTTAAGCATTCTGTAGAGAATTTATATTTCTCAAACCACAGCTCCTGGAATAAATATCTAGAAAACAATGAGTTATAAACAACATTTCATTAATAAGCCATGAATTAGTGGGAAAAAAATTTTAGAGATGTTACTTTTAAAAGATATTAAACATAGTATTTAGATCATGCTACTCAGTTTTAATTTAGTGATGCTTATCTCTTGGTCAAATATGGAAAATAGCACTTCAAAGTTTTTAATCTCAAAATGTTTACTTTTGACAAAAGTGCTAAAACATAGGACCTAAACTCAGCTTATTTAGCTATTATTCTCATTACCCTCTTCTGCTTAATTTTTGAAAACAATTTCTCTGACCATTCAGAATTAAAACATACATAAAACAAACCTAAGCATACACTGGACACTGCTTAATTTAAAATTTTCCCTACCGAAGGCATCAGCAGGACCATGTTTGAGTGAGTATTCTTCAGCAAATAAAAATCTGGGGGGATTTTCTGCCATTCAAATATACCAGTCAGAAGAGTTACATACAAACAAATGCTGGATGAAAGTTAAATAAAAACATTTTTGCTCCTATCATGCTAAAAACCTTAAGGAAATTATCATCTTTCAAATACACGAAAGGCACGCAGGGAAGAAATATTCCTGGTTTAATGGAGTAAACAAAAGCACAGTAATTTAGCCTGCAGCCTGAGGTATTTCCGTTCCAGGCACTGGGAGTCTTCTCATTTCAAGTTACATTGGCCTAAATGCCCCCCTCCATGTAAATCAATGTTTGGCAACCACATGAATGAAATGAAATTGTCCTGATGTTTTGATTTCAAAACACTTCACTAAAACCAATCAGAATCTAAGTAAGCTTTTATAAAGAAGAAAAATGTATTAACTGTACAAAGACAAAATTAACCTCTACTGTGATGTAAGATAAAGAACATTTTTTTGGTAAATCCCAAGAAGTATTCATTTCTGAGACTATTCTTGAAAACATTAGCATGAGACAGCAAAAAAGGCTCTACACAGGGCAGTGACTATTCCCTCTGACACAATCAGTGATAATCAACTGGAAAACTATATTTCCCCTTCTACAAAAAAGAGCTCTACAAAGCTTATTTCTTTTCCACTTTATTAAATATTGGTTTAGGCCTTCTTTACCAGATTCCATTAAATAGCATAAACTAATTTAGTAAACAGACTTTTCTAATACTAGCAAGGTATCTAGTCTTCTAAAGTACAAGAAAGCTAAAACACGTTATTCTTAGAAATGTCCTACAGAAAAAAATTGTGCCAGTGAGTGGGGATTTTGGGGGAGGCCAGGAACTGCACATTCCTATACCTCAGAGATAACTTTTTTGTTTGTGACTTTAATGTAAGTCCATTTGTCAGGAGGCACAGCCATCTTTCCCAGCATGAAGATGGGGTTGGTCGGGGGATATTATTCTATTATACTTATATTCCTTTGCAAAAATAAACTCTGAAATAAAAAAAAATTTAAAAAAAAGAAAGAAATGTCTTATAGAACTACATAAAAGGACACATGTAACTGGCACACAAGAAAAAGGTTGACTACGGGGGGAAAAAAAAAAAAACCTTTAACAGCTAATGTTTGTTTATAATGATAACTTGTAACAAAACAATGTATAATGGCATTTTTCTAGGCCAAATATTTGTGATACAAAAAAAATGCCACTGCTGATTCTGCATCTTACTTGGAATAGTAGAAACAGGCTCTCAGCCAAGCACTTTAACGTCTCAAGCAATCTGCTTACTAAGTAAACAAAACAGCTGAAGGATGGCAAGTGTAGCACGTGGCCTCCTTCATCATTTTCAGTCATTGAGACCAATGGTACTACTGTGTCTATGAGGACGTCGAGAACAGCAACACTTTATTTAGTCTGATGATACCCGTATCTCATTCAGGCTGAAGCAACATACAAAAACAGTATAGGCTTCAGAGCTGTAATTACTAATCCCCCAACCCCCAAATCAGCACCAGTGAAAACGAAAGTACCATTAAATAAAAGCACTTCTACCTGGAATGCAGATGTTCCTGGTGAGGTCCATCAAGAATTTGCCAATAGAAATAACATACCCAATTACCTTCAGGAAGTATATTACGAATGCCAGAAATCACGTCCCCAAGTGTCAGTACCACAGTATGCTACCCCATCCCATCCTGTTTCCTTCTCTACCATGACAGGGTAACTGCGCTGGCACAGGTGTTATTCAGGCTGAAAGGCAGGGATATTTAAGGTAGGCAGAGGCAGAGGATCTAAAGCACAGAATTTCTGCAAGCTTCAAAGGCTTCTGTAGTTACACGAACACTACAGTTTATAAATAAGAAGGCTGCCCAGAGAGCTTCACGGAACTGCCCAAGATCACCTATCTAGTAAGATCTCCTTTTGACAAAAGATACATATCCAGGTCAAAATCCAGTCCTCTGATTTCCTAGGGCAATGAACTGAAATTTCCACTTGAGAGCAGAAAAGAACTCCAGTAAACTACAATCTAATTTAGTTCTTATCCTTACTCTTCTCAATCAAAAAGTACCACCACTTTCTTCACAAGAAATCCATGTGGTCACAGACGGAGACATTTCACAACGCAAATTAATCAAACTGCTTTATCATGTGCCATCCACCATTTATAGAAATGGACTTGTGACAGTGAAGCCTCTTTGGTAAAAAGTAAGTGCATTTACCTGTACACTTGATTCCAACTTCTTCAGTCGTTTTCAGCAACGCATTTGAAGTGTGTTATCACTGTATTTTTAAATTACAGAATATCAGAGATACTTATATTTAAACATTCCATTCTCTGAGGGAAGAGGGACAAATTGTAACTAAAACAGTATATGGGTATTTTTGTGTGCTTCTGATTCTGAGGAAAACAACCCTATCACGTGGATCTTTCATCATATCTGGCATCTAAACTGGCTAGCTATTATACATAATTAATTGAAAACCTTCTCAACTGTTTATATACCATATCTCTCTTTAAAGTAACAAGATACGTCATGATCTTTCACTTAAAAAACTTCCTATATCCTGCCACAGAAAACAATGGATTACATTTACTCTGTTTTTTAAAAGCCATGAACCAACCAAAATAATGTAAGGCCATAAACAAGCTATTTAATAATCTGATGGTTACATTATTGTAACTTGCACATACTTCTAACTTGGCTGTGGTTATCAATTTTATTTGGTCTTATTCCAATTTGGTAACCAACTTGAGAAAAATAATTAACAATTAGAACTTTCAAGAAGAAAGGATTTTCCTTTCTCTTCAGTGATTTCATTATCTTAAGATATGACTATAAGGTTATGAGAAGTCTTTTAAAATAAACATGCCAAAATGCATGCATCCAGAAACATAAAGTCCTTTCATTACTGATTACGTTTCTAAAAACTACTTAAAAAGTCGTTATTTTGGCTTGAATGAGGGGGAAAGGAGGCTATTTTTTGTAAAGGCGCAAATTTCCTTCATCCTAGGACACAGACAAAATGAACCAGAGATAAAGGAAGAAACCAGTAGAATTTCTATTAATATTTCTTCCCTCACCTTTCTAAGATGTCTATTTTTTCAAAGTGCTGTATAAGGTACAACAGTAGAACCTGTACAATTTGTAAATATATATGCATATGTATCCTGAAGCTTTATACTTAAAAATATTTGTTACTGATGAGAGGTATCAGATAAAAAAAAACTGGGGTACAATTCTTCTTTCGAATAGACATAACTACTTTTTTTTTTAAGTTTCTGACCACCAGAAGATCATTAAAAGAGATCCCTTTGCTTTTATCTGAGAGAATGCTGACTCAATAATTTAATATGTAATCCTCATCAGAAATTCTGTGAGTCTATAAGCAGCAGCAAACAGACAATCGTGGTAAGTGAGAAGTATTAGGATACGCTAGAGTCAGACAATCAGCAAAGGACAGAATGACCCCAAGTTATCACAAATAAAATGCTAGATTTTGTTCAGCAAGGGAATCTAAGATTTTAAATACTGAGATTCAAAATGCTCTAGAACATAAGAAAACAAAATGTTGAATCTAGGAAAACTTCAGAAAAAATTACTGAAGTTTTATAATTTCAAATGAAGATCACACTACAAAAGAATACATAAAAGTCAGATAGCTATGATTAAAAACTGGGGGGAGAAGATGTCATCATAAATAGTATAGAAAGTAATCTAGACACTTGACAAGAATACTTAATCGAAACATGATTCTCAAGTAAAAGATAACTGAACATAAAGGCCTCAGAAAATATTTAGGTAAGTTTCTTCTATATATTTTATTCTAAGGGGTACAGGCAGTTAAATGATTAAAAAAAAAAAAAGGAAAAGAAAATGATGTAAGAATGAAAACTTTACGGTTTTGTTATTAAATATTTAAAAAGTAATGTAATAGAAAGCTATAATTACTAGTACAACTGGTAAGGAAAAAGATGAGAAAAAGAAAACAGTGATTTTAAAGTATTAAACAGATGAAAATTTGACCAGTAATACTAATGGACCTCATTTTAGAAAATAATATATAGTTCTTATAGTTGCATAGTTTATCACATAGGACACTAATTTGTCTTATATAAACTTAAAGCTTTGGACTAAAGGTATCCTGAGATGAATTATACATGTGATATATACATGAAAACTGTACTAAAAATAATGTTAGTGGCCTATTAAGCATTTTAAATACAAAAATTAAAAGGTATAGAAAAAAAGTTCCAGAAGTTATGAACACAATGATGGGGATCTCTTACATCCCTAATATGGTCCCTTGCTGAGTAGGAGAAGAACAGAGAGGGACGATCCTTGAGTTGGAAAGACTATAAACTCACAGTAAGTACACACTATACATGAGTCCTAGCAGGTTTGTGGCACTGATATATTATCACATCCAACTGGCTGTGGGGTTTGTCAGTTACTTATACCAGACAGTAACTGGCTGAATTTTTCCATTTAGATGTCACTGTTTATGCATACACACTCAAATTTTATAAAGGCAATAAACTGAGAAGTAAAATTTGCTTCACAGAAATCAACATTATAGTCAATTCATTTTATAAATAATTCTCTTCCTTAAAAGGGGGGAGACAGTCATATTTTAAAAAGACTTTTTGAAAGTATGATACATACGCTGGTTTAAGAACAAAATCATTTATTTATGCTCCTAACTGGTCCTTTCCTATTTCTATCCTTGCCATGTCATCTGAATGACGGCAAATCCTGGGGCTCCTCTCCACTGGAATTTTTCCATCTGGTATTTTTATACCAAATAAACGTAAAGCACAAACTAACATAGTATCAGTTTTTAAGTATTCTTTGAAGCCTAGTAATGTAATAAGTAAGAAAAATGTATATACACTGCAATAAGGGCAGCTTTTTTTCATTTCACCATTCATTCACTTTTACAGGGCAAACAGTATACCAGAAACTACGTAAATGATGTTACAGCATGAAGGATCTCAAGATAAACTGGGAAAATGATACATGTGCCAGTTTGGTTACGAGAAATTCATCAAAAGACAGAAAAATACAATGTGACTTGGGAAAAGGTCTATCAGTTAGAATATTCAAGTTGGAATGAAAAAGATTATAATCTGTTTGATAATGTTTATCAAGAAGCAATATATTAAAAATTTTTTTTTTTTTTTTAATTTATTTTTGGGACAGAGAGAGACAGAGCATGAACGGGGGAGCGGCAGAGAGAGAGGGAGACACAGAATCGGAAACAGGCTCCAGGCTCCGAGCCATCAGCCCAGAGCCTGACGCGGGGCTCGAACTCACGGACCGCGAGATCGTGACCTGGCTGAAGTCGGACGCTTAACCGACTGCGCCACCCAGGCGCCCCAAAAATTTTAATGGAAAATGTGAATTCAAGTTTTAAAATTACTATTTGAGGGCAACATCCTCTACATGCAGGAAAACACAAAAAATAAAACAAACAAACAAATAAACTGAGGAAAACAAACCACTAGGATGACATATCGGAGGTGAAGATGATGCTGTAAACGTGAACCTCCAACATGAGTCACCATTGAGATTACTTGCCACAGATGGGATCGTTTGTCAAAAAGGAAAGGAACAAGCTACCTGACTGCGATCTTAGAAAATACACATTAAATTTTCACGTATGGTATGAAGCACGTTAGGTCAACTCATTTAATATAATCCTGAACTCAATTTTCAGTTGTTTAAACAGTGTTAAATAACAGTACAGCACAACTACGGAAATGATAAATATTTAAGATTAAAATGTCGGTGGAAAACGTATTTCATACAGATCAAAAGGAAAGCCTTTGCTCACAAATACTCCTGAATAGGAAGCCAAAATAATCCCATTAGAACTTTACGAGAGAAGAGCCCCAAAAGTCCAGTCTGAAAGAGAAGAATAAATATACAAACTATGAAGCAAAACCAGGAATATAGAAGACTTTGAAACATCTACTTATATCCATTTTAATGAACAATTAAAGGATACAATGTGTTAAAGACATATTTAAAAGACTACTAGTGGGAAAAGACAGATGAGTCAAATTTTGTTTATATCCTAAATAATTACAAGAGACTTTGAAAATGTAGTGTAATTCATGTTTTCTTTCCAGTTTAAAACTTTTTATCCATTGCCTCTATCTTTGGTGTCACTGCCACCAAGAAACACAGTATACAGCTCAGAAATCTAATTTCTATCTTCAACTAGGAAAAAGTAAACCAACATTATTCCTTTAAAAATAAGATATAAAGAATGTGATCCTACTTAATTTTGTCTCGTGGTCCCACAATATCCTGAAATGTCATGCCGAAATGTCAAAGTGTAAAAGGGAACATCATCATTTGCTATAATTGCACCAAAAATTTAGCTCCTGTACGCTGGTGTGATGACAGCTAGTAGTACACAGAGGCTACAGAAAGACGTAAAATACGTATGTTTAGCTCACAAGTAGTCAAAGGAAGGTTCAGTTTAATGTGAAACTGGAACATGGACAGCATAATGCCTTCACGTAAATATGCTACAGCTTTGTTCTCTTGCAGTTTAAAGGGATAGTGTAATTACCTTAAATTTACACAAAACATTATGAAACATGGTAGTTGTTCATGATTAAAATAAAATAGCAATGTAAATTAATTTAACAGTGTTAAATATATTCACATGATCACCATTGTGATTCAAAATGGCCACTAATGAAGTCACACAGCAGTATATGTACATAACGTTTGCCACAACAGTGTTTTTAAGTTTGACTTTTTGCAGACCAGGTAATTTCATGAGACAAATAATCTTGTATCAATTCTTTCATATTATGAAAGGAATTAAATGTTGTAAGTAGTTTCATTCCTCTAGGGGGCGGGGGAAGGGAGAACCTCTAAAAAGTCAGTGCAAATTGAAGAGAGTTCTACCTTCTTGAATATTGGAACTTGTAGACCAAGATAGATTCCTATAAGCTGAGGATAAACAAACCTTAAGATATTAAAGAATCTCATAACATTGTCAGCGGCTTTTAGCAGGTATTTGCCACAAAGAGGAATCCCAAGTCCTATAGCAGAGCCTTCTGAGAATATGGTTGCTGTGGCTGAGGTGGCTGTTGACTGCCTCCGGGTTGAGGCAACGATGATGATGTTAAATTATAGTTTGGCACCTGGGACATATTAGTTCCTGCATTCTGGTATATAGTGACATCGGCAGTAGCAGCAGCGGCGGCAGGAGGAGGACTATATACTGAAGCCTGGTTGGGGTATGTATTTCCTTGAACAGAACTGACCATTGTGCTGTGGAGGGGGAAAAAACACTCGATTAGATCAATACTGACTTACACAGCCATGTAGATAGAGATAAACAGGAAAGCTATTCATTAAACTTTCATTCATTCATTCACTCATTCAATCAATCGATTCCATAAATATTTATTAAACACCTCTAAGAGCCAAACACTGTTATTTTAGGCACTGGGATATCATAAAGAAAGAAGGAAAAAGAGCTTGGAGCTCATCATGAAGCTTAAATTCTATTAGGAGAAAAAAGGTAATAAATTTATAATATGTCAAGTGGTAATAATGGGTATGAAGAAAAATAAAGCAAAGTAGGAGACCAAGGGTACCTGGGACAAGAGATTCCAGTCTAGAACAGTGGTAGGGGAAGGCAACGTTTAAAAAGAGAGCCAAATTATGGAAAAAGCCTAAATGTCCATCAACTGATGAATGGATAAAGAAGATGTGGTTTACATATACAATGGAATACTACTTGGCAATGAGAAAGAATGAAATCTGGCCATTTGTAGCAACGTGGATGGAACTGGAGAGTGTTATGCTAAGTGAAATAAGCCATACAGAGAAAGACAGGTACCATATGTTTTCACTCATATGTGGATCCTGAGAAACTCAACAGGAGACCAGTGGGGAGCGGAAGGGGGAAAAAAAAAGTTACAGAGAGGGAAGGAGGCAAACCATAAGAGACTCTTAAATACTGAAAACAAACTGAGGGTTGATGGGGGGTGGGGGGAGGGGAAAGTGGGTGATGGGCACTGAGGAGGGCACCTGTTGGGATGAGCCCTGGGTGTTGTATAGAAATCAATTTGACAATAAATTTCATTAAAAAAAATGTAAAAAAAACAATAAATAAAAATAAATTAAAATAAATTTTAAAAAAGTAAAAAGAGAGCTGAAAAAAGTGGGAGACGGAGTCATACTGATTATCTAGGAGGGGAAAAGTGTACCAGGCAAAGTGAAGAGCAAATACAGAAGCCTTAGAGAAGAGAAAAATGCCAGGCATGTTCAAGGAACAAAGAGGAGGCCATGATGGAGGCAGAGTGAGCAAAGGGGAGAACAGTATAACATTTAGTGGCAGAAGGAAGGGGGAGGACAGCCTCTGAATACACAGTGCCTTAGAGACCACAACAAAGATTCTGTCTGAGTGAGATGAAGACACGGACTGGTTGGTTTGGACAGAAGAGTGATGTAATTTGACTTAGGTTCTAACAGACTCGCTTGGCGCCAATGATAGATACAAGGATACCTGAAAAGAGGCCGTCCATGTGAGAGATGACAGTCAGCTAGAGCCATGGTGGACACGGTCAAGAGGGGAGGAAAGGGCGGATTTTGAAGGTAGTGCCATCAACATTTGCTAATGGGAAGTGGTCAAGAATGCCTGAGGTTTTAGAATGGAGTACCTGGTAGAGTGGCCATTCACTGAAAGGAAGACTACAGATAAGCATTACCGTAGATTTGGGGAGGGAGAATCAAAGTACAGTTGTAAACGCATCAAGTGAGAGACCTAGAAGATTCACAAAAGATAATGGACGGGTCTGGAGTCCAATGAGAGGTCAGGACTAGAAATACATCAAACAGTTATTGGCATACACAGCGTGTTCAGAATCACAGGCCTGAATGAGATCCCCTAGGGAGTGACTACTGAGAAATAAATCATTCACTCAACACTTAGGTGAATACTTCTTATTTGAACCCTAGACCTAGAAACAAGAAAGATAAAGAGGCACTAGGCAAAGAAGACTGAGGAGTGGCAATAACGTGGAAGGAAAACGAAGAGAGAATGGTCCTGGCCAAGTGGAGACAGTATTTCAAAAAGGACGGGACCACTGGATCTGACAATACAGAAATCACCAGTCCTTGACAAGAGTAGTTCCAGTGCAGTGGGGGAGATGAAAGCTTAATACCCTTGTTTCCCTTACTTCCCTGGAAATATAGGAGCACTGAAAGAAGCCTTCGATCTACCCTGACTGACCACAGTTAGTATCGGTACCATGCCACTGTCAGATTCAGCCTTCCCTCTTGCTGAAAATGATCAGTGTCAGCGCTCCCATCCAAGGCACCCTCCACTGTGCGTGGCTCCTAATCCACCAAAACATTCCTTCAAACTGTTTGCTGCCTCTGCTTCCTCTCTCCCCGTTCCCAACCTGCTATCTGAGTTTCGACTATGTGCAAGGCACTAGGTTAGCTATACAAAGAGAAATACTCAGGGCTTTAATATTGAGATTTCTTCCCCCACCCTTTCTATGAAAAATGTAAAACAATCTATGCACTGGGCAATTGCCCAAAATTTTCAAAATGTTGCCTATTTCTAAACTTTTCAATTGTTACATTGTTTACAAATCAGTCATTTGTAAATTCAATGCTCTTGTACTTGGCACAAATTAAACCAATTCATTATGATCATAGATAATCCACTTACTGCCACGTTCCACCAACTAATGTAACCACTCAAGTAATGATTAAAGGCATTAACCTTTATCATCTATGTGTTGTGTTGTGAGATATAAAGTACTGGAAGAAGTCAGATCTGATGTCATTACTTATATTAGTAAGGGTCACAATACCTGTACGATACAATGTTGAGACTAAGTGGTAAGCTCTGGAGCCAAAATGCCTGGTTTTGTATCCTATCTAAGTGGGACCTTAGTCTTACCCACCATGCCTCAGTCTCCTCATCTATAAAAGAGGGGTTCTTCATAGGTTATTAGAGTAAATGAGTTAACACATGTAAAGCATAAAGTACAGTGCCTGGTACTTACTGAAACTCCCCATAAATGCCAGCTATTACTGTAATCATTCCTGCTTTGTATTACATCCTTTACCTCAATTTACAGTTCCACCATCCACCCAAGGGCAGATCCTAGCAATTCACCCAATACTTCCCTTTCATATCACTGCTCTGCCCTAGCTCCCTACCTTGTCACCCATATGCAATCATTTGTCAATCTCCTAAATAACTTTCCCCATCTCTTATCATTTTATCCTTTAGACAATCATTTTTGTCTAATATATACAGTCACCCAGCTTCTTACCTAGCCCCTAAGAATTCATCTATATTATTGCCACTTGAAGCCCTTTAATGAACTTTCCCAGACAGGACCCAACCTCCTTAACATATCTAGGACCATTCATTGTCCTTGTCAGTAACTCCAAGCCTATCTCTCCCCTGTCCCACCAGAGTTGAATCCTTTAGTAAAACTGTACTATTTGAGAATGCTTAAAATGTACCACACGTTTTTATAACTCCTTGGTTTACTCCTTCCATGGATATCAAGCCATTTCATACTACCAAAGTCTTTGCTCATGACAGAAAATCTTTCTTACTTTTTTCCTCCAGGCTAAGAATAACAAGCTTGAGCATATTTTCTTGTAAACATTCCCCGAACCACAAGGCTCCTAAAGCACCCTGCAAGTACCTCTATTTGTAATTTATGTGATCGTTACATGATCTGTATGCGTTTGCCTCTAATAACCAGTAAGCACCTTGAGGCTAAGAAACTAAAATCAATGGTCACCTAACATTTGACCAGGGAGTCGAGAATGTTCAATAAAAAAAGGATAGCCTCCCTCATAAATGGTGTTGGGAGAGTTGGATAACCACATGCAGAAAAATGAAATTGCACCTCTGTCTTATACCATTCATAAAAATGAACTTGAAACAGATTAAAGATTTGTATTTAAGCCCTGAAACTCCTAGGGGTGCCTGTGTGGCTCAGTCAGCTAAGCAGCTGACTTTGGCTCAGGTCATGATCTCGTGGTCTGTGAGTTAGAGCCCCACGTCAGGCTCTTTGCTGACAGCTCAGAGCAGGGAGCCTGCTTCTAATTCTCTATCTCCCTCTCTCTCTGCCCTTCCCCCTGCTCGCACTCTGTCTCTCTCTCTGTCTCAAAAATAAATAGACATTAAAAAACAAACAAAAAAAGACTTGAAACTCCTAGAATAAAACAGAGAAAAAGCTCTTCGACACTGGTCTTGGCAGCAATTTCTTGGATGATAACAAAAGTGTAGGCAACAAAAATAAAAATCAACAAGTGGGACTACATCAAATTACAAAGTGCAGCAAAAAAACCAATCAACAAAATGAAAAGGCAACATATAGAATGGGAAAAAATGTTTTAAATCACGTATCTAATAAGGGGTTAATACCCACAATATATAAAGAACTCCTATAACTCAACAGCAAAAAAAAAGAAGAAAGAAAAAACAAAAAACCCTAACGGCCCAATTAAAAAATGGGCAGAGGAACTGAATATACAGTTTCCAAAGAAAACATAAAATGATCAATACGTACATGAAAAGTGCTCAATATCACTAATCATCAGAGAAATGGTAATGAAAACTATAATGAGATACCGCCTCACACATGTTAAAAGGGCGATCATTAAAAAGAAGTATTAGCAAGAATGTGGAGAAAAGGGAATCCTTGTGCAGTGTTGTTGGGTATGTAAACTGGTGCAGCCACTCTGGAAAACAGTATGATGGTTCCTCCCAAAATGAAAAATGGAACTACCATATGACCCAGCAATCTCATTTCTGGATATATATCTATAGAAACTGAAGTCGGGACCTCATAGAGACATCTGCACTCCCACCTACCCTGCAGCATTACTCACAGTAGCCAAGGTATGGAAACAACCTAAGTGTCCATCAGTGGATGAATGGATACAGATATGGGGTTTATACACACGCATGTGCGTGCACGCACACACGCACACGTACACACAAATGGAATACTCTTCAGGCCCAAGAAAGAAGGAAATTCAGCCATTTGTGACAACTTGGATGAGACCCGAAGACATTATGCTAAGTGAAATAAAACACAGAAAGACAAATACCATATTATTTCACTTATATGTAGAAATCAAAAGAGTCGATCTCAGAGGACAGGTGTGGTTACTAAGGTTTGGGAGTTGAGGAAAATGAGGGAATCCTGAATGAAGGGTATATACTTTCAGTATAAGATTGAACAAGCTGTCATCTAACGTACAACATGGTAGTTCTAGCTAATAATCTTGTGGTTTAGGAAGATGCATCAGTACTACCTTACCCAATTACCAGTAAGATCGTCCTAGGATGACAGAGATCTGGACAAGTGATTGTCCATGAACAAAAAGTGTATGTAAAAGAATAAGAAACTGCCTTCTAGGTATGAACTGAGGGACACTTAAAAACCTGTCCACCAAAAAAAAGAAGACAAAATAATTGCTCATGGACCATGATTCGTAATTACAAAGCAGCACACCTCTATCAGGTATACTTCCAATCCCAATTCTTGCTCTTCCCAATTTTGTTAACCTACATTTACTTTGTCATCAATTTCCTCATTTAAACACATAACACAAGTTTTCTTAAAGTTTTTTTTAATGTTTATTTATTTTTGAGAGACAGAGAGAGCGCGCGAGCATGAGCGGTGGAGGGGAAGAAAGAGAGAGGGAGACACAGCATCAGAAGCTGGCTCGGGCTCCAAGCTGTCAGCGCACAGCCCAAGGCAGGGCTTGAACTCACAAACTGCAAGATCAAGACCTGAGCTGAAGTCAGATGCTTAACCAACTGAGCCACCCAGGCACCCCACAAATTTTCTTACATATTTATAAATATATGGTATACATGGGTGTATATATGTGTATGTGCCTTTGTGAAGCCTTTGCAAGAAATTAAAAAATTTATCTCATTGGCCCTAACACAGCACCTGAAATTCCCATCAATACTAAATATTTATTTATCAAATATTTACCAAGTTCCTGCCAGGTGTAAAACTCTGGGCTGCACAGTATGCATACAAAGGTGAAAGAGGGGCCTGGGTGGCTCAATCAGTTAAGCGTCCTACTCTTGATTTCGGCTCAGGTCATGATTCCACAGTTCATGAGTTCAAGGCTTGCATTTGGGTTCTGTGCTGACAGTGCAGAGCCTACTTGGGATTCTCTGTCTCCCACTCTCTGCCCCTCCCCTGCTCACGATCTCCACCCGCCACCTATTAAAACATTAAAAAAAAAAAAAAAAAAAAAAAAAAAAAAGGTGAAAGAGACTTAGCTCCAGCTCTCCATATTCAATAGTTTAGTTTAGGGATATAAGCAAGTTTATAGTTTAGGGATATAAGCAAGTTAAAAAGTGACAGTAAAACAGTACACCGTGTGCTGGGGTCCTGTGACAGCAACAGAAGAGGAACAGTGCTGGAGAGGAGGGAAGGCAAAACAGGTGGTCTAGTAAAGACAAAGTTCTAAGAACTAAAGAATAAACAGAATTAGCCAGGTTTTTAAAAAGGGCTAAATATTTTAAGGAAATGTTCTACAAAAAGCACCTACTGAAATGTGCATGTATCTCTTGAGAGATGATATTAACAGCCACAATGTATCAGCAGATGAGGCCCCAGACTACAGAGAAGGACCTGCAGCAGGGATTTCCATGACCTGACTGCAGAAGCAGACACAGCAACAGAGGACAAAAGTCAACAAGACACTGCAGCTCTAAAGCACAATGTAAGGTCAAGCACCTACCAACAGATTAGTTCATTTACAAGGACAATTTCCCCAGGCCCTGACCTAAGAACTGTTCCCAAGCAATCTCTAGTAACAAGGTTGCTAGAGCAGTATGTGACACAGTAACAGAGGACTAGCTGGAAAAGAGGCAGCACTTCTGGCTCCATAGTAAAGTATCGAAGAAGTTCCTAGTTACCTTATGTACATTCTCAACAATACCTACCTACCTTGTATCTAGTTTTAAAAAAAAAAAGGATGTTACTCTTCCAAGAACAGCTGCTCACTACCAATTTGCTTATGTCCCACCTAAGGGTATTCATATTCCTCCAATCTCAACTTAAAAAAAAAAAAAAAAGTCTTAGAACAGAAAGAGCTACACATAACATGTTTTTCCTAACCTATATAACCCAGTAGTAAATTCCTTGTTTTTTAATGGCTATAACAGGCCTCCCCATTACCCTTTTTCTTATGGTCACTTCAGAATACTAGATGTGATCACAAAATGACATGTGAAGATCTCTAAGCATCCCCTGTATGACTCTTGAGAATGAATAACAGTGATGTTAGTAGAGCAGCATTCCTGGGAAACTTCCAACACTAATGGAAAGGTTTCTACAAATTGTGCCTGTACCAACAAGAAACTTCAGCTGTGCGTCAAAAGAATATCGTGACTTCTAGAATGACACACTGCTGAACTCTTACTGCCTATCTTTTATTCGCTTTAAAAGAAAGACTTCAGTTTAGGTTCCCATTGAAGCAGCAAAAACATATCATTATAAATCTCATCATACATAATCATTTAACTACGTGAATAGGCATTAGAATAAATAGCCAAAACATGGGCCTGTCTTTTCATATTCAGCTACTTGATGCATAAACCATAGAGGCATATAGCTTCTTGTATCTCTCCTTTCAAATGGTTTATCTTGCCGTGATATATACTAAATTCCAATGTAGGGCAAAAAGAAGGAAATATTTGTCTTAAGACACATCCCAGAACTATAAATTCTATAACAGTAATGATAAAAACATTTAGATTTCATATGAAATTTGTGGAAGATAATAAATTATAGTTACTGAATTTAAGTTTCATTAAAGTCCTTAGCAAGTATCATCACATACTCAAATAAAAACAAAACCAAATTATGGGCTGGGTTTAAGATGAAACCCATGAAATAATTTACCCTGAAAAAGACCAGAAAACTGGATAAAGCCTCTGCAACGAAGGACAAAAAAGGATACCACTGAGATAGGCAGGAGAGGCAGAGATACCATCTGGACAAAGAACCCCATCCCAGGCACGGTGATCTACAATTGGGAGAGATCTCAAATACACACACATCTTCCCTGGATAGTGAGGGGTCTGTGCTCAGGGACCCCAACCTTCAGATCCCGCATGAGAAGAGCTCCAAATATGCTGGGTTTTGGAAAAACAATGGTGATTTAATCAAGGAAAGCCACAGACTTCAGGGAACTTGTTCTTGGAAGAGCTAGAGATGGAGACTCACTCAAAACCCAACACTAAAACAACAGTTTGAAAAGCACCTGGACTCTATGTAAACAAGAAATATTTACTAATCTTGAAGTGCCCACCAGAGAGGTAGGAAACTGTTGGGACTTTCTCCAGGGACAGAGAAACTGGTAGGAGCCATATCGGTGACCTCACCCTACCTTGAGAATGTCAGGGTTAGCAGCTACCATTTTGGAGCTATCTAGCCTACTGCTAGCTAGAGCCACAGTGAAGAACTCTGCCCACACCCAGCACAGCCATGAGAAATGGTCAGGTGAGGGCAAGAGCCATGCCTGCCACCACACTGCAGCACATCTGTGAGTCACGGCCCAATCAGGCACCAGCCCTACCCACCCCCACACCACAGACTGGGCCTTGACACAGCAGACAAGCATGCACAATCCACACAGGGGACACCCTGTGAGCACCAAGCTCTGCTCAGAAGGGATTATGCTTCTTGTGCTCCACACAAGGCCACTCCTTCAAGACAGAGAGGTAGTTAATCTACCTAACACAAAGAAACAAACATGGAAAGTCAGGCAAAATGAAGAAACAGAGGAGTATGTTCCAATGAAAGAACAAGAAAAAAATATCAGAAAAAGACATTAATGAAACTGTAACAAGCAACCTCATAGAGTTCAAAGTAATGATCATAAAGAAGCTCAGAAACTGATCACACTTCGAAGAAAAATGGATGAACAGTTTTATCTTGAACAAAGAGAGAGAAAATATAAGAAAGTACCCAACAAAAGTTATGCAACTGAAAAATACAATAAATGAACTGGAAGATATACAAGGCAGGTACAACAGCAGGCTGGATGAACCCAAAGTTTGATCAGCAAACTGGAATTCAAAGCAACAGCACTCATCCAGAAGGAACAGAAAAGAAAAAAAGAAAAAATAAATAAAACAAATGAAGACCTTTAATAAAATATCAAGCAGAATAGCATTCCCATTACAGGGTCCCAGAAGGAGAAGATAGAAAGAAAAGACCAAAACACTTACTCTGAAGAAATAATAGCTGAAAACTTCCCCTTATCTGGAGAATGAAATGAACATACAGGTCCAGGAAGCTCAGAGAGCTTCAAAAGACATAAACCCAAAAGATCTACACCAGGACACATTATAACTACAACAGTGAAAGTTAAAGAGAAAATCTTAAAAGCAGTAAGAGAAAAACAACTTATTACATACAAAAAAAACCCCATAAGGCTATCAGCAGATTTTTCTGTAGAAACTGAAGGTCAGAAGACAGTATTTATAGTGCTAAAAGAAAAAAAACTTCCAACAAAGAATCATCAAGCAAGATCATCACTGAAAATTGAAGGAGAGATTAAAAGTGTTCCAGATAAACAAAAGTTAAAGGAGTTAATCACCACTAAACCTGGCTTTTCAAGAAATGCTAAAGGGATGACTTTAACATGCAAAGAAATGGCACCAATTAATAATAAGAAAACATACAAAAGCAAAAATCTCATTGGGAAAGGTAAAAACATAGTAAAGGTAGATCACTCACTTATAAAGCAAGTATGAAGATTAAAAACCAAAAAGAGTAAAATTAATTAAAATGCAATAATTAGTTAAGGGATCCTAAAATAAAAGTGCAAAATGACACATCAAAAATATAAAAACTGGGGGTAGTGGGAAAAATGTAAAGTTTTGGAATGTGTTCAAATTTAAGTTACTATCAACTCAAAATGGACTGTTATATACATAGTAAGTTATATGTGAATGTCATGGTAACCACAAAGCAAAAACTCCTAATAAGTACATAAGAGAAAATGTAAAAAGAATCTAAACATACAATGAAGAAAGCCATCAAACCACAAGAGAGTAGACAAAGAAAAGGAACAGAAAAGAGCTTTGAAAACAATTAACAAAATAGTAAACATACACCTTGATAGGTATATATTTACTTTAAATGTAATATATAATTACTTTAAATGAAAATGGACTAAACTCTCTAATGAAAAAAAGATGAAATAAATGAATAGATTTAAAAAAAATGACCCATCTATATGCAGCCTACAGAAGACATACTTCAGAAGGAAGTCCAGAAACAGACTGAAAGGGCTAGAGAAAGATATTCCATGCAAATGGAAACAAAAATAAAGCTGAAGTAGCTGTACTCACATTAGACAACACAGACCTTAAAAGACTGTAATAACAGACAAAGAGCATTACACAATGATAAAAAGGTCCAATCCCAAAAAGACATAACGTTTAAAAATATATATGCATCTAACATAGAAGCAACAAGATAGATAAAGTAAACACTGACAGACCAAAAGACAGGAACAGACAGTAATACAGTAATAGTAAGGGACTTTAACACCTTACTTACATCAATGGATAGATCATCCCAACAGAAAATCAATAAAAAAACATCAGCCTTAAACAACACATTAGACCTGACGAACTTAGATATTTATAGAACACACCATGCAAAAGGAAGAGAATACACATTCTTCTCAAATGCATATGGAATATTTTCCAGGACAGACCATATGTTACACTACAAAATAAGACTCAATAAATTCAAGAAAACTGAAATCATATCACGCATCCACTATGGCCACAATGCTATAAAAACTAGAAATCAATTACAAGAAGAAAACTGGGAAAACTACAAATATTTGGAGATTAAATACTACGCTACTGAACATCACTGAATCAAGAAAGAAAGAGAAATAAAAAACAAAACAAAACACCTAGAGACAAATGAACAGAAATATGACATAGCACAATCTATAGGATTCAGCAAATGTAGTTCTAAGAGGGAAGATCAGAGCAATATAGGCCTACCTCAAGAAACCAGAAAATCTCAATCTAACTTTCCACATAAAGGACCTGGAAAAAGAAGAACAAATGAAGCCCAAAGTCAAGAAAAATAAGGAGATAATAAAATCAGAGAAGTAAATAACAGAGACACATAAAATAAATACATACACACATAAATAAAACTAAGACCTGGTTCTTTGAAAAGATAAAGAAACTCAAACCTTTATGAGAAAGAGAGGGCTCTAGTAAACAAAATCAGAAATGAAAAAAGTTTTAACTGACCCCACAGAAATACAAAGGATGAGGAGCAACTACTACAAATATATGCCAACAAATTGGAAAAGGTAGAAACAATGGAAAAATTACTAGAAACAATCTTCCAAGGCTAAATCATAGAGAAATAGAAAATCTGAATAGACCAGTTACTATAAGATTGAATCGGTAATCAAAAATCTATCAATGAACAAAATTCAGGACTAAACAGCTTCACTGGTGAATTCTACCAAATATTCAAAGATTTAATAACTATCTTTTTCAAACTCTTCCAAAAAATGAAGAGGAGAGACTACTTCCAAAATCATTTCATGAGGCCAGCCTTACCCTGATACCAAAACCAAATATGGAAATCACAAAAAAAATGTCATTACAAACCTATCGCTAATGAACATTGATTCAAAAATCAACAAAACATTAGCAAATCAAATTCAACAGTACATTAAGAGGATCAAACACTATGATATCAAATGACATTTATTACAGGGATGCAAGGATGCCTCAATATCCACAAATCAAACAATGTGATACACCACATTAACAAAACTAAGGACAAAGATCATATTTCAACAGATACAGAAAAAGCATTTGACGAAATCTAACATCTACTTCTGATAAAAACCCTCAACAGAGGGTTGAGGTACAGAGGCACCATTAGTCAACATAAGAAAAGATATAATGACATAGGCACAGCTAACGTTTATACTCGATGGTAAAGAGCTGAAAGCTTTTCCTCTAAGATCAGTAAGAAGAAAAGAATGTCCACTCTTGCCACTTTTAGTAAGCATAGTATTAGAAGTCCTAGCTACAGCAATTAGGCCAAAAAAAATAAAAAGAAGCAAGGATGGAAGGAAGGGAGGGAAGGAGGGGGGAAGAGAATGTATCCAAACTGGAAAGGAAGAAGTAAAACTGTCACTATTTCCAGATGACAGGAGAGTACATGGCGATAAGCCAAAAGACACCACCAAAACAATTGTCAGAATACATGAATTCGGTAAAGATACTTGACAAAGATTTTATAAACACACAAAATCAATATATAGAATTGTAGCATTTCTTATATACTCATAATGACTTATTAGAAAGAGGAACTAAGAAAATAATCCCATTTACAGCTGCATCAAAAAGAATAAAACACCTAGAAATAGATTTAACGAAGGAAGTGAAAGACCTGTACACTGAAAACTGTAAGACACTAATGAAAAAAACTGAAGATGACACAAAAAAAAGAAAAATATTTTGTACTCATGGTATGGAAGAATTAATGCTGTTCAAGTCTCCATACTATCCAAATCAATCTACAGATTTATTGCAATCTCTATCAAAATTCCAAGAACTAGAACAAACAGTTCTAAATTTTGCATGGAACCAAAAAAAAACAAAAACAAACAAACAAAAAAAACCCAAATAGTAAAAGCAATCTTGAGAAGAAACGACAAAGTTGGAGGTATCATGCTCCCTGATTTCAAAGTATACTACAAAGCTATGGTAATCAAAACAGTATGGTATCAGCATAAAAAGAAACACACTGATCAGTGGAACAGAATTGGGAGCTCAGAGTTACACCCACACCTATATGGACAATTATTTTACAACAAAGGAGCCGAGAACATGCAATGAAGAAAGGACTGTATCTTTAATAAATGGTGTTGGAAATACTGAACAGCCAAATAGAAAAGAATGAAACTGGACTACCAGCTTACACCATACACAAAAATGAATTCAAAATGGAGTAAAGAGGGTGCCTGGGTGGCTCAGTCAGTTAAGTGTCCAACTTCAGTTCAGGTCATGATCTCACAGTTCGTGAGTTTGAGCCCCGCGTCAGGGTTTGTGCTGACAGCTTGGAGCCTGGAACTTGCTTCAGATTCTGTGTCTCCCTCTCTCTCTTTGCCCCTCCCTTGCTCTCTCTCTCTCTCTCAAAAATAAACATTACAAAAATATATACAAAATGGATTAAAGACTTGAATGTAAAACTTGATGCCATAAATTTCCTAGAAGAAAACACAAGCGGTAATAAGCTCCCTGACATCAGTCTTAGCGATATCTGTATGGCTCGGACTCCAAAGACAGAGAAACAAAAGAAAAAAATAAACAAATTACATCAAAATAAAAAGCTTCTCCTCACCAAAAGATACCATCATCAAAATGAAAAGCAACCTACTGAATGGGAGAAAGTTTTTGCAAATCATGTATCTGACAAGGATTTATCCAAAATACATAAAGAATTCACACAACTCAACAACAAAAAATACAAACCATCCAATTTAAAAAGTGGGCAGGTGATATGAATAAACATTTTTCCAAAGAAGACATACAAGATGGCCAAGAGGCACAGGAAAGACGCTCAACATCAGTACTTATCATGGAAATACAAATCAAAACTACAATGAGATATTATCTTACACCAATCAAAATGGGTATTATCAAAAAAGACAAGAAATAGCAAGTGCCGATGAGGCAGTACAAAGAAGGGAACCATCACATACTGTTGGTGGGAACGTAAAGTGGTGCAGCCAACATTTGGAGATCCCTCAAAAAATTAAGAACAGAACTACTCTATGATCCAGCTCTTCCACTTCTGGATATGGTAATTACCTGAAGAATACAGAAACATCGATTCGAAAAAGTATAGCCCCCCTTTTGTTCACTGCAGGATTATTTATAATAGCTAAGAAATGGAAATAACCTAAATGTCCACCGATAAATTAATGGATAAAGAAGATGTACGTGGGGTGCGTGTGCCTGTGTAGAAGTATGTACAGTGTACATATACTACAGCCCTAAAAAAAAAAAAAAAATTAAATCTTACCATTTGAGACAACATGCATGGACCTTAGAAATATGTTATGCTAAGTGAAATAAGTCTGAAAAAGACAAATAGACAATATGATTTCACCCATAGGTGGAATCTAAAAAACAAACAAACAAACAACGAAACCAAACTTAAAAGAGAACAGACTGGTGGTTTCCCAGAGAGGAAGGGGGTGATGGGGTAGCTGGAATGTGTGAAGAAGGGTGATAGATGGTAACTGGACTTTCAGTGGTGATCACTTGGCAGTGCATACAGATGTACAATTATAACGTACATCTGAAACTTCACATAATGTTATACGGCCAATTTTACTTCGATAAAAAGAAAAATGATAGGAAATTTAAAAAGGACAGAACCAAGACCTGAATACAGCCGTTCAATGAGTCAGTAAGACAGAGGAATAGCCTTCTGGCTAGTAATGCAATACTGCAAGGGGTCCTGTAGGACCCACTCATCACCGTAAACAGGGCTGACCATCTGATATTGGTGACGGCATCCATCTATCCTAGATTGTTCTTAAGCAGTTCTTACGGTTACAGATGAGTGGAGGCATTTAAGAGTTATAAGAGCAGTAACTCCAAACAGTAGTCAAATAACAGTCAAAACTCAAATTACTTAGGGTAAGAAGCCTGAGTCTGCTGACTGGGAAGGGCTGGGTTTACAGATGGCGGAACAGCTCCTTGGCTGAGAGAAGACAGCTGCTCTGGGGGAAGACTGTAGCTCCTGAGATGGCTCATCTGTGCGCTCCCTGCAACCAGGTAAGCACCACTCTGAGGAGGCCCTGGGTACACCTAGAAGAGGTCATGATTTAAAAAAAAAAAAAAAAAAAAAAAAAAAATTAGACTTTCTAAGATTTTAACAGGTGTGCCAAAATTTCTTTGTAGAGGCGTTCAGTTACAAAGTGAACAATGAAAGCTCCAAAAACTTTTTAAAAGTTACTTCTTTTGACAGGTATTTTAAAGAATACTTTTCAGTGAAGTGGGCTTTCTGATCATTTTTGTTCTTAGGTAAACAAACCATGAGCTACACTCAGGTTTATTTCATACAGAAACAATAAAGGAACTTATCTTGAAACTAATATTATCTCTCTTTCCATACTGATATTTTAAGTACTTTCATAAAAGGAATCTCAAAAAATGTTTAAGAAGTCTCTTTGAATTCAGTTTTATATCAATAGACTGCATGTGCTTATAGATACAATTTGTATTTCCTAAATTACAGTTTAGTGAACACAGAACAAGCTAACTTTCTAAAGCAGGGATGAGCAAAAACATTTTTGCAAAAGTCCAGATAGTAAATATTTTAGGCCTTGTGGGCCTTTCTGTCACAACTACTGAACTGCCCATATAGAAAGTAGCCGGAAACAATGTAAAAACAAATGAGAATGGCTGTTATAGCAAAGGTTTATTCAAAAACACAAACAAACACAAAAAACAGGTGGGAGGTTGGATTTGGCCCTTGGGCTATGCATCCAGAAACAGTATTTTAATCTAATGGGATTGATCTCTTAAATGCCCAAAATCTAAAGCACACAAAATACTCTAATTTTCTATAGTATTCATTCAATCTTTCCATTTCACATGTTTGAAAAGAGAACTGTGTATGTGGTGAGATTTTTGCCAGCTGTTGAGATAGTAACACAGTCATCAGGAGAGAAGACAATCATCTTAGCACTTCGTTTAAGCCCTAAGAGACTGACCATACATACATCAGAATACAGAAGGTCTTCACTATAAACAGAGGTATTCCAATCCTCTTAAAAGCATTTTTTTTTTTTTTTGTATTTGCAAATGAAACATGAAGAGGAATTTTTTTGCTAAAACTGGTATCAAGAGCCGTGAGTAGGTGTCATCTAGCCTCACACTGGACAAGTGTGGCTGGTCGACTCCAGGGATCTGGTCCCTCATTTCGAGGAAAGTGGGCCATGTTATAAGAAAAAAATTAATTTGCACAAAGTTTATGCCACTCACATAAATAAAATGGAATGCTTGGCTAGGTCCCTATACAGTGACCATACTGAGTTTGTGGGAAAAGGGCTCTTGAAATAGTCACTTAAGGTGAAGAAGGAGGATGCATTCTATGCCTTCTCATGTAAAGGAAGATGGAAACATTCAGATTAAAGCCACTTACTATAAAACCCAAAACTGTAGATTCTCAGAAAAAATTCGTAGTAATTAGACAATTTACTCAGACAGAAGACATGGTTCTTAACCAGATAATTATATATGAAGCTTTAAAAATATACAGATGTTTCGGCCTTTCTCTTGAACATTCTGATTCAGTAGTCTGGGGTGGGGAGAAGCAACCTGTATTTTTTTTTTAAATGTTTGATTCTGATGCACACCTTTGAAGAAAAATAATATTGTGAAAAGAATTACTGGAATAATTAGTATATTATACACTGTATTTGTCAAGTAAAAAATTCTTTTAAACTTTGTTCTAAGCATTACTTTTAGAAAGTTTCAAATCTTACAAAACACAGCTATTCCAAATAATCTCAAACATAGTTGAGAATTTAAAATGATATACTTGAATTTTTAAAAGCTTACCTGAGAACCAGAAACACCAGATGACTGCATATAATACTGCTGATTCTGTAATTTTGCATACATGGAATACATTGGATCTTCATTCATTAACTTGGTATACAATGAAAGTGCTTCCATCACTTTAACATTAAGTTCTGAGAGTTCTGAATGTTTTCTGAAATATTACAGAGTAATTTCAAATACAATTGCTAATTAAATGATACAATGTTCTAAATATGACCACACACAAAAATAGCAAAAAGTAATGGAAGTAGACATTACTTTAACCTTATGACAGAAAATACCCTGTATTCTAGCTCCAGGGCAACCAAAACTATCTAAGGTACGGTGCTGGGAGAACTCTAGCTTATTGTACTTGACTTTATCTTGAAATAACTAGGTATCCCTAATAAATAACAGATGGGTGAGTCATCTGTGGGCTCTGGTAATGTCACTTATAGCATTACGATGATTAGAACAGCTAAGTATTATTTTTTAAAAAGACTAATATAATTAAGATCAAATAAATTCTCACTTAAAAAACAAAAAAAACGCAGGAAGATGGGTCCAATTCTAATTCCCACATCTAGTGGAAAACAACTGAATGAGAACTGGTACCTCTGGCAGATCTTTGGCATATTTTTAAAATAAAAATAAATAAAATTAAAAGGCAGCTCTATCCCAGCATACACTTAGAACTTCAGCAAAGAAGACACACAATATAGAATATAGACATAGCACAGTTCTTTTACCTATCAATATCTTCCAGCTTTTCATCAATGAGAGGTCCCATCTGGTGACACATTGCTAAGATAACAAGATTTAAAGAAATATAAGAAAACACAGCAAAGAAAAGCTTATCTGTGATAGATACTCATATAAGCAAGACCGGGTCATAGAAGAATGAGAAGTCTTCACATTTTTTTATATCATTTTGAATTTTATTTAAATATAAAACCATTCTGTAACAGAACACTACAGACAAGCTCTAATTATTCTTTACGTGCAAGGTTAATGGAAAACAAAGTTTACCTTCAAGATGAAGTAACTCTGGAAGATCTGGTTGGTCATCACTGGGATCTGTACTCTGCAACATCTGTAGCAACTGGTCCATTTTGTCCTACAAGAATTAAATAGTTAATACAAAAAGCAACAAATCATTATGCAACAATATGTTCTCATTTCATTAATTAGATAATGGATGAAAAACTTTTATATTTCATACAGAGACTCCAATTTTGCTTTTATGTATTTACTATCCACGTATTCTCTTTAGTACCAAGTGAAGTCAGAGCCTTGAAAGCTCTTCCTACTTATTTTTCAAACTGCTCACGGAGACTCTCTTATATGAGAAGAAGAGAGCCATATTTCAACTTACAACGTGTGAGTTCTTCGATCTGTTATGTCATGGTTGTGGAATTCCGTGTCACTTTGTTTTGGAGCAGCTGGTACCCTTGCCATGCTGACAGGTGTAACTTTGCTCTCAAGATGGCATTACCTATGACTAACAGCTCAGTTATTACTTCTCCACCATGGCGAATCCAGCAGCTGCTTTAGCAAGGCACAGCTCAGCTATAGTACAGCTCTTCTTCTAAGTAGGGCCATAAGATCTTATTCTATATTTTCTTCCCACCAATGTTTCAGTCTGTCATAAAGGAAGCAGTAAGATTGTGGCTTCTCTCCTTTCCTATGTAGGGAAAGGCTGGAAGGATCTCAAAGCAAGGACTCAGATCTATCACAGAATATTCCCTTGCAAAAACCAATGGACCTAATGAAACCATCATTACATAAACACATCTATATATTACACAAGTACATATGTACTTAAATTTAAATTTTTAAAAACCAAAATACTGATCTCATGTACCAAAGAATGATAGTGTAATAATTACGAACTTCTCTCCATGCATGGCTCTTACATGGTTATATTACTAAACACAGGTACATTAGGTAAACAGTGTAAAAGACTACCAATTCTAAGCAGTCATTTAAACTAAAACCAAAATGCTATTTCTGGGGCGCCTGGGTAGCTCAGTCGGTTAAACGTCTGACTTCAGCTCAGGTCATGACCTCACAGTCCATAGGTTTGAGCTTCGCATCGGGCTATGTGCTGACAGCTCAGAGCCTGGAGCCTGCTTCAGATTCTGTGTCTCTCTCTCTCTCTGCTCCTCCCCTGTTTGTGCTCTCTCTCAAAAATAAGTAAATTATTTTTAAAAATAAATAAATGCTGTTTCTGCAAAGAACAGACTGAGAGATGAACTAATCACTGGATGGTGAAAGTCGCACAAGTACATAAAAAACTTCTAAAGTCACAAGAATTTTGTATTTTGAAATGGTTTTTAATGTAAAAGATTCACAATTTTAATTTTAAATAGTCTAAAACAGAAGGCGTGCTACAGAAAAGACTGCTTACAGCAAAAAAAAAAAAGTGGGGGGAGAAGGGGGGTAATGTGACAGTCAACTAACATGTGGATAATTTTTGTTTTAAACACTACACTCTATTTGAAATTACCTAGAATCGAAGACATGAGGTTTGTTATACGGACCACCAGGCTGACTCTACACGCATTTTCTTAAGTAATGCAACTGGCCAAATGTTAAGTTTCCCTGACCCCGTCAAATTCCCTGGCTCTCAGCACAATCTCCAGTCGGTTTCTCTAAAAGAGCACTCTTCAAACTTTGTTTCTGGTTCCCTCCAGAAGAAGGCTAAAAACCTATAAAATCCCTTCACTTATTTTAAAGATGGCATATCATTTTTCATCATAAGTTTAAGATATTACAAAGGATGTAATTTCCAGAGCATTAAATAATGATCTTTGTAAATGAAACAGTCATATATTCTATTAACTATATTCAATCCAAAAAAAAAAAAAAATTCACTACAATAGTGTTTGTAATAATCAAAAAACCTCAAAAAACTGCAAACAACCTAAGGGTCCAATAGAAGAATAATTAAATCATGCCAAGTCCATTCTATGGAATATTAAGCAGAAATTTTAAATAATGAGGTACAGAATAAGACTATAGAGACAGTTTCAAGGAGAATCTTTGCTTTGTCTATATTGCCTGAATTTTTATAACATAAAATACATGCATTAATCAAGTAATCACTTTTTTTAAAACAAGACAAGTATTTCAACTTCAATACCAAGTATGAACCACTTTCACAGAAGAAATCACTTACTTCATCAATAAAGGCTTGTTCCGGTTCTGGCTCTATTGTTTCTACCTGAACATCATCACTAAATTGTACCGTCTTCTTCTCCGTTTTAACTGCAAAACATGTAATATTCACCTTTTCCTTATAAGAAATTTAAAATTCTATTTCAAAGCACTTCAAATTCTATGAGAGAATCTGGATTTTTCTCAATATTCCCTTTGATCTGGGAGACGTAGTTTAAGGGGTCATTAAGACAACAGATTTAGACAAAAATGACAGAACATTATTTTGTGGAATTCCGTGAAGATTTCTTAATTTTCTCTTCTAAGATTTTACATTTTCCTGGAAAGACACTTCACTAAAAATAAAAGGGATATTTCCAAAGCAAAGATTAATCACTTACTACATATGAGAATTTAGTGAACTGGTGGGCAAAAAGTTAAGTTTTAGAAGTAAAGTTCTTTCACAAGTAAAGTTTTACATAAATGAACTCTGCAATCAAAATAAACTCTCTTTTAAATTAACAGTCCTTTCAAAGAAAAATCTCATTTGAAAGACCACACTATTTCATTGTAGGGAACTGGAAAGTTAGGCATATGTTTTTTGGCATGCCATTTAGTGTTTTTACTAAGAGAATCAATGACATCCAGGTCAGTGGAGGACTTTACAAGTAGCACTGGCAGTGATCTGAATTTTCCACTAAATCGGCCTACATTTTTTAGTTGCATTACTCTTTGAAATAACACTGTGGTTATGAAGGGACCTGCAAACCACTGACCAGACGCACGTTATTTCTCTTGCTCAACAAAGCAATCTTTAAAAACTATTCAATGTATCATTAACTAGTAAATACAAGGTTATGATTAATAGAGCAATTAATCTTCTCCCCACAAATCCTGAGAGGTCCATACAGCTTTAAAGGAATGAACTTTCTGTATTTTTCATCCTTGTATCAATGTGGTCAATTGGTATTCATAACAATGTTAAGAAGAAACTATAAAAAGGGGATTGGGAACAGAGCAGAAGTAGGGAAAGGAAATATATTATTAAACTATTTAATGTGTGTAATAGAATATTACATTTCCCCTCAGTGACTCTCTTATACTAGGAAATACGCCCATTTTAAAATGAGGTTAACAGCAGCACAGTAATATTAAAAGTTCGTGCACAGGAGAAAGCTGATGTATGACACAGCCTGGATCTGAATGCCAGCCCATCTGGCTCTACCAGTCCACATGCTGGAATCTGGCCAATGATTTTACTCTGAGAACAGGAGCTCCTAGCACTCATGTATTCTGTATTGTGTGCTTCTGTATAAAATGCAGATAATGTAATCTCCAACGTAAGGAATACATTCATTCCACGTAAGTCACCATAAAGCAAAATTCTATACAAAACACTTTCAGCTGGTTTCATTTTCCCTTGGGGGTAAAAGAGACATGTGCTAGAGATATTTTTGCTTTTTATATCTTGAGCTATTAACAAGTAGGAAGCTGGGGAAGCACGCATTGGCTGCTACCCATAAGAGAACACACGGAGGACTCGACATCGTGCCAGCCGACCATGTACAAGTTGTCAGTGTTTTTCTCACAGGCACTGATACTATTACTACGCACGTGTGCACGTCTGCGTATAGCATGTGTGCACGTGCATATGTGTGTACGTGTATACACATGTGCACGAAACAAATTGTTTTCACAGTATCTACCATACTTCCAAAGAAAAAACAAGCTAAGCAGGGTGGGTAATTCTCCTTGCCAGTAAGTAAAGTGGGCTTCTGATTCCTCACAAAGAATAGCATGATGACGATCATGCTAACATTGCTTTCCCAAGTTCAATAACTACATTTCTATGACAGAAGCTCTGCTGTTCCAGTTCTCCTCTTTACAGAAGTCCGGAGAGAAACACAGGAAGAAGAGCTAGAGTATTCATTTTAACGCTGCACTCTACACGATGGGGGACAAGATGAGACGGCTACATGATCGATACAAGATCTTGGATCTCAGATTGGACACAAGTCCAAGACCATTCTATCCTTTCCAACAGCTGATTCAGGACAAAAACAAAAAACCCAAACACCCAAAAAACAAATTAAAAAAACCACCACCATAAACCCAGGTTAAAAAGCCGGCACACAATACACTGCCATCTTAAATAGGTCCTACGACATATTTCTTGGGTTCTAACAAAAAAGAACTACATTATTAGGACGGGTAGCAGGAATCTGTCTCTGCTGTAAATCTGTCATGAAATGACACAAGATAACCTGGCAATCAGAAGACAGCATCGTTTCATCACAGATAAAAGTAGTATCTGATTTGCTGTTAAACCCTTCTCTTGAAAGAAAAGTGTTCCTGTATTTTTTCAAGAAAAGTATATGTGTTGTTTTATGTATACATATATAGGTATATATGTACGTATATACACACGTACTTATGTATCATTTACTGCATAAATATTTATATAGTCTATATTTTGGGTAAGATTCAGTACTAGTTTGGGTAAGATTCATTCCAGTTGCTGGAAATGAAAAGGTGACTAAGACAAAGATCCTTCTTTAAATTCTTGTAAACTAAAAAAGACCTAAGCATCTTGCAATTTGTAACTTTCTTTGACCCCTCGTACTCGCATCATAGAAAGATGAGATATTTTGCCAGCTAACTATAGCCTACCAACTTATATACAAAAGCTCTTTTAAAATTCTAAACCTTTCAACCACTAATAGAAACCTTTCTACACTAGAATAGATTTCTCATTTATGACCTAATCTTGGTGACCCCAACTCATCATTATGAAGATTCAGTGAACTATAGTATTATGTAGAAATATAGTGAACTACCTACAAACATTTTGGCGGGCTACCAATACTTAATGTCTCCTGCAACTATTATGCCTGCCCGTAACATCACTTTTCCTTCTAGGCCCCACTTTCTAGTTTACTTCCCTTGGTAGCACAGGTTTGGAAAGTAAACAGAAAGTTTTCATAAGATTAGTTATGGCTCCTTCTGACTATCTGACATGAGGTCTTAGGAAAGCCATTCATTATATTACTTACAGGCCAGTGCCTCCAAGTTTGGGGCTAGATGCTAAAGAAATGGCTTTAATCTTTGAACAGAAAGAATTCCTATGAGATTACACTGCATTTGTCACACTTCAGGAACTGATAAAGAAAATACCTAATGCATAAATTTCATAACACTTCTTAATCTGCGTTTTTACAATGGTATATATATATACATATATATATATATATATATATGTATATATATATATAATGTTTTAAAAGAAAAATCCATAGGCTGCACAATTACCTGATTAAGGATAATCTTGGTAGAAATATAATTTCAATTTGTAGATAATTAGATGATTTTCGGTAAATAATCTCACTAGCAAGCTGCATTTTTAACAAACACCTCGGAGGCACTAATGTCTGAGAGTCCCAGCTCCATTAAATTGAATTTACTCAACTTTTATTAAGAAGAAAATTATGGATTATCATCCACTTACAGACTGGAAAATACTTACTCATTTCTGGTTCAGCAGTAAGATCAGCAGTCACAAAATTAGAGGGAAATAACCCCATGCCTTGATGGGTTTCACCTTTCCACCAGTTGGGATCACTAATGAGAAACAAAAAATATTTTTATCTCTATAAATCTCTACCTTAATAGTGTTTAACTTGCATTATTATCAGATCTGAATCCCACAACAATCCAATGAGGGAAGAAATGAATATATTATTATTACAAACAGAAGATGAACCCTCAGAGAAGATAAAGGGCTGTTAAACACAGTTCTTTATCTTTTGGAAGGCTGGCAAATGCTCTGAGGATTTAATAAAAGGTCTGAACTCTCTCTCCAAAACAGAGGTCTCTGCATTTGACTGTCAACTTCAGGTAGTTCATGAGCTCCACTGTCTGTAAGGCTCTTTTGTGATAAAATAAATGGTAGGCACTTAATTCAGATCCATTCCTAAATTAGTGCTCTCTCTTGTACATACAAAATGCACATTTTTCTTGTCCAAAAATGCACATTTCTCCCCCCACAAGAGACAACATGACAGATGACACTGTTTATAGAACAAAGCATTCACAAGGAACACACTTCCAGGTACAACTCCATGTTCACTGTTTTATCTTGGGTGCCTAGTATGAGGAAAGCTAGCAAGCTCTCAATAAACATTTTTTTAATGAATCAATGATCAAGGTTTTGTGCAATTTCCAGCTAACCAGCCCAAAATTTAATTCATTTTCTTTCACTCAAGAGAAGAGAATGTAAATGTGCTACTATAGGAATAACCTAAATATTTTTGAATTTATTCTTTAAAACTGCTTGCAAATTTTAGTACTTCATTATCAATAACCATCATCAGTAACAATTTTCAAGTAAAAATAAAGCTACAGCCAAAAACCAGATATATTGAATCATCTCCCATAGTAATATAAATGTATATAATTGCACATAAAATGAATTTGTCCTACATGGATATACTATTTTTTGTGAATAAATAAATTCAATATATTATGTATTTCTTACAAATTCCATAAATACATATACATATTTGGTGTATTTTCTAAAATTTTAACTTTACTAATTTAATTTCTAAAATTTTAACTTACTAATTTAAAAACCGATCTTATGAGATGAAAAAAAAATGAATAAACGAGTCTTCCAAATCAAATAAAAACAATTTAAACAAGAAATAAGAAAAAAATTAAACTACAAAATAAGAATACAGACAATATGACACAAGCAAAGCAACCAAATGTGACACAGAAAATATCTACATCAATATTTTTCTTATTACCTTTGGTAATGGCATTCAACAGGAATAATATGAAACACAGAAGTAATATATGTTTTCATATGAATGTCAAGTTAATATCAATTTGATATTATCCATCACCTGTCATCAAGAACTGTAATAATTTCTCCGGCTTTAAAAGTAAGTTCATTATCTTCAGCAGCTTCAAAGTCATATATAGCACGAACTTTTCGGCCTTCATGTTGGTGGTTAGTTAAGAGATTGGATGTGCTTGGGTACAAAGTAGAAAGTGTGGTTGACTGCTGCCTTTGCTCCTTCAAGGACAACTCAATAGCTAGAAAATAATGAGTTAAAAAGACTCCAAATGTTAATATATCCAACAATCCAAAGTATAAAAAAAATCTGAAGGTAAAAATGCATTCTTTTAAATGTGGAGCTGGAAACTAGGATATATTATTACATACTGAATAAAAATCATTTCATCAATTTAATTCATTCATTCACAACCGAAAGTTTAAAGAATAAACTATTAAAAAGTTGAACAGCCATTAATGACTATTTTTACTGAATGGATACAATTTAAATTATTCTGGGTAATAAAAAGATATTATCTCTCAAATCCAATGTTTTTATTTAGCTGCAGATATTTTAATTTTCTTTCATCTTTTCAATATATTTCTATAGCTTCAATTCCCAAAAATGATAATCACAATCACTTGGCAAGAGTCCCAAATCTCAATGAAGACTTACTAAATCAGAATGTCCGAGGTAGTATATGGGAACCTGCATTTTACTGCTCCAAAGGTAATTCTTTGTGATCAGTCTAAAAAGTAGAACTAGGAAATAACTACAATGAAGTCTCACCTATCAAATTCCCTCAAAGAGATTTCAAATGTGTCTCTTGTATTGCTTCCCTCCTCCCCCAATGGAAGTCATCACCATGTGTCACTTAGGCTCTGTAATATAACCTGAACAGACTGAGAACCCTGCTTCAACTCAAACCATAACCCCTTCATCCCTGCTACTTCTGTTCTACATTGATAAAAGACCTAACAGGTAAAAGCAAACTTTAAAACTCTCCTAAGAAAATACAGGAAAGTACCTTTTAGGATTTGGGGGAAAAATATCTTAAGATATAAAAAATGCAAAATCATAACAAAAAAGCAAAAATTCTGACTATATCAAAATTTAAAACTTGTTAGATAAAATACGCCAGTATCAAAGTTAAAGTAAATGCCACAAATCAAGAGTAGATATCTACAATAGATATTACAAAGATTCTCAATGCACCCTATTATTATAGTAAAAAAAAAAAAAAAAAAAAAATCAGAAAACCCAAATGCCCGTCAGTAGCAGGACAGAAAATTGCCATATACATTTTTTTAGTACACTGAAATATTACGCAATAGTTAAATGAACTTGACTTACATATTTTATTATGAATAGATCTTAGACGTACTGTCGCATGAAAAAAACCAAACTGTACATGCTATGTACCCTATGAAAAAACAATTTGTGGGGCACCCGGGTGGCTCTGTCAGTTGAGCGTCCAACTCTTCGGTTCGGCTCGAGTCATGATCTCACAGTTGTGAGACTGAGTCCCATGTTGGGCTCTGGGCTAATGGCGTGGAGCCTGCTTGGGATTCTTTCTCTCCCTCTCTCTCTGCCCCTCTTGTGCTTGTTCTTCCTCTGTCTCAAAATAAATAAATAAACTTAAAAAAGTAAAGAATCTGTTGGACACATAAGGTATTTGGCATTGTTTATGGATATATGGTGTGATAAAAATATTAATAAAAAAGAAAGACTGAAAGGACACATATGAAGAGTAGTTGTCTCAAAAGAGTATCAGTTGATACTGCAAAGGGGAACAAAATGGATTTCAGTGTGAGCTGTAAAATCCTATTTCTTTTATTTTTAAATATCTCAGGAAAAAAATATTCAGGGCCCATCTTCTTCCCACCTTTCCAACACCAGAGACTTAAAAAACATACCTTTTGCTAAATCTTCTTCTTCTTTTTTGTTAGCCACAGTACCAGGGTCTTTGGCAACCAGGGCTGGGCTTGCTTTTGCTTGTTCTGCAGCCTAACACAAAAAAAGGAAGACAATGTTTGCAGAATGTTCTCAAATTTTCCTACCTACACTTAATCTAAGAACTTGCAAGACCATTCTTATCAATCTACCACAGACTTCTGAAGAAGAAAATAATCCAGAGGCGCCTGGGTGGCTTAGTCGGTTAAGCATCTGACTTTTGGTTTTGGCTCAGGTCCATGACCTCGCAGTTTGTGCGATCCGAGCCCTGTGTCAAGCTCTGTGCTCGACAGCACAAAGCCTGCTTGGGATTCTCTCTTCTCTCTCCTCTCTCCCTGCCCTTCCTCTGCTTCTGCTCTCTCTCAAAAAATGAACAAACATTAAAGAAGATTTAAATAAAAAAAAAAAAAGAAAGAAGAAAATAATCCAAACCGAAGCAGCCTCCACTTTGAAAGGAGAAGATGTGGAACTGGAGGAAAGAAATGGAGAGCAACGGGATACTGAGGGCTGCTAAAAGCAGACAGGATGCAAACGAGCCAAGAAAGACCAGAGGAGATTTAAAATTTTTTAGAAAAATTCTGAAACCAGAAAATGGGTTGAGAAAGGGAAGGAGAAGTCTATTTTGAAAACAAATAGTTTTTAAAATTTTAAGCTATTTAACAGTTATATTTTATGGCTTCCTGCCAGGTTAAAAAAAGGCAGGATGTTATCCTTAGGAATAGAAATTTACATGTAACAATATAATGCTCATAAAATTATACTTTTTTGTAAACTAAAATACAAGTAGTTAATTCTGACAGCATATTCCAGTTACCAGGAACTGCCAGCATACACACACACACACACACACACACACACACACACACTTACATGTCTTTGACAAAGATTTGTTTCTGCTTATAACATCCTCCCCTCTGGCTCCTTTTACTTGATCAACATTTCTCCTATTGAGTTTTAACTTACCAGTCCGTAAACAGCTAAAATAATCCCTTTCTTGATGAAACATTCCTAAACCGCTAAATTAAGCATCCTCTTCTCTGTTCCTCTGATAGTATTTTTACCAAGGTACTATGCTATAGGTAGTTAAGAATGTAAATTTTGGAGTCAGGGAAACATGGGTTCAAATTCTAAATCCACGAGGTTCTAATGAATGACCTGGGGTACATTAAACTCTTTGTATCTCAAGTTCCTCATCTACAAAATGAGGGTAATAATAGCAACTAGATAGGTTTGAGAGAATAAATTAACATGTAGCTTCCAAACTCAGATAGGATGAGGGCCACCAATGACGGTTTAAAACAAAAAGTATAACATTCTCTCTTGGGATTTATAATGTACATAGAGGTAATCTAGGTCACGCGTACAGTAATTAATGCATAAAGAATGATGAAATGAAGGATAAACCCTCAACAGTTGCAACATTTCTACAGTTTACATGAAATAATACAATGTTTACTCAAAATACACTGTGAACAGTTACAAAGGTATATTAGAATACCCAAAGCAACCACCACCAACAAAAATGGAATTCTTATAAGTATTATAATCTAACTAATCTAAGCACATAGATTAGTGCCTGGCACTAGTAACAGTTAGTAAATCTCAGCTTCTATTATAATTATCTGCTTATATCTGTGTCCATAACCATGCTATATATTCCCTGAGAATATATGTGCCTAAATACTGATGACAATACAGGAACATTTGTTTAGTAAATGAAAGGCAAAATATTCAACATAACGGGTAAAATACAGTTATAGATATAGATATAGTTATACAGTTCCATATATACATAACTGTATTTTATACTGTAAAACAAATGCACAAAGCATTTATTTTTAGAAAAGCGGATACTAAAAAGCTTTTTGTAGTTCACTGAATGCAACTTCAAGCTTCTCAATTCTGATCCATCTCTCCATGGAATTTTTTTTAGATATTAAGGTTTTAATCAACACATATCTCTGAAAATTAAAGGTATGCTTCCTCAGAATGTCCTTTTCACTTGCATATGAATTTTTTTCAGTTTGGTGAATTTCACAAAACAGACCTATTGATCTTTTATTGTCTGTGAAGTAATCTCTATCAATCAAGAAGAAAGTGCAGACAATAGATTCAAAGTGCTAAAAGGAAACAAAATACAGCTAAGTATACTGTACTTGGCAAGATTATCATTCAGAATTGCAGAAATGAAGAGTTTCTCAAATAAGCAAAAAGCTACGGGAGTTTCATAACTTGAAACAAGGGTTTCAAAATATTAGAAAGACTGCTTTATGGGGAAAAGACCATAACTAGAAATAAGAAAATAAGTGAAGGAAAAATTACAATGATAAAGGAAAACACATAGCATGGGTTACTGACAAACCACTAATAATGCTAGTATGAAGATTATAAGACAAGAGTAATAAAGTCAACTATATTCATAATAATTACTTAAGGGACACACAAATAAAAAGATGCAAAACATGACATCAAAAACAAAATGTGAGGTGAGGGGAATAAAAATGTAGCGCTTTTAGAATGTGTTTGAGCATAAGCAACCACCAACTTAAAATAATCTGCCAAAAATACACAGGTTGTCATAAATGAACCTCACGGTAACCACAAACCAAAATCCTATTAACAGATACACAAAAAGTAAAGAGAGAGCAATCCAAACAACACTAAATAAAGTCATCAAATCACAAGGGAAGAGACCAAGAGAAGAAAACTAGAGAACCACAAAGATAACCAGAAAACAATGAACAAAATGGCAACAAAACCCATGACTGACACCACACTTAGTGCTGAAAAGCTGAAAACATTTCCTCAGGATCAAGAACTAGATAAGGAAGCCCACTCTTGCCACTTTATTGTTCAACGTATTGTTGGAAGTCCTGGCCACAGCAATTAGGCAAGGGGAAAAAAAGGAGGGGGGTGGTTGCTCTGCACCTTCTCATTTGGTACAGTTGCATCTTCTTATGATTTGCCAACCACAACCCTGAGACATGATGGTGAATGTTGGAGTAAATGAATTTGGCTGTATTAGGCTTCTGGTCACCAGAGCTACTTGTAACTCTGGCAAAGTGGATACTGTTGCCATCACTGACCCCTTCACTGAATTCAACCCAGTGGTATACATGTTCCAGCATGATTCCACCTATGACAAATTCAAAGGCACAGTCAAGGCCGAGAACAGGAAACCTGTCATCAATGGAAAGCCCGTCTCCTAGGAGCAAGATCCCACCAACATCAAATGGGACGATACTGGTACTGAATACGTTGTGGAGTCACCTGGGGTCTTCACTACCATGGAGAAGGCTTGGGGCTCACTTGAAGGGTGGAGCCAAGAAGGTCATCCTGTGCCCTTTCTGCTGATTCCCCCATGTTCGTGATGTGCATGAACCATGAGAAAGATGACAACTCCCTCAGGATTGTCAACAATGCCTCCTGCACCACCAACTGCCTGGTCCCTCTGACCAACGTCATCTATGACAACTCTGGCATCCTGAAGGGACTCATAACCATAGTCCATGCCGTCAGTGCCAGCCAGAAGACCACGGATGGCCCTCTGTGAAGCTGTGGCATGATGGTCAAGAGGCTGCCCAGAACAGCATCTGTTTCTACTGGCACTGCCAAGGCTGTAACCAAGGTCATCCCTGAAATGAATGGGAAGGTCACTGGCACACCTGCCATGTCCCCATCCTCGTGTGTGTCAGTTGTGGATTATGTCTGCCACCTGGAGAAAGGTACCAAATAGGACGATATCAAGATGGTGGTGAAGCAGGAATTAGCAGGACCCCTTAAGGGCAAGCTGGACTGAGTAGCAGATGGTCTCCTGACACTTTAACAGTAGACGCCTACTCTTCTACCTTTACTGATGGGGCTGGCATTGCCCTCAATGACCGCTTTGTCAAGCTCATTCCCTGTTATGATAATGAATTTGGCCAAAAGCAACTGGGTGGTGAACTGGGTAAGAGCCCCCCTGCACCACCAGCCCCTGCCAGAGCACAAGAGGAAGAGAGAAGCCTTCAGCTGCTAGGGAATCCTTGCCCCAGCTCATCCCCAACACACTGCGAACCTCCCAACCTCGACACAGTTTCCATCCCAGACACCATGAAGAAGAGGAGCCCTACCTTGTCTTGAACCATCAATAAAGTACACTGTACCAAGCCCCCCCAAAAAAAAAAGAAAAGAAAAGAAAAAAGAAAGAGAAAAAGAAAGAGAAAAAGAAAAAAAAAGGAAGAAAAAGGAAAAGACATCCAAATTGTAAAGGAAGAAGTAAAACTGTCACTATTTGCAGGTGACATGATACCATATATAGAAAACCCCTTGGGGCACCTGGGTGGCTCAGTCGGTTGTGTCCGACTTTGGCTCAGGTCATGATCTCGCAGTTTGTGGGTTCAAGCCTCATGTCAGGCTCTGTGCTGACAGCTCAGAGCCTAGAGCCTGGAGCCTGCTTAGGATTCTGTGTCTCCCTCTCTCTCTCTGCCCTTCCCCCACTCATGCTCTGTCTCTCTCGAAAATGAATAAATGTTAAAAAAAATTTAAAAAGAAAACCTCAGACTTCTCTGAAAAACTATCAGAACTACTACATTCCTCCAGTAAACCTGTGGGACACAAATTCAATTTACAGAAATCTCTTGCATTTCTATACACTAATGACAAGCTACCAGAGAGAGAAATTAAGAATACAATCCCATTTACAATCCCATCAAAATGCAAAAAATACCTAGGAATAAATTTAATCAAGAAGGTGAAAGACCCGTACCCTGAAAACTGTAAGACACTGATGAAAACAAATGAAGATGACACAAATAAATGAAAAGATATGCCAATATCATGAACTAGGAGAATTAATATTGTTAAGATGTCCATACTACCTAAACCTACAGGTCCAGATTCAATGCAATCCATATCAAAATATTAATTTTTCACAGAATATTATTCACAGAACTAGAATAAATAGTTCTAAAATTTGTATGGAACCATAAAAGATGCCAAATAGCCAAAGCAATCCTGAGAAAGAAAAACAAAGCTGGGCATATCACACTTTTGGATTTCAAAATATACTATAAAGCTATCATATAATCAAAACAGTATGGTACTGGCACAAAAAACAGACACACAGATCAATGGAACATAAAAGACAACTCAGAAATAAAACAACACTTATTTGGTCAATTAATCTATGACAAAGGAAGCAAGAATATACAATGGGAAGAAGAGTGTCTTCAATAGTGTTGAGAAAACTGGACAACCACATGCACAAGAATGAAACCGGACCACCTTCTTACACCATATACAAAAATAAACTCAAAATGGACTAAAGACTTAAATGTAAAACCCAAACCATACAATTCATAGAAGAAAACACAGGCAGTAAGCTCTCTGACATCTGTCTTAGCAATATTTCTTTGACTCTTAACTCCTCAGGCAAGGACAACAAAAGCAAAACACCCAAATGGGACTACATCAAACTAAGAAGTTTTTGCACAGCAAAGAAAACATCAACAAAACAAAACGGCAACCTACTGAATGGGAGAAAATATTCATAAGTGATATATCCCCTAAGAAGTTAACGTCCAAAATATATAAAAATATATACAAAGATATAACATAAAAATATATGAAATATATATTTAAAAAACAAGTTCTACAATTTAAAAATGGGCAGGGAACCTGAATAGACATGTCTCCAAAGAAGACATACAGATGACTAACAGGTACATCAAAAGATATTCAACATTACTAACGATCAGGGAAATGAAAATCAGGATCATGATGAGATAACTACTTCACATCTGACAGAATGGCTAGTATCAAAAAGTAAATAAATTACAAGTATTGGCAAGGAAGTGGAGAAAAGAGAATCCTCACATTGTTGCTGGAAATGTAAACTCGTACAGCCTCTACTGAAAACACTATGGAGATTCCTCCTCAACAAATTAAAAATCCAGCAATTTGTTTAATTTAACAAATTAAAATCCAGCAGTTCTGGTTTTTGTGTGAAAAACTTCTAGGTTTTTATCCAACGGACAAAAAACCCACTCATTCCAAAAAGACATATGTACCCTTGTGTTCACTGCAGTACAACAGCCAAGACTAGAAGTAACCTAAATGTCTGCTGAAAGATGAATGGATAAAGATATGGTTTATGTGCACGTGCACGTGCACGCTACATGCATGCATGCACGCGCACACACACACACACACACACATTACTCAGCCATAACAAAAGAGTAAAATCTTGCCATTTGCAACAACATGGATGGGCCTAGAGGGTATGCTAAGTGAAATTACGTTAGCCAGAGAAAGACACATGGTATGATTTCACTTATATGTGAAATCTAACAAACAAAACAGAAACAGAAACAGACTCACAGATACGGAAAAGAAACCGGTGGCTGCCAAACAGGAGGCAGGTGAGGAGAATGGACAAAACAGGTAAAGGGGATTAAGAGATACAATCTTCCGGTTATAAAATAAGTAAGAGGGGGGATATAAAATACAGCATAGAGAACCAATAACATCGTAACAACTCTGTATTGTGGCAGATGGTAACTAGACTTATTAAAGTGACCGTTTCATAATGTATATAAACAGTCGATAATTATGTTGTACACCTGAAGCTAACACAATATTGTATGTCAAATATTCTTCAATTAAAGAAAACAGAGAAGGAAGTGCAGAAACAAGCTATATTTAAGCCCTATACTCCTGGGCTACACACTTTTCAAAGTTCTTTCCGATCATCAGGTTCTAGGTGTTGCAATGATTCCTGTTACTCATTTGCCGAATACAGTCGCAGTGCTACCGTCACTTTTATCTCTGTGTCAAAAGTTAGTGCTACAAGAACTGCAGCGGAATGAGTTAAGTGACTGAAGTATGACTTTTCTTAATATTTTTAGATTATTTTCTTCTGTACGTGGATGAAAAAATACACTTTAAAAATCCTAATATTTTCAGAGGCTTTTGTTAAGTACGCTGACAAAGATCTAGTCTGATTAAAATGTAATCATGATTAGGCAACTAAGTGAGTTTAAAATCTCGAGGGACTGGTGTAGATGACCCTACCTGATCATTTTTGATTAAATATGAAGTTCTTCACAAACATGGTTTCCAATAATCAGCTATCAGACACAATTGTTCAATAAAATCACCATTCTAGCTGATTATATTTTACTTTATACGCATTTTATGTATTTCTTGTGGCTAAAGATAGTAACTACAACAAAATTAGCTTTCATATGCTTTAGAACATCTAGATGAAAAAAAGAAAAGGAACTCTTAACTTTACTATTGCTGATGTATGTCCTGAACCTCTGGAACAGGAGAGGAACCTAACTTCTGTGCCAGTCAATAAATAAGTGCTCTTGCCAGTGTTCACTCCACTTCCTGTCCTGTGAAGCCTAGTCCGGACAGACACATATCCACTAACCTCTATATCAACCGGAAGGCAGGATCGTGTAGTGGAAAGAACACTGGACTGAGTGTCAGGAGGCCTGTGTTCTACTTCCAGCTCTGTCAACTACGAGCTGTGGCCCTGGGGAAGTCACTTAACCATTCTGGGTCTCAGTTTCCTCATCTGTAAAATGAGGGGATTAGATTAGAGAATCCCTAAAGTTGTTCACACAACTACCTGAGATTCTAGGTTAACGAAACAAAGCTACATGACACATAGATCGTTAGTCCTTCCTTCTCTAACTGGAACAAATTCCATCGTGGACTGAAAAATAGTTTTCACTTGTACTGAAAGCCGTACTCAAGATCAAGAGCAGTGCTTCCCAAACTTTAACGTGCACACAGAATCATCTGGAGATCTTGTTAAAATAGAGATAATAAATCCATAGGTCTGGAGTGGCACCTAAGATACTTCATTTCTAACAAGCTTCCATGTGGTGATGATGATGATCAACAAGCTACTTTTTTTTTTTTTTTTAATTTTTTTTTTTAACGTTTTATTTATTTTTGAGACAGGGAGAGGCAGAGCATGAACAGGGGAGGGTCAGAGAGAGGGAGACACAGAATCTGAAACAGGCTCCAGGCTCTGAGCTGTCAGCCCAGAGCCCAACGCGGGGCTCGAACTCACGGACCGCGAGATCGTGACCTGGCTGAAGTCGGACGCTTAACCGACTGCGCCACCCAGGCGCCCCAATCAACAAGCTACATTTTAAGTAACAAGCTCTAGAATAGCTTCTCGGGCCACAGAAACTGTAATTTCAGTAAGCATCTATACTCTAGTTTTCTATAGGGAGTCTACCCTTTGGTAATTAAACATTGCCTGTCTTGTCAAGGAACTTAATTATAAGATAGGTTGTTGTTGCTCTGCATAAAATTATTCCCTAATTACACAGATGTTAGAAAATATTCTGAGAGTAGTAAAAGCCAGCTACAAATTATGAATAAATACTTCTTAAAGACATAATTTACCATTATAAAACTATTCATAAGTCAAATTTCAAGTAAGAAGAAAAATATCCTGCCCTTCCCGTATCTCCCAAATATATTTCTGCATCTTCACATCTCAAGACTATTCAGACAAACTAAAAGAGTACTTTGGGAAGAAAGTTAAGTCTGGATAAATCACTTCATAATTCGGTGAAGTGCTCAAAACCCCGAACTTGAGCCCTCCACAGCTTGAGAGTTTTCTGCACATGCTTTCACACCACTTGTCATATTTCACCCCAGTCCATGCCGTAGGGAAAGACAGTATAATAAATTATCACACATTTTAAGGCCCCCTAGATTCGCTGGGCATCTCAAAGGATGCTTACTCAGAATAGAAAAAAAATAAAAGATACCCTTTCAAAAATGCTTTCTTCGTGACATAAATTAGAGGTTGATCCCATTATATAAACTGGGGAAGGGAGAGGCAGAAAGGAAATTTCAGCCTTTCACTCAATCATATTTATGCACTGGTCAGTTCTAATTAAGTGAAAAGCTGTTTCATGCGTTTCTCTTCTCATCGACTCCCTTATCTCCGTCTCACTTTTAATACAAGTATTCATAAATTTCACTATCAAAACAAACTCTAAACTCACCCTTAAATTTTAAGGACAGCCCAACTTTTAGGCTGTCATTCTTTGTAGATAAAATTAAAGAATTAAGAGCATTTAAGAAGACTGTCAGTATTAGCTGATACCATACAGCAGTTTTGTCTATATTAAAAACTCAGAATTTTTTTAATTGCAAATGCTAATCTAATTTATTTATAAAGAAGGAGAAACAGTGGGAAAGTGGAAGTTGGAACAAATAAATATTCCCCTGAATTTTTCTGGCATCACTGAACGCAGGACTTAATAACAAAAATTCCTTTGGGGTAGTAAAAACTACCTGGTTTGGAAGAAAAAAGAAAACTTCGTATAAATGTGGCTACTTTAGAGAAACCAATTATAGCACACATGCAACTTTACAAAATACCTGAGAGCCAATAGCTGGAAATGTAACTCCTTGCTCCTTAAGGTTCTTAATCATTGCTGATATTAGACTAAGCTGTGGATCATTCTTAAATTCATCTGTCCATTCAACCATAAGAGCCTTTAATTTTTCACAGACTTTAGGATGACCCTGAAAATAGAGAAAAATTTTAATTAAAAGGTACTAATTGCCTAGGTAATTTAACACAGATACATTAAATATAAATATTATAAAAGTGCTGTAGACATTTTTTTGAATCACAAATTATCCCTAGCTATAGATAATACATAAGAAAATATAGTTGGTTACTAGAAATAATCAAATATTTTTTCACATTATGAAAAAACAATAGGTGATACCAACATACATCCCTCATATCAAAGTAAAACAGTGTATACTAACTTATACTGGAGGTCAGAGAGACAGAACTTTTTAGAGTATTTCGCAACTAAGCGAGCTTTGTACATCAGGAAGACACAGAAAAGTAGTCTGTTTTGTTTTGGTAATTTTGCAGACCAGTAAAAAATAAGCTGGGAAGAGAAAAAAATGATAGTTCCTTTATTCCTAATCCCTCACTTTTAATATGCCTGACTGTGTCTTTTCCCCAAGTTGTTTAATTATCAGAGGCTGGTTTGAGGTCCACTGCATGTCAATATTCCTAGAAACCTCATTTCTTCAAAATAACACCTCCCTCTTAAGTATAAAATCAATATGTATTTGGAAAAGAAAGTAGTCCTTTTTCCTGTATGTAGCTGTTTGCTTTTCAAAATAGTTGTTCCTGCTACTAAACACAAATCTGCATATCACATCTTCAATTAAATTACAGAATACACTAGAATCTATTCATAAACAACCATACATTTTGAGGGACACTCAGGACATTAAAAGAATGGTTACTAATTAGAAGACACCTAAATATAAATAAAGAATAAAGCAAAACATGAAAAGAATTAACACATGATCATGTTTGAAAACAAGGTACAGAAATTCTGTAAAGAATTATGGAAACAAATTTTTATCTTATTTCTGAACTGTTTTCTACTAAAACCGAGAAATACTCATCTTCCCCAAAAAATATGAGGCATTTTCCCTTTTCACATCTTAAAATTTTTCTTGATTATATAACACTCCATCCTCCCCCTCCCCCAGCCAAAAAAAATAAAAAATAATTACCTTTAGAAGGCACAAATTTTTACTAGGAAAATTCACATATTACTCACTTAAATTTTTTAAAGTGAATTTTTTATGATACATTCAGTTAAATAAAGAGTATAGTATTAAAATCCTATCATGGTCAGGTAGTGGCCTTACTCATGTCACAATGAAAACAGTGCCATATTTTGGCAGTATTTCTGAACACTTCTACACTGGGAAAATATCTCTGTGGCTACACAAATGGTTATAAAAACTGTGCCTAAAACACACTGGTATTATTTAATCAGATAAAAAAATACACATATTTTCTTATCAGATGAAAGGAATGATGAAGAAAACAGGTTAAATATAGTCTAATCTGGTTTGGAAAAAAAAATTATCTAAGTACATAAATCTATAGTCTCTTCAGCAAAATAACTTACATACTGACATGCTGAATAGACATAGCCTAGGAAGCGTTTTTAAAAAAAGAAAGAAAGCACAGACCAGTCCTTTGTGATTTAAAATGTAAAGAACTGAATAAAATACATGAAAGAAAAAGACTGTATAATGTCCCTTACCTTGTTTAATACGTTGCTTACTTCACTAGCAAAATCTCTTGAACATACTTCTAAATGAAAAATTTTGCCACAGTTTGATACACATGCTCCTAGAAGCTAAAAGCATAAAATAGCAAGTTAAAAAGACTCTGTTTTAGCAGAAAATTTTGTGGTAAAACTTAAAATGAAATCACTCACAGTCAGAGCCTGCATAGCAACATGAGGATCTTTATGGTTCACCCTTCTCATAATAGACCGAAGACAATCTTTAGGTCTACAAAATGAGAAATGTAACAATTAGTAGTCCATCCAGCCATTTTCCCCCTTAACATAATAGGTAATAGACTGTACCATACAAAAGGCAGAATATGGTAGAGAAGTTTAATTCTTATTAATGACACAATTCAACTGTATACTAACAAGTTCCTTTAAATTTTTCAAACAAAATTAACAGGCTCTCTTCCTTAGCAATCATACATTAGGCATTCCGTACTACTTCTGGATGAAGAAAAAGTTCTGGAAATAAAATGGTAGACCAAAACTTCCACTTCCGGTCACGATGGAATAACTGGACCTAGACTTATATTCCTGTTGTAAACAATGAGAAAAGTAGAAAAATATACTTAAAATATACACTCAGGTAACTGTTTGGGACATCAGGCCATAGGCAGTGTTGAATAGTCTCTAAGAAGGAATACAATTAGATTAAGACAGACATTTGCCTCAACTTTCCACTCAGAGGCACTTCTCAAATATCGGTACAGGCTTTCTGCCTAAAGGCAATTTCTGGATCTCAGGGCAGAGAAGATGATCCTAAGAAGTGAATGGTGATCTGAGTTGAGGGAACAGAAATCAAAATTCAGACCAGAACTATTTCTTCATATAGCTCCTTCTACTGTGTCTTATAAATTCTGTCTCCCTTGGCCTCCCTGAATTTTGATTTTCTAAAAGATCAGCAAACTTGAAGACACGCTTAGGTACATGAACTTAAGTACAGAGGGGAAAAGAGACCAAATAAATTTAATACAGATCATCACAAAAAATATTTTTAAAAGAGAAATGGAAATAAAAGAAAATCATAAAAATATTCAATTGGTATATAAAGACAATAAAAAAGCATAAGTTCAACCTTACAGATATCATCTAGAAAAATAGCAAATTTTGACATTTTAATCCAACCATATCAACATTTATATTAGATGCAAATGGTCTAAGCACACCAAATAAAAGACAGATTGCTAGAATGGATTAAAAAAAGCAGGGCACACCTAAATGCTCCCTATAAGAAACTGTTTAAATATAAAGACTTAAGTAAGTTAAAAGTAAAAGGATGGAGGAAAGAAAGATTTATCATGCAAACAAGAAAGTTGAAGTAGCTATACCAGTATCAGACAAATTGCACTTTAAGTAATATTACCAGGGATACAGAGGAAAATTACATAATGATAAGGGGACCAATTCTCCAAGAAGACATAAAACATCTAGATGTGTATTCTTATCCAAAAACAGAGCTTCGAAATACATGAAGCAAAAATTGATAAAACTGAAAAGAGAGACAAATCCACAATTTAGTTGGAGACTTCATTCCTTTCTTAGAAACAGATAAAACAATTAAACAGAAAAATAGGTAAGGAACATTGCACTCTACAATAGCGGGATAGATATTACTTGTGGTGCACACAGAATACTAACCAAGATAGACCATATATTGAACCATTAAAAAAAACTTAACTCTTTAAAAATTGAAATGATAACATGCTATGTCTTTAGACCACGATAAAATTATACTATAAATGAATAACATAAAGAAAATTGGGGGCGCCTGGGTGGCTCAGTTGGTTAAGTGTCTGACTTTGGCTCAGGTCATGATATGACAGCTTGTGAGTTCAAGTCCTACGTTGGTTTCTGTGCTGACAGCTCAAAGTCTAGAGCCTGCCTCAGATTGTCTCCACCTCTCTCCATCCCTCCCCTGCTCATGTACTGTCTCTGTCTGTCTTTCTGTCTCTCTCTCCATCTCTCTCAAATATAAATAAAAACATTAAAAAAAAAAAAAAGAAAATTGGACCACAGTTGGTCATAATACATTATCCTTTTTATATGTTATTGGGTTTGATTACAATATTGTTGAGGATTTTTGTACCTTTGTACATAACCGGTCTGTGCTTTTCTTTGTTTTTGGTACTGACCTATTGAAGGGCTTATAAAATGAGTTCCAAGAAAGAAAATTCTAAGTCCGGACGACTTCAGTAGTGAATTCTACCAAATCATTGCTATTGTGCTGAATACACAATTTTTCTGTAGATATCCTTTATCAGGTTGAGGAAATTTCCTTTAGTTCTTAAAGTTTTTGTTACAAATGTAAATTGAATTTTTTTCAAAGGAACTTTCCACATTTATTGAGATGATTATATGTTTTTTTCTTTAGGCTTTGAGACAGTAAATTACACTGATTTATTTTCAAGGGTGAACCAGGCTTGCATGCCTGGGATAAAATCCACAAGATTTTTTTCAAAGAACCAGCTTTACTTCTGAATTTTCCCTATTGTTTTTCTCTTTCCAGTTTCATAGGTCTCTGCTCTTATTTTCATCATTTCCTTTCTTCTGCTTCCTTTACGTTTGCTCTTCTTGTTTCTTAAGATAAAAATTTAGATCATGGACTTGGGACACTTCTTCTTCAAATATAAACATTTAATTCTATAAATTTACCTCTATGGATAGCTATAGCTACATCCTCCAAGTGTTGATATATTTCATTTTCACTTTCATTTCATTGAAAATATTTTCCAAATGCTGTTGTGATTTCCTCTTTGAGCCACAGGTTATGGCCCAAAATGGAGATAAAATATGATCATAAAAAAATGAAAAGAAAAAAAATAGAAAACAAAGGGAACAAAGAACAAATAAAACATACTGAAAACTAACAGCAAAATGGTAGCTTTAAATCCAACCATATCAATAACTACATTAAATATAAATAACCTAAACACTCCAATTACTAGGCAGAGACTCAAATTGGATAAAAAAAAGGACCAGGTATATGCTGGCTATAAACTATCTACAGGAAAATCTACTTTAAATATAGACAGATTAAAAGACAGAAACAAGCTAGGAAAAGAGAATATGAATATTAATTAAAAGAAAGTCACTTTGGGCCTTTTTTTGTAAAAGTGAAAAACCTCTTCAAATTTCTTTCAGTTAAGGTAAACAGGTCTTTCTGTAACTGCGAAGTGGCATAAAACAAACCTTCCAAAAGCAGGGGATACCTGTACTTTCATGTAGCTGGGGCTTCTAACGACTTTTTCTCAAATCACAGACTAGCCAGAATGGACAGATTTGTCAGGAATGTACACAGCTGCCTTAGCAAATGTTAGTTCTGATGAACTAAAGCACTGAAGTCAATTTCACCATTCACAAGTTCTTATTCCAACCCACCTCAACAAACTACTGTGGGCTTCAAAGAAAGCAAGACAGAGCTTTAAGAGGGGGCTCTTTTCTATCAAATCCTCTCTACTCCCACTCATCTCCCATCATACCACTCTCAGCCATTCAGTTTCTATGTGAAGTTACAACCTCTAAAAATAAACTATCTTAGGCTCGAAGGTAAATGAAAAACTAAGGCGTGAAATCTCCTTAATCTTCAGACACAAATATCACAGAGCGATGCTACCGTGCTTTCTTTTGCAATTCAGACTTTTCCAGTTTGCCACAGAAAACACAAACTGCAGAAATGAAGCTCTTAAGGCAATTCTGGAAAGGATACATTCTTTAAATACATTGTATCAGCAGTCACTCTTCAACCTAACCTAACCTAAGTGAATTAATAAAAGGTTTCACTCTTGCTCATTCATCTTATTGAAAAAGTATCCAGAAAGCAAAAGCCCTCTACCTACAGTGCCATATGTTCATATGGAGTGCTGAACAATACGGACCCTTATGATCCATCCTGTCACCAATACTGTCAGACTCAATCACCACCTCCAGGTATATTACAATGACACTATGGAAAAAAAGTTCAACAGGTAGCAAGTAACTCTGCTGATAATGCTTTCATTAACTAATGTTATGCCATCATTTTCACTTTGGCTTTTATGAATTTTCATAAGCTAAGTTTTACCAAGTCTTATATATAAAACAAAGCCACAAAAGGTCACCATCAAACTAAATCTTTATGACTACCAAATCAGCTTTCACATGTTAGTTGTTTTTATTTACAAATATCTACAAATGGGTAGAACTCTGAACACAGAACAACTTTCTATGTAAAAAGTCATAAATAAATATTAGATAAAAATAGTAAGAGACACTTACATCACATTTGTCATTCACATTCTTAATGACTGTGTCTCAGGTATGAAAAACTGGAATTTACAATTTTGTTTACTAAAATCCACTGTTTTACTCTAATGATATATTCATTGTTTTGTTATCTAGGTCAAAGCTCGCATTCAATATTTAGAGTTGGCCTCTGTGGCAAATTATGTATTCCAAAGATACCCACAATAGTAACCCCCTTCCCACATGCTCTTGTATGAAGTGACTATGACATTTCCTACCCAGAGGTAGTTTACTAACCCTCCTCCTGAATCTGGGCTGACCTCAGTGACTTGCTTGATCAACATAATGTAGTAAAAGTGATATTGTGAGACATATAGTTCATAAAAAGCTGTGTAGACTTCACCTACATCTTAGAACATTTGCTCTTAGGATGCTCCCTCTGAGATCCCAGCTACTATTCAGTGAGAAACTCAAGCCACATGTACAGGTTTTGGTTAGTGTTTCAAGTGACAGCTCCAGCTGAGGTCCTAACTGACTGCCAGCCATCAATTGCCAGCCATATTGAGCATCATCCCACTCAGGCCTTCAGATGACTCCAGTCCCAGCCATCAGGTGACTGCAAGTTCATGAGCGACCTCAAGCAAGAAGTGCCCAGCTGTTAACCCACAGATCCATGACATATAATACATGTAATGCAAAATATGTGCAATACATAATACATATACTATATAATACAATATATAATACATGTATTATAATATATAATACATGTATATCAATACATATTGATACTTCAATATCAGATTGGCATGTCTTGATTCATGACTTTAACTTTCAAATAACTGTTCGTTTTAAGTGCCTAAGAATACAGCACAAAGAAGTGAGAAAAAATAAAATTGGGAGTAAAAACCCAATTTTGAATTTTGCCTCTGCTACTACTTTTGGAAAAGTCACATTAAAAATCTCAGTGCTTGGGGTGCCTGGGTGGCTCAGTCAGCTGAGTGTCCAACTCTTGATTTTGACTAAGGTCATGATCCCAGGGTCGTGGGATCCATGCTTAGCATGGAGCCCAAGATTCTCTCTCTCCCCCTCTCCCCCTCCCCCACCACTTGCATGCAATGCTTACTCTCTAAAATAAATTTTAATTTTTTTATATAAATAAAAAATAAAATCTCAGGGCTTTAGCTTCCTCATCTATGAAATGATCTCTACAGTCACCAGGATTCTACAGGTCCTAGCTATAAAATATATGGTGTTTTAAAAACTGCAGTAAAATCCAAAAGTAAAATCATTGTCTAGGAAAAATAAAGACGAAAAAATGAGATTGAATCAGAACCCTATGCTAGTCAAGGACTTGGCTCCTGCTACTATCCCCACTTCCTCAATCATCATCTTCTTTTGCCCCTTACAATGGGTCATTCTCTTCGGGATAAACAGATGTTATATTTAATATAGTCCACCATTAAAAAGAGAAAATTCCTATCAAACAGCCAGTTAAAGAAAGGCTCCACTGTTAAACAGTAGCCAAAAGGACAAAATATCTTATAAGACACTTCACCAAAAATGTTCAAGACTATAAGAGGAAAACTTTGCAACACTACTAAAAAATACAAAGATACGCTATGTTCTTGAATAGGAAGATTTAGTATCATAGAGACAATTTATTAATTCAAAACAAAGCCAATTTAAAAAGAAACAGTTTTGTTTTTAAACTAGTCAAGCCAATCCCAAAGGTTTATATGGGGACAGCAGGAAGGAGAAGGAGTATTTAGAAAAACTTCAAGGGGGGGGGCAGAAAAGGAAATCTAGCCCTGTCAATTACTGAAATGTAGTTTAAGGCTTTAATAATTGAAATCAGGTGGTAGCAGCACCAATGAAACAAAAGATAAAGTTCTAAAATAGTTGGGGTAATATACTCAATGTATATATATGTAAAGGAGCATAATATATAAAGGCAGTATTTCAAATCAGACAGGAAAAAGATGGATTATACAAAAAATGGCGCTGGAATTTTAGGTACCCAAACAGAAAAGAATAAAGTTAGAGCCATACCTTATACTACATAAGAGGATATTCCAAATAGATCAAAGATTTAAATGTAAAAAACGAAACCACCAGTACAGAGACTTTGGAAGACAGTTTGGCAGTTTCTTACAAAGCCAATCAGTCTTCCAAATGATCCAGCAACCATGCTCCTAGGTATTTACCCAACTGAATTTGAAAGCCTGCATCCACACACAAAACACCTGTACCTGAATATATTTCATATAGGCTTTATTCACAGTTACCAAAAACTGGAAGGAATCAAGAAGTCTTTCAATAGATGAATGGATAAACAAAACTACAGTGCACCCATAAAATGGAATATTATTCAGAAATAAAATGAAGTGAGCTACCAAGCCATGAAAAGACACAGATGAAACTTAAATGCCTTTTGCTAAATAAAAGAAGCCAGTATGAAAGGCTATATATTATATCATCTCAATTATATGACATTTTAGTAAAGGCAGCATTATAAAAGCAGTAAAAAACCCAAACCAAAACAATGGTTGTCAAAGGTTCAGAAAAAGGGAGAAAAGGAATGAACAGCTGGAGCACAGGACCTTTTCAAGATGGTGAAGCTATTCTGTGTGATATTGTAATGACAGATACATATTAAAGATTTGTCAAAATCCATAAAAGTGTACAGCACAAAATGAGACTTTATGGAAACTGTGGACTTTAGTTAATAATAATGTATCATTACTGATTCACTACTTATAACATACGTCCCACACAATGCAAGATGTTAATAATAGGGGTAGCTTCACGTAAGGGATAGGGTAGGTATACAGAATTCTTTGTTCTGTATGCTCACTTTTTCTGCAAATCTAAAACTGTATTGGGGCTGTGCTGACAGCTCAGAGCCTGGAGCCTACTTTAGTTCAGATTCTGTGTCTCCCTTTCTCTCTACCCCTCCCCTGCTCGTGCTCTTTCTCTCTCCCTTCCTCAAAAAAATAAACATTAAAAATTTTTTAAACTGTATTTAAAAACCAAAGTCTATTAATTATGAAAGAAACAAACAAACAAAAAAAATGAAACCACAAAGAAAAAATGAGTTAATTCCAGTAAAGCCTGAGAGAGGGAAAGTCCTATACAATTCATAATTCTACAAACCATAATAATCATATAAAATTAAAATCTTCTAAATGGAAAACCAACAAAGTCAAAAGAACAATGTAACATACATATATACATATATACACATAACTCAAATTATAGACAAGGTCTGTCCCTAATGTATCAAAAACTATAAGAAATGAAAGGATATGTACAGACAGTTCACAGAAAAGGAAACATAAAAAGCTCTTAAACATAGAAAAGGATGTTCAACTTTGCAAAAGGTAAGAGTGAAACCTTCAACTCTATGGAAGACTGACTATCCCATGATAAGCCCACAGTGATGTATATGGAAGGGATGAATTACTATATTGTACACCTGAAATTTATATAACACTGTATGTCAAGTGAAATTTAGTTTAAAAAAAAAAAAAAAAAGACTATCCCATCTGAAGCCTCTTTTTACGGACAGGGCTCAAAAGAGAGCCCCAACCACTCCTTCCCAGGTCTCAAAGGTTCCATCTGCAAAGGTCTAGAGCAAGTCTTAGGCACTCAACTTTCTCTACTAAACAATAATTGAGAATTTGAGAACACATGTCTATTATTCCTATTTCCCAGTGCCTGAAGAGAAGCTCCAGACTATTCTTTTCATCATTAAACAGCTCTGCCTATGCATTACTTTCCACCTTCTGAAACTTCTCCACTCTGTCCTCTAGAATTCACAGTCTGTTGTCAACAAAAGCCCTGCTCCTCAGGCCTTTTGCTCTACAGAAATCTGGCTAGGGACGACGCTACTCTTACTATATATGGGCATTCTTTGCCCCCTTTACTACTTCCAAATCCTTCTCCCTCCCTCTTTCCTAAAACAGTCCAGTTTTCATCAGGTCAGACTATCTTCTTAATGCAATTATTTAAAAAACCTCAATTGCCTCCTCACCCCTCAATGATTTTAACTCCTGGCTCCCTACTACTCTCTCCAACATCACTCCTGTCTTAATTCTCAGAGATGTTAATTACTACACAGGTGATGTTCCCAATATCTTGTCTTTTCAACTTCTATCCCACCTTATTAACTACCATGGTCATAATCCTAGACCATATTATTGCCAATAAATGAAAACCCTCTATAATCTCAATTTCAAGCATTCCAACTAGCACTTCTATTTTTCTAACTCACTCACTCTCTTATATCCAACTCTGTACTCATTTAGGGCAAATCACGTCTTCTCCAGCTACCCTGTACCTTTCAAGTTCTTAAAAAGCACTAAGCTTGCAGGAATTCATGTAGATGTTACTCCCTCTGCCTGGGACTTCTTGCTTTCAGCTCTTTGCTTCTTCTCAGCTTTAAAGTCATAGCGTAAATGTTACCCCTTCACAGTAGAGCTTTCCTAAAAAATCTAAGTAGGTCTCCCCTTTTATTCTCCACTAAAGCACTCTGATCACTATCTCCTTCACTTGTTATCTATTTCTACCTTCCACAAGTAGACTGTCACCACAGCTGATGACAAAGGCTATTTGCTTTATTTACCACTGCATACATGAAGCATGATACCTGGCCAGTACTCACTGTTTTGTCAAATAAAAGAAAAAAATGACTGATGCCATCAATAACAGTTGGCTACCATTCTTAAAAAAAGCACTTAAAAGACCTTGAAAATTAAGGGTATTGAAAGACATCTGTTTCTCTACCGGACTGAAAATGTGTGAGTCAGAGATTATTTTTTCCTTAAAAATATCAGGAAATATTCTATCAATTCCCAGTTGAAAAACAGAAATAGTCACAGCCCAAGTCAAGATGATACAGACAAAATTAAAAGCATAAAAATTTTAGCAAATTCTTTTCCAAAGGCCCCTATTTGTATTTTTCACAAAACGTCAGTAATGACTATCATTATCCTTCTAATTCTATAGGAATAAATCAATGATTTACTACCTAAACAGATCCCTTAGCCAAGTAAAGAGAAAATTTGTATCATGTTTTCCACATTCAGTCAACTGTATCTTTGTCTAAAGCCAAGCAAACACAATTCAGACATAAAATAATACCAGAAATCAATCTGGATGCCAATTTCTGAACTTTAATTTTAACTTGTTATTGTGGGCAATCAAGACCTACCCTTCACATTTATTTTTCACATGAGAATATAGACAAGTCAATTAAAACTAACAGACAAAAGCTATTCATTATGTGAAGACATGTTAAGGAAAACTGCTACCATCATTCAAAGTTCTCTTGATTCTAAACTGACTTTTCAGGGGCGCCTGGGTGGCGCAGTCGGTTAAGCGTCCGACTTCAGCCAGGTCACGATCTCGCGGTCCGTGAGTTCGAGCCCCGCGTCGGGCTCTGGGCTGATGGCTCGGAGCCTGGAGCCTGTTTCCGATTCTGTGTCTCCCTCTCTCTCTCTGCCCCTCCCCCGTTCATGCTCTGTCTCTCTCTGTCCCAAAAATAAATAAAAAACGTTGTAAAAAAAAAAAAAAAATTTTAAACTGACTTTTCAGTCCATCATATGACCTCAATGGCTAGGCATTTTTCAGTACTTACTCATACACTGGAACCACACACTAAAAATCATGTGAATATCTTAGGAAGTCAGAAAAAATTTTAAAAATGTTCTTTAAGGTTTTAAGTCCAGCATATTCAAACATTTCAGGCTTAAAAAAACCTTCAATAACCTTACATGAAGCAAACAGTAATAACATCTACTAGGCTTCCTGAGATTCATACAATTATTTACAATCATTAATTAAATAATTTTAGTTAGCAATTATTAAAGTGTGTTAAATATTCTACATATCACTAATCAAAAATTGATGTTAAACTAGAAAATGATTTCTAAATTTGTCTATTTAACAAGCAATGCATTACTAACAGACATTAAAAGAAATACATTTCTAAGGCTACCAGGATATGTTAATGAATTAACTAAAAATGTCGAATAGTATATACAATATGTTCATTATATATAAATGGGAAATAAATTCATATTTCAGTAAAGAAACAACAGAAAGATACAAAAGAAACAAAAGTGGTACCTATGGAAGATGGGGAGAAAAACAGGGATGGCCATTAGACTTATCAATGTCATCTTTTTAAGTTTTAATTTTTGAGCCAAAATAGATCTATTTTTAAAAGAAAAAAGTACAGGGACACCTGCATGGCTCAGTGGGCTAAGCAACCGACACTGGATTTCAGCTCAGGTCATGATCTCATGATTCATGGGGTAGAGCCCCGCATCAGGCTCCACGATGACAGCTTGGAGCCTGCTTGGGATTCTTTCCCTCTCTCTGCCCCTCCCCTGCTTGTGTACTCTCTCTCTCTTCCCCTCAAAATAAAAAAATAAACTTTAAAAAAAAAGTATGTATTTTATACGAGCACATGTATTTCCTGAAACCAACACACATAAATACACTCACACATATATACGTATGGCTTAAAGGATAGAACAACAGGACTTTTAAAAGAGAAATCATTATGGAAGATTTTCAAAACACTGGAAGCTGTGTCTCTGGGTCACAGTTCTGACTAAAGACAATTTCACAATGACGGCTCTTTTTCTTCCCCTTAAGACTTGAAAATATTTTCCAAACTGCCATAACTTTAAAATAGATGAAAAGTTATCTATTCATCTATTTGAATAGATAGATTCAATCTATTTGAATAGATAGATTTTTTTTGGTTAAAAAAAAAAAAGAAGAAGAAAAGGATTTGTGGGGGGTAGGTGGGGGAAGAAAGACGATATAAATTATTTTATTTGTGCACTAAATAATTCTACAATACACTGATGGTTATAAATCATTTTGATAAAAATATCAAAGCTTACAGAAAAAAAAACTTTCCCTAAAGTTCCGTGCACAAATCCCCAAATCCACCCTCTTAAATAGATCTGTATATTTTATACAATTAGATTAACATCAAATGGCAATGCTTTCTTAAAAAATCTAGACTGTCGCCTAGTACACAAAAAAGCTTATGAAATGCATTCCAATCCATAACTACCCTCTACTTCAACCTACCCGACCTAAATTTGTGTCAGGAAATGTCACATCACATGGGTGTAGTTTCAGGAACACCCCTCTCACACCAATCTTCTGTAAAGCGCAACCAGGTATCTAGAATACCGCACTGACAACCCACAGTAATGTCCAATATTCTTATGCTACCATCAGCAATCGTAACTAAACATATGATTAAGCTAAACAAACGTAAACCAGATCTCAGGTTCTGCATATACACTAACTACAAAATGATTTCAGAGATTAAAAACAAATTTTAAGTGGTTACCAGATGCTTGGGGGAGAGGGATATGAGTTTTCTAGTAAACAGTTTCCGCTGGGCATGACAAAGAGTACTGGAGATGGATAGTGACGCTAACCCCACAACAATGTGAATGTACTGAATGTCACCAAACATGCCACAAAACAGTTAAACTTATCAATTTTATGGTATACTGTATGTATTTTACCACACACAATAAAAGCAGACAAGCAAAGAAAAGAAGTATGAACACCACCGTAAGTATCCCATAGTTTACTACTCACCTGAGAAGAACTTGAATAATTTTCTACTACTAAGTCGATCTGAGACTATCTAACACAATTTGTAACAATTCTTCTTAGGCATGTAGGTACAACACAATAATTTCAGGGGCCCACAAAAATGTTTTATTTTAAAAGAAAAGGAAAAAAATGAACTTCTGAGGCAAAGAAAATGTTTGGATGTGTAATAATATATTGTCTTTATAACAACACAGTCATAAAATAGTTTTGTTAATTTTCATGGAGAAATGAACCCATGAAGGCAAAAGTGCCCAGGGCCTGTGAAAAGTCCTAATAGGTGGCCCTAATGGTTACCACTTCCTATTATGAAATTACCAAGTTACAACAAAAAGTGAAATGCACCTGGATAAATATAAAACATTATTCTTAAAGAGAAATCACACATGAACAAATATTAAGAGTCTGAAATTTTTTTTAAAGCTCAATAATATCAGAATAGCATCTCAATTACTATTTAATCCTTTTCAAACAATTCTTTATTAATGAGAGCTGTGAAGACATATTACATTTATATAAATAAACAAATGCTTGGAAATTAACTTAATGAGGATTTAAAGGAATCAGAAAGGAATAAATGTTAAGGGAGGAAATACAAGTGGAAGGAAAAGAGAGAAGAGGAAAGGAGAAACGACTACTTGAAAGGACAAACAGAACTAGGGACGCCTGGGTGGCTCAGCTGGTTGACTGAGTTGGTCTCAGTTGGTGACTCAGTTGTCTGACTTCGGCTCAGGTCACAATCTCAAGGTTCATGGTTTTGAGCCCTGCGTTGGGCTCTGTGCTGACAGCTCGGAGTCAGGAGCCTGCTTCCGATTCTGTGTCTCCCTCGCTCTCTCTGCCCCTCCCCAACTTGTGCTCTGTGTCTCTCTCAAAAATAAACAAAAAAACAAAAAGCACAAACAGAGCTACACTTCATTGTTTAAATTAGCAAAGTTGAAAATACTCCCTAAGTAAATTCATAAAAATTGCACAATGTCAATTAAAATGCCCAAAAGAGGAGCATGTGGGTGGCTCAGTCAGTTAAGCATATCTTGATTGTGGCTCAGGTCATGATCTCTTTGTGGGATCGAGCCCCACGTCAGGCATTGTGCTGACCGCACAGAGCCTGCTTGGGATTCTCTCTGTCTCCCTCTCTCTCTCTGCTCCTCTCCCGCTAGCTCTAGTACTCTCTCTCTCTCTCAAAATACGTAAACACTTTTTTTAAATGCCCAAAAGATAGCTGAAATATTAAGGAATATAATGACAGCTATCTAAAATAAATACGAAAAAAAAATGAGCATGTGTCTAAACTACTGATATTATATTTAAAAAACACAAATGGAACACAGCTTTTAAAGTTACAAACTAAGACCTTTTTTGAATTCTATGAATTATTTTTATATATTTATTTTTTAACATAATTTATTGTCAAATTGGTTTCCACACAACACCAGTGCTCATCTCAACAGGTGCCCTTCTCAATGCCCATCACCCACTTTCCCCTCTCCCCCACCCCCCATCAACCCTTATTCTCAGTGTTTACAAGTCTCTTATTATTTGCCTCCCTCCATCTCTGTAACTTTTTTTCCCCTTCCCCTCCCCCATGGTCTTCTGTTAACTTTCTCTAGATCCACATATGAATGAAAACATATGGTATCTGTTCTTCTCTGACTGACTTATTTCACTTAGCATAATACCTTCCAGTTCCATCCACATTGCTGCAAATGACCAGATTTCATTCTTTCTCATTGCCAAGTAGTATTCCATTGTGTAAACAAACCACATCTTCTTTATCCATTCATCAGTTGATGGACATTTAGGCTCTTTCCATAATTGGGCTCTTGTTGAAAGTGTTGCTATAAACATTGGGGTACAAGTGCCCCTATGCATCAACACTCCTGAATCCCTTGGGTAAATTCCTAGCAGTGTTATTGCTGGGTCAGAGGGTAGATCTATTTTTAATTTTTTGAGGAATCTCCATGCTGTTTTCCAGAGCGGCTGCACCAGTTTGCATTCCCACCAGCAGTACAAGAGGGTTGCCATTAAATTAAGACATATTAAATATATAAGGACAACACAGATGGACCTTGAGGGCATGCTAAGTGAAATAAGTCAGAGAAAGACAAATACTATATGATCTCACCAATATGTGACATCTAATAAAACTGAACTCACAGCAATAGAGAACAGGTTCACGGTTTCCAGAGGTGGGGAATGGGGGTGAGGTAAAGTAGGTGAAGGTGGTCAAAAGGTACAAAGTTCCAGTTACAACTAAGTTCTGAGGATGTAATTACAGCATGGAGAGTACAGTTACAATAGTTTATTGTAATTTTAAAGTTGCAAAGGGAGTAGACTTGAAAGTTCTGACTACAAGAAAAAAAATAGGGGAAAGAATAACAAATAAACGTTACTAGGAAAATAATGTTAACATGAAGAAAAACAAACTGATCTCTTCAGCTTCATTGTACATTACACAGAATTTCAGATAGATTATAAATTATTTAACTGGAAAAATATGAAATATTTCTAGTAATGACAGGGAGTTTAATCTTTACATTTCAAGCAACTAACCCATTATAAAAGGTGACTACAAAACGGAATACCAAATTTATCTTTATCAACATAAAAAGAAAACTGACAGAATGAAGAGAAGAGGGACTTAGTAACTGAAATGCCAGATAAAACTTGTATCTCCAAAATATACAGGGATGCAGCTAGGTTGATACCTAGTGTTTAAGGGACAAACTGTCACAAAACTGGAACTTGAATCAAAAAGAGGTAAAGTTGCACCCAGTTAACCACATGCCAGGTAGGACTATAAACATTTTACACATGTTAACCAATCTCACACTGACAATTCGCCCCCTACATAGAAGATGCTATTTTTATTCCTCCATAGCAAACAAGGAAAGTGGTCAGAGCTCAGATGTGAACCCAGGCAGTGTCACTCCAAAGTCCATGCTCTCAACCATTCAGCTAGCTGCTTCTTTCCTCTGCACAACAAAAATTCACGGACCTGTCTACTCTACAAATCTAAGCCTACCAGATAGATATAAGTTACTACAACACAAAACAAAACAAAAATAAGAGTGATTTTGATAGAGTGTTTTGAGGGTTCACAGGACCGTGATATGATCTGCAGCAAAGGGGATAAAGAAAGCTTCTAGGAGAAATGGTATCTACATTGGACCTGCAAGGATATGAGACACAGAGACAGAAGATGGGAGAATAAAATATTTCACACTAAAGGAATAGAATGACCAAAAGCATTAAACTAAGGTAGAAAAGCACTGGCAACTGAAAACCTTGAGTTGAAAAAAATGGTACTCAGGGGAAAAATAAATGGAAAATAAGAGAGTCAGATGCCTAGAGGGAGGTCAGACTTAACTGAGTGCAGAAGGGAGGGGAGTAACATGGGAGGAGTTGTTTATGGTAACGAGATATAAGAAGTGGACAGAAAAAAATGGAAATAGAAAGAAACATCAGAAGGTTAATTCACGAGTCCAGGCATGGTAGTGAATGTCTCACGTAAAATGGGGCCAACAGAAATAGAGAAAAAGGAATAGATCCGTAGCAAACAGTAGCTACTCCAATTCCAATTAAATTAAGGAACTAACAGGGTCAGGACTCAGGTCAGAAAAGGACTCAGCATGCTAATATGTAACAACAACAAAGGGGATATGGATGAGGCCACATGTGGAGGCCTCGCTTTGGGGAACTTGGCTGTTCTGGGGACAAGGGCTGCATGTTATGGGCCAAAAAGGGCTTGACTGAAGGGGTAGAAAGACCTTGAGGACAAACTGCCCCTGCCTGGTTTGGCTATGCTCAAGAAGTTAACTGAGGAAACTTCAAAATATCAACACTTTTGAGAAATACTATGGAGGCAGACTGACAGAATTTCTCAACAATATTAACATGGAGGTGACTCTGAGGTTTTAAGAACAAATGAAATAATCTTGTCATTAACAGAGACAGGGAACAAACGAGGGGAAAAAAGGTTTAAAGCAAAAAGAGACATGACTTCAGGTTTCTACATGTTGAGATGAAAGCTTATACACTATCATGTCCAGAAACAATGATGTGTCCTCAAGACTAGTGCTAGAGTGAGAAAAATCACAACTGAAAATAGAGATGTCACCCATATAAAGATATAAAGAAGTTGTAAGATTTAAAACAAAAAAGTACTAGAAAAGAAAAAAGTATTAGGGAAAAAAATGGATCAAAGAAAGTTTAAGGAAGCATATATTTAGAAGGGAAGGAAGGAGAGCCAAAGAAAGCATCATCAGAGGGTTAAGATTAGCACCACAAGAATCAAGTATAATACAGCAATGCTCTCTTACATTTTTCACAACCAAGTACATAAACAAGACAGTATTTTTGTGGCACAAAGGGGTAAATGAGGCTACTAATAACCTGACATTATTAGCCCAGGAATTAAGGAAACTATTAATCTGTATACCAGTTGTTAATCCATTTGCTGTATTGAAAGCTCTGTATTAGGCTTTATGCCAAAAAGTTTAGGATTATACTGTCCTAAAACTAACTTTCATAGCCACTCTTTTCAATTAGGTGCAATGTTGCAGATATGACAAAGAAGAAAAAAACTGAAAAATAACCATGAAACTTGATAGCTGAGAAATCACTAATGGTTTTAAAAATCAGTGGGATGGGGCACCTGGGTGGCTCAGTCGGTTAAGCGTCCGACTTCAGCTCAGGTCAAGATCTCGCGGTCCGTGAGTCCGTGAGTTCGAGCCCCGCGTCGGGCTCTGGGCTGATGGCTCAGAGCCTGGAGCCTGTTTCAGATTCTGTGTCTCCCTCTCTCTCTCTGCCCCTCCCCCGTTCATGCTCTGTCTCAAAAATAAATAAACGTTAAAAAAAAAAAATTTTAAAAAAATAAATAAAAATCAGTGGGAAAAGCTAGACTTCAGGAAGCAACTATGGACAAGGGTAATTAAAATAGCAACATTGTTACCAGTCACGTTACCCTAAATGGTCATAAAGAGTAACTTAAATGGGATGATTCCTCAAATCTTGCCCGCCAAAAATTCTCAAACTAATTTGTAATATGCTTTACCTCGTGGCTCTCATTTTATTCACATTAATAAAGAGAATAAATAAAGCTCCTTTGAAACTCTGCAACACTTACCCAGTGCGAGACTGACCGACTTTGTCACAAATATCCAAAATGAGGCCCCAATCCTCAGCAGTATTCATCTCACTGGTTGCTTTCTCTGTGTATTATGGAAAGAAAGCATAGACATATCATTTTAAAAAATCTTTAAGAGGTAAATGATCACAAATTACTAAACTGTGATAAAATCAAGTATCAGCAACAAATAGGAATGGCTGCCAGGAGTGTGTTCAATGAAATGTTCAAGTCCATCTTTAAAAGGGGGTAGGAGCACCTTTACTGTCTATTACAACCATTTTCCCGATAAACACTTCAGTTGCTTGTTACTTAATATAATAAATAGGCCACTGATACTTATTTATAAAAAAACTACATACAGGTCTACCCTTTTCCACACACAGAAAGACTAAAATAAGAAATACCTTCATTATCAAATAATTCTTAGCTTTACTTGCCAGTGAAGAAACATGACAAATCTCTACCAAAATGTTTCAGGTAATTAAATTATATGATTTTGTTGATTTTCGTGTCTGACATGGGGAAGGGGGAAAAATGAACAAAAGAAAACCAAGCTTTAACTGATTATTTTCCATTAAATAAAAACTTGACAAACTAAATTAAAAACATCAACAGAGGTACCCCATACATTGAGTCCATCATCTCACTAAGCTCCCTCCCTTAATTACAGCAAAAGGATTTTTGAAGCAAACACACAATGACAAGAAAAACATGAGCAACAATTCCTCAAAAACTATATAACAATATAAGCATGTGGCACCTACTTAGAAGACCCAAAAGAGGTGCGTCATATACTGGCAGTAACAAAAGAGCTTAAGAACCAGCCTGTTTTCCACCACGGAATTCTCAGAAAAGTCATGTCCTAGTAGCAGAAGGTAATGCCTACAGCTGACAGTGGAGAAGAAAGGACTTAGGGAGAATGGGTTAATGTTCTGGGAAATGTAGGTAGGTACCTACTTTGCCTTCCTTATTCGAAAGCTCTTGCAACCACTTCTCTCCCACCCACCTGAGTAAATGAATGATTTGCTTTCCGAAGATAAAGAAAGGTCTCCTTGATAAAGAGACATCAGGCACAGTTGACACATAAGCACCCAAAATAAGGAATTACTTCTAGTTTCCAGTACAGCATTTAAGGAACTTGGAAGTTACCACTCCAACCAAGTAAAAAGCTATTAAATAAAGTGAAAACAACTCTTCTTAGATCCCTCAGAAGTGGGATCACAGGACAAATGCTGTCCCAAAAATCAGAGACACACAGATAGATGGATACATAGAGAAACAACAGAGCAGAAACCCATGAGCAGAAACGTCACCAGAAACCAGTACCATAAATCTAAACTTTTAACAGCCAAATTGCTGGAAGCTAAATGTGCACAATTCTGAGTTAAAATCCAAAGGGGCCCGGACACAAGAGAGTTACTGCATTTTTGCAAATTTTACTTCCATAAGCTCTCCCAGGATCTCAAGGTGAACACCAGAGAAAATTTTCTATTTTTCAGCAGGGGAAGGGAGACGATAACCACTGTGAAATATACCAGAGCATTCTCTTCTTAACAAGGCCTACCTGTTAATTATTTTAACTAGCACCTAACCAACTAGTGTTTTACCAGAGATTAACCCACCTAGGGTAAAGGAAATTCCCAACTCCAGTCTGCTCCAGCCTTCATGTTTGTAAGGGGATTACCCAATTGCAGCCCATCTGGCAATCCTTTCCCACCTAAGAGGGAGGAAAAAGCTGAGCATGGGAGAAATTCACACCTCAGGGGCAAAGGCTCATTTTAAAAGACTACCTACCCACCAGACTACAGAACACTTCTTCTTACCTAACATCTTACCATTATAACTTGTTTAGCTTTCAGCAAGCCACAGTATAAAACAAAAATCACAGTTTGAAGAGTAAATATTAGAACCAGATTCACACATGACAGGAAATGTTGGAATTATCAGACAAGGAATTTTCAAAGCTCTGATTAATATGCTAAGAGCTCTAAAGGAAAAACGAGACGATATGCAAGAACATATTGTAAGCAAAGAAATGGAAAAAAAGCAAAAAAAAAAAAGGAAATTCTAAGAAAGAATCAAAAAGAAATGCTAGAGACCAAAAACAGTCTAATAGAAATGAATGCCTGTGATGGGACTCATCAGCAGACTTGGACATGGCTGAAGAATGAATCTCTGGACTTGCACATATGTCAAGAAGAACTTCCAAAACTGAAAAGCAAGAGAAAAAAAAAAGATGACTGGAAGAAAAAAAAAAAAAACCAAAAACCTGCAACAGATCATCCAAGAACTGTAGGAAACTACAAAAAGTCAAACGTAGACATAATTGAAACAGCAGAGAGGAGGGGTGCCTGGTGGCTCAATTGATTAGACATCCAACTTGGGCTCAGGTCATGATCTCAAGGTTTGTGAGTTTGAGCCCCATGTCAGCCCCCACCCCAAAATAAACATTAGAAATAAAGAAATAGCAGAGAGGAAAGAAACAGAATACTTGAAGCAAAAACAACTCAACATTTCCCCAAACCGATGTCAGACATCAAACCACAGGTCCAGGAAGCTCCAAGAACACCACGCACAATAAATATCAAAAAACTACACCTAGTTATATCATTTTCAAGCTGCAAAAATCAATGATAAAGAAAAAAATATAAAAAGAAATCAGCAGAAAAAAATACCTTGTCTAAACAGGAGTAAACATAAGAATTACATCTGACATCTCAGAAACCCTGCAAACAAGGAGGAAATGGAGTGAAATAGTTAGCAATGAGAGAAAATAACCATCAACCTATTATGTACCCTGTGAAATTATTCTTCAAGAGGAAAGCAGAAATAAAGACTTTCTCAAAGAATCATTAAAGAAATTTGTTGCCAATAAACTCACCTTGCAAAAAAAATGTTTAAAAAAAGAGCTCTTCAGAGAGAAGAAAATGATATAGGATAGGGTGTATGTGTGTTTCCATAAAAGTGAAATAAATGACAGCAAGGATATCAGGAAAAGGAGAGAGGAACTATGAATATTTCATTATTCGTTTCACTTGTCTGCACTACCAGTGAAGTGGTATGTTATTTGAAAGAGCAACCACTAAAAATAGCAAAAATAGAAGTTAATTAATATGCTACAAAAGTGAGAAGACTGAATCATATGAAATGTTGCCTTAAAGTCACAAAAGGCAAAAAAAAAAAAAAAAAAAGTGGAAGAAAAAATAGGAAAAAATAACAAGGGCTACAACTAGAAAACTGTAACAGATATGGTAGATATTAATCCAACAATACCACATTAATGGTATTGTTAATGGTCTAAATTTAATGGTCTAAATACAAATATTATCAAAGTGATTAAAAAAACCAAGATGCAACATATTTTGTCTACTGGAAGCCCACTTTAAATACAAAGACACATAAACATTAAAAATAAAGAGATGGAGAAAGAGATACTATGCTAACATCAATTAAAAGAAAGTGGGAGTAGCTACATTAATTTTAGACAGAGCAGATTTGGGAGCAAGTAAAGTTACCAGGGATAGAGGCATTACATAAGGTAAAGGGTTTAATTCTCCAAAAAAGACCTAACATCCTTACTATGTACATGCCTAATTACAGAATGTTAAAATAACAATGTCAAAAAGTAACAGAACTGCAAAGATAAATAAATGAAGCCACTAATATAATTGGAGAGTTCAACAGCCCTCTATCAAAAAAATGGACAAATCCAACAGGCAGAAAATCAGTAAGGACAAAGTTAAATTCAACAATACCATCAGACAATTGAACATAATTGGCATCTACAGACTATCCAACAACAGCAGAATACACATTCTTCTCAAGCTTACATGAAATATTCACCAAAATACACTGCATGGCCATAAAACACACGATAATAAATGTTAAAAGATTAGATATCTTACAATGTCTGCTCAAGGACCACAATGGAATTAAATGAAAAATTATTAACAAAAAATAGCTAGAAAATCACAAAATATATGGAGATTAAATAACATGCTTCGAAGTAATACACAGTCAAGGAAGAAATCTCAAAAGAATTTTAAAATATTTTCAACTAAATGAAAATGAAAGTACGACATACCAAATTCGTATGATACAGTTGAAATCTATGCATACTGGAAAAGTTTACAGCTTTGAATGCATACATTAGAAAAAAATCTAAAATCACTAACATAAGCTTCCACTTTAGAAAACCAGAAGAGCAAATTAAATCCAAAGTAAGCAGAAGAAAAGAATTAGAGCAGAAATCAATGAAACTGAAAAAAGAAAATAGAGAAAAATCAATACAACCAAAAGTTGGTTCTTTGAAAAGATCGATAAAATTGATAGTTGAAAAAGAAAAAAATAAAGAGAAGATACAAATAACTAATATCAGAAATGAAGGAGATGTTACTACAGATCTCACAAACATTAAAGTAATACGAACATTACGATGGCTCAATAACATTGAGAGGATCATGGGAACCTCTAATTTATAGCCAATCAGTAAGAAGCACAGGTCATATCCTAGACTTTGATTGGCATCTGAAGTGGAGAGTGAGGACAGTCTTGTGGGACCGAGCCCTTAACCTGTGGGATCTGACATTATTTCCAGGCAGATAGATAGTGTCAGAATTGAGTTAAATTAGTGGGACACTGGTCAGTTATCCACTGAGAAGCAGAGAGCTGCTCAGCAGTGTTGGAAAACCACAAATGAGAATTATGAATAACTCTATGCCCACAAATCTAATAACTCAGATAAAGTGGATCAATTCCTTGAAAGACACATCTGTCACAGTATACACATACAAAAAAAAAGACAATCTGAATACCACATTTAAAAAACTGAACCAATAGGGGTGCCTGAGTGGCTCAGTGAGTTAAGTGTCCAACTTCAGCTCAGGTTATGAGCTCATGGTTTGTGAGTTCGAGTCCTGCATCAGGCTCAGAGCTCTCAGCTCAGAGCCTGGAGCCTGGATTCTGTGTCTCCTTCTCCCGCTTGCACTCTCTCTCTCACAAAAAAAAAAAAAAAAAAAAAAATTGAACCAATAATTAATAACCTTACAAAACAGAGAGCATCAGGCACAGAGAAGTTAATGTTAAATTCTACCAGACATTTAAAGAAAAAATTATACCAATTATTTCCAATCTCATCTGGAAGACAGAAACAGGAAATCATTCTATGAAAACAATACTACCCTACTACCAAACCAGACAAAGACATTACTAGGAAAAAGAACTATAGACTAGAATCTCTTATGAACATAGATGCAAAAATTCTTAACAAGATATTAGCAAATCAAATCCAACAATATATAAAAAAGAATTACACTTCACAATCAAATGGAATTTATCCCAGGTATGCAATGCTGGGTCAGTATTCAAAAATCAATAAATGTAATCCATCTCACTGACAACTAAAGAAGAAAAAAATCACATGATCTTATCAATAAACTCAGAAGCATCTGACAAAGTCTAACAACTCAGGATAAAAATTCTCAGCCAACTAGGAATAAAGCGTACTTCCTCAACTTGATAAAGAACATCTACAAAAACATCTATAGTTAATATATTTCATGGTGAGACACTAGTAGCTTTACCACTAAGATCAGAAATAAGGCAAGGATATCTTCTCTCACCATATCTTTTTGCCACCAAACTGGAAGTCCTAGCTAATGCAAAAAAAAAACAAAAAAACAAAAAAAACAAAAAAAAACAAATATATTTTATGTGTATATATATATATATATATACACATAAAATATATACACATCACATACACACACACACACACACACATATAAAGTACTCAGATTAAGAAGGAACAAATAAACTTGTCTTTCTTCACAGATGACATGTTCATCTATGTAGAAAATCCAAAAACATCAGCAACAACAAAAATTCCTAGAAATAATAAATGATTTTGGCAAAACTGTAGGATACAAGGTTAATTATAGAAAAGTCAATAGCTTTCCTAAATAAGAGCAACAAACGAGTGTCAGTTTAAATTAAAAACACAAGGGGCGCCTGGGTGACGCAGTCGGTTAAGCGTCCGACTTCAGCCAGGTCACGATCTCGCGGTCTGTGAGTTCGAGCCCCGCGTCAGGCTCTGGGCTGATGGCTCGGAGCCTGGAGCCTGTTTCCGATTCTGTGTCTCCCTCTCTCTCTGCCCCTCCCCTGTTCATGCTCTTTCTCTGTCCCAAAAATAAATAAAAAACGTTGAAAAAAAAAAATTAAAAAAAAAAAACAAACACAATACCATTTATATTAGCACTCAAAAAAATAAAATACTTGGGGTGCCTAGGTGGCTCAGTCATTTGGTTAAGTGTCTAACTTCGGCTCAGGTCATGATCTCTTGTTCCATGAGTTTGATCCCCGCGTCAGGCTCTGGGCTGATAGCTCAGAGCCTGGAGCCTGCTTCTGATAGCTCAGAGCCTGTCTCCCTCTCTCTCTGCCCCTCCCCTTTTCACACTCTATCTCACTCTCTCACAAATAAATAAACATTAAAAAAATAATAAAATAAAAATGAGTATAAATTTACACAATACGTGTAAGGTCTATATGAGAAAAACTACAAAACTATGATGAAAGAAATCAAAGAATTAAATAAATGGAAAGATATTCCATGTTCAGGGATATTTACAGCAGATTTATTCGTAATTCCCAAAACTTGGAAACAACCATGACATCCTTCAGTAGATGAATGGATAAAATAAGGTACATTAGAATAATGAAATATTATTCAGTGCTAAAAAATAAAAATGAACTAACGAGCCATTAAAAGACACAACAAACCTTAAAGGCGTACTACTAAGTGAAAGGAGCCAGTGTGAAAAAACCAGATACTACATGTTTTTAACTATATGACGTTCGAAAGAAGGCAAAATTATGGAGACAGTAAAAAAAAAATCAGTGGTTGCCAGGCGCTGGAGGGAGGGGAAGAGAAACAGGTGGAGCACACAGGTTGTGTGGGGCAGTGAACTACTCTGCATACAACGGTAGACACATGTTATTATGTATTTGTCAAAACCCTTGGCAGATACAACACCAAAAGCGAATGCTAATGTAAGCTGTGGAATTGGGGTGATGATGACGGGCGTATGTGGGTTAAGAGACTACAACAAATATACCACTTTGCTGCAAGATGTTGATAGTTGGGGAGGCTGTGCGTATGTGGGGGCAGGAGGGATAGAGGAAATTTCTTTACCTTCTGCTGAATTTTTCTGTGAATCTAAAACCACTCTAAAAAATAAAGTCCATTTTTAAAAAATTAATAAATAGATGAATTAAGCAACTGCATGAATGCTGATACTTGCTGTGAAAAAAAGAGTTTAACACAGAGGCCTTCCTGACTGGTATCCTTTAAAGGGCCTGCTTACAAGCATTGTCTGTGTACAGGAACTTGGGTTTAGGGAAAGTTCCCACCATTCACAGAACTGAGAAGACTGACTCCTTATGTCTAAACTGGTTGTACAAACGTACAAACACTATGGTTTTTGCTGAATACCTGCTTTCCTTGTGGGAGTTTGGGTTACGTGCCAAATAGAGTATGCCTACAAGATCAGCTCCCAATAAAAGCCCAAGCACTGAGTCTCTAATGAAAGTCCCTGGATGCAACATTTCATACATGTTGTCACAACTCACTGCTGGGGCAATTAACTATATCCTATGCAGAGGACCCAAGGAAGCTTGTGTCTGGTTTTCCCGGACTTCATTCGTGTGCCCTTTCCCTCTGCTGACTAAACTTTGGGTCCTTTCACTGTAATAAATCGTAGCTGTTCTATGTTGAGTCCTATGAGTCCTGGTGAATTCTAGAACTGGGGGGCTGGGAGTGGGTGGTCTTGAATCCTACCCCCGCCCTGCATCAAATATCTGCCCTCTGAGAAATTATTCTATTCTACCCCCTCACCTTCATTTGTACCTTCACCTTACAGGACTGCTCTCTGGGGATTCCAGGTCAGCCCAAGAGGAAACACCTAAACACACTCAAGATCATGGTATGAAGGGGTAGAGGGAAGTTCCACAGTAAATGGCATACCACAGCAACCTATGATGAAGTTCAGTTTATAAGGCCTAACCACATGATTACAGCTTCTGAAGTGTTTTCTATTTCTCTGGTATTAACCATGGGCAAACAACCAAGGATTATCACCTATCTGAGAGAATCTTCTAACATACAAGATACAAGAAAAGACAAAACAAATACAGAAAGCAAAAAAAAAGAAAAGAAAGAAAAAAGAAAAAGAGAAAAAAACAAAATAAGGCAAGTTAGAGTAAACAAGAGCCTATGTAGGAGGGAAAAAATTTCAAAAGAAATCTGAAACAAATTCTGTACAGAAGTAGACATAATCTGTCTTGACGGGAGCACTGTAATTTAAGAACAGATAGTTTAAAAGACAGCATCATCATGATCCAACTAACATTTTCATTTTTTTTAACCTAAGATGGGTTAGGAGTAAGAGGCCTGATCCACACCAAGATTCTTACCTGTAAGGGTTGGTCTTGGTGATGACAGTGAAATTCCTGCTCCCCACGTCCCCTCAATGCCCTGCAGCCTGGTTCAACAATGATACTCATTTCCTCCATTTTGATCTACTACTGAGAGCTGGAGGTCAGAGTTGGTTTAAAGCAGAAAAGAGCAAGCAGCCAACTCTGTCCAAATTCTTTGCAGGCTTACAACTTCTGATCCACAGCACAGCCCCAAGGGATAGAGCAACACCTACTAGTCAGTCACTGCCACCAGACGCTAGCAGTGAGTTGTCACCAACAAGTAGTGGGTACCTATACCTAATCATCCTACCATCTTCGAATAGGGAAAATAACAAAAGCAGGTTATTCACACAAATGAATTCCTTGTATAAGAATACAAATGTCCAGTACATCTGAGATCTTGGTTAGGTAACTTATTTGCAGGAAATTACAAAATTTGGACAGACATTCAACAAAATGGAATAAGTTTCTAATCTATGCCAGGCTCCATCTGAAGTAGCTTCGACTCTAAAAAAAGAAATGAAACCAGCCGATAGAGACCTAAATAGATGACAGAAAAAGTGTCACAGAAAAAAATGGAAAGCCCAAGCAAGCTTTAAAAAAGGTAAAGACCTGGGGGGAGAGAGAAAGAGAAACCAGAAAGGCTTCTTGATATACTTAGAAACTAAGAAGAGAACAGGATTAATAGCAAACTTTTTTGTTTCTATTTAAGTATAGTAAATATACAGTAAATACAGTAAAGAGTAAAGTTATAAAAACAGAAGAGAAGCATAACAAAGAATCTAGGCTAGATACAATAGAGACTATGTTGTGAAAGGTTGGAATCACTCAAAAACCTAAAATACAAGATGTTGTGTTTGTCTTAATTCAACAAACAGAGAGCCAATAAAGTTTCCAGCAAATAAATAACCTAACCAGAGCTGGACTTTCAGACAAAAATGAATACTACCCATATGTGAAAATAGTTTGAAAGGGGAAAAGAAGAAAACAGAATGAGAAATGAACAGTACTTTGGAAACTAAACAGGTTATTTAGAAAGCAAATGTTGAAATGCTATTTAATTTCATTTGGGCTGTGGGAATGCCAAGAGGATAAATGAGTCAAATTTACCTGTCACTGTTCAAGCTTACATAATATACTGTAAATCCCTTGAAAACAACATTCTATTTTGGGCAGTTTTTTCAATATTCATGTTCTCAGCCTAAGTAATTAATAAATACTAAACTTACACAATCACAATATGAATCCATAAGAGTCACAGAAACACAGAGACCTTTAATAGCATCTACTTCAATAATTTTCAAATTTTACTTTTCAGTACAGGAAACCCTCCACAATGTAACTGTGATGCTACCTAGCAGAAGCTCGTTCTGTTCACAGTTGTGGGCACAGAACTCCACAAGTTTCCCCGCACTTCACACACAAGCAACAAGCTCAGGGGTTCCCAGGTCAAATGCACTTCTGATCAACTGGCTACAAATTCAAGGGTTCCCATTATCCCCCTCAGGTTCATTAATTCACTGTAACAACTCAGAACTCAGAAAAGTGCTTATGATTACAGTTTTATTACAACAGATACAAATCTGTACAAGCCAGTAAAGAGATTCTTGCACAGGGTAAGGTCTGGAACAATCCCAAACCCAACGCCTCTGTACCCTCAGGACACATCATCCTCCTGGAACATAAATGTGCATCACCAACAAGGAGGCTCAACCAAGATTTGGAGTCTGGAGCATTTATTGGCATTTCGTTACGAAGTTATGAAGCCACCTCCTGGAACTCAATCTCCAGGCCTCCTACTCCTCCCTGGGGATCTGGCTAATATCATATGATTCAAAGTCTCAACCATCTAATCACAAGGTTAAGCTAGAGTGACCAGCTTCCATGCTGAGTCATCTCATTAACATAGACAAAGATCACACACTCTCATTCAATATTCTTTTATAAGAAAATCTTACCTTCAAAGAAACTCAGTTGTAAACCAAATCCAAGTAGAACTGCTCTAATTGAGGAGACCCAGCGAGACCCAACCTCTATTAGACCCTCCTCTAATTGAGGAGACCCTATGGATCCCCAACCCCTATGAAACCAAAGAAAACTGAGTGACTCATCCTGATCAATATCCTCCAGTCTAACATTTACTTCATTTTAGAAAAGGAAATCAAGTCATTACTTTGATCTGATAGTGTATTTAAATAATTTATTCATCATCCTTACTGACTGGTAGCCAAGCAAGCCTTTTAAAAAACATAGTGCACTTATGCATTTAAAAACATAGTGCAAAAACAAGAAAACACTTAAATTCTACCATCTTATTTAAAAATATAATAGCTAAGCTTATTAAAACTTAACTTATGGATGCCTGAGTGGCTCAGTCAGTTAAGCATCTGACTCTTGATTTCGGCTCAGGTGATGATCTCACAGTTCGTGAGTTCAAGCTCTGCATCAGTGTGCAGCCTTCTTGGGATTCTCTCTCTCTCCTTCTCTCTCTCTCTCTCTGCCTCTTCCCTTCTCATATGCAAGCGTGCTCTTTCTCTCTTTCAAAATAAATAAACTTAAAAAAAAACTTACTAATACGTCAATAGTTAACTAGAAATGATATTTTTATGTCTGATCAAATATAAACTGCTTATAACCATTAACAGAGTATGATCTTACAGTTCTGAATTAAGTTGTACCCAGGAGTACGTCAGCAGATTTGATGAAAACTCGTGAACTACCTACCTTCTTAATCTCCAATGTATAAACAGGATCAGGATCTGACTCAAACTTCTACAGATCAGAAATGCAACACATTTCAGAACTCTAGAACTATTCAAATTCTTTATCGATGCTGCCTCACAATCAACAAGAGCAATAGCACAGTTCTTCGTCAGTGACAAAAACAGCGAATATTTTTAAATCGGATGAACAAAAACTATTAGTAACAATTCAACATGGTTTTGTGAACAGCAAAATCAAAACTATTTTCTAAGACAAAAACAGGGTTTGTAGGCAAGGTAAAAGTGACAAGCAAAAACAGAGACTTGCTTCTAAAGAATTCAAAGCTTCATAATAATCTCACTTTATCCTCAGATTATCCTCACCCTAATACAAAGCTCGTTTAATTGCACTTCACTTTATTGCACTCTGCAGATAATGCTTTTTCTACAAATTGAAGGTTTGTGACAACCAAGCTTCGAGCAAGTCTATCAGCACCATTTTTCCACGTGTCACATTTTGATAATTCTTGCAATATTTCAAACTCTTTCATTATTATATTTGTTACAGTGATCTGTGATTAGTGATTATGATTTGCTAAAAGCTCAAATGATGGTGAGCATTTTTTAGTAATAAAGCACTTTTTAATTAAAATGTGTGTACTGGGGTGCCTGGGTTACTCAGTCGGTTGAGTGTCCGACTTCGGCTCGGGTCATGATCTCGCAGTTCATGAGTTCGAGCCCCACATCAGGCTCTGTGCTGACAGCTCAGAGCCTGGAGCCTGCTTCAGACTCTGTGTCTCCCTCTCTCTCTGCCCCTCCCCCGTTCATGCTGTGTCTCTCTCTGTCCAAAAATACATAAAAAAACGTTGAAAAAAAAAAATTAAAAAAAAAATAAATAAAATAAACATTAAAAAAAAATTTGTAAAAAAAAAAAGATGTATTCTTTCTAGGAGTGATGCTATTGCACACTTAATAGACTATGGTATGTTATAAACATAACTTGTACATGCACCAGGAAACAAAAAAAATTCATTTGACTCACTTTATTGATATGTTCACTCTATTACAGTGGTCTGTAACCCAGCCCACAATACCTTCAAGGTATGCCTGAATACAAAGATTAGTGATCTTTGATGTTGCAACTGTTAACTGTTTTGGATCATCACAAATCACGTCCATAGTAAGACAATGAATTTAATAGATAAATGTGTATGTTCTGACTGTCCACTGAATGGCCATTCCCCCATCTCTCTCCCTCCTTCCCCCCCTCTCTCCGTGGCTCTCTCTCTCTCTCTCTCTCTCTTCTGGGGCCTTGTATTCCCTGAGACACAAAATATTGAAATTAGGCCAATTAATAACTCAACAATCACCTCTAAGTATTCGAGTGACAGGAAGAGCCACATCTCTTACTTTAAATAAAAAACTAGATATGATTCAACTTAGTGAGGAAGGTATGTCAAAAGCTGAGAAAGGTCAAAAGCTAGGTGTCTTGAACCAAACAGTTAGCCAAGTTGTGAATGCAAAGGAAAAGTTCTTGACAGAAATTGAAAATGCTACTCTAGTACTCCAGCACACAAATGATAAGAAAGTGAAGCAGCTTTATTGCTGATATGGAGAAAGTTTTAGTGGCTGGAGAGAGTATCAAATCAGCCACAACACTCCCTTAAGTCAAAGCCTCACCCCGAGGAATGTCCTCTCTTCAAATTCTATTAAGGCTGATAAAGGTAAGGAAGCTGCAGAAGTTAGAAGATAGCAGAGTTTTCATGAGGTTTAAGGAAAGCAGCCATGTCCAGAAGACAAAGTGCAAGGTGAAACAGCAAGTGCTGAAGTATAAGCTGCAGCAAGTTATCCAGAAGATAACGGAGGTGGCTACTCTAAACAGATGTTCAATGTAGACAAAACAGCCTTATGGCAGAAGACGCCAATTCTGACTTTCACAGCTAGAGTGAAGTCAATGCTTAGCTTCAAAGCTTTGAAAGACAGGCTGACCCTCCTGTTAGAGGCTAATGCAGCTGGTGTCTAAATTGAAGCCAATGCTTGTTCATCATTATGGAAATCCTAGGGCCCTTAAGAACTATGCTAAATCGGGGCGCCTGGGTGGCTCAGTCAGTTGAACGTCCAACTCCCGATTTCAGCTTAGGTCTTGATCCCAGAGCCGTGGGATGGAGCCCCACGTCAGGCTCCACACTGAGCATGGAGCCAGCTTAAGATTCTCTCTCTCTTCCTCTGCCCTTCTCCCCCACCTGTGTGTGCTTGCTCGCTCTCTCTCTCTAAAATAAACATTTTTGAAAATTTAATAAAAGATTTGGGGAGGTAAGAAATGCTGACAGGATGATTGCCCATCATGTTCCAGCTATAGGGGGAAAAAAAGGTCAATCAGTTTGGAGATGTAATAGTTCATCAAAAAGAGCTAATGGAAAAAGCAAGACTTAAAGAAATTATTGTCTTTTTGAGATTATGGTTATCAATTTTTCAAAAATGTTTCATCTTATGTCCCTAGTCCCGCTGACCCCTAGAAACTGTGTTTACAAAGAAAAGCAATCTGAAGCTCTACTAACCAGAAAGGAATCAGTAGGCGTCAAAAGAACAGCATGGAAGCATCTCAGAGAAAAGCACAAAATAGAAATGAAAACCTAAAAAGCTATACAAAGAAAACCTTACAGGATAAATAAAATTAAAACAGAAGAAACAATGAGTATAATTTCTTAACCCAGTGGTTATCAGACCTTTAATAGACCTGTATTCTAAATTTTCACATTTCTCCCCAAGCATGTTTTCACAGTAACTAATCCCATCCCTTAGAATCTGAGTAGTCTCTAGAGGCTCCACAGCTATTTCTAACTATATCATAAGAGAAGCTAAAATTTGTCCATTACTTACTATAGCAAGTACTGTGTTAAGTGCTTTACATGTATCATATCCTTAAAACAACCCTAATGAAAACTAATGAAGAGAAGGCTATGCCAGGCCAGAGGATCCACACCTGAAAAAGCAGTGATATAAAACCAACAAAGAAACATGCCTTGAGAAACAAAAGTGGAACGTGAGGATGAAGAGGTAAGAAAGGAGCTAAATGCTAACAAGTTTTACATTCTAGGCTGAAAAGTCAAATTCCTGTGAAAGCTGTAGATTTACTGAAATGCCGTAATCACCGGAGCCATATGATTCTATTATATTTTCGAAATATCACGATCAACCACCTAGAAAATTCCTGGGGACAGACTGGAGGCAGGGATAACAGCTGGAGGCTAATGTACTCATCTAAGAGCTCAGTGACCCAAACCTGCCCTAGCAGTGGCAATGAGAATAGAAAGGAGGGGAAGAATGAATGGAGGGAAAATGAATGTGGATTCAAGACCTGTTAGGAAGATAAAGCTCAGAGATTATAGCAACACCAGAATCCTTAAGGGCATGATCCGTGTGCTGGCACAGAGTAGACCATATGTGTCTGTTGTCTGGAACGTAGAAAATTACTACAGAAGTCAAGAATGACTCCCAAGAATCTAGACATACATGACTAAACTGAAGTACCAGTCATCAGCACAGAAGAAAAGAATACTTAAGGAAAGTTTAAATATGATTTTGAAAAAGCCAGACTTGAAGCATATTCATTTCCAGTAAAGAATCAGAATATCATGGGCACCTGGGTGGCTCAGTCGGTTAAGCGTCCGACTTCAGCTCTCAGCTCAGGTCATGATCTCGCAGTCCATGAGTTCAAGCCCCACGTCAGGCCCTGTGCTGACAGCTCGGAGCCTGGAGCCTGCTTCAGATTCTGTGTCTCCCTCTCTTTCGGCCCCTCCCCCGCTTATGCTCTGTCTCTCTCATTCTCAAAAATGAATAAATGTTAAAAAAAAATTTTAAAAAAGAATCAGAACATCATGTATTTTTATAAATATTCCTAATAACAACTCCATGAGGTAGATATTTTTATCCCTATTTACAAAGGTGGAAAGTGAACGCAGAGGGCTTCTGTACTTGTTCATGTCCATACCGTGCCCATTTATTAACAGCAAATGCTGCAGCTGCCATTTAAACCCAGAGCCCAAGGTCTTTCCATCACACCATACTGCAGGAGAATAGCATTAACATTTATGAAAATTAAACTGGCTGTGATTTATGATCCTGAATGGACTAACAAAACAGACTAAAACCATGTCCAAGTCTATAGGATATGAACTGGTCCAAAGTACTCTGATTAGGAATGCAAAAGTACTATCACAAAAACAAAGATATGGTTTAGAAGAGGCAGGGTAATAATTCAGAGATGCCTCTAGGGTTTCAAATCAAGACAACTAATACAGTGTAAAATATTTACCATATAATGAAGGTAGAACCAGACTGGAAAATAAGTTCAGTTTTCTGATAGATTGATTTCTAGGTGATAACAAAATACCCAATAGAAATACAAGACTGGAGATGAAAAAAAAAAAAAATCAGTAATTCATTATTTGATAAATACTTATTGACTGCTTACTATGTATCAGATACTGTCCCTAAGATACTAGGGATAGAAATGAAATTTTCTTGGTGCGTCTGGGTGGCTCAGTCAGTTAAGCATCCGACTTTGGCTCAGGTCATGATCTCGCAGTCCGTGAGTTCGAGCCCTACATCGGGCTCTGTGCTGACAGCTCAGAGCCTGGAGCCTGTTTCAGATTCTGTGTCTCCCTCTCTCTCTGACCCTCCCCCATTCATGCTCTGTCTCTGTCTTAAAAATAAATAAACATTAAAAAAAATTAGAAATGAAATTTTCTCATCCTGTGGAGTTTGTATTTTATACAGGGAACAATCAATTAATGTCAAGTGGCTGAATACCATAAAGAAAAATAAAATGGAACAAGGAAACAGAATGAGAGGGTAGAAATGGATTTTTTTATAGAAAGTAATTAGGGAAAGCTTCTCTTCGAAACTCATTTGAACACAGTCTTAAAGGATGTAATGGACATCAAGATCTTCAAATATTGGGGAGGAAGGCATTGCAAGCAAAAAAGACAGCACAATACAGAGACAGAGGCAGGGAAGAGCTCAGAGTGTTCTGACCCAAGAGGCTTAGAATGATAGAGTCTGGAGATCAAAATCATATCAGAGACACAGGAAGGAGCCTAAATGTAGGCCACAATGAGGAATTTGCATTTCCCTGTAAGTCGATGGAAAGCTACTGGAGGGTTCTGAGCAAGTAAATGCCATTATCTAAGATTTTTAAAAGATCACTGACTTTTTTGTATAAGAATTGATTGTAGGGGGCAATTGTGCAGCCCAACTAGAAGGCTCATGCCATAGTCTATGAGAGAGATATCAATGACTGGACTAGTAAGATAATAATGGTAAGGAAAGGAGAAGTGATTAAAGTAGAGCCAAAGATCTTACTGACAGAATGGATGTAGAATGTGAAAAAAGAAGAATCAATGATGACTCCTAGCTAGACATTAGAGATGAGTGACAGGAATATCGATGATGCCATCTACTGAAACAGGCAAGAATGAAGAAAAGAGAAGGTTTAGGTAAGAAAACCAAGAACCATTTACCTCAATAGCCCATATTAAAGATAAAGAAACTGATGCACAGAACATCTAAGCAACTAGCCCAAGGTCACTGCTGGTAAGCAGCAAAGTTAGGAATTGAATTCAAGCAGTATAGTTCCAAGGTCTGAATTCTTAAAAATTTTTTTTTAACGTTTATTTATTTTTGAGACAGAGAGAGACAGAGCATGAACAGGGGAGGGTCAGAGAGAGGGAGACACAGAATCTGAAACTGGCTCCAGGCTCTGAGCTGTCAGCACAGAGCCTGACGCGGGGCTCAAACTCACAGACCTTGAGATGGTGACCTGAGCTGAAGTCGGACACTTAACCGACTGAGCCACCCAGGAGCCCCCAAGGTCTGAATTCTTAATGCTAAGTTAAATTGTCTAGTAAGACTGCAAGAAGAAAAATGTCAAAAGAATTTCTAGAACTGAGCCTAAAGTTTGGTTCAACATTTGAAGGTCACAAAAGGAAAAGCCAGAAAGACTAAAATGGAGCTAAGCAGCAAATTAGAAAAAGTTTGATGTCCTGGAAACCAACTGAATAAAGTATATCAAAGACGAAAACTAAGAGATCAACAAAGAGACTAGGAATTGACCATTAGATTTGGCAAGATGGAAGTCACTAGGGACTTTGAAATACAAGCTCGATATAATAAGTTATCATTGTAATTCAACAGTTGAACTGAGCAAGAAACACAACAACCAAAATAAGATTAATTTATTCAATAAATGTTTGCTGAATGTTTTATTAGTGCAGACAGTGGCCTACATGCTTGGGATACAGTACTGAGCAAACCAAAAATCTCTGTCCTCTTAGAGCTCACATTCTAACAACACATTTCAGCATTTCTTCCAGGAAAAAGCTATGACCAGTATTTTGCCTCTTTGTATAAAATGTTACATTACATAAGTCAGATAGTGAATTTCTGATTCACCATTTCAGTTTATAAATAAAGCTAAAGACAGTTAATTTTGAAAAAGTACAAATACAACATTAAGTTATATTAAATCAAGTGAGTTAGTAGGACTGCTTTAATGTCACATACTCATTGATGGACAAAGAAGAAGGAATGTTGTTAAATTTATTCTACACACAGTATTCTACATATCATACTAGTAAAAAAGTTAACATGGGAGTCTAAAGGACTCTTTCCAAGAATTACTTACTGGGAGTCTCTGACAGGTCTCCTTAGGTAACCTTTCATGATATTTTGATATATGGATCATGTGGAGCAAATTAATCCAAATACAGAACCGGACTAATTTTAAAAAGTAAGCTTCCCCAGGGGTACCTGGGTGGTTTGGTCGGTTGGGCAGCCAACTCTTGATTTCGGCTCAGTTCACAATCCCGTGATTATGCGATGGAGTCCCACAGTGGAGCTCCGTGCGGACAAAGGAGACTGCTTACGATTCTCTCTCTCTCTCTCTCTCTCTCTCTCTCTCTCTCTCTCTCTCTCCCCTCCCCCCCCCCAACCCATCCCTCTGCCCCGCACACATTCTCTCTCTCTGTAAAATATAGTTAAAAAAAAAGTAAGCTTTCCTGGAGCAAAGGAATGTTCCTACACTCAAGAAGTTTACTATCTAGTAAGCTCAAGTGAGACATTCTCAATTGAACATTAGGCACCTAATATGTTGCAACTAATAAAATAATTAAGAAACACAGTACAGAATATAACTATCTTTAATACTAAATAATTTGGTGAAGACAGAAAGCATTGCAGGAGTTTGGAAAAGGGCAAAGATTCTAGTAGGCTAAAAGAGAGGTTCTCAGCTGGGAGCTATTTTGTGCCCCCAGGGGACATTTAGTAATGTCAAAACTTTTAAAATCATGTGTGGGGGAGGGGGGGACGGCGGGTAGGCGCACTGGTCTCTACTGGGTAGAGGTCAGGCATGCTGCTAAACATCCTCCATTGCACAGGATAGGCTTCCCTACATTGCACAGGATAGGCTTGCAAAAGAAAGACATTTATCTGGTCCAAAATGTCAAGTGTCACTAAGAAACTTTAGGCTAGAGTAATCAGGAAATGACTGAAAGACGAGTTGGACCCAGAGCTGGCCTTTAATCATGAGCACGTGCAGCAATTTGGAAGCCATAATAATACAAGTTAAAGTATAAAGGCTGACAGAGCCTGTGTTTGAATTGGGTGGTAAAGGTACTGGGAAAGAGTTTGACTTTAAGAAATTTGTTTAACCCCAATATAAACATGTGTTCAAAAAGTCAGTAGGATATAAAAGTGAATGTAGTTGAAAACTAGATTATATACAGCCATGAAAACTAGATAAAAGTTCTGGAAACCAAAGAAGCAGATATTAAGAAATTGTTTCAGGAGTTAAGCATCTGACTCTTGATTGAGGTCATGATCTCAAGGTTTGTGAGTTCAAGCCCTCCTTCAGGCTCCGCTTTGACAGCACGGAGCCTGCTTGGGATTCTCTCTCTCTCCCTCCCTACCCTTCCCCCATCTCTCTCTCTCTGTCAAAATAAATAAACTTAAAAAAAATTATTTTGAACATTTGCCCTAGAAATTACTGTAATGTTATAAAACTGCTTGAGAGCAGCAACCATGTCTTATTCATCACTCTCTTATGTCACCGAGGCAGTGTCCTGTAAATACAGATCTTCCTAGACTTATGAGGGGTTAGCTCTCAACCCACAGTAAGCTGAAAATATCCTAAGTCAAAAATGCATTTAATATACCTAACCTACCAAACATCACAGCTTAGCTTAGCCTACCTTAAATGTACTCAGAAAACTTACATTAGCCTACAGTCGGGCAAAATCATGTAATACAAAGCCTATTTTATAGTAAAATGTTGACTATCTCACGTAATTTATTGCACACTGTACTGAAAGTGAAAAACAGAATGGTTTTAAGGATGCAGAATGGTTCTAAGTATACGGGGAGTTTACCCTCACGGTTGCACGGCTAACGGGGAGCTGCAGACGGGAGCCACTGCCTCGCATCACGAGAGGGGATCATACCAACTGCATCTGGCTCTCCCGGGAAAAGATCCAAATTCAAAATTCAAAGTACAGTTTCTACTGAATGCATATCGCTATCACACCATCCTAAATTTGAAAATCATTAAGTTGAACTACTGTGAGTCAGGGATCTGTGTGCTAAGTGCCTACTGAATTAAACGCGATTTTCCAATTATTTATTAAGTATTATTGGCTATCTCTAAAGTTCCACCCACTGATGATTTAGGACATTCATTGAAACTGGAACCAAAAAGAGCTATCATTTGGTAGGTGACTACTATAGAAAGGCACCGTAGTAGACCCTCTACACATATTATTTCATTGATCACAAAAATAATGTGTTTTTCCACTCTTTAAAGATGAGCACCCTGGGACTCAGAGAGCTTAAGTGACTTGCCTATGATTTCACTACAAGCTAGGCAGTGGTCAACTGAACTCCTTTCTAGTCTTAACCCAAACCTCCAAGACTCAGTGACATACTCTAAGGAAGAGTTAAAAAGCAAAATTCAACACCTACCTTTTGTAGCTAAATTATACTAAAAAATAAAAAGCAAGTCTAAAAGGGTGTCCTTATATTTCTTTACTACGGTAGTTAGTCATGGTATATGGCTTACTTTCATTCCACACTTATATGCCAAACTGGTTCCTAAGTGCATTCAAATCACCCCAAAATTCTTCTCCAGGAAACTCAAAGTCCTGTAATTATTACCCTCAGACCAGAAACAAACAAAAAACTAACCTGTTGAGTCGGTACGATCAGGACCCAAGACCAACGATTCAGAAAACAGAAAAACAAAACAAAAAAGGCATTTCAAAATCAAAACGAATTAACATTCTCAGATTTAAGGTTCTCTTCCACGCCTCTTAAAGTACTGAGAGCCAGGCTAAAAAATGCAGCACAGTGGTTCCGGTCCTAAATTCGGTTTCAGTCGTTTCCAAGCATTCCATTTGCATCTCTCCTAACATTTTTGAGAATCAACCCTGCACCAGAAGCTCTCTCCTCTCTCTACAGTCAACAAAAATGTTTTTTAAATCCCCTAAGGAAACTAACCCAAAACATTCTCCTATTCCAAACGTTTAACATTTGTCCAGGGAAAACACTTTATTGGAGGGCTTATCATCCTACCCTAGGTGACATATTGCTCGGCTCTCAAACTCTCTTCTTCCAGAAGCACTGTCCCAGCACCAGATGCTACACCAGCTGTTCTTCCGAGGCCCTCGACATCAGAAGCAGTTCTTTTGAAACCCACAGTGCTAGTCCAAGGCCCATTTCGCAGGCTCTCTGAGTCCCATTTCTTTCAAAGAGGGTGAGCCAAGCCCCCAACCTCCTCCAAACTCTTTAAGAAGGAGCTTCGGGAAAGGAGAAGCACTCAGCCCCGGCCAGCGGGTCAGGGGCGCCCGCACACAGCAGGCAGGGTGGGCTTGCACTCCGGCGCGGGGCGGACAGGGAGCGGCAAAAGCACTTACCAACATCCTGATCGAAGGGATTGGTGGCAAAGAGAGGCATCTCAGCTGCGTGCCCAGGCGTCCGCTGGGACTCCCCCTCGACACCACGGGAGTCGGGGAGCGACCTCGGAAGGAAGACTCCTCAGGCAAAAACAGCAACACAGACGGACTCCACGGGCTTGGGGACAGCTCCACCTCTCACCGACCCCCAGCAACCGCGGCAGCGGCGGCGGCGGCAACAGCGGGGGCGCAGGCAAGGCCCCCGCCGCGCGGAGCCTGTCGGGAACCTAGGCGACCTCGGCGCTGCCTGCTCAGGACCTGCCCGGAACCTGTCCCGCCAAATCAGGTCCCACCAAAGAATCCCCTCTCCCGGACCCCCACTTTCGATCGGTCGTGCGCGAGAGTAGGAATAATGCCAGTGTTTTCTGCTTTTGCTTTGGCCAGGAGTCTCCGGAGGACGGGGTCCTCCAGGCGCGCCGAAGACGACTACCGAGCCCAGGCGTGAATCAGAGACCGAGAAAGAAAAAGGGTCGCGTGAGGATTGAGCCAGACCCCGTGCCCGGCCCTGGCTCAGTCAGTTGTCATGATTTTATAGTCCCTCTTGAGGGGGAACGGAAACTCCTTCGTTGGGGGTCAGCTAAGTCAAAAAGCCGTGAGTTCAGTTCGCTGCCCGAGGTGACAAGAAACTTGCTTGGATGAAGTCATGTGAGCTGAACCGATTGGCCCGAATCCTCAAAGAGGGGAGTGTCAGGGCGCGCGGCTCCCTCGGAGAGGCTGAGGTAACGCTGGCACCTTCCCGAGAGTCCCCGGACGCCTGGCTTCTGAGTCTCTGTGGAAAGCACTTCTAGCTGGGCGTTGGCGCGCCTGACGAACTGTGCAGTCACTGAGCAGTTGTGGCGATTGGAAAATCAGTTTCACGCCCCAGGAATGTCTGCGAGAGCCGTCCTCGCCCCGCTTCCCAGACCCAGCCAAAAAAAAAAAAAAAATCCAAACCAAAACCAACTGAGAAATGGAGCTAGAAATTGATGAGGGATTCCTAGCACCACAGAATGTTGACTTGGTGACTTTATTTTTAAGTCTTTAACAAATTGTGTTTATGTCACGTAGAAATTTTAAGCAGCTTCCGGGGGTTTTGTGTCCCACTTGGAACCAACTTAAAGAGCAGCTTGCGCATAAATTGGAATTCTGTGAATCGTACCGCCGGTTAGAGCCCTTAACACACGTAGCGTGTAAACAAATATTTCCAACTTGTCGGCGACGGGATCACTATGCAAGGCGGGCTTACAAAAATCCGTGGCGAATGAAATCTCACTTCTGAAAGTGAAAAACGCAAATTCAAGTAGCGTCCGGATACCTTGCGCCCATTCAGACAGGGACTGAAGGCTAAATTAATACAGTCTTCCTAAAGGAACTGTTTGAAAGGATGTTACAAAAGTAGGAACACCTTTGGACCCAGCAATTCTACTTTGTACAATTTATCCTGAAGACAGTCTTGAAGAACACGAACAACGGTGTGCGTGGCAACGTGGCTTCTGATATCAAAGCGTCGTTCACCACTAAAATGCCCAATATAAATTACATCACCTCCTGGTGCTTCAATTTTATTTTCTCATCTGTGAGAAGCAGGAACAACCATAGGGTTGTGAGCATGGAATGGATGAATACAAACCAAACCCTTAGGTGCCTAGCATGTAGTAAGCACTAAATAAATGTAAGTAATCATTGTAATTAATATTGGTCAAGCAAATCATAGTACACACGATGTAGAAACTCCGCAGCCGTCCGAGGTGATGATGTAGATGTGTATTTACGTAGAAAGACATCCAGATACATAAGTTCTTTTTAAAAATTTTTTTTTTATGTTTTATTTATTTTTGAGACAGAGAGAGACAGAGCATGAGCAGGGGAGGGTTAGAGAGAGAGGGAGAGGCAGAATCGGAAGCAGGCTCCAGGCTCTGAGCTGCCAGCACAGAGCCCGACGTGGGGCTCGAACTCACGGACAGTAAGATCATGACCTGAGCCGAAGTCGGACGCTTAACCGACTGAGCCACCCAGGCGCCCCCAGATACATAAGTTCTTAAAAGCGGGTTACAAAAACGCGTAAAATTACAGAATACACCCAATTTTTAAAGCCTGAAATACATGAGACTATTATGACAGGGCTGTCTCTGAGTGGTAAGATTTGAGATGATAATTTCTTCTTTGTGCATGTTATGTTTTCCAAATATTTTCACGATGAGCCTCTATTTCTTTCAGAAGCCGAAAAAGAGTTAAAACACAACAGTGTAAAAAATGTAGCATATTAGTAATACCACTTCTTAACATCTTGAGGAGCCAGTACCGAAAGCTTGTTTGTGTTTCATGATGGCAAGTATAAAATTATTCTAAAACATCACTATTGATAGGAAAAGCAGAACATTCTCTCTAAAACCGGTTCTTGGTGACTAATCTGATAGAATCAAGTGACAGCTTGTCCATCTTAAGGTCCTGCGCAGTGTCTGGGGCACATTACCATAATCGCCCTGCATCAAAGCCAAATATTTATAAAAATGCGTTTGGACGTGCTTTGTGCTGCAATAAGGAGACTGAGTTGCTGTGTTGCTGGCAATAAGCTAGTGATCAAATTGTGTGAGCCTTGATCATCAGTATGTGAAAGCACTGGGAATAGTGAAGGAATTAGTTAGTCTTGATACCATTATCCTTGTCTTCTGACCTAAAAGAATTCCTTCAGCTATTTGGGACCTTTATAATTTATATGCTATAAATAATAGACATTTTTAAATGTAGAAATTTTAATATTGTCATGCTTAACATAAAAGTCAAATATAAAAAGTTAAATGGGTTTGTATTTTGAGGTTAGCTTTCTGTTGTTATCCCTTAAAACATTGAAACTGCAGGAGTTGGCACTTTTAAGATTACCAAGATTTTTAAAATCTAGAAATTACATATAATTTCTATAATACATGGGTTTAATAAATTCTGTGGTTAATTTTAAAATATTAGTTCCTTTTCTTTTTGGTGTGACATTGAAAATTCTTCTACAGTAAAAAATGATAGCAATGTGCAAATGGAGTTGTTCCAGGGGATATCTATAATTTTAAAGTTTAGGAAAAGAAATATCCCAGAAAGATTATTCACACTAGTTCACACCCTCATCATCTCTTAGATGAATTATTACATCCACCTCCTATGTTTTTCTACTTTCTTACTGTTATGGATTGATTTGCATCCCACCCAAATTCATGTTAAAGCCCTACCCCGAAATGTGATGGCATTTGGAGATGAAGCCTTTGGTAGATAATTCAGTAATTAGGTTTAGATGAGGTCCTGAGGGTGGGGCCCTCATGATGGGATTAGTGCCCTTTTTAAAAAAAATTTTTTTAACGTTCATTTATCTTGAGGGAAAGAGATAGTACGAGCAGGGGGAGGGGCAGAGAGAGGGGGAGACGCAGAATCGGAAGCAGGCTCCAGGCTCTGAGCTGTCAGCACAGAGCTGGACGCAGAGCTTGAACTCAAGAACTCGTGAGCTCATGACCCGAGCGGAAGTTGGACGCTTAACCGACTGAGTGCCCCCAGGTGCCCCAGGGGATTAGTGCCCTTTTTAAGAATAGGCAAGAGGGAGCTTCCTCTGTCTTGTGAGGACACGGAAGGGAGCTGGAAACAGAGTTCTCACCAGAACCTGAGCATGCTGGCCTCCTGATCTCAGATTTCCAGCCTCCAAAAACAAATTTGTTGTTTAAGCTTCCCAATCTATGATCATTTCTTACAGCACCATAGTTGACTGATACACCTACCTATCTCCAAACCATTCTCCAAACCCCTGCTGGAATGATTTTTTCTAACACACAAACCTGATTGTGTCATTCCTATGGAATTCTCATATCCGTTCTTCAGTCGTTCAGTACATATTTATTAACACTTTATGTGTGCAAGGTACCATTCTGTATGCTGGAAATAACATAAGGATAAATGCTGTATATGAGATAACCTCTTTTGGAGTATCTGCTATTTGGAGTATCTCCTGTTTGGAGAATAGTCATTAAGTAATTCCATGATTACAGGTATGCAGAGTAGTCTCCTACCTTCAGGATTAAATTCTGATTCTTTAGTAAGTATATCCTTGCTGAAGTGGCCCCTGAGTATCTCATCTCTTCAGTCTTTTTTCATAGCCTCTCCTCTAACATTTCTGATGTTCCATGGTTTCCCTATCTTCAAACAAGCAAGTTTTTCTGCCTTTTCCGCTCTGATTCTATAACTTCTCTAAACCTCTTCTCAGATTTCACTTCCCTTTCTGAGCTTTCTGTACTCAGTACCTGACCAATAATAGGCACATGATAAATACATGTTAATTAGTTGGTTATTGGCAACCTCTGTCACAGCACTTAGTGGTGTTATATTTATTCCAGGTGTCTTTATATAAAAACCACTCCAAAGTCTTGTTAAGGCAACGATAATCCTTTCTTTGATTACAAATCAGAAATTTAGTCAGTGTTCTGCAGGCACAGATTCCTTCTCTTCCACACAGTGTCAGCAGGGGTGCCTCAAAGTCTGGAATGATCCTACACCTTGGGGTTGCAATCACTGGAAAGCTTTTGCACTTACATGTCTGGCAATTGACGCTGGCAGTTGGCTAGGTCACTGGGGCTGTCAGCTAGAACTACATGGGACCTCCTGTGTGTCTCCTTTTTCTCCCAACATATTGGACCAAGCATTCCAAGAGATACGAAGACCTGAGGTAGGTAAGGGGCACAACATCATATCAGTCATATTCTATTGGACAAACAGTCACAATGTCTATAGTAAAAGGCACAGGAAATAAAACCCAATTTTTAAAAAATTTTTTCAGGGGCGCCTGGGTGGCTCAGTTGGTTGGGCGTCCAACTTCAGCTCAGGTCACGATCTCGCGGTCTGTGAGTTCGAGCCCCACATCAGGCTCTGGGCTGATGGCTCAGAGCCTGGAGCCTGCTTCCAATTCTGTGTCTCCCTCTCTCTCTGCCCCTCCCCCATTCATGCTCTGTCTCTCTCTGTCTCAAAAATAAATAAACGTTAAAAAAATTTTTTAAAAAATTTTTTTTCAAAGATATCTATTTACTTTTGAGAGAGAGACAAAGAGAGACAGAGCATGATCAGGAGAGGAGCAGAGAGAGAGGGAGATGCAGAATCTAGGGCAGGCTCCAGACTCTGAGCTGTCAGCACAGAACCTGACACAGGGCTCAAACTCATGAGCCATGAGTGAGATCATGACCTGAGCCAAAGTCAGATGCTTAACCGACTGAGCCACCCAGGTGCCCGAAACCCAATTCTTGATGGAAGGTCTATTTAAGAATTCAGGGACTATATTTGAAAGCTACCACAATAGTGTAACATTTTACTTGTTTGTATAGCTTTCGTCTGTGACTTACTTATCTCGACATTTCCATGGTAGGTGTCCCATAAATACATGTTAAATATGCTAAAGAAATAAAATTTGTCATGATTAAAGTAGCATATTTCCAATGGTATACTCATCAGCCATGAGGGAGTAACAGGACGTGGACTAATCTTTTTACCATAACCAAACAGAACACTGAATAAAATATATGAAACAATTGATTTCAAACATGAGACAACAGACTATAATCCCAGGGAGAAAGGGAACATGCAATTGGGAAAAGGGAGCCCTGCAATTGCTACAGCTTTCTGCCTAGAGTCAGTTTCTGGACTATGCTATAGGAAGGGGAACCCAAAAGGAACCAAATAGTCTTATTGTATTAAAGAGAGAAAAATCCGAGTTTAGGTAGGCTAAGGGGCTAGAGTTTGGAGGACAGAATACTAGGAGGGTACTATGTAGAAAAAGAGCTCTAGAAATCTGCACAGGAGTCCCCTTGAGATTATGGTTGAATGCTAATCTAGTCATGGGTCAGGTAGAGCTCTACAAGTCTAGCTGTATGCTGGAACTTTCAAGGAAAAAGCTATTTCCAGGGAACCAAAATCTGAAAAATCCCAAGAGTTTGTACAAGTATGGGAAGCATTTGGGTTCTCAAAGTCTGAAGAAACCCAATTGAATATATTGAGTATTTAATAAATAACCACAAAAAAGTAATGTCTTAGTAATGGGTAGTAGCCTAAAAGAAAAGGCTACTCTTTATCTGCTCCAAAAAAGCTTAAATGGTACTTCTTGAAAAGATCAAGACATGACCTAAATGAAGGATAAAACAAAGTATGAAATTAAAAGGAATGCTCCCCCCACCCCCCTCTTCTAAAATACAACATTCAAATATATAAAATGGCTAGACTCCAAGAAAACCTACTGGACACATGAAGGCCCAGTCAAATGTGACTAATAACCAGTAGGGGCAATCAGTCCATAGAAACAGATCCAGAAATTAAATAGACAATTGAACTAACACATGGAAATGTTTAAAGAACTATTATAACTATGGTCAATAAACTTAATGATTTAAAAACAGATGAACATAATGAGAGAAAATAAAAGTTATCAGATATCAAAAAGAAGCCAATGGAAATTCTACAAAAATATAATACCAAGATGAAACTCAGGATTAACAGATTAGACACTGCAGAAGAAAAGATACAGAAATTTAAAGACAGATCAACAGAAAGGTTACAAATTGAAGTACATAGAAGAAAAAGAAAAAAAAATATTAACAGAACCTCAATATGAAAGTATATGAAAATATGAAAGTATTATATATGAAAGTACAATGTGTATAGTCTCATAGCAAGTAAGAAAAAGGGGGAAAATTTTTCAAATGTCCAATTTTCCTCTAAATTAATGAAAATTTTATCTCCACAGATCTGAGAATATGAGTGAATCCCAATCATAACTAACAATAATAAAAAATGACACCAAGGTACAACATGATCAAATTAGTGAAAATCAGTGATAAAGAGAAGATCTTAAAAGTGTGTGGAAAACAAAAAGACATAAAAAGGAATAAAAAAATTATAGTAGACTTCTAATCAAACCATGCAAGATAAAAAAAAAAAAATACAGTGGAACAGTACCTTTAAAGTCCTGAAATTTAAAATTGTCAACCTAGAATTCTGTCAACAAAATGTTTTTCAAAAATGAAGGTGAAATAAATACTTACATTAAAAAACCCTCATCACCAGCAAACCTACACAATGAAAAGTGTTAAAACATACAAATGAAAATAATTTTAGGCAAAAGGAGTATGGTATCTATGATCTAAATCTTCATAGAACATCAGAATGGTCATGTGTGAATAAATATAAAGGATATTTCTACTTTTTAAAAATTTCTTTGAAAACAAAAATATCAACTGTATATTTTGGAGTTGATAACACAGGTAGAAATAAAATAAATGAAAATAGCGCAAAGGATGGCAGGAGGAAAATAGAAATGTAGTGTTGAAAGAGTCCTTATGTTACATATAAAGTAGTATAAATATTATTTGAAAAGAGATTGTGAAAAGTTAAAAACACATACCTTGGGGGCGGGGGGAAGCACCTGGCCAGCTCATTCAGTTAAGCGTCCAACTTTGCTCAGGTCATGATCTTGCAGTTCATGAGTTCAAGCCCTGCGTTGGGGTCTGTGCAGACAGCCCAGATTCTGTGTCTCCCTCTCTTTCTGACCTTCCCCTGCTCACACTCTTCTCTCTTTCTCTCTCTCTCTCTCAAAAATAAATAAAAAACATTAAAACATACCTTAAGTCCTAGAGCCATAGCCCCCCCCAGAGAAAATCAAAAGAATATAGACAATGATAGAAATAAATGAAAAATTTTTAATTCAAATAATTTTTTAAAAGGCAGTAAAGGAAGGGAAAAAAACCCAAATGGGACAAATAGAAAACAAATAGTTTAAATCCAACCATATAAATAACTACACTAAATATAAAAGATCAAAATGTTCCAATTAAAATATAGAAATTGTCAGAGTGGATTTAAAAAAAAAGCAAGATCCAACTATATGATGTATGATATAAGAAACTTGCTTTAAAAATAAAGACAAAGGTAGGTTAAAAGTAAATGAATGGAAAATGATGTATTTTGAAAATACTAAAGAAATCTCTGGTTGTATTAATATCTGACCAAATAAACTGAAAACCAGAAACTTCCAGGGATAATGAATGACATTTCATAGGGATGAAGGGATCGGTTAACCAAGAAGACATAATTGTATTAAATATGTATCAACATAATGACAGAATTTGGGGAAAAAAAGGAAACAAAACTTACAAAACTGAAAGGAAAAATAGATACATCCATAGTATCTGTTGGCTATTTTAACACTCCTCTCAGATAAAGATAGAACAAATAGAAAATTAGTAATTACTTACTCATTAATTACTCAACTTATTAATTAACTTGACCTAAGTGACTTTTATAATGGCCCTGCAAGTCAAGCATTTTTGTCAAGTGGACACTGAACATTAACAATATGCTGGGCCTTAAAATGACTCCATATAATTTAAAAGATAAAATCATACAGATTTTGTTCCTTGACTAAAACAGAATTAATTTAGGATTATAAGACAAAGTTACCTGGAAAATTGCAACTTATGTAAAAATTGACCCATGCAGTTATAAAGAAAAATCAGAAAATCAGAAAAATCAGAAAATATTTTGAACTGGATGAAAGTGAAAACACAACATGTCAAAATTGTGCGATGCAGTTATGTTGTTTAGAGGAATACTTTAAGCATTATATAATAGAAAAGAAAATCCAACATTAATCCCTTAAGGTAAAGAAGAAGTCAAACTAATTAGAAAAAAGGAAATAATAAAGATAAAACCAGGAACCAATGAAATAAAACACAAAGGGAAAATCAATGAAACCAAAACTTAAGCCTCTAAAAAGGTTAATAAAATGGATAAAACTCTACCTAGATCAAAGGATAAAGAGGAAACATGCAAATTACCAGTATACGGATTGAAAGAAGCAACACGACTACATACCCTGTAATTAAAACATCACAGGAATTAAGTGATATTAAATTAAAACACCCATAAAAGAATATTCTTAAACTCTATGCCAATACATTTGAGAACATAGTTTGAATGGAAAAAAACAAAACAAAACAAAAAACCCTTGAGAGATACAAATGGGCACAACTGGGTCAAAAAGAAACAGCAAACCTGAAAAGATATATATCAATAATAGAAATTAAATTCTTAAAAACTCTCCACAAAAACCTTCAGGCCCATGAATTCAGTAGTTAATCCTAATTCATCAAACTTGTTAGGAAGAAATAATCTCAAATCTATACAAAATCTTTAGAAAATACACATGAAGGACAGTTTCATACTTATTTTATGAGACCAACATTATCCTGATAGCAAAATCAAATGACATATTATAAGAAAACTTCAATATCTTTCATTAACATAATATAATAATTCTTTAAAAATAGAGATTTACATTATTGGAAAAAAAAAATAGAGATTTACAGCAATATATAGAAACAAAAATGTATCATTACCAGAGTGTATCCTAGGAATACAAACTTACTTGAGCTTTTGAAAATCAACAGGGTTCACCATTTTAACAGAATGTAAGAGAAAAACCATATGAGATAATAGACGCAGGAAAATATCTGAGAAAATTCAAAAGCCTTTGTGATAAAAACTCAGCAAAGAGGGCGCCTGGGTGGCTCAGTCGGTTAAGCGGCCAACTTCGGCTCAGGTCGTGATCTCACGGTCCGTGAGTTCGAGCCCCGCGTCGGGCTCTGTGCTGACAGCTCAGAGCCTGGAGCCTGTTTCGGATTCTGTGTCTCCCTCTCTCTGACCCTCCCCCCGTTCATGCTCTGTCTCTCTCTCTCTCAAAAATAAATAAACGTTAAAAAAAAAAAAAAAACTCAGCAAAGAATAGAAGAAACCTTTCTCAACCTGACAAAGGGCATCTTTGAAAAACTTAGAGCTAACATCTTACCTAATGGTGAAGGAAAATGGTGTTTCTATGATAAACAATACAAGAATATCCATTTCATACTACAGTAAATATTATGGTGGCGTTAGTACTAAAGTCAAGAAAAAAATAAAAAGAATATAGATCTCAGACTTCACCTCTGGTCTAGATGGAGTAACACAGGCTAGATTTATCTTCCTGCCTGAAACAACTGAACTGGACAAAATGTATGAACAACAGTTCTTATGACACTGGACATCAAACAACAAAGGGCAATGATCAGTGGGAGATGGGACACAAATGAAGAAAGCCTTATGATTGCCCTAGCTTACTAGACTGATTTTTCAAGGCCATCACATACAGCATTAGTCTTCTTGAGATGAGGAAACAGCTGAGAGGGGCCAAGGCTAAAAAAGTTTGCAAGGAAGACTACCGGAGACATGGCTGGAACACAGAAGATTCCATCACTGGACCAGATAAAATACACCATGTCTAACATTCAATACAAAATTAACTAGCTGTCCATAAGAAAACTCCTTTAAATATAAGAGTATATCATGGCATATAAAGATATACCATGCTAACACTAATCAAAAGAGAGTTGAGATATCTATATTAATATCAGACAAAGTAGGTTTCAGATCAGAGAATATTACCAGAGATACAGAATGTCATTTTATAATGAAAAAGGGGTTAATAATAGAACATCCCCTCTATGGTTTTGCATATAATAAAAGAATTTCAAAGAACGTAAAACAAAAACTGATGGAACTTCAAGGAAAAACAGACAATTCCACAATTATAGTTGGAAATTACAACTCTCTTGTTCCAACAGTGATAGGACAACTAGACAGAAAATGGGTAAGGCTGTAAAGACTTGAACAATACTATCAACCAACTTAACCTAATTGAAACTGATCAAACACCACATCCAGCAAGAGCTGAATATTCTTTTCAAGTGCCCATGACATACAAAAAACAAATCTCAATAAATCTGAAAGCATTCAAGTCAAACAAGTATATTCTCTGATTACAATGGAATTGAATTGAAAATAAATAATAGAAGAATACTTAAAAGTCACCAAATATTTGGAAACAAAATAACACCCTTCTAAATAACCATTGGTCAAAGGAGAAATAAAACTGGAAATTAGAAAGTATTTTGAATGTCATGAAAATGAAAACCTATCCAAATTTGTGGAAAGCACTTAAAGCAATACTTAGAGGGATATTTATAATATAGCATTTTTCTAGAAAAGAAGAAAGGTCTCATCAATTATCTCAGCTTTCATTTTAAGAATCTAATAAAAATAGCAAATGAAACCTAAAGTAAGCAGAGAAAGGAAATAATAAACATCAAAGAGGAAAACAATAGGAAAAATAAAACTAAAAACTAGGGTTTTTTTGGAGATAAAACTATAGTCAGACTGATGAGGAAAATGAAAAGATACAAATTACCAATTTCAGGAGTGAGGGAAATGACCATACTACAGATACTAGGATAATAATGGAATTTTATACCTATAAATTGAGTAACTTAGAGGAAATGACAAATTCCTTCAAAGGCACAGATTACTAAAGCTCAAAAAGAAATAGTTAACTTGAATAGATCTTTTTCTAGTAAAGAAAGGTAATTGCTTGTTAAAAACCTTCAACAAAATTAATTTCAGGCCTACATGAATTCACTGTGGATTACAAAGGAGTATGAGGAAATTGGGAGTTGGAGGTTGATAAGTTATTTTCATTATTTTGAGAGTAGTAATAGTTTCATTGATGCACATATATGTCAATACTTATTGAATTGCACATTTTAAATATGTACAGATATTGTATGTTAATTAGACCTCAATAAAGCAATGAAGATTACCAGAAATGGGGCCCCTGGGTGGCTCAGTGAGTTAAGTGTCTAATCAGCTTAGGTCATGATCTTGTGGTTCGTGAGTTCAAGCCCTGCGTCAGAGTGTGTGCTGACAGTTCAGAGCCTGGAGCCTATTTCAGATTCTGGGTCTCCCTCTATGCCCTTCCCCTGCTTGTGCTCTCTCTCAGTCTCTCTCAAAAAAACAAATAGACATTAAAAACTATTTTTTTAATTACCAGAAATTTATCCTTCATGACAATTTATAGTTTTGATGAAAAGTTTCAGAGTATCATTTAAAATATGAGTGAAGGTAAAAATGTTTGAAAACCAAGGCCTCAACCCATTCTCCAACAACCAGATTGCCCCAGTCTCTCCTTATAGATAATTCTGGAACAGCTGCCTCTTCGTTTAACATCTTTTTGAGCAAATTGGACCAATCTGTCTAATGCCATTGTCTATAAATAACGTTTTCACAACAAACCCTAGTTTTATAGTAAATATAAACTCCCTTGATTTATTATACCTCAATTTGTCATTTCCACTTTTGCCCCATTTCCTATTACAAAGATCATATATTTTCTTTAACCAAATAACTGCCAAAGACTGGGTAACTAGATTAGTAACACTCACCAGCTGGTCTGGGTTTATGGTGATTCTGCTGACTCTGTTTGCAGCTGGTGTATACTGAAGGATCTTTGAAAAGATCCTCACTAAGGAATCTGCTCCTCTCCAGCCTTTACCATTCAAAGAATTTTCAGAGGCTTTCATGCCTATTAAAGTAAGACACAGATTTTTTTTTTTTTTAAATCAGGCACAGACTTTTAAAACAAGTGACTCCAATTTTGAAGGTAGTTCATTTCTGGGAACTAGAATGTCTAGGGACATTGATAGGAAGAAAAAAAGGCATTTTCGTCCTAAGTTCCCTGTACTATATCTGTGTATATGTAGAACATGTTCCCCAAAGGAACAATTAAAATACTATTTTTATATTATGTTTAGTCTGACATAATTAATATTTGTAATAGCATATGTGTTTAGTTTCATTTTCATGATCAGTTTTGTCAGGTATGAAATAATTCTTCAGGAATGAAGTTCTCATGTAAAATAGTAAACCTATTGAACAGAAGGATTTTACTTAAGAAGATTTGACTTTCAGCTGGTGGCCTAGAACCAAGTTTGTACAATTGATTCTACTTTTGAGGAGATTCTAGGTAAGCTCTAGGTAAAAACAACACTGATGCCTCAGTTTTCACATCAAAAAAATCAAATGAACTCCAATATTCCATCCAAGCTACATTGCTCAATTTATCATTTTCTACATTAATTCCTCTGTGTTGAAGAGGTTTCTCATTCTTCACATTTCAGTTCTCATTCTCTTTCTTTGTATTTGCTTTTAACTATCCTTCCATTCATCACTCACTTAGGTAGTGCTTTACAAATACTCTACTCTTGAATCCAACTGCCTTCTTCCCTCTTGTAGCCATTCCTATTGTGATACCTACAAATAGAAAAACTGGTTAAAATTTGAAATTGTTTTTTCTCTTAAATTAAGGATATCACTTCCCATTAATGATATCATTGCTCTTATCCTATTGAAATAACCACACCAAGCCTAGTCAGATTTTATCACTAAATGCTAAAGACATGCATGACAGATCACTAACATCACTAACACTGTCACTAACTCTATCTGATTTTAAGATTTGTTATAAAGCTATGATAATAATTTTAAAAAGCTATGCTAGACAAGATAATATCATACTTGTGTAAGGATAGACAAATCTATGGAACTGAATAGACATTTCAGAAATATAACTATACATATATAGACAACACATTTTTGACAAAGGTACAAAGGCAACTCAGTGGAGAAAGGATAGATTCTCAATAAATGGTGCTGAACATTATCAATAAGCAAAAATATGAACTTCAATCTATATCTCACACCATATACAAAAATTAACTCAAAGTAGATTAAAAGCCTAACTGTAGAATTTCAAACTACTAATCTTCCACAACAAAACTGCACAAAGTCTCTTGTGACCTTGGGTCAGGCAAAGATTCTTAGATATGACCCCAAAAAACACAACCTATCAAAGAGAAAACTTGGTAAATAGAACCCTGTCAAAATTAAGACTTTGTACTGTTTGAAAGACACTGTTACGAGAATGAAAAGCAAACCATAAATGGGAGAAAATATTAGCCCATCATATATCTGATAAAAGACTTATGTCCAGAATCTATAAAGTACTCTCAAAACTTACTGAGAACACAGCTTCACCGCTAAGAAAATGGGGAATAGATTTGAAAAGTCTCTAAAGCTAAGAAATATACAATTGAAAAATAAGCATATGAAAAGAAGCTCAGCATCATTAGTCACTAGGGAAATGAAAAATTAAAACCACAATAAAGGGGCGCCTGGGTGGCTCAGATGGTTGAGCGACCAACTTCGGCTCAAGTCATGATCTCACGGTTCATGAGTTCAAGCCCCGCATCAGTCTTTGTGCTGACCGCTCAGAGCCTGGAGCCTGCTTCTGATTCTGTGTCTCCCTCTCTCTCTCTGCCCCTCCCCCACACGTGCTCTGTCTCTCTCTGCCTCTCAAAAATAAAGAAAACTAATAAAAAAATTTTTAAACCACAATAAAATAGGGATACCAGGGGGGCTCAGTTGGTTGAATGTCTGACTCGATTTCAGCTCAGGTCATGCCCAGGGTCGTGGGATCAAGCCCTGTGTCAAGCTTCACACTGAGCATGAAGCCTGCTTAAGATTCTCTCTCTCTCTCTCACTCTCGCTCTCGCTCTCGCTCTCGCTCTCGCTCTCTCTCCCTCTCTCTCCCTATTACCCCTCTCCCCTGCTCATGCTCTCTCTCTCTCAAAAAAAAAATTAATTAAAACAATTTTAAATTAAAGACAAATAAATAAAACCATCTTAAAAAAAAACACAGTAAGACAGCACAACACATCTATTAAAGTATGTAAAAATCTAAGACTGACCATACCAAGTATTGGCCAGGATATGGAGCAACTGAAACTCTTAAATATAGCTATTTGGAATGTAAAATAGTACAACCACTTTTGAAAACACTTTAGCAGTTTTCTTAAAAAGTTAGACATACATATGTGAACTGGTCACTCCACTGCTAAGTATATACCTAAGAAAAATGAAAACGTATCTCCACAAAAGACTTGTTAAAAGATGTTCATGCCTCTTTATTTGTAACAGGGAAAAAAGAACCAAACATCTAAACATGAATGGATAAATAAATTACGTGGTGAATGGATTAATAAATTGTGGTATATCCATACAGAGGTATACTGCTCAGCAATAAGAGAATGAATTACTGACATACATCACCCGAATCTTAAATTAGGGTTCAGCTACAGAATTTGTGGGACACAGTGCAAAGTGAAAATATAGTCCCTCTTATTCACAAATTATTAAGAATTTCAAAACAGAAAGAAGAGCATTCAATTAAAACAGCATTAAATCAAGCACCAGGCCCTTTTGAGCACAGGACCCCATGGGACTGCAGAAGCTGCATGCCCATGAAGCTGGACCTGCTCAAAACAATTATTCTGAGTAAAATAAGCCAGACAGAAAAGAGTATATAATGTATGATTTCATTTATAGAAAATTCGTGAAAATGCAAACTAATCTGTAATGAAGGAAAGCTGATCAGTGGTTGCCTGGGGACGATGTGGGGTGTGATAGGAGGGGGGCATTGAAAAAGGAACACAGAGAAACTTTTTGAGATGATGGATATGTTCACTATCTTGTCTGTGGTCAAGGTTTCATTGACAACATGTAGGTCAAAGTTTATGAAGTTGTACACTTTAAATACATGCACTATGCTATATGTCAGTTATATCTCAATAAAGCTGCTAAAAATTGCAAAACTAATTGGCCTTTGAAAAGGATTTTAAAAAATAGAGTTCATGATCTCTGATATGCAATTCTGCTCCCAGACAAAATACATGCAAGCATAAGTTTAGTAAAAACAGAAGACAATATATAATTTACTGCTAAAATGAATGATGCATTATCAACACAAACTGTTTTAGCTGGGAAAGAACAAAGGGTTCAATATAAGTTGAAGTGGTCAGGGAAAGCCACTTGAAAGAACTGGTTTTAAATGCAGCCTTGGAGAGTGAATGCAATTTACACAAGGGGAAATAGCACTTTTGTAGGATGAAAAGAATGCAAAATTTGATTAAAGTTTATCCAGATCAGTTTACGGACAATGAATAGACCTGCTTATTTGGATCACAGTATTTTGGGGACAGATACCTACTAAGAGATAATGTTTGATTGGCTCCCTTGGGCTCAGGTTATGGTAGAGAGCTCTAAAATCAAGCTAAGTCATCAGTTTTTATCCTAAAGGCAAGGACTAATCCAGGGATTGATAAAATCAAAGATGTTTTGATAAATCACACAAGGTTGTATGTTAAGTGCTTTTCCAAACCTTCTTTGCTATCAAGACGTCTCACTTTCAATTAGGTTCCCTACCTCAACTTTCTGTTCCCTACCTCAGAATACCTCCACCTCCATTTCCTTCATTCCTGAGAAAGAAGTGTCTTTTCTCTTTTCAAAACCTAATTCCTCCATCTGTCTTAATCTCTCATCTCCCCACAGTCAGAGGATCTTGCTTCATAAATAGCCTATTTCGCATAGACCATCTCTCCCTGTTTTCTGGCACCTTCACTTCAGCAAATAAACAAAAATCTTTCCCTGACTCTATTGTGTCTCAAGAAGTCTCCTCAGTCATTCCTGTCTTCATGCTGAAACTGACCACACCAACCTAGTTTTGGCCTTTGTTACTTCCCTCCTAGAAGACGATTGATTTCATCTCCTGCCGCCTAATTCATCTTTTGAAAAGAGGTTTCTTTAACATGATTTTCCTTTTCACAAGTCTTCAGAAGTTCACTGCTGCCTTTTCAAATAGTGTGTTTCTCAACATGTTTCTTCTATTCTTTCTCCTGATATTTTTAAGGTTTAGTCAAAATGTGCAATTCGCTTTTCCTCAGGTTTGTTTTGTCCTGCCTCCATGTTCATGGTGAGCCCTCAGCCTGCAATATCCTCTTGCAATTTGTCGGAATCACACTCATTTTTCAAGTATTCAATGGTGGTTTCTTGCACAAAGACTTTTTGGATCCCCCAAACACGGTATGTTTTCTGATGGCTCTTTAACTCTCATAGCACTTTGTGATTTATTTTATTTTGTTTGTTGATGGACATGTGGATTATTTTCAGTTTGGGGTTACTATGAATAAAGCTGTTATGAACGTTTGTGTCGAAGTCTGTGGGGACCTGTTTTTGTTCTCTTGGTTAAATAACTAGTAATGAGATTGTTGGGTGATATGGTAACCAAGAGTATGTTGATCTTTTTAAAGAAATTACCAAACTGTTTTCCCAAGTGTTATTCTCTTTAGCCATGTATGAGAATGCCAATTGCTTCACATCCTTGTCAACATTTAAAATAGTAGTGATACCTTACTGTGGGTTTGATTTGCATTTCCCTGATGACTAATAAGATTGGGTGTCTTTGTGCATACTATTGTTATTTATATATCTTTTCTGCAAAGAATCTGTTCACATCTTTTGTTCATTTAAAAAAAACTCAGTTTATTTTTTTAATTTTTAAATGTTTATTTTAGAGAGAGAGAGCACAAACAAGGGAGTGGCGACAGAGAGGAAGACAGAATCTGAAGCAGGCTCCAGAGCTGTCAGCACAGAGCCTGACGTGGGGCTTGAACCCACGAACCATGACATCATGACCTGAGCCAAAGTTGGATGCTCAACCAACAGAGCCACCTGGGTGCCCTGGTTTGTTATTTTTAAATTTTTTTTTTTTGAAGTTTATTCATTTCGAGAGAGACAGAGAAAGCAAGCAGGGGAGGAGCAGAGAGAGAGAGAGAGAGAAAATCCCAAGCAGGCTCTGCACTGTCAGCACAGGGCCCAATGTGGGCTTGAACTCACAAAACGCGTGAGACCATGACCTGAGCCGAAACCAAGAGCCAGATGCTTAACTGACTGAGCCACCCAGGCGCCCCTGTTATTTTTAAAAAGTATTTTATTTAGTTATTTTGAGAGAGAGAGAGAGAGACAGCACAAGCAGGGGAGGTGCAGACAAAGATGGGGAGAGAGAGAGAATCCCAAGCAGGCTCCATGCTGCCAGCCCAGAGCCCAGTGGGGGCTTGATCCTAGGAACCATGAAATCATACCTGAGCTGGGTTGAAGAGTCGGATGCTTAACCAACTGAGTCACCCAGGTGCCCCAAATCAGTTTGTTATATTATTGAGTTGTAAGATTCTTTATATATTCTTTATATATCAAATATATTTATAAGATTCTTTATATATATATATATATGTATATATGTATATATATATGTATATATGTATATATATATATATGTATATATATATGTATATATGTATATATATATATATATATATATATATATATATATTATTGAGTTGTAAGATTCTTTATATATTCTGGATATAAATTCCCTGTCAGATATTGTGTGTTGTGAAAATCTTCACCTTTTAAATGGTGTCTTTGAAATAACAGAGGTTTTATATTTTGATGACGTGCCATCTGTCTTTTCTTTTCCTTTATGATTAATGCTTTTTTTGTTATTGGATCCAAGAAATCTTTGCCTTCCCCAAGGTCACAATGATTCTTTTTTTTTTTTTTCTGTAAGTTTTATAGTTTTAGCATTTGTGTCTAGGTCTATGATCCATATCAAATTAATACTTGGCCTATGGTGCGAGACAAGTGTCAGGGTTCATTTTTCCATGTGGCTATCCAGTTAATTCAGCACTATTTGTTGACAAGATACATGTTGACATCTTTGTTGAAAATCAGTTGACCGCGTACTTACGGGTCTGGACTCTATTCTTTTTCACTGATTTGTCTCTCCTTATGTCTACCACGCCGTCTTACAAACTGTAGTTTCACGCTATCTTGAAAACAAGTATGTATGTGCCTCAACATTGCTTTTCCTATGTATTTCTGTATAAATTTTAGAGTTACCTTGCCAAATTGAAAAAATATATATGTATTCTGCTGGGATTTGGAGAGAACTGACATTTTAACCTTGTCATCTTCCAATTCGTGAACATGGATAGCTATTTAAGTCTTTAACTTCTCTTGGCAGTGATTTATGTGGCTTTCAGTGTATAGGACTTGAGCGTTGTGTTAAATGTATCCTTATATATTTCATTGGAATGCTGATGAGCATTATATGGTTTTATTTTAAATTTCAATTTCCAGTTTTCTCTTCTAATAGGTAAAAAACAATTAGGTTTTGTTTTGTTTACACTGGTTTTGTTTCCTTAGGCTTTTCTAATTATACAGTGTTGTCATTTGCAAATAGTTTTACTTCATCCTTTCCAATTTAAATGTCTTAAAAAACAGTCGTTTGTAGTTTTCATCCAATTTGAACATTTTCCGGCCATTATTTCTTCCCCAGAAACATCTCAGACTCTTCCCCTACTGGAATGTCTTCCTCAAAAGTATCTAAGTTTCCCAAGCAGGCCGGTGGTGCTGCCCGGATCGGATCGGGCGCCCAGAGGCCAGATCACAAGGAGGGACAGGGTTGTGTCCTCTTTTCTCTAGTTTGGTGACTTCTTTCATGCTTTCCTCCGTATCAGAATGACTCCGTACCCTGAGGCGCTACCAGACTCCCGTGGCTATGTGGTCTTCTGGTGGTTGTCCCCCGCCCGGGACCAGGCTCAGGTTCCAGAGCACAGCCTAACAGGCAGATCGTTTCCACAGGCCGGCCCAGAATTTCTTTCGCTGGATCAACAAAGATCCGAGTGGCCAGAATGGTGATCGCAATCCGATTTGGGGTGACTCAACCTGTTTCACAACTGTAAGTGGTTTACATGAGTGATTTCACTTGTATCTCACAAAAACCCATGACACAGGTTTATAAATTATTCCCACTGAGGAAACTGAGGCATAAAGAAGTTTAGGTGCCCAAGTCCACAAGCTAATAAGACTGGTGGAGCCAAGAATTTGGGGTTTGGATTTCAGTAATCTGACTCCAGAGCCTGCCTTCCCAACCGTGTGCTTTAAGGGGAAAGAGCAAAGAGCTGTTCGGAGAAAGCATGGGTCTCTGGAGGAAGATACAAAAAGGAAAGGGGTAGAGTGGGGAGCAGTGAGATACTCTTTACTGCCGGGAAAGGTTCTGCTTAGCCCTGCATCTGTAGCTTGCCTGTATCCGCTCCGACTTTTCTCCTTTGGTATCTTGTCATGTCTTCTTTCCTCCAGCTTCTAACACCCAACACTGCACTGCATTGGAGTCAAGGCCTTTAGAACACTGGCTCCAGGGGAATCCACACAAGTGAGGCAATCCTACTATATTCCCCCTGTGCATGACCCACTGGCCCGCGCAAGTGAACCAGGCTCAAGTGGGCGCGTCTTCCTCAGAGGGTCTGAAGGAGCCCTTGGCGGGAAGATCCTAGCGCCCGTCCCAGCGTCCAGAAACTACCTTCCCAAAGGTTGGGCGGGGCAGGACCACGCCGAGTCAGGTGTGTTCCGTGCGTCCCGACTAAATGCACTAGCAAGGGGCACGGCGCCAGCTCCCGAGACATGTGGGGCGTCTCTCTAAGAGGAGGTTCCCCCAGTTGGAGAAGCGGACAGGTTTCTGTGGGAGCGGAAGCCACACGGCCGCCTCGAAACCGTACCCGGGGGCTCGCGGGACCCCGAGCCCGGGCTCCCAGGCCCGGCGGCCAGGTCCCCCGTGCCGCGCGCGCTCCCGAGGGCCGGGGGCGGGGCGGCCGGGGCGGCGGCGGCGGCGGGGGGCGCCCGCTCCTCCCCCCGCGGGCGGCAGGGCGGTAGGCGCCGAGCCCCCTGCGCGCGGCACATGGGGCGCCTGACGGAGGCGGCGGCAGCGGGCGGCGGCGCTTCAGCGGCGCGCTCGGCGGGGCCCCCTCCCACTCCCCTTCCCCTGTCTTCCACCTCCCCCGGGTGCACGGCCACCATGGCGTCCAGCGAGGAGGACGGCGCCAACGGCGGCGCCTCGGAGGCCGGCGAGGAGCGGGAGGCCCCCGGCAAGAGGAGGCGCCTCGGCTTGCTGGCCACCGTCTGGCTCACCTTCTACAACATCGCCATGACCGCGGGGTACGTGCGCCGCGAGGGGCCCTCGTCTCCCTCCGCCCCCCACCCCCGCGCCGCCGTCCCGGGACGCTCAGCGCTCGGGGCGCCGGCGGGGCTGCGGCCGCTCGCGGCGGCGCGGGGCGGCGAGGGGCGAGCGGGCCGGGCGCGCGGGGCGCGTGCGGCGCGGGGCGGCGGGGAGGGTGGGGGGCGCGGGGCGGCGGGGAGGGGGCGCGGGCGGCGGCCGTGGGGGAGGGGCGCGGGCGCCGCCGCGGCCGCGGGCGTTGAATGGAGCGGGGCGGAGGCCGGGGGGGGGGGGGCGCCGGGGCCCTGCTCGCCCGGCATTGCCTAATACGGTGCACGGCGTGGCGCGGCGGCCCGGGGCGCGGGCCGGAGGTTAAGTATAGACCCGGGCAGGAATGCGGGGCCGACCCGCGGGGGAGGCGGCTTCGGCCCGGCCGCCCCGGGCGCCGCTACCGGCTGCTGCTGCTGCTGCTGCCGTTGAAGAAACGCCCGGGTCCCGGCCGCCCCCCGAGCCCGGAGCTGTCCGGCCGGTGGCCCCCACCGTGCGTTTCCTCGTGCTGCGGGTCGCTGGGCAGAGTCTTCTTCACTGTTAATGTCACCACGATTTTCACATTTTTGAGCCCCAGAGCTACTTGCTTGGGACGATAGTTTAGAAAGCCTGCCTTATCAGAGTGCGGCGCTCGTGTGCAGCATCTTTATGGCCCCATACTTGACTGATACCCCGTACTTTTATTTCTGGCTTGGAGTGTGACTTACAAGTTAAGGTTACACAATGACTGTCGCTCGTCAGAGAGCTGTCAAAGTGACTGCTGTGTCGACTGCTTCTCAAGACCTGTTGAGAAAATGCTCTTCCGTATCTAAATTGCATTGCCTTTTTAAGAAGTGAGTTCCCCACTAGCACGTGAAGTATTAACCTATGTAAGTGTGGGGGAAAGCTTAATATCTTAAACTTTCTCCAGGGCTCATAGAAAAATGGTATTGACAAAGAATAAATGGTGTGACCCAGTGCTGAGTGCTTATTATGTGTTTAGAGTGATCCCGAATACCAAATACAGTTGATGAAACATGTATTTATTGAGGATTTACTATGTGCCAAATACTGTGTTGGTTACTTTAGATGTACTATGTCGTTTTTAGTCCCCTACCATTCTGTGAGGGGTATGAGATACTACATTTGACAGATTGGGAAACCGAGGCACAGAGTGGTTAAGTCATTTGCTCAAGATCATACAACCAGCAGGGGTCAGACTTGGATTTCAGCCTAGACAGTCTGACTTCAGAGATGTGCTGCTTCTTTGCCTTTACGCTTTAGTAAGCTTTATAATCTTGAAAGAGAAAAATAATATATTCAGAGCAACTGGAGAACAATCGAGTACCCACTATACCTGCTGTCTTTAGATAGAGTGGAAGCTGAAAGAATTTTCTCTCCTGTGATAGCCTCACCCAGTTAATAAACATTTTTGGAATACCTGCTGTTGGTTAACTGGTCTGCTGTCCCTTCCCTTTCCAATCCACTCTCCCTTTTGAAAACAGGGTTAACCTTAAAACTAACATAACTAGTTTAAAGCCTCCGCTGACTCCCCGTTACCCCCCCACTGTAACCTAAGGGATTTAGGCTGTTTGTCATTCAAAGGCCTTTGCAATATGCTCTCTGATTCTCATTTCCAGTTTGGTGGCATTTGAAATCAACTCTAACTCCTAATGCTGGCAAAGCACCGTGCATTTTTATATTCACGGCTCTCTGTTTTTGCTCAGGCTGTTCACTGTTTGCATATCTTCCTTATTCCTCATATGATTTCTAAGTCAAGCCATCCTCTTTGACGTTTTCTAGGTCTCCCACCCCATCTGGAGCAGAATTAAATGCCGTGTCCGTTGTGTTCTCACACTCCATTCCTCTCTTTCCTACCTGCCCAGCCTATTACTGCGTATCTGAAACTTGTATCTGTCTCCTGCCTATATTGAGAAAGTTGTTTTGTCATTTTCATCTCTGTTTAAAACCCAAGGACACCAAAATGGAATAATCCATGTAACTCTTTGCAGGCTTTCTAGAGACCTTGAGATTTGAAGAAGGAATAGGATTGGCATACATGGAGGGTAGATATTTCGAGTGAGATAAAGTCTAGAAATAGGCATGAGGTGCAGGAAAGCCTGGCATATTGTCTTGATCTAATTGAAGGGTGGCATCGGGGGAATAGAGGCAAATAAGGTTGTGGTGTGGAAAATGAGACACAAAGGTAGACGTCGAATAGTATGGGTAGCAGAGGGGTTAGCTGAGGTTCTTTTTGTCCATTTAACTTACTTTGTTTTTCTCTTTCAGCAGAACTTTGAAATTCATCAATTTTTTGTAATACTTTTGAAAACAACAGAGATAAGAAGTATTTACATAACGGTAAAAAAGAACTTGCCTAGGGACACCTGGATGGCTCAGTCGGTTAAGTGTCCAACGACTTCGGCTCAGGTCATGATCTCACAGTGTGTGAGTTCCAGCCCCGTGTCAGCCTCTGAGCTCACAGCTCAGAGCCTGAAGCCTGCTTCAGATTCTGTGTCTCCCTCTCTCTCCGCCCCTCCCCTGCTCACACTCTGTCCCTCTCTCTCTCTTTCTCACAAATAAATAAACGTTAAAAATAATAATAATAAAAAAAACTTGCCTAATTCTCTGAGCTTAGCACGACCTTCTGTTTTTTTCTTAGCTTTCATGTGAGTATCTAATTTCCTTCAGAATTTCATTCAAATCTCCATTTTTAGGGAGGCCTTCCCTAGCTATCTTCATTCAAACAGCACATGTCCCCATTATGCTATTATTCCTCTTGCATGCTTGATTTTTCTCATTACACTTGTTGCCATATAACTGTATAGCGTATTTTACTAATTCGGCTTGTTGTTATTGTCCATTATCTCTCCCCCCCTCATTACAGTGTAAGCTCTAAAATGCATCTTATAGAGCATTGTGGTTATAGTATCTGCTCTATTATATAGTTTATTTTCACATAATATTCTACTAGATATTTCTGTGTGGTTTTCATAAATATATTCTTCCATGGTTCCATCAGAGTGTATAATGGCTTAAATCATTCTCCTAATGACGATTTCCTTTTGTTTCTGTTAAGTCAGTAGCTTCAGATGAGTTCTCAGGAGTAGAATTACACCTTTAAAGGATGTGAGGATTTTTACGGTACTTGTTCATAATAGATACTTGACCAGAGAAGTGGATGTATTCTCTCTTTCTCTCTCTCTCTCTGGTTTTGTTTTGTTTTGTTTTGTTTTGTTTTCCTTTTCAGGACTTTTGAGCCCAGGCATGTTAAGTGCCTTTCCTTGGTCAAATGAGAGACATAAGATAAATATTTTAAGCTCTGTCCTTGAAGAAGTGTAACCTGGGGCATTTATATATTGCAATAAAAGACAGTGAAATAGGTGCTCAGCAGAGGTGACAGGTCAGACAGGTAGTGGGAATCAGAGAAAGCTTTGTGGTGGAGATCATAGCATTTCAACTGAGCTTTGAAAGATCAGTGGTATTTCACAGGCATGGATGAGGAAACAGCGTGAATTAGAGTACACAGATGTGACATTCCTAGACATGTTATTGAGGCAATAACAAGTGGGCCTGAAGTGTGTGTGTGTGTGTGTGTGTGTGTGTGTGTGTGTGTCTGTGTGTGTGTGGTGAGGGGGAGAGGAGGAATGAAGCTGGATAGGGAGCCTGGATCATTGCACAGGGCCTTAAACACCTTGCTAACATATTTAGGTTTTAACCTGTAAATAGCACAATAAGGTGTTGGTTAAAGGCTGTGCTTCTCTCCTTTTTAGCCAGGTAGCCTCAGATAAGTTACTTAACCTCTCTGCCCCTGAGTTTTCTTATCTGTAAATTGGAACAACACAACTACTTTGTGAGAGTATTACAAGGAATAAAAAGATCATGGATATGATCAGCGGGGTGTTCGACACAGAAAGAGAAACTATTTAAGATAGTTTCAGAGTGTAAATAGTGCGAGTTAGTAGAGTAGCAAACCCACAGTTCAGGCATATCCATTTCCCCAAATGTTAAGTAACAGACATATATTTTATCCCATACAGTGGATCTACCACAACTTGTTGATCATTCATCTGTTGATGGACATTTCGGTTCTTCCCAGTTTTTGGCTGTGACACTACTGTGAGCATTCATACACAAGTCTTTGAACATACGCTTTCATTTTTCATGGGTGGATACCTGTGGGTGGAATGACCGGGTCGTATGGAACTGCCAAGCTTTTCGGGAGTGATTGTACCATTTTACATCCTGATGGGCAATGAATGAGAGTTCCAGCTTCTGTACATCCTCACCAACACTCGATAGGGTCACTCATTGTAATTTTAGACATTCTAATGGGTGTATTGTGTTATTGCAATGTGGTTTTATTTTGCATTTCCCTAGTGACTAATGACCTGGAACGTCTTTTCATGCATTTACTTACCAATTGTGTATCTTTTTTGGTAATAGTGTCTGTTCAAATCTTTCGCCTATTTAAAAAAAATTTTTTTAAATGTTTATTTTTGAGAGAGAGCAGAGGAGGGGCAGAGTGAGAGAGGGAGACACAGAATCCGAAGCAGGCTCCAGGCTCTGAGCTGTCAGCACAGAGCCTGACGCGGAGCTTGAACTCACAAAAACTCAAACCGCGAGATCATGACCTGAGCCACAGTTGGACCCTTAACTGACTGAGCCACCCAGGCGCCCCTTATACCTATTTTTTTAATGATGTTGATTTTCTATTCCTGAATTCCAAGATTTTTTTTAATATAAAGTATGGATATAAGTCTTTTCTCCGATATACGTTTTAAATATTTTCTCCTAGTTGTGGCTTGGTTTTTCATTCTCCTCACAGTGTCTCTCAAAGAGTGGAAGGTCTTAATCTTGACAATGTCTAGTTTATCTGTTTTTGTTTTTGTTTTTTTTCTTTTGTGAACCTTTCAGCTTAATCCCATTGGCATGAGTATCTACCCGCAGTAAGTTGACACACATGTTGGCTGGGAAATAAAAGTTTCATTTTAGTTTAGGAAAGGAAGTTTAGTGGTGTCAATGAACAATGTATCAAAGCCCAGGGGCCCAAGTCTCCAAATGGCTACTTTATAGGAGGTGTCAAGAAGAAATGATACAATTAGAATATCATCACTTCTCCATAACTGCTGAACTGATGGATCTGGGCAATGATCGGCAATGACTGCTAACATTACAGACAAGAGGGACAGCCACAAATTATGTGCTCTTTAAGGAAGGAAGGGCACAGCATAACTTAGAAATTAGCCTCCAGTGTGAATCTATCTGATCAAGCCCCTGGAACTGTCAACAGGGAATACAGGGGACAGAAGAACATAATAAATGGCTTGTGGGTGTGTGATTAGCAAAACCCAGATGGAGGATGACTCTGCAGAATAAACCACTCGGTGTCCTCAACAGACAAGTTTCACAAGAAAGAAAGGGAGGGAGAAATGAGTGGATAGAGGAAGGGAGGGGAAGCCTATAGATTAAATAAATCATGAAAGACAAAGCAACTAATTACAATGTATGAACCTTATTTCAATCATGATTTTTTAAAGTTGAGAGACAATTGAGGACATTTGTATCCTGACTCTACATTTTGTGATCTAAGATGTTATTGTTAAAATTTTTCACATGGGATGATGGTATTATGGTAATGTTTATTGAAAGCAATCCTTTTATTATGAATGAAACTATAGAATCTATTAGAGTTCCTTCAAAATAATGAGGGAGGGGGATGGTGAGGAGAGAAGTGAATGGAGGTTTGGATAATACAGGATTGTCCGTAAGATGATAACGATGGAAGCTGGACAGTGGGCACACGGGGGTTCATTATACCATTTTCTGTATTGTTGTATATATTTGAAGTTGTTCATAATTAAAATTTTGAAAGAAGTATTGAAATAAGAAAAGAAGATGCAGGTTTAGGTAACCAAGTTACTTACGGAGCAGGTTGTCTCCAAGAAATCTCAGTAGAAAACGAAGCACCAGAAACAGAAGAACTCCTTCGATAAGATTTTTCAGGGTCATGGTAGCATACTGGCATGGTGAGAAGGCCGTGTGTTGAGTGAGTTATGGCACATACCTCCTGTTACAGCGTTGTTTTGTTTTCGCCACTTACTAATTTAATGGTTTCTTGAGGCAAGGCCTATGTCTTATTTATTTCTAATTTCCCAGCATATAGCACTCTCCCTGGCTTAGCAACAAGTGCTGAATGTGAAGATGAATGGATAAAGAAATGAATGAAACAATCTCCTACATATAGAGCACATGTTTGTATATTTCACAAAATGAGTATTTTTCTCAAGGACTCAGCATATCTATCTGGGTTCATATTTGGGTAATCAGTAGGTCTGGCATATTTTTTAAAAACAGAACTTTCCGGAAAAGAATTGCCAGTTGCAGAGGCTCTAATCGCTTTTGAATTTTTTTTTTCTTTGAATCCCAATTACTAAACCAGTGAATATAGGAAGTCCAAAGTTAGTTAAATGTAGGGCCCTTATGGGAGACTTTGATTGTCACTCCCTTGTGATGGTGGGCTTAGAAAGTGAGCACTGATTAGGTCGGATTAGCTCTTGGCCATATTGACTGAAAAATAGATGAGAGGTGGTCCTTTCTAACCCCACCCAGAGTATTAATTTTTTTTTTTGTTTGTTTCAAACAAGTTAGTTATTGGTGTTCTAATACCACACTAGGTGGTACAATACTGCCACCTATGGAACAACAGTAGAATTTGTTCCCAAGTTCTTATGCAGGGCTTTTTATATCATGCTATTGAACGTCGTAGAGAACTTGCCATCTAAACGAATCCTTGGATGAATGCTTTGGTACGTTAGTAATTACCTCTCAGAATGATCTTTTATAAAAATCTATGGATTTTCCTCAAAAAGAGGACAGTGGATGGAAAATGTGAATTTAAATATCTTACTAAGCTGTTTGTTTTCTTATTGTTAGTATATAGGGACTTAGAATTGGAGATAATGAAACCATAACATTTTAAACCTGGAAGGCACCTAAAACATCACCCAGATTAGCCCAGCACAGAATTCAACGTTGGTTCACTATGGGATGAAGCCATCAGTTGAATCTAGGAAAGCTGGGGTATTGTGGAGACAGAATAGCATGGGGGATTAGGAGACCTCAGGGGTTCTATGTCTACCTAGACCCCTGACCTTAATACTTAGGGTAAGTCACTTGACATCTCTGCCTGGTGACTGTCTCATCTACAACAGTGGCCTTCCAACCTTTTTGATAGTACACTACTATCGGTGAAAATATTTGAGCATAATTCTCCTTATAACTTCTGTTAAGTTTATTTATTTGTTATTTAAATAAATAAGTTATTTATTTTAAGTTTATTTATTTATTTGAGAGAGGCAGAGACAGCGTGAGCAGGGGAGGGGCAGAGAGAGAAGGAAAGAGAGAATCCCAAGCAGGCTCCATGCTGCCAGCACAGAGCCCAATGTGGGGCTCAAACTCACAAACCATGAGATTACGACCTGAGCCGAAACCAAGAGTAGGACACTCAACCAACTGAGCCACCGAGGCCACCCCTCTTCGTATACATTTTAAAATTTACTTGTAACTTAAATATATGAAATATTGTGATTAGTATCCCAAGACACAGTATCTACCTAGAGCCAGACCAGTATAGCATCGTGGTTCAAGAGCATAGACTCTGAGCCCAGCGATGGGTTTACATCCCAGCTGCCTGGCTCTGTGACCTTTTCTGCCTATTTCCTCAGCATTAAAATGGTTAATAGCAGTCCCTACCTCACAAGGCTTTTGTGAGGATGAAACATTAGTATGTTAAACACGCATTTAGAATATTGTCTAGAACGTGAAAGCATTCTGAAAGTTTACCGATTATTATCATCACTGTTATCATTAACAGTTCCCATTTTGAAGGTCTCGCTGATAGTTCCAGACTTTACCTGACTTCTTGTCATAGGAACACCTCTGCTTTCACCTGGTGTGTGCTGAGGAGGAATATGAGTGCCCGGAGCGGAAGTGCCCGCCGCCATCTTGTTCTGTTGACCTTGTTGCCCATGTTCATCATATTCAACCAGTAGTTGCTTTGCGGGAACCTTTAAGCCGTTTGTCCATTTTATGAGTGTTCTTAAATTAAAAAGTTAAAACCGTATCAAAATGTTGTCATTCACAAACCCATTTAACTAGACACTTTGGAGACCACTGAATTAAAAGCCTGGGGTTTTTAAATACTCATTTCCATGGGTGTGTTAGTAAAGATTTTAAAAAGTTATAGATGGTGCAACTTTTTCAAACCTAAACGTGCTCTTGTAATTGTGAGGGGAACTGGAAAAAAAATTAACTCTCCTGAGTGTCTCTAGCAGATTGGGCATAGGGTGAGAAAGCTGGTCTCCAAAGGTGTAGCTTGTGTTTGAAGTACTCTTGATTCACAGCACAGAACCTCTATTTCATGTATAAATGCAAGTTGAAAAGGGAAGGCATATGTATTTTGTCCTTTTTGTAAAGCAAATTCTTTTAAGGCAGGCCCATAATATGGCCTTCTGTATGTATGTCTTGTGTGGCCCAACAGTTGTTTTTAATGGGTGACTCAATCAGTTAAGTGTCTGACTTCAGCTCAGGTCATGATTTCACAGTTCGTGAGTTTGAGCCCCGCATCAGGCTCTGCTGACAGCTCGGAGCCTGGAGCCTGCTTCGGATTCTGTGTCTCTCTGTCTGTGTCTCTGCTCTGCCCCTCACCCCCACCCGCTCACAATCTGTCTCTCTCAAAAATAAGTAAGAATGTTAAAAACATAATTATTATGGAAGATTTTTACTTACATATAAGCATACACTGTATATTGTGTAAGTACGTGCTTATACTCACAGCTTTTTACCTTGAGACATATTTCTATAATTATGAAATGCTTGGCAATAACCTCACTTGGTACATAAAGCTAATTTCTTCAGTGCATCAGTTTATCTGCTGAAACCAAACACGAACTGGATATTGTTTGACATTTGAGTCTCGCTGGTCTCCAGTATGTTGTGTTCATCCCCTTGAAGAGCCCATATGAAAACAATGTCATTTCTTCCTGTGGGTTTTGTTAAAAAAGAATAATGAACTGAGGACATAATAAAACATATATCGTTACTCTAAATTACACCATTTCCTTGTAGGAAGCTCAGTGGTATTCATTTTGGTAGAACTTTATAAAATACTTTTATTTCTTCTAGGTGGTTGGTTCTAGCTATTGCCATGGTACGTTTTTATATGGAAAAAGGAACACACAAAGGTTTATATAAAAGTATTCAGAAGACGCTTAAATTTTTCCAGACATTTGCCTTGCTTGAGGTAAGTTTCCTACGATGCTGTTTTTCTATTGTTGTAATATTTATTTGAAAAATTGTTTGTTGAGCAAAGCCAGTCTTATTCTGCTGATGACATACCACCTACGGATTTGTAGAAAACCAGTGTTCACAGGGATTTATTTTATGTTGCGTGCTATTGACTTGTGGTTTTTTTTTTTTATTTGCTTACAGATAGTCCACTGTTTAATTGGTGAGTTTCTGATTTAATTTTTATTGTTGGTATAAATTGCCTCCAGGGCAGCGGTTGACTTGTTTTTGTTTTTGTTTTTTAATGTTTATTTTTGGGAGAGGGAGAGTGTGAGAGCCGGGGAGGGGCAGAGAGAGAGGGGGACAGAGGATCCCAAGCCGGCTCTCTGTCATCAGCGCGGGGCCCCTTGTGGGGCTCAAAGTCACAAACTGCAAGATCGTGACCTGGGCCGAATTCAGATGCTTAACCAACTGAGCCACCCAGGCACCCCTGACTTGTTTTTCTCTTTAAGGAATTGTACCTACTTCTGTGATTGTGGCTGGGGTCCAAGTGAGTTCAAGAATCTTTATGGTGTGGCTCATTACTCACAGTATAAAACCGGTAAGTGATGCTAACGTGTTCTCTTCAGGAGCCTGTAGAAAAGCTTTTTATTAATAGGAGTCTAAAATATTAACATTGCTGTATTTCAGGAAACAGAACCACTAGACAGAAAAGGGCTGGGTTTGGATTTAAGTGTGATTGTCCATTAACTTAGTGCATTAGTAGGATGACCTTGTAACACAAGCAAAACTAAATATTTATGTCCACAGTCTACTCTCTGATGTTATGTCCACAGTCTACTCTCTGATGTTTCTCAGCTTTTAAAATTAATATTCATATTCTGTCAAATAACGAACTGAAAATTCTATTTCCTATTGATACGTATTGTCTTTGATCCTGTATTGAAGTCATCAGTGTCAACAGTTTATTGTTTCTCATTCACCATGGGGTGGTGTAGCAACAGGCATAAACAAGCAAATGTAGTTCTGTAGATCTGAGCAAATGGGGAAGGCAAAATGAAAGTTGGAAGGGCTGAGGAACTTAGGGGAAATTAGCATATTATTTACTGAGGCATGACAGGAGACAGACCTAAATCTAATTAATGGCTTAAACCCTTTTAGACAAACAAACACCATGCTCACTATGTCAAGACACTGGGCCTTATAAACCCATGACAGAAACATTTCCCAGATGGACCCTTCTGACCTTCTGACAGCCGCCAGCGTCTCCTGTCTACTTGAGGACAGATCTCTGGCCTCCTTTCCATTCCTGACATGCCTTTCTTGTCCCTAGTCTGCTTGAAATGATACCGTAACTCCCTTCCCTTGCCTGCTAGACTTACTGGCCCCCGTCCGTGTGGGGACAGATCACTGCCCTTCTGCCCTCTCACCACTCTGCACGTTAGCCCTTCCGACCGGTGTCTTTCACACACCTTACTCAGTCCACCTGGGCCCTTGCCAGTGCCCGCCATGCACTTAGCAATGACTGCCTGCCGTATGGAGAGCCAGACCTTTTATCCAGATTGCCATGCAGTTTAAAAGCAGGAGTCCAACATTAACAAAATAAAAGAGAGACTATTCCAGACAGTGAGCGAATGTAAGAGCTGGGCCAGGACTACAAAGAATCTGAAGACCAAGGAGAAAGAAGGACAAGATGGGGTGGCCAACGTTACTGCAGAGAAGTTAAAGAATCTAACAGGTTGCTGGCCCCCAAGAGAAAAAAGACCCATCTGCTCTCTTTTATCCTCCAAAGGATCTCTGCCTGAATATTACTACTTAATTGTCTCCAACAATATTTTCCCACTGGCACCTTTCCATAACTCTTTAATTAACTTAGCCAACATTTACTGAGTGCCTCGTATGCACTTGACACTGTGCTAATGTCCGGATTTACAAAAACGGACGGGGCGGTCCCAGCTGTCACGCATCCTGGCTGTTGGGAAGTGGGGGTGCGGTCATACAGATGTGGAATCATTTGAGAAATACCGACTGCACATCTGTTCTGTGCCTGGGACTGTGCTGGGGACCTGGCTGTTCATAATACAAGTACAGTTCCTGCCTTGTGGAGCCTGTAGCTGGGAGAGATGGTAGACAAGTAGATGTGCAAATACAGCTGACCTTGAACAACATGCGATTTAACTGCATGTGTTCACTCATATGCAGATTTTTTTTTTTTTTGGACAAATATAGTAAAGTACTGTCAGTGTATTTTCTCTTAAGTTTTTCTTAATAGGGTCTTCTTTTCTCTAGCTCACTTTCTCGTCAGAATATAGTATATAATACATATGATATACAAATGTGTTCATCAGCTGTTTGTATGTTATCAGTAAGGCTTCTGGTCACCAGTAAGCTTTTAGTAGCTAAGCTTTGGGGGAGTCAAAAGTTACACACACACAGGCTTCTTGACTACACAGGGGGCGTTGGTGGCCCTAACCCCCACGTTGTGCAGGGTCAGCTGTAATGGTTTCATTATATTAGTGTTAGTGCTTTGAAACAAGACGAGTGCATTATATTACAATATACTTGGGGACTTAGTCTGACCTATGGAGGGGAAGGAAGGCTTCCCTGAGGAAGGAGTGTATAAATAGCACAGTGAGGGATACGCAAGGGTTAGGCAGACAGACTCTAAAACCAATTGGCAAGTGTTATGATACAGATCTGAACAAGGAAGGTAGACAAATACCTGCTTGGGGTGAAAGGAAGGGTTTGGGAAAAGTTTTCCAGAGGGCGTGATGTAGCTGGATCTTAAAGGATGAGAGACGGTTTTCTATGGGAGCCAATAAGTGAGTAAGTAGCATTCTCATGGAGGGATGTGTTAAGATGTAAACATTCAGAACATGTTCTGGAAATAATACAAAATTGGTGAGAGAGAGAGAGAGAGAGAGAGAGGTAGTAGTGGAGTGTTGAGAGATTGCAGGTTAAGTTGGAGAGACTTCTGAGCTCAGATTGTAAAAAACACCTTGACCACCATGCACAGGGGGTAGGATTTTATCCCTTTCTCCTGTTAAGCAATGGGGAGCCCGAGAAGCCTGTAAGTCACAGACGAGCTACTTCCAAATGTGTTTTTGTTTGTTTTGCTTTTGAGAGAAAACTTCCATCCACGAAGAGAGTAGAGTGGAACGGGTATCCGGGAGGCTGTTACGGGAGTCTGGATGGGAGAAGAGCCCCGAATTACAGTGGTGGAAACAGGAAACGGGTGGGCGGATGCAGGGGCCAGGGCTGCAGGAGGATGGGTCATCAGGTGACCGCCAGAAAGTTGGAACGTTAGATCGTTCCCATGCTGGTTTTGAGGGGGTGATGTCGTCCTCGGGTGGTTCTGTCAGCGGCTGGAGTGAAGGCTGAGGAAGAGAAAGCAGTAGAGCTTTGACTCTTCCCCCGCCCCGGACGCGGTCGCGTTGTGTGTCGTAACGGGATTACGTAATGGGGACTGCGTGAAGTTTGCTGTCTTGCCTCGGTCTACCCCTAACGTTCCAATGCGATAAAAGACACATAGTAAATAACTAAAATGAAATCTCTTCCCGGAGGAAAATGTTCAAGGTGAAACGACACTGTGGATTTCTCTGTGATTCTGCAGATCCAGAATGAGGAGAGCGTGGTGCTTTTTCTGGTCGCGTGGACTGTGACAGAGATCACTCGCTATTCCTTCTACACATTCAGTCTTCTCGACCACTTGCCATACTTCATTAAATGGGCCAGGTGGCGATGTCTTGCGGTTTAACTGCTCACAGCCCTGTGCATGTGCGTTTTGTGTGCTAACATCAGCGAACCGAAGTTTGTGCCTTAGCCCCGTGATGCCAGGATGCTGTTGTTTGGCTGTTAGCCGTATAATAACTTGCATTCTAAAGGCTTAACTTAATGATCAGAGAAAAATCATATTGATATATATTTGGAGTAAAATCAGTGCAGGGCAAATTATATCAGTATCCTTAAATAACCTGAATTGGCCATTTATTTTTCTTTAAAAGCAAAATGTACAGTTTTTTGAATTTTATCAAATAAACACAGTGCCAAAAATATGGCCTTTTGTCTGAATGATTTAAATTATTTTAGTAATCTAGCATCCATAATTTTTAGGATCTTATATATACAATGTCAACTTCTTTTTTTTTTAATGTTTATTTATTTATTTTGAGAGAGAGAGAGAGCTCAAGCAGGGGAGGGGCAGGGAGAGGGAGAGAGAGAATCGCAGGCAGGCTCCATGCTGCCAGTGCAGAGCCCGATGCAGGGCTCACACTCCCAAACTGTGAGATTATGACTTCATCCGAAATCAAGAGTTGGATGCTTAATGGACTGAGCCACCCAGGTGCCCCTATAATGTCAGCTTCTTTGGTACGTTTTAAGTAGCAGAGACAGAAATTTTTAAAGGTCATACTTACCTAAACTGTATTATTTGGAATGTGACAAAATTTATATTTCAAGGGTTCTAAATATGTCTATCCTAAAGCAACAACTTATATGTTTTTTTTTTTTTAAGTTTGAATTATTTGAGCACCTGATATTTTACAAAGTTATTATAAAAACAAGACTGCTCTTTGGAGAACAAATCATACCAGCCAGCGTAGATTTGTTTTTTTCCTTCCCTGTGTCATACTTACAGTTGCTACAAGAGTAACACGTGTTGTGTGCGTCCTCCATACCTGAGATGCAGGTTTGAACACAAGAAAAACTCTGTCCTCTCATGACCTCGGAGACAAAAAATGAAACCACTCACAGATATGTGAAATGCCAGATGGTGGGAAGGACAACTGGAGTGAAAGAGATCTATCCCAGATACGTCTGTCCCCTCTATGTCTGTTCTCCATAGGTAGGGTACAAGAGTTCGGCGATATTTGCATCCTTTATATTTTCTGTTAAACAACAGAAGTAGTATGTTTTCGTTGTAAAAAACTCAAAAGTACAAAGTATATAGAATCAACCCGGAAAGTTCCTGCTTATACCTACCTCACGAGCTCGCTTCCCCTGGAGGGAAGATGTTTGCAGTGTACCCATCCAGACTTTTTCATGTTAGCGAAAATGTGAACATGCAAATGTGAGTTTCTAAAAACAGAAGTAGAATGACATTGTATTTGCTTTTTATATCTTGGAGCTTTTTTTTTTTTTTTTTTTTTTTTTTAAGTCAAAACAGGAATTTTTAGATCTAGCTGTAACTCTTAATGCTGGGCAGTATTCCGTAGTATGACTGGCCAGTTCTCTGTTGCTAGAATTTAGATAATTTCCAGTTTGCTAATAGTAGAAGGCCTGCTTTGAGAGATCATAAACAATGCTATATCCATATATCTATTTACAAAATTTTTTTTGATGTTTATTTATTTATGTATTTATAATTTTTGAGAGACAGAGATAAGCAGGGGAGGGGTAGAGAGAGAGGGAGACACAGCATCCGAAGCAGGCTCCTGGCTCTGTGCTGTCAGTGCAGAGCCCAGCTTCAGGCTCGATCCCACAAACTGTGAGATCACGGCGTGAGCCAAAATCAAGAGTCAGACACTTAAGTGACTGAGCCACACAGGTGCCCCATATTTTTGTTTTTTATTTAAAAAGGTTTTTTTTGTTTATTTATTTTTGAGAGAGAGAGAGAGACAGAGTATGAGTGGGTGAAGGGCAGAGAGTGAGGGAGACACAGAATCCGAGGCAGGCTCCAGGCTCCGAGTTGTCAGCACAGAGCCCGACGCGGGGCTCGAACCCATGAACCATGAGATCATGACCTGAACCAAAGTCAGATGCTTAACCGACTGAGCCACCCAGGTGCCCTTATTTCTATTTTTTAAAACCCTGATATTTATAGTAACACATTCCTAACTAGTTTGAAAGTAAGCATACAACTAGCGTCAGATTTGGTTTTGATCCCTGTATATTAAAAGCCTAACGCTTTTTTTTAAGTAGTTACTCCTTTTTCCTAACTCCTGTACTACACATGTTCAAATATAATGAACTGTTGAATATATAAAAAATCAAAAATAAAGGAAAAAAACCTTTCAAATTGTTTATAATACCCCTCTGTCATGATTCTCACCGTTAGCTGGATTTTATTCTTTCACACTTTTTATGTGCCCCAGCTCCTTTTAGACATTTGTGGCTGACCCATTTTGTTTCTTGAAAATGCTTCAAAATTGTCATTTGAACTTAAGCATATTGTCTATCGTAAGAAGGTCGTGCTCCCATGGATGTATGTTTGTTGGTTTTATTCTTACTGTAACTGAACATTCTTCTGCTTTGAGCAGTTGGGCCTTTCACACAGTTGGCGGTTTGGAGTGTCACCAGACTAATCCTAGAATATACCTCAGTGCCATCTTGCACGATCCCAGTCTTCCAGACTTCTGGCACCTTCGAAAATACTAATTCATGAGATAGTTTCTTCACTTGCCATATTTATACAATTTGTTTGTGAAAGGCACATGTCTTTAATGTTTTGTCTGTCTGCCTTTTAGAATGCATTTTGCATGTGTTGAATTTCTAGAAAAGTTCAAAGCTCTGCCATTGCATGTTTAAATTTGCTGTTTAGAAATCCTTCCTCAATTGCATTAATGTTAAACCAGGTACTATAAAATCTTTCAGCTTTGAAATGTCCATGTTAGCATGATACATGTCAGTTAATCGTAATCACGAATCATTTTATTTCCTGTCAAAAATCTTAAGTTCCCAAGCGTATTTGCCAACCTCATTAAAAAACCTAAAATAATATTTGTATTTATGTTCAAATGTTGAAGCTTCTGTTCTCAAATAAAAGTTCCACTTTAAGAATGGCTTCTTATTTATAAGTAGCCGGCCTACTCTGACAGTTTGAATATACTTTGATGCTGTTTATGTGTTAGAAGTGTTCCTAGAAAAGTCCACTGAATAGGTACTTGTATATTGTTGTTTTTATGTTAATTTCCACTTTAATTTTGAAAATGCATTCCCTTTAAAAAAAATTTTAGGTGCCAATTGGGAATTTTTTTTATTTATTTATTTATTTATTTATTTATTTATTTATTTTTGAGACAGAGAGAGACAGAGCATGAACGGGGGAGGGGCAGAGAGAGAGAGGGAGACACAGAATCGGAAACAGACTCCAGGCTCCGATCCATCAGCCCAGAGCCTGACGCGGGGCTCGAACTCACGGACCGCGAGATCGTGACCTGGCTGAAGTCGGACGCTTAACCGACTGCGCCACCCAGGCGCCCCAATTGGGAATTTTAAAGGAGGCATTATATCTTTTTCTCAATAAGGAGTTAAATTTCTCATGCTGCCATCCGAACTTAGAGAGTTGGTGATGTGCAGTCTTTTTAAAGTGCAAAGAAAGTAAATGACATAATTCTTTCTCATTACATTAAAAATAATCAGTGGCCGAAGGCCTTAAACTAGTTCACTCTAGGAGTGATAGGGTTTTTTGTTGTTGTTGAAGAACAATGCTTCCAAAAAACTCATTGGAGAGTCACATAAAGTTTAAAAACCACGTAAATAAGTTTGAACGTTTTACTGGAGAAGGGCTTATAAAATGTTCACTTATATGATTTTAAATTGAGTTAGGACATTAAGACTGGAAAAGAGTGATTTAAATAATATACAAATTACAAAGACTAGTAAGAAAGCAGATGATATACCCAAGGCAAGGAGGGGATAAACAGGGACAGTAAAAGGATCTTTGGTCTTTTCTTTCACCACTTAGTTTATTTTGGCAAATAATTCTGTTCCTCTCCCATCTCTTATCCTTGTATGCCCTTGGCGTACTTGGTATCACCAGTTTCCTGCCATGCTGATGATTTTAACTTTTCTCTACAAATATTATCTTAATGCCAACAACATGATTAAATAAAATATGGATTGATTTGATTTCTTTCTTTTTCCACCGAGATTTTGACCTTTATTTTCTGTGGTAACTGCCTTGGAGAAAAATGATTTTCTTTAGTGGAGAAATGTTGTCGCCTTGGGTCCTTGCTGCTCTTTCTGCTGGAGGCCCGCAGAGACTTGCAGAATGTTTCTCTCACTGCAGGTGGAAGTGACGGCTGGCTACTCTGCGTTAGAGACCCCGTCATAGCCCAAATGAACAAGCTTGTGATTTGGGATTTTGGAAACAACTTTCTCAGTTCTGTTTTAAGCAAGTTGTTCCTTTAATGTGGGAATTTTGGAAACAACTTGTCTTTCTTGTTTTGTTATGAAAGCAGTTTTAGACAATATATTCATTAGTAGATACGGAAACCTTAGGTAGCTTTATTTCAGTTTTCTGAAATGGTAATTAATTCTCTTTTAATTAGTAACCACAACAGGGTTTTCAAATGCCTCCAGAGAACCCCTTTGGTAATTTGAAGATGTAGATACAAAGTTAGGATCATAACTGGTCTTTTAAAACACTGCTCCTGACCAGTAAGTGACTCGTTCAGTTCTGATTTCAGGTGTCAAAGAAGTTACCTTTACAATACCTTATAATACGTACAGGTACTTTACAGTATTTACAACGCTTACGTGCTTTGCAACACAAAACTACATATGTATTTTTAACATGTATACCATTATTTCAGTACTGTAAAGTAAGTTGACTTCTTATTTTATTAAGATCTTGCCATCTTAAAATGGAAACTGCTATGAGAAAAAAGGAAGATCATTAAATTTATAAGCAAATAATTAAAGTAGAGAAAACTAACCTGTGAGGGGCATTGTAACTATGTGCAGGATGAATTTTTAGGTTTAAAGACAGTAGTAGCAAAGGAATGATGATGTCAAATCCAGTCATTGCCCTAGAAAAATAATTCCTTGAGGTCTTTCTTTTCTCCAGATACAATTTTTTTATCATCTTATACCCTGTTGGAGTTGCTGGTGAACTTCTTACAATATATGCTGCCTTACCCTACGTGAAGAAGACAGGAATGTTTTCAATAAGACTTCCTAATAAATACAATGTCTCTTTTGACTACTATTATTTTCTTCTTATAACCATGGCCTCATATATACCACGTAAGTATATGGTTATTAGTACTTTGGTTTAACAGATGCTGTGAAAGTTTTTGTAAAGTATCATGATATGCTGGCTTAATAAGCAAGGCAGCATAATGGCTTACAAATATATCAAAACTTCTGTTCAACCCCACATTTAAAATTCATAATTTTAAATAATTGAAGAGTGAGTCAAAAAAGACTGTTTCCTAGTTATAAGGAAAAAGGTAGGTAAATTGATACACAAATGACTGCCTTCTCAAAATCATTTAAAGAGAAGCTTAATATGACTTTTTTTTCTTTTTAAAGAAAAGATAGAGCCCACATCAGTGAACTATTTGCCAGCATTTAGAATTATTTCTCTGAAGATAAACATTTTATCCAAGAAAATGTCGGGTCATTTCTATCTATTCCTTGAGCATATACTTGGAAAAGTTATTCAAGATTACTTTTTAGTGTTGTGTGTGTCGCTCTATGTACTAGAAAATAACGAAGGCGCTTTTTTTTAAATATTTTTTTAATGTTTATTTATTTTTGAGAGAGAGAGAGTGCGAGCATGCACGAGTGGGAGAGGGGCTGAGGGAGAGAGGGTGGGAGGGAGAACCCCAAGTGGGCTCTGCACTGACAGCAGAGAGCCCGAAGCGGGGCTTGAACCCATGAACTTCAAGATCATGACCTAAGTTGAAATCAAGACTTGGATGCTTAACAGACTGAGCCATCTAGGTGCCCCATTAAAATATTTTGAATAATTCAGCCTCTTCACTAATTTCTTGTCCCCTTTCAGTAGGTTGCAGTGAATTGGTGAGGCTTTACTCACTTCATGTAAATACCCACAGGGTTAATGTTTTTCGGTCAAATTTTGATAGTCACCAGCAGGAAATACACAAGTAAAACAAGACCGTTATTTACTTTTCTCAATAAAATTAGAGACTCTACAGTCCATGAGGGAGCCAAGGAAATAAGCAGAGTTTATAGCATCTAAAATCTGCATCGACACGATATAAAATATTTTATGTAATGGGGGTGCACATAAAACTTGGCCAGCCCCTTGAGGCCTCGAACTTTGAAGCTTTTTCAAAATTGGCATTGACTTGATGGTCACACAGTGCATTTATTCCCCTCATCTTCTGTCAGTTGGGCCTAACTGTCATCAGATCATCCACCAGCGGCCGTTCGGGAGGGCTGAGGGGTGGAATGTCTGCGGCACCCGTGTGCACCCTCTGCTTCCGCAGTGTCTGGTGAATGGCACCATGCCTGGCGCAGGGCCACGGCCTGCTTCTGTTTATATCCTATTACAGGTTTGGGAATCGGGTCCCCCTCTTCCTTGTAACTGCGGAGGCATCTCCACAGAAACCCGAGGCCCAACAGGTCATGGCTGGAAACCATCAAACTAGTAACTGTTGGTTGTGTGTTTAGTGGTGTCCTGAGAGACATAGACTCTGGCCCGTGTCACTAGGAGCTCCGTTCACGATGCTGATGGTTCCGTGAGGGTCCCACTTGCTGGAGCATCCGTCAGCCAGGGGGATGTTTTCCACTGGATCGTTAATATTAGCTGTAATACAGCTAGTTTTAGTTTGTTCATTGAATTTTTTTGTTCATTGACTGTATTAACAGTCCTGCGAATAGTACTCAAAAGAAGTGCTACTCTCATTTTTCAATAATGACATTACAGATTAGAGGACATCGCAATGAGGACATTACAGACAAGGCTTACAAATCACCCAGGTAGTAAATAAGGCTAGGGTTTGAACTCAAGCCTGCCCTTCCACTACACTACTCAGAATGTGATAGAAGTATTTTCAATAACTGGTCAGTTAGGTTTAAGTATATTTTACCTGAATATGTTCAGGCCCCTGGGTATGATACGATGATTACATTTATCAAGATGGGTGATACCTAAATTAAAAAGAATAAAATCCGTTGTGTATTTTTCTTCCATGTGGGCTAAGTTCTAAAAATAGTTAACTAAAGTTGCCTGAGCAAGATATTCAAAGCTTTGTTTTTGTCATTAGTTAATTGATTTTAATAATTCAGTTCATCATTTTCAGAGATATTTTTACAAATATTTATGTTGTTTATAGCTGATGTTAATTTGTATACCCACTAACATTTACACTATAGTTTAAAAGCCCTGGTTCAAATGGGCTCAAAGTAATTCTTCAAATTTGGAAGGGCAGATGACCATTTGTCTAACTGACTTAATACATATACATAAATGTGTATATAGCAGAATAGCCATATACCCAACCAAGAGAGGCTTCTGCTCTCGGTGTTCTGGCCCTCCACTGATCATTCTCCATACAGGCCTCCCCTCCCCTTCTAGACCGCTTTCTAGAAACCTGGGATCATGGAATTTGTGACCCAAGTGGTGCTGAGCGTGCATGCACCTAGGGACTGCACGGATAGGCCTCTTCCCCAGTCTGTTCTCCTGAGGGATAAACCATGTCACCAGTAAAAACGGTCCTGAGATCAAGGGGTAGCCAAAGGGCAGCTGTGTATGAAGGGTGTGGATACAGTTGGGTCGTGTGGGCGTAGATGTCCATACATGTTCATGAGACCCCGAGTGGTACGGGATAGCCAGTGGACCAGAGAAAAGGGGGCCGGGTGGGGCAGTTTTCCTTGTGCTGGAATGTTCTAGCACAGGATTCCAAAGAGTTACAGAGTTCTAAGTTCAAACGTGGCCTTCCAGGTCATTACAAAGGTACATTTATCAAGATATTTAACTTTGCTCCAGAATCCCCAGCAGTTAATGGCATTACAGCCATACCCTGGAGATACTGTGGGTCCAGTTCCAGGCCACTGCCGTAAAGCTATTACTGCCATGAAGTGAGTCAGATGAATTTTTTGGTTTCCCAGTGCATACCAAAGTTAGGTTTGCATTATGCTGTAGTCTGTTAAGTGTGCAATAGCATCAATGTTCACATCTTAATTTAAAAATACCTTGTTGCTAGAACATGCTCCCCGTCAGCTGGGCTTTCAGCGAGTCCTAACCACTGATCACAGATGGCCATGACAAGTACGATAATAATAATAATGAAGAAGGTTGAAGTCTTGTGAGAATTACCAAAATGTGGCACAGGGACACAAAATGAGCAGATGCTGTTGGAAAAATGGTGCCAACAGACTCGCTCGAGGTGAGGTTACCACAGACCTTCAATGTGTAAAAAATGCAATCAAAGGAGGTGAGCCTGTAAAACATGTAGGTGTATGGTATGTGGAGGCCCACACTTCTACTCTTTCCCCGAGCTCTGTGAATATTTGGGAAGGCCGAGATGGTGGATGATGTGCTTGCCCTCAAAGCTTGCTACTGGGAAGAACTTTCTAGTATAAATAATTTTCAACAATACCTTCTTTTGTTTTCTTTTTTTTCAATCAGTGTTTCCACAACTCTATTTTCACATGTTACGCCAAAGAAGAAAGGTGCTTCATGGAGAGGTGATTGTAGAAAAGGATGATTAAGTGATCCCTGCAAACAAGGTGCTTTTTCCAGAATAACCCGGATTACTTGAGTCCAAGTTTTAATAACAAGAATAAACAACTTTATGAAATATTACAGCTTGTATGATTTCTTAGAATATAACTTGAGATGTGGTGTTTGCCAATATTTGTCTTCACATTGTGCAAGGTCAGTTTCCTATAAAAACTGTGCGTGTGTTTATTATCAACTCCCGGGTAGGTGATGATCATGAAGAAAATAATTGGCTGTGTTACCTGGAAAAAAAAATACTTTTTTTTGTTTTTGTTTTTAGCTTTACTCAAGTTTTTTTGTTTTTGTTTTTGCGGCATATGCTCCAAGGTTTTTAAATCAATATTTACAAATGAGTTTAATGATTTAACATTATGATACTTGGCGGTGATATTTATATGATATTTATAAATGAAAGTAAATGCAGAATTATAATAACTTGTTAGTAATGTATTGGTATTTCCTGAACCCAAGATCTGTTTCTTACAAGTTAGATGGCAGCATTTTTGATTAATAACAATTTTCGGAAACATGGACATAATTGGCTATGGTAGGACTTTTGATAAAGTAGCCGTATAACAAAATATCCAAGCAGATGTCACAATTGGAAAATATTCTTTGACTATATGTCTAGGCTATTAAAATTACATATACCACTAAGCAAATTTATTTCTATTTGAATTAACCTTCAAGGACCACCTTTTCAACTGTAAGGATTTTAAGGGACTAGAAAGAATGAGTGTATACTTTGCCTCACTTGTGAAAAACAAAAGAATAACATTGGGTCTGGTCATAACATTATAGTCAGAACTCTGGCTGCAAAAGGTTTCTCTGTACCTAGACTCATCTAATAAAAATCATGATAATCTCTTTGTGGTACTTAGGTAATGAAAAGTTTTGGGCTATGACATGACAGACTCATTTTATTCTGAATTCCATTGAGTTTAAGCAAAAGAGTCTTATAGTGAAGCTCCTCGCCATGCGTTTAGTAGAAAGACATACGGAAGATACTTTAATACTTACTGCTTTAATTCTTAAGTAGGCCCTTTAAATATTTTTCCCCTTACGTTAAGGTATGCTGCTTTACTGGCCCAGTTGAGAGAGGATATGAAATATGTGACTTTTGGGGCGCCTGGGTGGCGCAGTCGGTTAAGCGTCCGACTTCAGCCAGGTCACGATCTCGCGGTCCGTGAGTTCGAGCCCCGCGTCAGGCTCTGTGCTGATGGCTCGGAGCCTGGAGCCTGTTTCTGATTCTGTGTCTCCCTCTCTCTCTGCCCCTCCCCCATTCATGCTCTGTCTCTCTCTGTCCCAAAAATAAATAAAAAACGTTGAAAAAAAAAATTAAAAAAAAAAAAAAAAAAAAAAAAAAAGAAATATGTGACTTTAAAAGAAGAGGGTTTTTTTGCATCCTGCAGCTATGGAAGTGTAACTTTGGCCTTAAGTGTTTTGTAACGTTCGCACTTGCAATCAACACGTAGCATTACACTTTTCAAAACTGTTTTGCGTTACCACCTCCTTCTCTGTTTTCTTCCTATGGAGATTTGTAGCGAGAATAGTTCTGCAAACTTTCATTTTAGATAACGTGATTTTTGAAAGGTGCTATTTCCTTTATTACATTACACTTTAATATTTCTCTGCAGCTGAATGTTTCAACGAGCACAGTGTATTCTGTGTATTAGGCTACTAATTCTCAAAATGCAAATGTTCATTCTGCTTTTTACACTGCTTGATCTGTTTTTGTCTTGAGTTTTTATATGGAAGAAATTTTCAGGGAGTTTTTCCCTTTGGTACCATAGTATAAGAAGGTCAAGTAAATATTGATCCTGTTAGATGCTTGTCCTGCTCAAAATATTTTAAATCCTATTCCTAAAACTTGTGTCAATTCAACTTGTACCCCCTTCAAGCAGCTGTAATAGCTCTTTTTCCTTTAGTTGTGGAATATCCTGAAGTAGAAATTGTGATTAACTTTAATAAAAATGAAAATGCCTCAAACAATCATCTACTGACCTATGTTAGCATATTATCCCTACACTTTAGATTTAGTTTATCTTCTGTATCTTCTATATTCAACTAATTCTAAACTGTCCCTTGTGTAGAAACTGAAGGGGTTAAATGATATTTGGATCTTAAAGGGGGGGTATTTGAAATTCCTTTGCACTTATTTCCTGTGCCTGCGTATTTTAGAGTTCTCCCGAAGTCATCCTAACTTTCCTTTTGCAGTAGACGAACCAGGACGTGAATCAAACAGAGGTTCCATTTGGTCCTGAAGATTTTGGCATTTGGAAAGCATACATCAAGACTTTTTGATACTAACAAGTTTTCAGTTATATTTGGTGACACTCCATAAAAATCTGATTGTTTTAAATTTTTCATAGCTTGAAGGATTAATACACAATATATACAGTGTGTACAAGTCTTTTTTTTTCCTTTTACTTTTCATGGCCTTAATTTGATATTAATACGACAACATCCCTGTTATAACTTAATATTTAGAAGCATGACAAAATAAACACAAGAAAGTCATTTTCACCAAAAGCTTATATTACTTGACATCTCTAGATTCTCAGAAGCATTATTTCCACACCTTTGGATTTGTAAGCATCTGTTTCGTATGCCATGGTCTCCTGGTTTCTGACGATACATGGCAGGTGATGTGGATTCATGCACTAACCTGTCCCACACACATATTTATTTTGTGGCAAATGTGCATCAAGTGCTGCTGTAGGGAATTGGCATCTTTTTCCTATCATCCCCCTCTCCACCCTACGCAGTAGGACCTCTGACACAATTGTTAGGTCGGTTAGGAAATCACATTGCAAAATAATCACAAAATACCGTGTATTGGAGAGCTGATGTGGCAGGGGGTTTTGTTGCTTACGTGTGTGTAAGTGTATCTACGCCACTAAACAGGTAACATTCTGGTTTAAAGCTACTTTCAAATAGACCCCAAATCAATTACAGATATGAAACTGATAAAAGAAATCATTAAGGCACAAGGAAAGGAAGGAAAGAACTATTAGGGAAAAAAAATAACCATAAAAATCAACATTTGAATTATTTTTCAAATCAACGTGCAAAACGCAGAACTTTTTTCCACTAACCTATATAGTGATCTGGGACGTACATATAATTGATAGAAGAAAAAAGAACAACACAGTTCTGTAATTTGTAGGATGAAGGAAGGCATTGAATGGAAGTGAAGATTTGGTTTGTTTATATTTTTAGATTTACAAAACAACTTAAATAGACATAAGTAGTACCTCTAGATATGAAGCTTAAAAATATGTCCCAAAAGTTTTAGTTTTTTTAGTGTTCTTATAATAGCTTTAAAAAATATTTTTATCACTTTTTATTTTGAAATAATTTAAAACTTAACGGGAAAGTCGCAGGAATGCTAGAACGTCTTTGTTTGAATTCCCCACTTCTAACACTTTGCCCCATTTGCTGTTAGCATTCTCTCTCTCTCACTTTCTCTGTTTCTCTCCATACTATTTTGTGAGCCATTTGAGAGTAAGTTGGAAACATGAACTTGTGATTACTTAAGAACAAGGGCATCCCCTTACATTGCCGCAGTGCAGTGACCCAAATCAGGAAATTCCACGTTGATAGAGTACCTTTCTCTAGACTACAGACCTCACGCAAATCTCCCCAGCAGGGTCTTTGGAACACATACGTGCTCTGGGTCAAGATGCCGTCCTGGTTCGGGTGTTACCTGTCCCCTCTTCCGGTCTAGAGTGGCTCCCTGATTTTTCTTCATGCTTCATGACTTTGACTTTTTCAGCAGTACAGGGGGCTAACTTTGCAGAAAGTCTCTCAATTTGGGTTTGATGTTTCCTCATGATTACATTCAATTTATGTATGCTTCAGCAGGAATATTGATTTGTTCCATTTACTGGTGATAGTAACTTGGATGTGTTAGGGTTTTTGTTTTATAATGTAGGCATTTTAGTAATAGAAGCCCTTTTTGGTCTAGTTCTTTGGAGTTTTGTCTTTGAAATCAGGCACTGGGATTTTTTTTTTTCTTTTTTACCCAATTAAGATGCTTGTGCTGTGATACATGAAGATTGATGTCTTTTTAAGTACTTAAAAAGTACTAAATTCTTTTTACACATGCAATTTCCAGGCATATTATTAACTCACCTTCCTATTGACTTCTATGTCTCTAGACTATAAATCTCGGTGACTAATTAATATACTTTGGTTTTGCTTAAAAGTTCTTAACCACAGCATTCTGTTGTATACTATGACATACTCTTACCGTGTTATTCTGCTATACTAAAATGATAAATAACACAAGACTGAGGTGGTTGTAAAAACTAATTTTACTTCTTTATTTATGGTAGTGTCTTACCCCTATATTTTAAAAAGCAATCTGTACAGTTTGAAAATTAAAAATTATTCTTAAATCCACTTAATGCTTTGTGGTTTTACTCTGAGGATAATGGCTGAAGAGAAATGGTCGTCAGACCACAGCTTTTAGAAGAGCCGACTGAGATCCCAGAGTCCCTCCCATAGAGATGTTACATCAGTGGCTGCGGGGCTGAGAAAGTCTGCATTTTCAGCAAGATGCTGAGCAGCTTTGGGGCAGGCAGTTTCATTGCTGTACCCCCTTTGACAAACACTACGGTAGGGACATATCGGGGGGTGGAGGAAGAAGATTTCTTACAAATGCCCTTTTCAGTGTACTTAATATCACTGAAAAAGCCAACATTCCTACATCATTCCGTATTGTCTCTAATCAAAATGAACACCATAGTTTGAGTTCATACACATGGAAAACTTGAACTTAACATTGTAGCAGGATTCTGGCACAAAGTCACGACACCGAGGCTTTTCTTTCCAGGAAGCAACTTTATTCGTACCGGCACCGCTCAGCTGGGCTCGTACCCGAAGAACTGAGCCCTGAACGCCGCGTGGCGTAGTTTTTTATATATTTTTAACTCCTTTGTCTCCCATATATGGTAGTATACAAACATGCAGTCTGATGAAGTGGTCTCATGGTACAAGGTCGTGAGGGATGTTGTCTTGTGCTCTATAGCCAGGTTGTCTTGAGGTGTTTTTTGTTTTCTCCTCAGGGAGGGGACCCTGTCGCAACATAGTATGAAGAAGTAAGACATTCTCCATGTATTTTTTTAAACACTATTATTTTACAGCCATACAGTTCACCCGTCCACTCGCCGAGGTGTAGTATAGAACATAAGACAAGTAACATCCAGAGTAATAGGGTTTTTTTTTTTGTTGTGCTGAATTTAATGATCCGAATTAAGTGGACATCATTACAGTTAGAAACTATGTTAAAAGACTTTAGTTTGATGGTATCGTTAATCGAACAGAACTTCTAGTCTCTGTTGTAAATCAGACACACACGTACACACCAGAGAGGAATGTATTCAAGATTGTGAAAAAATGTATATGCCCCTGTTTTTTAAGAAATATGCGCATGACAGCAAGTAATTATAATTTGCCGGGATGATTTGTAATTCAATCGTCACTTGACTAAAATAGGTTTGTAGCTAAATTAATATGCTCTGAAGCTGGTTTTTATTGAGTTAAATTTTAACTGAATTTCATTAGAACCCTTCCAACAGAAATGAATCTTAAGAACTGAAGAAATGGAAAGATTAATTTACAGTAAGTGTACTCAAAAAGGGGAAAAAAAAGACTTTTAATCAGTTTTTAGCTGGCAGAATGTAGATTTTTGAGCGTCAAATATTCCTTTTCAAAGCTCCAACTTTATTTGTAACTTGTATGCATAAGCATTTTCACCCAAATCTGGAGTTACTCTTTTATTTCAATATTAAAATCAACATAATTTATATAGAGGCTTATTTTGTAGCATTAAAAGTGTATTACATCTTTTCATGAAAATTAAAATATCAGAAGGTTCAGGATTTCAGGAATACTTTTTTGTTTTGTTTTTTTTTTTGGTAGAAGAGGTGCTATTGTCTGTGGTAAGTAGTATAAACTAACAACATGATAGGTACCAAATGTTAAGTGTGACTATAGATAGCAAAAAGACTTTTAAAAATTATTTTGTGAGAATGTTAGTTATTTTATAGGTTGGCCATGTTCATAGTTCTGAAGAAGTGTGGGTCCTGGAAAATTCCTAATTTATTATGGTGAGGAGTTATCTGTTTTATGTAAATTCATTCACATAGTCTTTTTTTTTTTTAAGTTTATTTATTTTTGGGAGAGAGAGCACAGGGGAAAGGCAGAGAGAGCAAGAGAGAGTCCGAAGCAGGTTCCACGCTGACATCCCAGAGCCTAATGCGGGGCTCAGACCCACAAATCATGAGATCATGACCCGAGCCGAACTCAAGAGTTGGACACTTAACTGACTGAGTCAGCCAGGCACCCCTCACATAATTTTTGAAAATATTTCAAAAATATTTTCTGTGAAGTACACTGCATATGTGTGTTGTAAACACTCCTTGAATTTCTGTTGAGATTTGTTGTTGTTGTTGAGTAAACTTTGAAAGAAGAAATTACCACATTTATTCTAAAGTTTCGTAGAATGAAGGCTGAGTTGTTTGAGCGGCAATTCTAGTCTCGTAAAGGAAGTGAATTAACTTTTCAAGCTGTAAATATTTCTGTAGGGGCTAAAAAGAGCACATGGACTTACTTCTTGACAAATACAAAATAAAAAAATTATGACGATACCTTAGGATATCATTATTAGATTCTGATGACAGGTATTTTGAAATTCTCTCTCATCAGCCACATTTGGTGGTGGATTGGTGGCTTGTGGAATGGTCGAGAATGAGGCATGGGCATAAGACCTGTGGTAGATTTGGAGGAAAAATACCCAATTTTCTTTGGCTTCAGAGTCCTTTGTAAAGAGGGTAAAAGGTTGTCTGAGTTGCAAACGAGAGAACATTTATAACTGTAGCACAGACTTTCTCAAATATAAACACTCAGTAAATATTGATGCTAGTGACAGTTTGCTTTTAATAGTTTTATTTATTTTAAACAGATTATTTTTTTATACTTTTTAAGAATGTTTATTTATTTTGAGGGCGGGGGAGCAGAGAGAGGGGGAGAGAGAATCCCAAGGGGGCTCAGCGTGCAGAGCGCGACATGGGTCTCGATTCTATAAACCGTGAGATCATGACCTGAGCCTGAAATCGAGAATTGGATGCTTAACCAACTGAGCCACCCAGGTGCACCTGCTTTTAATGGTTTTATAACAATGATATTGTGTCAGGTGAAATTCTGCCATTGTACCAAACCCACTTGTTTCTCGGGTAGAATTTAATATAATTTATAAAGAATTGTCTTGGTAACATTTTCTTTTCCCATATTTTTTCTTTCTATATTGATTTGAAGGATGGCTGATATTTAATGATTTATTGTTCTTATCTTGATTAGACATAGAAGGACATCATTTCATTTGGTAGAATGGTGGAAAGAAGTTACCTATAAATTGATCTCTTTTAGGATACATGTGGTATCCTGATGGGCATATCTTTTGATAGTGACTATTTACGCTAAGGAAGGATCTGTGGTGAGGTATTTTCCAGCCAGCCTGGTCCCCCTTTGGCAGTCCACTGACAGCAGTCCCAGGACTGAGGGTATGTGACCATCTTTACAACAAGAGATCCTTTTAGAGAATTCCATTATGTCAGTGTATTATTAATAATTTGTACATATGGCATTAAGTATATAAAAGTTTTATAGGTTTGTCAAATGAAGAGTTCCTTAACCAGAATATGACATAATTTTATTCAGAAATGCCTCATTGATCTGCCATTGTTAGCAGTAAGATGGTTTTCCAAAAAACTTAAGCTCATCTTAAGTCCCCATTTAGAAAAATGAGATGTAAACCTCTATCGTCCTAAATGGTGTGCAAAATCTAGATTTTAAATTATCTTCTGTCATTTCTTTTTTAAACTTTTTTTAATGTTTGTTTTTGAGAGAGAGAGAGTGTGAGCAGGGGAGGGGCAAAGAGAGAGGGAGAGAGAATCCAAAGCAGGCTTCAGGCTCTGAGCTGTCAGTATAGAGTCTGATGTGGGGCTCAAACCCACGAACCATGAGATCATGACCTGAGCCAAAGTCAGATGCCCAACTGACGGAGCCACCCAGGTGCCCCTATCTTCTGTCATTTCTAATCTGAAAAACTAGATGACCAAATTGGTTAGAATTGAAGTCATATGGTCTGGTTGTTATGGTTTTAGACGAGTCAAACTCACTGGTTTTAGAGAGACCATGCCAGCTTATATTGGCTGTTTAGAAAGGTCAAAATTCAAATACAGTCAGATGCAGGGTAAAAAAAATGTTCTTTTTCCCTTTGTTCCAATACTTCAAGCATTAATAACAGCTTGGTATCTTTATAGGCCTTTTTTTTTTTTTAAGTTTACTTATTTATTTTGAGAGAGAGAGAGAGAGAGAGCGAGCAAGCAGGGGCGAGGCAGAGAGAGAGGGAGAGAGAAAATCCCAATCAGGCTCCACACTGTCAGTGTGGAGTCTGACGTGGAGCTCGAACTCACAAACCGTGAGATCATGACCTAAGCTGAAAGTCAAGAGTCAGATGCTTAACCGACTGAGCCATCCAGGCGCCCCTCTTCATAGACTTATAAAACACACTTGCTCTTCTGTTTTACACACACACACACACACACACACACATGCACATGCGTAATTGTTAAATGAAGTAATCTGTACATGTTTTATAGAATTTTGCTCGCACACTTTAGAGAGTTCTATGTACATACATGTGCGTGCTATTCCATAACATGTATTGCTGCATTGAGGTGCACTTGTGTATAATTACAAGGACACAGACATAACCGTATCACAATTAAATGGCAATGTGATAATAGTAATATCATCAGTATATTATAACATTCATTGAAATTTATTTTGTAGCAGGCCAGGGGCTAATTTACTTCATTAAAAAAAAAAACAAAAAAAAAACAACCAAGGGAGGTACATGCTATTATAATAAACATTTTGCCAATAAAAGATTAGTCTCGGAGAGGTTAAGTAAGGCCCAAGAACATTGTACCTTTGTGCAGATACACATATGTAAGAGACTCCTTACGTGTCAATTGTTAGGCTAAAGGGAATACCCGTTTTAAATTTTGATTGATGCCGTTAAGTTGTACTCCAAAAAAGCTGTTGTCGATTTGGTCCCCAACAGCAAGACATGGGAGCACCTGTACCATTCATATTCCTACACAAAATAGTGTCAGTTTAAATTTTTTTCCCAATTTATGTGCACCTGATTATTAAAACCGCATGTATTTTCATATGTTCAGTGATTATTTGTATTTTTCATGTGAATTTTTCAGGAATATTGTTTGCCCCCCATTCTGTCGAATTATTAGTCATTTTTATTGATGTGTAAGTGCATACGTAAGTCATCTTTTTTTTTTTTTTTTAAGTTTTATTTATTTTTGAGAGAGAGACAGAGTGTGAGCGGGGGAGGAACAGAGAGAGAGGGAGACAGAATCCGAAGCAGGCTCTGAACTGTCCGCACAGAGCCCGATGCTGGGCTCGAACTCATGAACTCTGAGATCATGACCTGAGCTGAAGTCGGACACTCAACCGACTGAGCCACCCAGGTGCCCCTTCATCTGCTTACATTCTTTAACATACACGTTTCTTTCCATTGAGCGCTTATGATTATTTTTGTTTATAAAGTGCAAAACTTGCCAGTCTTTTCTCTATGTTTTGTTCGAAAAGACCTAGACACCTCAAAACCTTAAGTACATTTTCTCTTATTATCATTTTATGGCTGGTGTAACTTTCTTTTCATTTGACATGTTGAGTGTTGTGGTGTAGGATAGGAGTCTAATTTTATTCTTACCTGCATGAATTTCACATTATTCTAACAGTGCTCATGGAGTACGACCTCCAGTTCTCTGCCCCGAGTGGGATGGTATGTGTCAGGGAAACTTCATTTCAAGGTTACCTGAATAGACAGTGCTGTCAGGGGACAAGGGAAGGGCCTTGCACTTGTCACACAGGTAGGTGATTTGCACATTTAGGCTCCCGTTCTCCACTCTGCTTTTGTCTGTGTGTCTCTTCAAATATGAGCATGAATCTACTTTCATTCTGAAATTGCAAATATTTGTTTTGTGTCTCAGCCTATCGGTAGTGATGCCATTGGCCGGAAATGCCTGGGGCAGTCATCTGGGCCCATGCTTGTGATGAGCCCCCACACACGTTTCCCCGATCACAGCCCATGTTGTGGCTGACCCAGACCTGTGGCTCTTTGCAGGACACATGTCAGCAACAACCATCAGGGGACGCTGGTTCTGGAGGGGGTACAGAATGTCCAAGGGCCACACCCTTGTGAGATTATGGAGAGAGACCATGAACCTGGGGTTCTGCCTTCATTGGGCTCATGGGTGGGGTGCCTAGGGTTTTGCAGACTCACTCTTTATGGGTGAATTGAAAACATAAGTGTAAGGCTTAAAGGGCAGGGAGGGAGAAGCGGGGTGTCCTCAAGTGGTCGGCTATCTGGGTCACCCAAGGGCTTTCTAAAAGGGAACTGCCCCACTGGGGCAGCCTCCTTGTCTAGTTGTATGGCTGGCCATGTGTTTATTCGAGACGGATCTTTGAAATGGGAGTCCTCGGCCATCAAAGGCTTAATACCAGGCACTTATTTACATTACAATCAAAAAAACAAATTGCTAGGCACTTACGTTACAAGGCAAAATAGGAAAAATCCATTTATGAGCCGCCTGTGGATTATTTTTTCCTCTTATAGGGGCAGCCCTCAATTAGAAATGGCAGATTTGGCCATTTGTGAATCTAGAAGAAAGGTGAACCGCTAGTGTAAAATTTCTTAGCTTTCTGTGGGTTTTGTAGAAATCCTTGAGTGGAACAAACACCATTTTAATCTGGAGCTAGAAATATGGTGGAAGGTTTTTTTTTTTTTTTTTAAAGAAATACTATTTTACTTATTTTTTATAAGTTTATTTATTTTGAGAGAGAGAGAGTGAGAGTGTGAGGGAGGGGCAGAGACAGAGGAAGAGAGAGAGAATCCCAAGCAGGCTCCACACCGTCAGCACAGGGCCTGATGTGGGGATCAAACTCATGAGCTGTGAGATCATGACCCGAGCTGAAACTGAGAGTTGGACGTTTAACCGACTGAGCCACCCAGGCACCCCAGTATTTATTTATTTGTTTGTTTGTTGTTTATTTTAAGTAGGCTTCATGCCCAGCATTGAGCCCAATGCAGGGCTTGAACCCTGGGATCATGACCTGAGCTGAGATCCAGAGTTGGATGTTTAACTGACTGAGCAACCCAGGCACTCCCAAGCAATATGATTTTATTTTATTTTTTCAAAGTTTACTTGTTTTGACAGAAAGAGAAAACACAACCGGTGGGTGGGGAGGAGCAGGGAGAGAGAGAGGGAGAGAGAATCACAAGCATCGAGGAACCCGATGTGGGGCTCGAGCTCCTAAACCGTGGGATCATGACCTGAGCAGAAACCAAGAGTTGGACCCTTAACTGACTGAGCCACCCAGGTGCCCCAGGAATATGATTTTATTGTACTTTATTTATTTTAGGAATATGATTTTAAAAATTCTTTACATATAAAAATCCTCAAGATACATTGTGAATGGGGGGGAAACAAGGAGGTGAAATAGTGCATATAAAATGCATGTTTTGTTTAAAAAAGTGGGAAGAGGGGCGCCTGGGTGGCTCGGTCGGTTGAGCGTCCGACTTCGGCTGGGGTCATGATCTCACAGTTCATGGGTTCGAGCCCCGAATCGGGCTCTGTGCTGACAGCTTAGAGCCTGGAGCCTGCTTCACATTCTATGTCTCCCTCTCTGTCTGCTCCTCCCCTGCTCATGCTCTGTCTCTCTCTCCTTCAAAAGTAAATAAAAACATTGAAAAAAAAATTTTTAATAAAAAAATGTTTAAAAAAATAAAGTGGGAAGAGGAGACATATTTGCCTGTATATACAGAAACGCTAAGAAAATAAGGATGGTCTTCATCTGTTGGGGACAGAGGTGGCAACACAAGTGGCCAGGTGTGGGGAAGAAACTTCCCACTGGCGAAAACTTCAAACCGTCTCGTTTTTAAACCATGTGAAAGTATTACCAGCATATTCTTTCAAGGATACCTCTTTAAGCTAGTGCAGCAGGAATTTCAGAAAGGCAGGAATGGGGGGCAGCCTGGGAGGTTTCCCAATGATTTGTTACATTAGGAACTTGACCAGAACAGAGTCTGTGGGGGTCGGTGGGGGTGGGGGGTGGCAGAGGCAGGACTGTGTGCAGTGAAGTGAAATGTGAGTGGGAAGTCCTTTGATTATATATTTTACTGCGTGAGAAAACCACAACATACTGGCTTATGCGACCTTCCTGCTACTCTCTCACATCCTCTGCGTTGACTGGGCTCAGCTGGGTGGCTTTTTTTGCCCCACGTGATGCTGGTTAAGGCTACATTCCGCCGGGGACTCAAATGGGCTAGAACATCCGGTGACTCACACATGTGGCTGGTGTTGGACGCTGACTGCCACCTGGGAGCTGAGCTGGGGCTTTCTACTGGCTCCTTGTTTGTTTTTTTTTTCTTAATGTTTATTTATCTTTAAGAGAGTGCAAGCAGGGGAGAGTCAGGAGAGGGGGACAGAGGATTGGAAGCGGGCTCTGCACTGGCAGCAGCGAGCCTTATGTGGGGCTTGAACTCATGAATCACAAGATCAGGACCTGAGCCCACGTCAGCGCTCAACTGACTGAGTCACCCACCCAGCTGCCCCTCTACTGACTTTCCTACGCACAGACTTTCTTTATGGCTTGGCTTCCCCAGGGTAGCTGGGTTCTGAGAGTTTGTGTCCCCAGAGGAAGGAAGGAGAGGCTGTCCTCATAAAGGTGAGTCCCGGAACTGGCACGGAATCATTTACAACACATTTTGTGGTTCAGTACTCAGGGCCAGACTAGACTCCAAGGGTGGGGAAATAAAGTCACCTCTCCATAGGGAGAGTGACAAATCATTTACGTTCATCTTTAACCAGTCACAGAAATAAGCCTTTGACTGAGATTAATTATAACTGAAATGTCCACTGCACAGCTCATATTTAAAATAAAAAATCCTCGGGGCGCCTGGGTGGCTCAGTCAGCTGAGCATCCGACTTTGGCTCAGGTCACGATCTCACGGTTTGTGAGTTCGAGCCCCGCGTCGGGCTCTGTGCTGACAGCTGGGAGCCTGGAGCCTGTTTCAGAATCTGTGTCTCCCTCTGCCCCTCCCCCGTTCGCACTCTGTCTCTCTCTCATTCTCTCTCAAAAATAAATAAACCTTAAAGAAAATTAAAAAGAAAAAAAAAGAAGCAGTCGTCACAGGCTACTTAGCTCTGACTGTTTGGGCAGCTTGAAAAGTCGTGTTTAGAGAGGTTTGCTTGGGAATAATGCCCTTTGCTCATGTTGAGGGAAACTACAACAGTCTCAATGGGCTTCTGCATTTCTTTCAGAGTTTGTGTATAGCATCCTCTATGTACGTAAAGAGCATCAAAAAAAACCTTTTTTTTTCAAATCCTAGTGTTAGGAACTCTTTAGTTCCTGTGAGGATTGTTTTTTATAATCAATGAAAAACTTATTATAAAGAATATCAGAAAAGTTTGCAGGTCATATGTAGAAATACCACAGGATGTGAGTTGCAAGAATTTACATGTTAACTGTGCCTTAGCGATGATTCTTTTACGCTAGCTATATTTTCCATGAAGTTCATCGCTGTCTATTTCTACTTTACCAGTTGAATGTATGGTGCTTATATATCTTCTAAAAATTTTTTTTGAAAAATACAACAGACTACATGAATGAATGAAGCAAGAAAAACATTGTTATCACTGATGATGATAAAACATCTTTACACTGTAATAGCTGAAAGCAAGAATTTGCTGAACAGAGGGGCCAAAGCAGGGGAATACTGAGTCCCTAAGCATCCAAAGAAGTCTCAGGGGGTTAGGAAGAGGCTTGCTGGGGGTCCCATAGATAATCTCTTAAAAACTTTTGCTGACAGATGCTCTGTCCTTCCAGCTGAGAATAAAAGGGATTTCCTTAATCCCATAACTAGTATCTCCAAAGAACCTACACCAGACCTCAGAGTAAGGCATGATCGAGTGATTTTTTTTCTCTTCTTACAAGTGTGTTTACTATTACATTTTCAGTTCAGCCTTGTTCTGGAAGTCCTGACTAGCAGAATAAGGGGGAATCAGGGAAAGTGTACGGATGAGAAAGAAAGAAACAAAACTGTCATCCGTCACAGATAATATTGCAGAAATTTAGGCACCAAAAAATTGTTCGTCGTTATGAGGAATCAAGGAGAAGTGATAGGTGTTACAAAGGTTGCAGAAATAGAAATGCAACTGACAAAATGAAAGGTAGCATTCTGGTTTGTGATGAAGAGTTCTTAAAAAATTTTTTTTTTCATTTATTTATTTTTGAGAGACAGAGAGAGACAGAGCACAAGCGGGGGAGGGGCAGAGAGAGAGAGGGGGAGACACGGAACCCGAAGCAGGCTCCAGGCTCTGAGCTGTCAGCACAGAACCTGATGCGGGGCTCAAACCCACAAACCATGAGATCACGCGACCTGAGCCGAAGTCGGATGCTTAACTGACAGAGCCACCTAGGCGCCCCTGTAATAAAGACTTCTAATTGTCCCCCAGATCTGCTCTCCACTTGTATAGCAATTGAACCCTTGAGTTTCAGTTTGGCACTGAGCATAAAGACAGGTCCCTGTCCCCCTCACAGCTAGGCATGACTGAGTTCTAGCATGGAATGGGAGTAGAAAAAGTGACACCTGCAACTTCCAGTAAGCATGCTGCTCGTGGAATGTGGATGTGGTGGCAATCCATCTTGGAATCCATCTTGGAATCCATCTTGGAACTCCCTAGGAAGAGTAGAGCAGTAGGAAAAAGGACCATTGATCTGTACTACCATTGACCAGCCTCAGGGCTGCTGAATATAGCCGTGCAGTCTTACCTCGCACCAGCCCTGCGGGCACCATTCCCAGGGACGGCAGTGTGAATAGGGCCCCGCAAAGTGCTGCAGTATACATCCTGTACAACCACACACAGGAGCCAGTAGCCCAGAGCCACCTGCACAGGGAGGCTAGACGGGAGAAGCTTCTTCTATCTGGACTATTTCAACTCTTATTATTCTGGCTTTCTGGTACCGCCTTGGAACCTATACTACAAGTAATCCAAGCTTCGAAATTAGGGACGGGTTGTAGTGTCCTTTAGCAAAGAAAGCTAGTCAAACAATAGTAGCCAGGGGACAAGGTGAATTGGACATCTGTTGAGTGAATGCTACGTGCCAAGGTCTCTGGAGACCGCTGGTGGAATATAAATAAAGGACAGTTCCTGCCCTCCAGGAACTTAAAGTCTAGTGCAGAAAACACACTCATAAACAGCAATCACTTTAGGTAATATCACTTTCAAGGAATTTATAATCTAGTGAAGAAAAATATATTTAGGGCCATCTGGGTGGCTCTGTCGGTTAAGTGTCCAACTTTGGCTCAGGTCATGATCTCGCGGTCCGTGGGTTTGAGCCCCGCGTCGGGCTCTGTGTCTCCTTCTCTCTCTCTGCCCCTCCTCCACTTGCGCTCCGTCTCACTCTTCCAAAAATAAAGAAGCGTAAAAACATTATATAGACAAATATATACGAATAACGTGAACACACAGGAGGGCAGTGTGACTCTGGGACAGCGAACTAGTAGAAAAGACATTTGTACCAATAATGTTACTGCGCAGCAGTGAAGCGGGCACTGGGGACACTCTTGCTACGAAGCAGAGTGCAACCGGCTAGCCTCAAGTTGCCAAATCACAACATTTCACCAGCTTTCCCTTAAGATATCCTTAAGTTATGAGATGCGATACTAATTCTCTCTCTCAGTGCCCTTAGACATCTGGCTTTCTGCAGCACGGAGGCTATTTGCCTACTGTGTTTTAAAGACTCTTTTTTTTTCCAGTAAAGAAAAAAAAATCAATATATGTTTTTATTGGCGCACAAAAATGAAAACACGCTTGGCCTCAGAGGAACGAAACATCTAATTTATGTTACAGTGTTTTCTAAATATTACTCCAGAGAGGCTTATATTTATTGAGACAATCTGAATATGACCTTTAAAATACTTATATTGTTTTGGTGGTTTTGTTCTAAACAGACTATGATAATAAATAGTATCTTATAAAAGAAAATGCATTTACAGAATGATTGTGTGTACCGGGTATGTGTGGGTGGGGACCAACTGAAAACTCTGCAAATCTTTTCTTAATATTAAGACTGTTCCCCTTGCAGTCGAAATTTGCTATTTAAACCTACTCCGAATATTTATCGCAGATCTATTCTGAGCAGTACTTTGCTGAAAACCGTAGAGATGTGGTTAATAAAATGAATTCTGCATTCTCATACAGTTGGCCACTATCCAAAAGGAGATACAGAAACATACATAAATCACCAGTACCGAGCTAAACAGGCGCCCAAAGGGGTGTGAATATGTAGGAGAGGAAAAGATCAGTTCTTACTGGCTGAAGCTTGAAGCTATTGGAATGGTGGATGTTAAAAGGATTGGAAATATTCCAACATGCACAGTTAGCAGTAAGTTTGGGGCTGGGGCAGGTTCGGAAGAGGGGGTCGTGCACACCCATAAATCTAAGACCAGGAGCACGTACAACGGAAGCAAGGGGCATGTGCTGGGCCATGCAGTGCCACGTGTGGCCCAGAAAGCATGCTGTGTGGATCCTTGCCCAGAGGAGAGACATGGTCTTTGTCCAGCAGGCAGGTCAAAGGCCATCAGAGATTGTTTAACACGGTGGGGACAATTCCGTCTGTGCTTCTTCATCATCATGGGACAGACTGGAAGAGCCAAGCATCGAAGGCTGGAGATCGATTAGGAATAGTTGCTGCCTTATGGCAAGCCATGAGTCCCCAGAGCCTAAACTGAAGAAAGGCAACAGGAAAAGTGAAGGCGGGTGACACATCTGAGATGTTGTTGAGAAAGAAGCTTCAGGGGCGCCTGGGTGGCTCGGTCAGTTAAGAGTCCGACTCTTGGTTTCCGCTCAGGTCATGATCTCAGGGTTTGTAAGTTCGAGCCCTGTGTCGGACTCTCTGCGGTCAGTGAGGACGCCGCTTCGCCTCCTCTGTCTCCCTCTCTCTACACTCAAAAATAATCCTCAGAATTTGGAAGCATAGAAGTTATAAATATGAACTTACCATCTAACGCAGAAATAAAATACAGACGACACAGTCTAGGTTTCCCCCAAAGATACACGTTAATGGAGTCCTACATATCAGCGAACAGCCCATCTACTGCACCGTCCCTGTCACCTAAAGTCATCACTGATAGATCGCCTCCTCGCATAACTCACGGTTTGTTGGCTTGACCTTCCAAATATACCCAGAACACAAGCATCTCACATCTCCGCTGCTAGTACCATGCCGGGTCTGGTCTCCGTGGTCTTTTGCCTGCGTCGTTGTGCCGAATCTCCTATTTCCCCCAAGGCGAGCCGGGCTCCCTTTAGTCGGCTCTTAACACAGCAGAGTTAGCTTTAAGACACGAGTAAAATCATGTCATTCCTCCACTCAACACCTAGTAGTTCCCCAGAGTACGTCCAAAATTCTAACGAGGGTCTAGAAGCCCTGCATCATCTCTTCCCTCTCCCCGACAGCCACCACCATCGCCTTCTTTCTCATTTGCCTTTGCTGCTTTGCTCCAGCCACACTTGACGCCTTGCCTTTCCTGGCGAATGCCATCCGTTCTTCTGCCTCAGGGCCGTTGCGCTTCCTGCTACCCCTCGTGTTCCCTTTAAGTTTTTGCTCAAATCGTCACTTTATCAGGGAAGACTTCCCAGACTCCCCTGGGAAATAGCAACCCTCTTCTCTCCACTCTGTATTCTCTCTCCACTATACCCCAACTTAATTTTCCATAACACCCGGCAAACAACATGTCTATATAGTTTGTGTCTCCTCAATACACTGTAAACTCAATGAGGGCAGACTGATTAGTCTTTTCGTTTTCTTTCATCGCTGCATTTCCAACCCCTAGAACAGCTTGGCACTGAAATACTTATTGAGTGAGGGTGTGAATGACTTCAACCGACAGAAGGCCAGATTCCACAAGTGCATATTAGGGCTGGAGCTGAATCTTGAAGGATTATGTAGATTTCATTCAAGGGGCAAACGCTGGACCGAGGCACGCAGTTCGGGAGGAGTTTGGGGTGGAAAACATGACGTAGTTCTGTGTGGTTTCTGTACAAGTTAACTTCTGAGAAGTGGTGGAAAGTGAGGCTGGAGATAGAGATGAGCTCGGGTTATGAGGGAGACATAACACAAATGTTTGCTGGTCACTGGGTAGGGGCATGTCGTGATGGAATGGGGGCCTGTAGGGAGGAGAGGGTCAGACAATGCTTATATGTTGCCATATTAAAGTTTACTTTGAGGGGCACCTGGGTGGCTCAGTTGGGTAAGCATCTGACTTCAACTCAGATTATGATCTTGCAGTTCATGGGTTCGAGCCCCACTTCGGGCTCTGGGCTGACCGCTCAGAGCCTGGAGCCTGCTTTGGATTCTGTGTCTCCCTCTCTCTCCGCCCCTCCCACGCTCATGCTCTGTCTCTCAAAAATAAATAAACAAAAATGTTTCTTTTTAAAATATTTTTAAAGCTTATTCATTTTTGAGAGGCAGAGAGAGACAGACTGTGAGGGGGGAGGGGCAGAGAGAGAGACACACACACACACACACAGAATCTGAAGCAGGCTCCAGGCTCTGAGCTGTCAGCACAGAGCCTGATGCAGGGCTTGAACCCATGAATTGTGACACCATGACCTGAGCCATAGTCGGATGCTTGACCGACTGAGCCGCCCAAGCGCCCCTAAAAAAAATGTTTTTTAAATAAATAAAGTTTACTTTGAATTCAGGTGCTAGTTAATAGCACTCCCCCCCTCCCTGCAATATCTCAAGTATTGTAGGTTAAGTTGAAGAATAAACAAGATTTGGCTCTGATCACCCATCAACTGTGATTAGATTAATTGAATTGAAAAGTTGATCACAGACTGAAAGTTACGCGCTTCTCTTTTATTTGAACCAGGTAACGTTCATGGTATGGTTTGTGATTTTTAAAATTAAAAAACTTTTTTTTTCTGGCTTACGAGTTCATATATTTTATTCCTTACTTCTGTTTTTTTTTTTTTCAACGTTTTTTATTTATTTTTGGGACAGAGAGAGACAGAGCATGAACGGGGGAGGGGCAGAGAGAGAGGGAGACACAAAATCGGAAACAGGCTCCAGGCTCCGAGCCATCAGCCCAGAGCCTGACGCGGGGCTCGAACTCACGGACCGCGAGATCGTGACCTGGCTGAAGTCGGGCGCTTAACCGACTGCGCCCCCCAGGCGCCCCGCTTACTTCTGTTTAGAGGGACTTAAATCATCTTGCCAGCTCCATGAGGCCCTCCCACCGACTGAGGGCAAGAGCCTTAAACTACAATTACAAGATCCCTAGAGAAATTCCCAGCCTTTGGAGCCAGGCCGTCAGTCTCTCATGTGACCTACCAACTGACTGATTGTAATCACACTGACATTTAAACTCTTTGAACCGTAAGAGGCACAGGGGCTAAATTCTGGCATACGAATGCATCCCATGGCCATAAATGCTCGGACATCCTCTGCCTCTGCTTGAGCCTCGTCTGCTCAAGCATGATTCACCTGCGTCTGCCAAGCACCCACCTGCTGTACTTGGCTACAGAATAGTCAGCCACTAACGCTCCCCCCTCTTCCTTATGATGCCGGGAAGGATATTTGCAAATGCTCGTTGGCATGGACATTTGACGCCAAAATCCTGAGGTTTTGATCAGGTTAAAAAAAAAAAAATCTAAACCAGAAGAAGAGGGGTATTAGATAAGAAGACAGAAAAGCTTTCATTGAAGGGGAGAGAATAGAATCTGGATTATCCGCGTGGGAGCCGCAAAGTTGTAACTTGGAATTTTTGCCTGACGGAGCTCCAACTCTCCTACGAGTTCCTTGCTGAAACGAATTAGAAATCCTCAAACTGAAAGTCAGGAGGTTGCAAGGCTGGCTAGTCTACCCAATGTATTCAAAGTCCCAGCAGTTTACTGTCAGCCAAAAATGGATCGGTGTGCAACCCGCTGCCAACAGCAAGTCGGGGACCCAGGCTCGTTCTCGCTCACGGCTGTGCCGCATATCACATGTGGCTTCCCGGGTCAGTGTGCCGGGCGAGATCGGGCTAGCGGAGGCAAGGAGAAACACAGATTCCCATGCGGGAAGTGATGGTCCGGATGTGGCCGGGACATTCACTGGTGTTCCATTAGTCACATAGTCCAAGCGAACTGTGAACGATGCTGGTGTCCCAAAAGAAGTGGAGACGAGTTGGTGAAAAACCTTTGTATTTCTCAAAGGAAAATTTACTTTCACTGTAAGGTTCCTATAGACCTATTTACAGAGGGCCCCCATTTTTATTTAAAAAAAATATTCTTAGGGGGTGTCTGGGTGATTCGATTGGCTAAGCGTCCGACTCATGATCTCACAGTTTGTGGGTCCGAGCCCCGTGTTGGGCTTTGAGCTGACGGCGCAGAGCCTGCTTTGGATTCTCTCTCTCCCCATCTCCGTCCGCCCCTCCCCCACTCATGCACTCATGGGCACGCGCACGCACTCCCTCTCTCAGAATAAAGTTAAAAGTCATTTCTAAAAAATGATATCATTTTTAAATTTTTAAAAAGTGTTTATTCGTTTTTGAGAGAGAGAGTCAGAGTGCAAGCGGGGGAGGGGCAGCGAGAGAGGGAGACACAGAATCCGAAACCGGCTCCAGACTCCAACCTGTAGGCACAAAGCCAGTTGCAGGGCTTGAACTCACAGACTGTGAGATCATGACCTGAGCCGGTCAGACCCTTAACTGACTGAGCCATGCAAGTGCCCCCAAGACTTTTTTTAAATCAAAGATTTGGAGGAAAAAGCCCATAATTCCCCTCTATAATTTCATATATTCCTAATCACATAAGTTTTTACTGGTATCATTTTTAGATCTATGCATAGCAATTATAATTGCCATTTAAAATAGCGATGTTAGATTTCATGGGACTGATTATTCATATCATTTACCCTTTTGGTATATTAATCCGACTTTAGACTTTTCCTTTTCCACCACTATAATTAGGCTGCAATGAGCAAGTTCTAGCAGATAATATTTTCATGTGTTAAGCTGTTTTCTTATAATTACACTGTTGCATTATTATAAAAATAATTCTGAAGGGAACACATTTCAGCAGATAGTTTTGCTTCTATTAAATTATTTCCTTAGAATAAATATCGATCAATTGCATTACTGGGTTCAATAGTATAAATGTTTTAATAATTCTGGATGCATTTTTTTGTCATGATACTTTTCCAGAAGTTTATACGAATATTCAGTGCTATTAACGTTACCCTTTTTTGGGGGGCATCACCAGCATTTACAAAATGCTTTTTGAAAAAAATTATACCTAATTCAATAGGTATAAAATGCTACTTTAGAGCTGTCTTAATATTGATTCCTAAGATGCACATTTTTTTGTGTCTATGGAATTCTTGATGTTTTCTTGATGTATCTGAAAGAGCTGTTTCTTTGGTAGAGATATTTATCTTTTGTCTATTAGTTTTACTGCAATTTATTTTCCTCTCCATTGTGTCTTGTAGTTGTAGGTTTCCCACAACTTCCCCCCCACCCCCCTCCAGGGAACACAAGTACTTTGGTGCACACAAACTTTACATTTTCCTTTGTGATGTTTCTATTATTTGAAACCATAGAAATCCATATAGAGTAGAATCTATTTGGGGCTTTGTGTCTTATTCCACTGGTCTGCATGTTTATCTTATTTTATTTTAAAGTTTTATTTATTTATTTTGAGAGAGAGAGAAAAAGAGAGAGAGGGTGGACGGAGGGGCAGAGAGAGAGGGAGAGAGAGAATCCCAATTTCAGCTCACAGCCCTCTGTAGGGCTCGATCTCATGAACCATGAGATTATGACCTGAACCAAAACCAAGAGTTGGGTATTTAACCGACGGAGCCACCCAGGTGCCCCTGCATGTTTATTTTGTGTCAGTTCTGCACAGTAGATAGTTGAAAGGTATTCAGAGATGGAGGGATGATGCGTAGGATATGAAAGAAGAAACTGAGCACTTGATTTTCAGCATACGTTTTTCTTTTGGGTTGATTTAAATCTCTCAAATAACAGATGAGTGTGTAAGGGTGTCTGTGTGTCTGCAGCAGAAAAAAAGAGGAGGTGACGAAGGACAGAGGCGATCGGTGAGAAATTGTGGGGTTTGGGGCAGACCTAGTAGCTGGTAAATTGTCTCGGGTTCATGCCACCGCAATTCTACGTTTCTTTATTGACTTCATGGATTCCAAGCTGCTTCTGAATGGTCAGACTTGATAGAGCACAAATCTGTATTTGACTATTAATGTCTGGTTTAAACAAGGTTTCAAGGTGAGTCATTCATGGCAATGAAGTAAATTCAAGTTCTCATGTTTTTTCTAAAACCAATCAAGCAAACGACCCCGCGAGGTATTAAAATTAAGGACATGGAAACATGCTATCAGGATGGTAGCAGTGTGGTGTTTAATGAAATAATTTTTTTAAGGGAAACATAGATTAAATGACTTCAAAAGTAAACACTGTGGAAGTTGCGTGCAGAATTCATATTTTCTTATGCTGAAAGACAAAAAAGAATTCAAGTGCAAAAAATGTATCGCTCAGTTATGAGAAGGCATCATAAAAGTAGAATTATAACTGCTTGAGAATTATTTGAATCTATAATGAAGGGAATTCAGAAGCAAAGCAGTGTGGACTTGATCCACCCAGGGTGGTGATCGTACTTAAAACTCTCCAGATTTCTTGATAGTATAAAACTTGATTGCAGCAGCTTTATTGGAAGTGTATGGAATCTGGACAGAATCCCGAATCTGGTAGAGTCTGGGGGCGGGAAAAAAGTCCTTTCGTGTGGTGACTATATAGAGGCATGATACAAACAAACCTTCATCTATTTATTCTAGTTCATGGTGTCGTCGAATCCCCTGCCAAAGCTTTTCTGGGAAGCTGGAAGGAGAAAATGATTTGTTGGCCTAGCTTCTGACTTGACTTCATTCCTCTCTGTGGGGGATCACTTTACATTTCCTGAATTGCCGGGACAGCTTGTATGGTTGGCAGTTGTTTGAATTGAGAAATGGATTTTAATGAACTACAGTTTCTTTTGCTCAGCTGGAATTGAAGTAGTCATAGACTAAATTAACAGCCATGGTCAAGTTAAGATGACAGCTGTGTCACAGAAAAGGAAAGGTAAGGCTTTGTGCTACTATATTAGGATCATGCTCTGAAAATAATGGGTTTTGCAATTTCACACTTTTCAGTTAAATTGCTGGGGGTTTTTAAGCTACCAAAAGACTTCTCCAAGGTAGTTTTAGCAGCCTCAGATGTCAGAATAGGGAAAGCAACCTGTCTGAAAGTCATTCATTTTAAAAAAGTATTTTAGAGGGGGGGGAGAGGGCAAGAGAGAAAGAAAGAGAAAGAGGAAGAGAATCACAAGCTGGCTCCATGCTGTCAGCACAGAGCCCGATGTGGGGTTTGGTCCTATGAACCGTGAGATCATGACCTGAGCTGAAATCAAGAGTCAGACGCTCAACCGACTGAGCCACCCACGTGCCCCCCACATCATTCATTTTTAACCAGATAATAATTTAGATTTGTCTTGTGATTTAGAGCACATGGTCTTAGTTTTTTCTTCATCATGGCCAAATGTAATAGGTCACTGAACATTCCTGCTGAACATCTAAGGATACAAATGCAAGTAAAGGTTAAGTCACATGGACCAACAGAAAAAAAAAATTGGAATTAAACTCCCTGGTTGTTAATTTAACATGTGATATAGTTTCTACGACTTCTGTGTGCTCCACAAACATTTATTTAGGCCATTTGAGAACACCCTTTTATTGGGGTAAAAGCAGACCGTAACACTTTATTAGTTTCAGGTGCATACATAATAATTTAGTATTTGTATATGCTACAAAGTGATTACCACAATAAGTCTAGTTACCATCGATCACCGTACAGTTGACCTTAGTCACCCATTTCACCGGCCTCCAACCCCCTTCCCTTCTGATAATCACCGATCTGTTCTCTGTGAATTTTGTGTTTTTATTTGTTCTTGGTTTGTTTTTTAGATTCCACATGTAAGTGAAATCATATGGTATTTATCCTTACACTTAGGTTTTTTCTCTATTGGCTATTTGCAAATAATGCTGCAATGACTATGGGGGGGGGGGCTTTTCAAATTAGTGTTTTCATTTTATTTGGATAAATACACTGAAGTAGAATTACTGAATCATATGATGGTCCTATTAATATTTTGAAGAAATTTTATACTGTTTTTCGTAGTGGCTGCCCCCGTTTACTTTCCCTCCAACAACAGGTTGAGTGCTCTCTTTTCTCCACATCCTTGCCAACACTTGTTATTACTTGTCTTTTTGATTTTTGCCACTTTGACAGCTGTGAGTTGATAGCTCTTTGTGATTTTGATTTGCATTTCCCTGATGATCAGTGATATTGATCATCTTTTCATGTGCTTGTGGGCCATCTGTATGTCCTCCTTGGAAAAATGTGTATTTAGATCTTTTGCCCATTTTTTAATTGGATTTTTTTTCCTACTTAGTTGTGTGTTTCTTTATATATTTTGGATGTTATCCCTCTATTGGATATACGATTTGCAAATATTTTCTCTCATTCTCTAGGTTGCCTCTTCCTTTTCTTGGTGGTTTTCTTTGCTGTGCAGACACTTTTTTAGTTTGTTATAATCTCAGTAGTTTACTTTTGCTTTAGTTGTCCTTGCTTTTGGAGCCAGAGATCCAAAAATTCAATATCAGGACTGATGTCATAGAGTTTACCAACTGTGTTTTCTTCTAGGAGTTTTACAGTTTTAAGTCTTACGTTCAAGTCTTTTATCCATTTGTGTACGGCATAAGATAGTGGCCTGGTTTCATTCTTTTGCGTGTGACTGTCCAGTTTTCCCAGCCCCATTTATTGAAGAGATTATTCTTTCCCCATATTTTCTTGACTCCTTTGTCAAAAATCAATTGACCATTTATGTGTGGGTTTATTGCCGGGCTCTCTGTTCTGTCCACTGCTGGTGGGAGTTTAGATTGGTAACCTCTCTGTAAAGCTGGCAGTATGTTCCAAAGGCTCTTGACTATGTACTCAGGAGAAATGAATGTGTACGTCTACAAAAAAACCCACATATACCAATGTTTTCAGCAACTTTACTTATGGGAGTCTAAAATTGGAAACAGCCCAATATCCATGAACAGGAAAGGATGAATACATTGTGATGTTTTCATAGAGTATAAAATTTGACCTAGCAATATCATAGAATGAACTACTGGTACCCATCACCTGGATCATGCTTATAGACATTATGTTGAGTTAAATGAGTCAGACACAAAAGAATAAATACAGTATGATTCTATTTATATGAAGTTCAGGAACAGACAAAACCACTCATGATGAAAGGTATCAGCAGCATCGTGGTTGGCGCTGTTAGGGAGGGGGGAGAACTGACTTGGGAGCTGGTGGTGTGCTGGAAATGTTTTATATCTTGACCTGGATGATGGTTGCATAAATATAAATAGATGTGACCCTTCACCGAGCTGTACACTTAACATTCTTTACCGAATGTAGTCATTCCTCAATGAAAAGTACCAGTATTTGCTCTGGTTTATTTTCTATAATTCTAGAATAAAGCTAGCAAGTCAAGTTGAGAAGTGGCAAAAAGAACAAAGGAAGAGAAGACCTATAAGTCATATTCCAGCTCTCTTCAAACAGTTGAAAAGCTGTTATTTGAAAAAGAGATTTGCCTTATTTCATATGGTTTTGATTGAAAGCCAATGACTGACAGGAAGAGTTAGACGCAAGAACATTTCTTTGACTAGATCGTTTAATAGCTGACCCATCCCCGTCTGCGTCTGCCTGTGCATCGCGATGTTGCCATTCTTCCTTTGCAGAAGTGGAGTTTTTTTGTTCACCACCCCACCTTTGCATCTAGCCTGTTAGCTTTGACCCCCCCCCCCGCAAAATGCGGCAGAAATGACGTTGTATGAGTCCTGGGTCGTAGATCCCAAGAGACCCTGCAGTTTCTGCCTTCATTCTTTTGAAACAGTACCCTGAGACATGAAATGAAGTCCCTTTAATGTGGTGGAGGACGAGAAGCTAAGTGGTAGAGAATCGAAGCACTCCATCCCACGGGCGCCACCACCGGCCGGTCAGGTGCGGGAAGCCATCTTGGATCTTCTAGCTCAGAGGATCCTCCATTTGAAAGCAGCAACATAACTGAGCCCAAGAAAAACTGGTAGGAATAAAATTCCGCCAAAATAAAAATCAGCTTTGGACTCACCTTGCCAAGTTATCTTCTACTTTTTGGGGGATTTCAGCGAGACACCCGTAATCTTATCTAAAATCACTCTCAGCTTATATATAGGTTTCCCATATTAGGTCAGAAGATCAAAATTAATGAAAAGATAATCCTTTAAATAACATGCACTTCATAGTACATTGTTTGGGCCTGACAATACCAGAAAAGATGAGATCAGGTACCTGCCTCTCTGTGCAAGTTCACCATGAACGTCATAGTCACAAATGTAGTGCATTCAGGGGTATTGCGTTTGTGACTCAGCTAATACCTGCGGTGCTGCAATCAGCGATAGGACTTTCTAAAATGGTAACCAACTCTTGGCAAAGTTGCAAAACAAATTTGAAGTTTCCCTCAAATGTGATAACTGCCGTTCTAGAAAATTCAGTGTACACAAGTGTGTAAAACCATAACTTGGTTTTCATGGAAATCCGAGTCAAGTTCTAAACTCAGATAATTTTTTTTAATATAGGTATACTTTTTCTTTTTTTTAAAAAGAAGTCTTTTTTTTTTTTTTAATTTATCTATTTTGAGAGAGAGAGAGAGCACGCATGCGTAAGCGGGAGAGGGGCAGAGGGAGAGGGAGAGAAAGAATCTTAAGAAGGTTCCATGCTCAGCATGGAGCTGGATGTGGGGCTCCATCCCACAAACTGAGCCAAAATCAAGAGTCAGATGCTTAACGGACTGAGCCGCCCAGGGGCCCTAAGCTCAGATAATTTTTTAATGGGTTTTCATCTACATGAAAGTCACACGAAACATAGGACCACTCCTGGTGAGGGAAGAATCTCCCTAAATTGGAGGAGCTCCAGCTTCCCAGATCCCCGCCAACCAGCTGTCACCAGTGCTCCCCAATTCTGTGCCAGTTTAAGCAGCCCCATTTCCCCCACAAAGGTTGGAGTGGGTTTTGGTTGAGAGCCACCCGTTAGACTATTCTTTTCTTCATTCTTGAGCACTTTGCCTTCAAACCGGTGATGAGAAGTTACATCTGATTTCTGCGCATAATAACTAGGGAACAAGTCCATCTTTTTCTAGTACTGAACTGTTGACAAATTAAAATTTTATATAGGAGTTATACCAGATGACTTTAAGGTACTTTCCAGATCTGAAAAAAAAATTTTAATGTTTATTTTTATTTTGAGAGAGAGAGAGAAAGAGAGAGCAAGCGAGTCAGGGGCAGAGAAAGAGGGAGAGAATCTTAAGCAGGCTCCATGGTGACAGTGTGGAGCCTGAGGCAGGGCTCGATCTCACAACCGTGAGATCATGACCTGCTGAAATCAACAGTTGGACATTTAACTGACTGAGTCACCCAGGCGCCCCTCTAAAATTCTAACAGATATTATGTTTTAAATACATCACTATGACATAAGTCACATTAGATGAAAGCTATGGATTTATCCTCATACGAATGAGGGGATGGTCTAAATGATTGACTTTTTTACTTTTTAAAAATTTGCATTTAAGTGGTCATGTGTGCTCATTACCATAAAATTGTTGCAGTTCAGACCAATAGGAAGATAAATTGTATGAAAGAGCACAGAAGCAAATCAACCAAAGAGAGTTAATATTAATGTTTTTAGTTAATTTTCTTCCAGGTTTCTTTCCATGTGTAATTTTTGTATTTAGGGCTTTAAAAATATTCAATAAACTTTGTACTTTCCTTTTAAACTCATGTCATGAGCATCTCCCTCATTATTTCAAATAAGTGGTAGTCTTAAATTTTTACAACTATTTTAACATGAATATACGCTATGACAGGAATAGTTAGCTATTCTTCAATATATTTTCATGCCTTCCCCCCACTCCCGAACACTCTATAGAAATGGAACACTCTAGATTTGCAGCTATGCACATGACTCTCAGAAATAGGGATTGGCATACTAGGGGCCAAATTCAGCCTGTTGTCTGTTTTTGTATGACCTACAAGCTAAGAATTTTTTTTATAGCTGCAAGCGTGTGTTAGAGTTCCCTGGAGAACTATGGATATGGATATGGATATGGATATGGATGTGTATTATATGAGTTAGCTCACATGATTATGGAGGCTGAGAAGCCCCACCATCTACCACCTGCAGCCCAGAGACCCAGCGAAGCTGATAGAATAATTCAGTCTGAGTTCAGAGGCCTGAGAACCAGGAGCTCTGGTTTTTGAGGACAGGAAAACAGGGAGTTCCAGCTCAAGAAGGGAGAGAAAGAATTTGCCCCTCCTTTGCCTTCTTGTTCCATGTGTTGCCTTTTGTTCCATTTGGGCCACCAGCAGATTGGATGGTGCCCACCCACATCTTCTTTACTGGATCTACTAAATCAAACGCTAATCTCTTTTAGAAACACCCTCACAGACACACCCAGGAGTAATGTGTCGCCAGCTATCTGGGCATCTCTTAGCCCAGTCAGGTGGGTTGACATGTAAAATTAGCCATCTTAAAGGAGTTGTTGAGAAGAAGAAGAAGATGAAGAAGACAAAGAAGAAGAAGAGGAAAAAGGAGGAGGAGGGGAAGAAGGAGGAGGAGGGGGAGGAGGGGAGGAAGAGAAAGAAGGAGGAAGGGAAAGAGGAAGAGGAAGAGAAAGAAGAAGAGGAAGGAGAAGGAAAAGAAATGGAAGAAGATGAGGAAGGAGAAGAAGAAGGAGAAGAAGAGGAAGAAGAAGACGAAGAAGGAGAAAGAGGAGGAGGAAGAGGTGGAGGAAGAAAATGCAATGGAGATGTTATGTGGTTAAAATATTTACTACCTGACCCTTCACGGAAATATGTTTGTTGACCCTTAATATAGAATATAGGCAACATTTCTCAGCCTCCCTTGCAGCCAGCTAGGTAGGTCATGGGCCTAGTTCAGGCCTATGTACCTGGGCTACATCCTTACAGGAGGGGGCGGGCATACTTCTTTGCTCACCTGCCTTCTTCCTGCTTCCTGGCACATGAGTGTGGCAGTTAGCCATGTAGATGAGACGAACACCCTAGGGATGGAGGAGTAGCAAGCCCGAAGAAGCCAAAATCCCTAGGTGACCTTGTCACACAGGGGCTGTGTCAGCCCCAGACCACCGACCTACAGAGGCATAAGCTTCTATTTCATTTAAACCACGGTTATTTGGAGTGTCGGTAGCCCAACGTAAGGTGCCGTCGACTGTAGGCAGCATGACTATTTATACCCCTGAGAAGGAAAATGTGCGTTCAAATACACTATCTCCCAATTCTACCATCACTTAAAAACCTTGTTCCTAGAAAAAACACTCTTGTAGGCTCATTTTTGCAAAGATTAAAAAAAAAAATCATATATCCCTCTTGCGCACCCATAAGAATGCACCAAGAACTATAATTAGCTAAATAAATTGGTCAGGGTACTACTAAAGCTTCTTCAGCTGATAGTGCGACTCCTCTAAATGATTTTTGGACACGGGATCATGGAGGTTTGTGTTTTCCACGTGCTTCCGTCCTCCGTGAGAACAGGGTGTTAATGAATGCGGCATTGCTTAAATGAGTGTTCTCCTCGACCTGGGGACAGTCTTCCAAACTGCAGGCACTTGGTCTACAGTTTGGATATTTGTGCACAAACCATGATAACCGTGTCTCCCGTGCACGTGGAGAGGGATTCTAAGGTGTGTCCCTGTCTCACATCTGTTAACATGGGAAAGGAGGCATCTTAGAGTCAATGAAAACTGCTTTTGCAGAACACTTAGGAATGCCTGACAAAGGAAACAATCATGAATGCTGTCATGTACGTTAATACTTCAGCGCGTTTCCTTTCAATGTTTTTTGTTTGTTTGTTCGTTTTATATTCTAAGTCCAGCATAGTTAGCATACGGTGTTAGATCAGTTTCAGGTATATCCTTTCGATGTTTTTTAAAAGCGTTTTTATTTATATAATGGCTACCAAAATGAACCTACAATTGTACATCCTGCTTTCTCACTTGATGACAAGCGTGATTTCATGTTATTAATAGTTCTGGGTAATTCTTACTAGATATGGAGTAGTCACTACGCAGATGTCCAATAACATCCTCTTCGAGGTGTCATTAATAATTTAGCTTATCAAATTCACAAGCCACGATGGAACTTCCTGATAATTTTATATGAATGAGAGTCAAGTATAAAGAAGTGACAGTGGAATCAACTATATGGGCTTTCAGGATATTTTTTTCCTAAAAATAAATAAATGTCCTTACAATTCCTAATAACAAGTGAGAAATTTAACTTTGGCCTTTTCCAATAATTTTAAAACAGAGAAGACTCTTGGCCTTGTCAAGGATTTCCTCATGCATGATCACCAAAGGATGAACATAACCCCCACCTGGCAGTGAGGCTATATCTTGCTATGGAAACCATTTTATCAGAATGCCTTTTAGGAGTATTGGGAGAGGATAAATGCTAACAGCTTAGGTTTGAACAAAGGCCCAGGGAGTTAAGAACCACTGACAGCAGAATAAAGACCTCAGGTTAGATTACAGTTATCTTGTCAAAGGAAAGCTCGTGAAAGAAAGAAGTGATGTGGTTTGATAGCATGTCAATAGCTGTCTGAAGAGAGACAGAAAAATAATGGGCATAGCCAAAAAAAAAAAAAAAAAAGAAGAAAGAAAGAAAGAAAGAAAGGAAAGAAGAAAAGAAGGAAATGAAGGAAGAAAAGAAAGAAACAAAAAAAGGAAGAAAAGAAAGAAAGAGGGAGAGAAAGAAAGAAAGAAAGAAAGAGAAAGAAAGGAAGAAGGAGGGAGAGAAGGAGGGAAGGAAGGAAGGAAGGAAGGAAGGAAGGAAGGAAGGAAGGGAGAAAAAGTAGTCTCTGGGATAACTCTAATTCTATTCCACGACAATTATTTTGGTTGATGTTCCTTTTAGTACAAACTTCTGGGTTATTAAAATGTTGAGACAGCCTAGATAGAGATTATCACTTGCACAGTGAAGGATTACGGCTCCTGAAAAGATTTTCATGTTTACAAAGCACAGCAGCAGGGTCCTGACAGCAGAAGAGGAAAAAAAAAAAAAAAACCAACCAGCCCTCAGCAGAGCAGGACGTTCTGCATTTTGACAGAAGCAACCCGTGGGGACAACCTACAGCTACAAGATGGGGCATAATCTTCGATTTTATAAGTAACAGACAAGACGAGAGCATTTATTAGAAAGCCCTCTCCTCTCTCTCTCTTTTATTGGTTGGTTACAGATACAAAGAAAGAAAAACAGCAGTACAAGATACAAAAAAAACCAAAACAAAACCAAGCGCTTTATAGAGAGGAGCTCCACGATGTTTTCGATGTCAAGGTAATATTTGTCTTTGACAATCACATGTTAAATATTTTCAGAATGGTAACATTGAACTTTAGACAGGAAAGAAAGGAATGGAGGGAAAATATAAATGTGAAGAGAGTAAGAGCCAGAATAAGTTGGTTGCCATTGTTATAGGCTTCAGTAAGTGTGCCCAGAGTGTGTTTGATTTTGGAAAATTAATATGCCCACAGAGGGGCACCTGGGTGGTTCAGTTGGTTAAGCGTCAGACTTCAGCTAAGGTCATGATCTCACAGTTCATGGGTTCGATCCCCGCGTTGGGCTCTGTGCTGACAGCTCAGAGTCTGTAGCCTGCTTTGGATTCTGTGTCTCCCTCTCCCTCTCTGGCCTTCTCCTGCTCATGCTCTCTCTCTTTCTCTCTCAAAAATAAATAAACATTAAAAAGAATTGTTTAAACATGCCCACAGAATGGAAAAATGTTTGCAAATCATTGATCTGACAAGGGACTTGTGTCTGGAATATATGGAATTCTTTCAACTCAACAAGAAAAAGACAAATAACCCAATTACAATAATGGGCAGGTGATTTTTATAAGACATTTCTCCCAAGAGGATATACAAATGGCCAATAAGTTCATGAAGAGATGTTTCAGTATCATTATGATTAGAGAAATGCAAATCAAAGCCACAATGAGATACCAGTTCAGACCTTCCAAGATTGCTAGAATTTTAAAAACAGATCGTCACAAGTATTGACAACAATTTCTAGAAATTGAACTCCTCCTCCATTGCTGGTGGGGTGGTAAAATGATTCAGCCACTTTGGAAAACAGCTTGGCATTTCTTCAAACTTGTTAAACATAGTGTTATCATATGACCCAGCCGTTTCACTCCTAGGTATATACTGAAGACAGTGAAAACCATGTCTACGCAAAAACTTGTTCACGAATGTTCGTAGCAACATTATGCATAATAGCCAAAAAATGGAAACCCTCCAAATGTTCATCGACTGGTGAATGCATAATAAAATGAGGTATATCCATACAATGGACTATTATTGAGACATAAAGGTTAATAAAATACTGACCCATGTTACCACATGGATGACCCTTGAGAACATCTCTAAGTAAGAGAAGCCAGTCACAGAAGACCCCATATTCCATTTATGAGAAATGTTTAGAATAGATCAAGTCATAGAGACAGAAAGTGGACCAGTGGCTGCCAGAGGCTGGGGGAAGGGTGGAAGGGAGAGTGACTGCCAATGCATATCGGGTTTCTTTTGGGGAAGGTTAAAATGTTGTAAAATTAGGTAGTGGTTATTCTTGCACAATTTTTATTCTTGTGTACTCAAAAACACAACTTGTATACTTCAAAAGTATGATTTTTATGGTATGTGAAATATGTCTCAAGAAAGCTGTTTTAAACTTTGCTAATGAAGTTTAGATGATAAACAGAATGTCTTTTTTTCTTTTTTCTTTTTTGTATTAAATATAATTTATTGTCACTGATTTCCGTACAACATCCAGTGTTCATCCCAACAGGTGCCCTCCTCAATACCCATCACCCAGTTTCCTCTCTCCCCTACCCCCCATCAACCCTCAGTTTGTTCTCAGTATTTAAGAGTCTCTTATGGTTTGCCTCCCTCCCTCTCCATAACTTTTTTCCTCCCATTCCCCTCCCCCATGGTCTTCTGTTAAGTTTCTCAGGATCCACATATGAATGAAAATGTATGGTATCTGTCTTTCTCTGCCTGACTTATTTCACTTAGCATAATACCCTCCAGTTCCATCCACATTGCTCCAAATGGCCAGATTTCATTCTTTCTCATTGCCAAGTAGTGTTCCATTGTATATATAAACCACATCTTCTTTATCCATTCGTCAGTTGATGGACATTTAGGCTCTTTCCATAATTTGCCCATTGTTGTGTTGAAAGTGCTGCTATAAACATTGGAGTACAAGTGCCCCTATGCATCAGCACTCCTGTGTCCCTTGGGTAAATTCCTAGCAGCGCTATTGCTGGGTCAGAGGGTAGATCTATTTTTAATTTTTTGAAGAACCTCCACACTGTTTTCCAGAGCGGCTGCACCAGTCTGCATTCCCACCAACAGTGCAAGAGGGTTCCCGTTTCTCCACATCCTCTCCAGCATCTATAGTCTCCTGATTTGTTCATTTTGGCCACTCTGACTGGCGTGAGGTGATATCTGAGTGTGGTTTTGATTTGTATTTCCCTGATGAGGAGCGACGTTGAGCATCTTTTCATGTGCCTGTTGGCCATCTGGATGTCTTCTTTAGAGAAGTGTCTATTCATGTTTTCTGCCCATTTCTTCACTGGGTTATTTGTTTTTTTGGGTGTGGAGTTTGGTGAGTTCTTTATAGATTTTGGATACTAACCCTTTATCTGATATGTCATTTGCAAATATCTTTTCCCATTCCTTCGGTTTTAGTTTTGTTGATTGTTTTTTTTGTTTTTGTTTTTGTTTTTTTTTTTGCAGTGCAGAAATTTTTTATTTTGATGAGGTCTCAATAGTTCATTTTGGCTTTTAATTCCCTTGCCTTTGGAGATGTGTCAAGTAAGAAATTGCTGCAGCTGAGGTCAGAGAGGTTTTTACCTGCTTGTTCCTCTAGGGTTTTGATGGTTTCTTGTCTCACATTCAGATCTTTCATCCATTTTGAGTTTATTTTTGTGAATGGTGTAAGAAAGTGGTCTAGTTTCATTCTTCTGCATGTTGCTGTCCAGTTCTCCCAGCACCATTTGTTAAAGAGACTCTCTTTTTTCCATTGGATACTCTTTCCTGCTTTGCTAAAGATTAGTTGGCCATACTTTTGTGGGTCCAATTCTGGAGTCTCTATTTTAGTCCATTGATTTATGTGTCTCTTCTTCTGCCAATACCATACTGCCTTGATGACTACAGAATTTCTAAAGAATCAATACAGGGTTAGGTTTCTAGATTCTCATAAAACCCTTTCTTTCAATATTCTGAATACCTTTGTTTATTTGACCAAATCATGAAATTGAAGTGATAATTACTCTTCCATCTGGCCCAGCGAATCTGGGTTTTGCTTTCCTTCATTTATTTATTTCCATTTTATTACAATTCAGGAATGAAAATGGAGGTCCTAATTTAATTATTTGTTGAGATAAAGGAAACATTTACTGTTTTTTAATTTTAATTACTCTCTTTGTGTGTACATTAAAGGGGCACCTGGGTGACTCAGTTAAGAGACTGACTCTCAATTTCAGCTCAGGTCATGATCTCATGAGATGGAGCCCCATGGTGCTCTCTGCACTGGGCACGGAGCCTGCTTAAGGTTCTCTCTCTCTCTCTCTCTCTCTCTCTCTCTCTCTCTGCCCCTTCCCACTCACATGTTCTCTCAAGTGCTCGCTCTCTCTCTTTCTCCCCCCCCCCCAAAAAAAAGGAGTATACCATTGAAGAAATGATTGACTAGAGGTAGGACAGAGGATGAAAAGCATACATCATCCTGCTATTTAAAAAAATTTTTTTTACATTTATTTATTTTTTGATAGAGAGAGACAGAGCAAAAGTGGGGGAGGGGCAGAGAGAGAAGGAGACACAGAATCCGAAGCAGGCTCCAGGCTCAGAGCTGTCAGCACAGAGCCCGATGTGGGGCTTGAACTCACAAACCGCGAGATCATGACCTGAGCCGAAGTCGGACACTTGACTGACTGAGCCACCCAGGTGCCCCAATCCTGCTATTTTTAGAGAACCTCTTTCACAACCAAACCTGATTTCCTACTCCATGTGTGCATTTTTATATGCCACATAATGCCAATTGCATATTTTGCTTCAACTAACTTATCAAGAATGCTTTTGGGCACTGGAGTGACTCAGTTGGTTAAACGTCCAACTCTTGATATCTACTCAGGTCTTGATCTCATGGTTTGTGGGATAGAGCCCTGCTTGGGGCTCTGCACTGACTGCATAGAGCCTGCTTGGGATTCTCATTCTCTCTCTCTCTCTCTCTCTCTCTGCCCCCACCCACTTGCACATGCACCCTCTCCCTTTCTCTCAAGATAAATAAATAGACTTAAAAAAATAAAATGCTTTCCCTTGTTTTGATGTTTTCTGATCATTGTGGCAAGTGGAACAGTCACCCCTATCTCCAAGATGTCCACATCCCAATCCTGGAAACTGACTGCTTTCCATTATATGGCAAAAGGGATTTTGTGGGTGTTGTTATCTTAGGCATCTTGCTATGGAGAGATTACCCTTATATATCTTGGATTGTCTGAGTGCATCTGCTATAATTATGACGGTCCTCATAAAGGAAAGGAGGTGGGAGAATATGAGATGTGACCATGGAAGCAGAGGTCAGAGTGAGACAAGGGATCGAGGGCTGAGGAATGTGGGCAGTCTCTAGAAGCTGGAAAAGATAAGGAAACAGGTTCTGTCCTGGAGCCTCCTCCCAATCCATTTTGGGTGTCTGAGGTTCAGAATTGAAGATAATAAATATATATTGTTTTAAGATATTCAATTTATGGTAATTTTACAGCAGCAATAGGGAACAAACACAAGTATCATTTAAAATCATTGCTTACTGGAAGATGGGGAATTTACAATGGAATATTACTCGGCGATCAAAAAGAATGAAATATTGCCGTTTGCAACAACGTGGGTGTATCTAGAGTATATTATGTTAAAGGAAACAAGTCAGAGAAAGATAAATATCATATGATTTCACTCATATGTGGAATTTAAGATACAAAACAGATGAACATAAGGGAAGGGAAAGTAAAAATAATATAAAACCAGAGAGGGAGACAAACCGTAAGAGACTCTTAAATACAGAGAACAAACTGAGGGTTACTGAAGGGGTGTTGGATGGGGGAATGGGCTAATTGAGTGACTGGCATTAAGGAGGACACTTGTTGGGATGTAAGCGAGGAATCACTAAATTCTATTCCGGAAATCATTATTACGCCATATGTTAACTAACTTGGATTTAAATAAAAATAAAAATAACAAAATCATTGCTTGTTGGGCGTGCCTGGGTGGCTCAGTTGGTTAAGCTTCCAACTTTTGATATTGGCTCAGGTTGTGATCTGGTAGTAATGAGGTTGAATCCCATGTGGGGCTCTATGCTTAGCGTGGAGCCTACTTAGGATTCTCTCTCTCCTTCTCTCTGCCCCTCTCCCACTCGTTCTCTCTCTCTCTCTCTCTCTCTCACTCTTTCTCAAAATAAACAAATAAACAACAACAACAAATCATCGCTTGTTGTCTTAATGGACCACAGTTTCCCAAATCATGCCCTTGCTTGGAAATACCAAACACCGGGGAATAGCACCTGAATTGATGCAGCCGGGTGTGCATGTGCAGCCTTGGGCCATGGCTGCGGAGTGTGACCAGCTTCCATGACGCAGCCTGGAAGGGTGTCCATGGTTGCTGTCATCCCATTTGCCTCTCCGAGGGGGTTTTAACACCGAACAGCACTACAGAGCTCTTGGCGCCGTCGCCCCACTAAGCCCCTTCATCGCCGTCTCAGGTACCTTTACTCAAGTGATGTATGGCTAGATAGTCACGGGCCCTGAGTTCAGAAACCACATTTTCGGAACCACAAATTGAAGGAGAGACTATTTGAAATCTGGGCTTTGGGGAAATCTGGAATCTACGGTGATCATACGTGTGGTTCCGTGAATGCTAATTGATTGTCTCCTTAGTTGGTGGCTAGTAACTCAAGCATTCAGAAGCTCCTCGCTTTTGCCTTCTTGAATAATTGCCATGAGACGATACTAAACAATTTCTTGCTGGAACACTGGATGTATCTGTTTTGTGTTTCGAGGTTTGTTCCAACAGATGGACGCACAGCAGCAGTTGTATCTCCGTGGATGGCCGTGGAGAGAGGCATAAACAAAAGGAGAGAACAGTGATGAAGTTCCCAACTGTGGGAAGCCCAAAGCTTCCTAGAATTCAGCTTTTACGGGGGAAAAAATTCATGGGACAAATGTTCCATTAAATTCTTTGAACCTATGGGCAGACAGACTAGGTTAGGCTACATGAGCTATAAGCTGTGATGATGTAGGACACATTGTCCAATTAAATTTAGTTAATGGACACATATGTGGTGATACAGACTATTGTTAATACGCTGTATGATGAGGTCAGAAAATGGCAATTAGTTTGCATGAATGACTGTGATCAGTCTTACTTGCACACAGAGCCATTTTAAACACTTGTTTTCTTTTTATTTTCCGAGTTCTCCAGGATCTGGACTCAGAGTCAGAATCACTATTTATTTCCTTTCTTCTACGCTCCATTTTCTATCCGCGTCATTCTATGAACCCACTCGGCAAAGCCAAAGGTCCCGAGTCTCCCCAGGATTTGCCCTGCACTTTCACCCAAGGGCTGAATCTCCTGAAACCTTTTGTGGGGATTCTGTTCTCTTCCCAGGATGGCTCCATTCCCTGCACCGAATGTTCTGGGCAGTGAAACTTTGTGCTAAGAGGTTTGGACTGCTTTCCACGTGCCCCGGTGGGTGGGACAAAATCTCGTATCGGTCTAAGCCCTAACCCACTGCTGTGGCTTACTGTTGAGTCTTGGTGCTACGTGTGCAAGGTTCAAATAAGAGAAGTTTAACTTCTTATTTTGTAATATGCATTGGATTCTGCATAATTGATTCAGAGAATGCCTAGTTATATGTTTGCCCCAGGGACCGCGGACTCAGCTACATGTTAACATTAAGGGTAAATATGTCGCAGTTCAGATCTGGAGCTCACCTCAGCTGTAGTCAATGATGAGGGAAACCAAGACAAGAGAAATAGAGTTTAAATTAAATCTCCTTACAGCTCGCAGCCCACTGATAAACACCCGAAACATGCAGTGTGACCTTCCTCAAGCAACTCATGGCTGCCCGCCTTCCTTCCTTGGTGTTTTTGTCTTATTAGAGACTAAAAGTAACCTTATCTTAACAGCAGCTGGCCCCTCAAGGTCCTGAAAGCCTTGCTTTCAAGTTCCTTAGAGACGCACACTCTCCCTAACCCCCACTGTCCTAAAAGTATATAATAAGTCACTCCTCGCAACCCCAGTGCGGCTCTTTCTGCCCATGGGTCCTGTCTCCGTGCTCTAATAAAATCTCCTTTTTGCACCAAAGACGTCTCAAGAATTGTTTCTTAGCTGTTTGCTCCAGAACCCCATCAGGTTATGCATCCACACCCTGTAAAACTACGTATTTTTGCAGCGTGCATATTTTACACTGTGGATTGAAAATGAAGAACGGTTGTGCGATGATTGTAAAACAAAGACATAGAAACTGGATTGCTTTGATCTCTCATTCCGCGTAATCACTTGGAGATTTGTTTCAAATTTCTGGACCACAGACCCATTTGGAAGCTGCTGTATATGGACAGTGTTGCCATTTCTGGCATTTTAAAAGGATCTTTCAATTTTCCATCGAACTTATGTTTGATTTCAAGACTCTTTCCATTTCTGTATCTGTTGCTTTATGCGAAATAAAACTAATAAGGTGCGTTTCGATCGCCTTTAAGCCCAGATAGGTTGACAAATTTAGCGACACCATTTGCTGCATGAAAATGCAGGAAAGATCGGTTTTGGTGAGGCCATTGCATCCTTAAGACTAGAACGTTATTTATTACTCACTCCTAAGATTGAACAGTATGTACGTGTAAGTTCTCCTCCATTTTGCAAGATGAAAGTATAAATCTAATTTAAAAGTATCAATCCATTACATTTTTCCTTGGTGGTGTTACAATATTTGCTTCAACTTTTATTCACAATGTTTTTCTGTCATGAGCATACGTAGGGAGTTCAAAGAGCATTTTCACTCTATTTTTTTCTGGCCATTATTATTATTTGTTTCGTCACAAGGATATTCTTGAAAATAATTTTATTATGTAGGGGATGTGTTAAGAAATGATATGCTCTTGAGGGGCCCCAGTCTGTAGAGCATTTTTTTTGCTCTACAGTTTTTTCTTTTTTATTAAAAAAAAAATTAATGTTTATTTTTGAGAGAGAGAGAGAGAGAGAGAAGAGAGAGGGGGGAGGGGCAGAGTGAGAGGGAGACAGAATCTGAAACAGGCTCCAGGCTGTGAGCTGTCAGCACAGAGCCCGACTCGGGGCTCCAACCCACGAACCACGAGATCGTGACCTGAGCTGAAGTCGGACGCTTAACCGACCGAGCCAGCCAGGCGCTCCAGAGCCTGAAACTCTTGATCTCCAAGTCATGAGTTCAAGCTCCATGTTGGGCATAGAGCTTACTTTAAAAAAAATGGTAAAAATGATATGCTGTTGGTATCACACAGGAACAGCACTGTGAGGAGACCCAGCGTCTGAGAGTCTAGTGATAAAGAGACAACAAGAAAAACGGTATTAGAGGAAAAAGTAGAAGAGATACAAGGCATGTGATCCAAAAATTCAGATGTCTTTCATTCTTCCAAGAAATATTTGTGACTGCCTGTTATATGCTAATGTTCTCATTGTTGAGACCCAGGAATGCACCAAAGCCCTGCCCTTCTAGAACTTACGTGCCACTAGGGGAGATAGATAATGTGAAAACTAAACCTAAATAAAAAATCATGCAGTAGGCTAAGAGGGGATAGAGGTTATAAAGAAAAATAAAGCAGGAAGGGGGATGGGGAGTGTGGGCTATATATATATATATATATATATATATATATATATATATATATAGACACTTTAGTGAGGTACAACTTATGTACAGTCAAATGAACTGTTCCATTCAGTTCAACTTATGTACAGTCAAATGAACTGTCCAAATATATGACAGTTCCATTGTTCCAGAAAATTCTCTCATGCCTCTTTCTAGTCAGAGACTGCTCACCCAGATGCAATTACTGGTCTGATTTCTAACCGCACAGGCTTGTATTGCTTATTCCTCAACTCCATGTGAATGAAATTTTACAGTATGTACTTTTTAATAGCTGGCTTATTTCAATCATAATAGATGATGTTTTTGAGATTCAATCATTGTCTAACATATTTCAACTGGTTCTTCTTTTTGTTGCTATGCAGCATCCCACTGTGTGAGTGCACGATACTTGGCTTATGCACTCTCTTGTTAATGAACGACAAAGCTGATTCCAGTTTTGACCTATTATGAACAAGCTTTAAGGAGCATTTCTGGACAAGCCTTTTAGTGGACACATGTAGTTATTTCTTTGGGGCATATAACTAAGAGGAGAATCCCTGGGGCATGGGGTAGGGATATGTTTAACTTCATTAGAAATTGCCAGATTTTTCTTTTTTCTGTTTTTTGATTTTTCTTTATGCTTATCTATTTATTTTGAGAGAGACGGAGACAGTGCGAGTGGGGGAGGGGCAGAGAGAGAGAAGGGAGAGAGAGAGTCCCAAGCAGGCCCTGCACTGTCAGCACAGAGCCCGGCACAGGGCTCAAACTCACGAAACTGTGAGGTCATGACCTGAGCTGAAACTGGGAGCTGGATGCTTAACGGACTGAGCCACCCAGGTGCCCCAGAAATTGCCAGATTTTTCAAAAAGATTGTGCCATTTTAAACTCTCAGCAATATAATTCCACCCTCCCCAGCGCCTAGTCAGCTGGCATCACATTGAATCTATAGATTGATTTGGTGAGAACTGACATCTTAATGATATTGAGACCTCCATTCCATGAAAATTGTATATCTCTTCATTTATTGCCTTCTTCAATTTATTTTGGTAATATTTTATAGTTTCCAGTTTCAAGGTCTTACACATCTCTTATTAAATTTATTCAAAAGTATTTAATGTCATTCGATGCTATTATAAATGGTAACTTTAAAAGATTTGATTTCCCAATTGTTTGTTGCTGGTATATACAGGTACAATTGATTTTCGTGTGTTGACCTTGTATCCCACAATCATGTTAAACTCGATTAGTTCTAGCAATTTTGTTGATCCCCTGAATAGTTTCTATATACAAGACCATGCTACCTCTAAATAATAGTTTTGAGCTTTCTGCCCGTGGACGCCGCCGAGTTAAGCATCGTGAAAGTCTCCCCTCCCACCACCGTCATGTCTAAGTCAGAGTCTCCCAAAGAGCCTGAACAGCTGCGGAAGCTTTTCATTGGAGGTTTGAGCTTTGAAACAACCGATGAGAGTCTGAGGAGCCATTTTGAGCAATGGGGAACGCTTACGGACTGTGTGGTAATGAGAGATCCAAACACCAAGCACTCCAGAGGCTTTGGGTTTGTCACCTATGCCACTGTGGAAGAGGTGGATGCAGCCATGAATGCAAGGCCACACAAGGTGGATGGAAGCGTTGTGGAACCAAAGAGGGCTGTCTCGAGAGAAGATTCTCAAAGACCTGGTGCCCACTTAACCGTGAAAAAGATTTTTGTCGGTGGCATTAAAGAAGACACTGAAGAACATCATCTAAGAGATTATTTTGAACAGTATGGGAAAATTGAAGTGATTGAAATCATGACTGACCGAGGCAGTGGCAAAAAGAGAGGCTTTGCTTTTGTGACCTTTGACGGCCATGACTCTGTAGACAAGATTGTCATTCAAAAATACCATACTGTGAACGGACACAACTGTGAAGTAAGGAAAGCTTTATCTAAGCAAGAGATGGCTAGTGCTTCTTCCAGCCAAAGAGGTCGAAGTGGTTCTGGGAACTTCGGTGGTGGTCGTGGAGGTGGTTTTGGTGGGAATGACAACTGTGGCCGCGGAGGAAACTTCAGTGGGCGAGGTGGCCTTGGCGGCAGTCGAGGTGGTGGGGGATATGGTGGCAGTGGGGGTGGCTATAACGCATTTGGTAACGATGGAGGCAACTTTGGAGGTGGTGGAAGCTATAATGATTTTGGCAATTACAGCAATCAATCTTCAAATTTTGGACCCACGAAAGGAGGACATTTTGGAGGCAGAAGCTCTGGCCCCTATGGTGGTGGAGGCCAATACTTTGCCAAACCACGAAACCAAGGTGGCTGTGGCAGTTCCAGCAGCAGCAGCAGCTATGGCAATGGCAGAAGGGTTTAATTACTGCCAGGAAACAAAGCTTAGCAGGAGAGGAGAGCCAGAGAAGTGACAGGGAAGCTACAGGTTACAACAGATTTGTGAACTCAGCCAAGCACAGTGGTGGCAGGGCCTAGCTGCTACAAAGAAGACATGTTTTAGACAATACTCATGTGTATGGGCAAAAAAACTCGAGGACTGTATTTGTGACTAATTGTATAACAGGTTATTTTAGTTTCTGTTCTGTGGAAAGTGTCATCTAATATGGGCACAGTTCAGGGCTCCCCAAAACAGTTACAATAGAGCCGTCAACGATCACTAGCCGCAGATCCGCATAACAAATGTAATAATGATGAGAATGCTTGAAATTTTGCAAGAATTACCAACATGTGACCCAGAGACACAAAGTGAGCGAATGCCGTTGGAAAAACGGTGCCGGTAGGCTTGCTGGACACAGGGGAGCCACACACCTTCAGTTCGTAAGACAATAACAACAACACCACCACCGTATCTGTGAAGTGCAATAAAGCAGCGTAATGAAACAAAGTATGCCTCTACTAAGTGGAACAGAGGCAGCTGCACTGGGCTGACAGGAGCTCGGTAGGCATACACAAAAGGCACAACCTTGAACAGCTACCAGCTGCCTCAGTTTACTGTCAGCGTTACTGGCAACGCCCACCCACAACCGGTGTTGCAAATTTCCCCTCTGATTTCAGCGGATCCTCCTTCCACCCCCCACAATAACGCGCGAGCTGCAAGGCTTCCCGCGTCCTCGTCCGTAGGCACACTCGGCTCTTTTCCAAGGTAAGTTACCATATTTATTTATTGTCATCTCTGCATGTTTCTTAACGAGGAGAAATACTCACTGTTACTCTGCTCGGATAGGAGTGGGGGATTTAAAAGTGGGGAAGCGCTGGGCTTGAACACCTGGGGTGAGGTGAAGGAATTCACACCAGGGCAAGAGGGAGAATGTAACCTAAAAGGGAGGTTGGAGACACACATGAATGAACGATTTCGCAGCCTTCACGGTTGCCCTCGCTTTCTTTCCTGTGTCCGAGCGGGAATCGCTATGGGGACTTGCTTGCACTTCTGCCCAAACTGTCAAGTACTTTATGAAGTGAATGGAGAAGAGAAGAGAACTTTCTTTTTTTTTTTTTTTTTTTAAATTTTTTTTTTTTTTCAACGTTTATTTTATTTTTTGGGACAGAGAGAGACAGAGCATGAACGGGGGAGGGACAGAGAGAGAGGGAGACACAGAATCGGAAACAGGCTCCAGGCTCTGAGCCATCAGCCCAGAGCCCAACGCGGGGCTCGAACTCACAGACCGTGAGATCGTGACCTGGCTGAAGTCGGACGCTTAACCGACTGCGCCACCCAGGCGCCCCGAGAAGAGAACTTTCGAAGAGAAAACACCCTTCTTCTCTTTGAAAAATAGAGTTGATGTTCGGCACCAAAAAAATGAGCGGGGCGCCAAAAAGGTGGGGATGAACAAAAATGTCATTGTCCCCCAAGGGCTAGAACCACTTCTGATATTTTAGTGCTTTTTCCTTCGAGTATTTACAGTGTTTCATGTTTAGCATGAGCGGACCCACGACTAAAAACAGATGCTGAAAACAATGTAGCGCATACTGATGACTTCTCAAACGTTGCTTTCTGATTTTAAAATTCTGCATCTCAGGGCAGTTGCGTGGCTCAGTTGGTTAAGCATCTGACTTCAGTTCAGGTCATGATCTCTTGGTTCGTTGGTTCAAGCCCCACGTTGGGCTCTGTGCTGACAGCTCAGAGCCTGGAGCCTGCTTCCGATTCTGTGTCTCCCTCTCCCTCTGCCCCTCCCCTGCTCATGCTGTGTGTGTGTGTGTGTGTGTCTCAAAAATAAACAAACATTTAAAAAAAAATTTAAATCCTGAGTCTCGACATAAAGGTTAGGAAGTACAGAAAAGTATTAAAAGTAAGGTAAGAGTGCTAAGAACCCCATCAGTCAGTTTTATGTATTTTCCAGAAGGCTATTTTATTTACAGTCGAATATCCCAATATCCTATGTGTGACAGTTTTAAAGTATAGTTATCACAGGTCTGTGTATTGGTTCTACCTCAGTGATTCCCAGACGGTGCTCACTGGCCATCCGCACCTGAAACTCCTGTGAGCGTGTTGAAATACTGACTCTTGGCCCCGCCCCGGGCTTGTTGAATTCGGATCTCCAGGGGATGAATCTAGGAGTCAGCATTTAAAAGCGTTCTCAGGGGGCGCCTGGGTGGCGCAGTCGGTTAAGCGTCTGACTTCAGCCAGGTTCACGATCTCGTGGTCCGTGAGTTCGAGCCCCACGTCGGGCTCTGGGCTGATGGCTCGGAGCCTGTTTCCGATTCTGTGTCTCCCTCTCTCTGCCCCTCCCCCGTTCATGCTCTGTCTCTCTCCGTCCCAAAAATAAATAAAAAACGTTGAAAAAAAAATAAAAGCACTCTCAGCTATTTCTTACAGTAAGGTTTGAATATGTGACCTTGGGGGAAGACGATAGAAGAAGGCACTTGGTTACAGATATCTGGTTCATTAACCTTTTCCGATTAAAATAATTGGATCACCGAGGTTATATTCAAAAGTGATGTAACTGAAATTTATTAAGCTATGATGGGCCAGGTATTTTACATATGGAACCCAAACTTCCTGAGGACTCTTAGTACGAATTAAGTTACATTTAAGGTCTTTCCCCCCATTGTTTGGTGCCCCTAAATTGCATAAAGCAATCTGGTCCCTCTCCAAATCTTCCCTGTGTTAGTGTCCCCACTGGGCTTCCGACAAGCACCTAAGGATGCAGGTTTTAGTAGGTCTGCTAACATTTCCCGCATTTACTATTTCTCCAACCTTTCTAGTTTCACAGGTACCTCCATGTATGAGAATTGTCCAGAGAAAGAGAACAAACGGGATGTGTATATAAAAAGAGATTTGTTGTAAGGGATTGGCTTAGGTGATTATGAAGGCTGGCAAATCCCAAGGGTGAGTCAGCGAGCTGGAGGTCCCGGAGAGCCAATGGTTCCAGTGTGAGTGCCAAGGCACGAGAACCAGGAGGAGCCACGGCGTATTTCTGGTCTGGAGGCTGGCAGACTTGAGACCCAGGAAGAGCTGCTATTTCAGGTGGAGTCCAGAGGCAGGAAGAAAGCTAATGTCTTCCTTCAGAGGCCACGGGGTGGAGGAAGTGTCCTTGGCTTGAGGGAAAGTTGGTCTTTTTGTTCTGTTCAGGCCTTTAGCTGATTGGGCGAGACCCACTCACATTAGGGAGAGCAATCTGCTTTACTCAGTCTACCAGTTTGCTATCCCTCATCCAAAAGCACCATCATAGAAACAACCGGAATAATGTTTAACCAAATATCTGGGCGCCCCATGGTCCAGTCAGGTCGACACGTAAAATTAATCACCACATCGCTTCTCCCTTTTTTCGATCCAGATGGCATATGTGACTTTAAATAAATAAAGTAGTTTTATTTTATACCTGTGTATCCGAGATCGTATTTTATTATTTGTTAAGGTGCCAATTCAGGTTCTGCAAAAATATTTCAGTAGAGTTCTTTTTTTCTGTTTCTTTTTTTATTTCGAGAAGAGGGGAGGGTCAAAGAGAGGGAGAGAGAATCCCAAGCAGGCTCCTTGCTGACAGTGCTGAGCCCAAACCAGGGCTCGATCTCACCACTGTGAGATCATGACCCGAGCTGAAATCAGGAGTTGGTCACTTGACCCACGGAGTCACCCGGGTGCCCTGCTGATTCAGGTTTTTTTTTTTTTTTTTTTAATTTTTTTTTTTTTCAACGTTTTTTTTTTTATTTATTTTTGGGACAGAGAGAGACAGAGCATGAACGGGGGAGGGGCAGAGAGAGAGGGAGACACAGAATCGGAAACAGGCTCCTGGCTCCGAGCCATCAGCCCAGAGCCCGACGCGGGGCTCGAACTCACGGACCGCGAGATCGTGACCTGGCTGAAGTCGGACGCTGAACTGACTGCGCCACCCAGGCGCCCATGATTCAGGTTTTTAAAATAAAACATTACGCTTTCGCAAGCTAAATTTAAGCATAGTGACCAAGTCTGATGCTAAGGGAGAAGCATTGCAGTAGGTATTATGCTCTGGTACTTGAATGACTTTCCTTTATTTTGACAGAAAATACTGTCTTGGCCAATTCTTTTATTACTTGGCGGTGTTATTTTTTTATGTCGGTTTCTCGAAGGTAGTGTATTCACTTATTTTTGTTAACAAGTATTTGCCGAGGGCTTCCTCTGTGCAACCACTCTAAGTATTGGAGACCCTCTCATGACAGGCATGAATTGCAGAGATTTGTGAAAGAATTAAACAAATCATCCCATGGGTAACTTCTAGTAACACTTGCGGTATAGAAGAAAGATGCAGGATGTGACATAATGAGGCCTCTTTCCTAGAACTGAAGGTTTATGAAGTTGTGGAAATTTCCTCAAGCTGACGTAATAAAGGGTGATTTAAAGTGAGCTTCGTATCAGGGAGAGATGCAACTATTCCAGGCAGAGGAAATGGAATGTGCAAAGCTTCTGAGTCAGAAGAGAGCTTAGAACATTTGGATTTAAAGAAGTCGAAAGTGGCCACAGCTGAGTGCAAGGGCCTGTGCAGACCATGCAGTCCACGTTGGGGATTTGGGATGGTTTCCTAAGATGAATAGGAGGCCTTTAAGGCCTCTACCTTAGGCAGCGTGGTGCTGTGGTTGGATGTGTAGTTTGAGAAGATCATTAATGATCACCCTGAGAGGCTGGAATAGTGAGGGTCGGGGAAGGGCCACGGGGGAGATGGTTTGGAGGCTGTTGCAGAAGGAAGGAGGTCATGACGGCTAGACCCAGGGTGGCGGTAGTGATGGGGAGCAGAGGGTATCTCCAAAAAAATTTTGAAGAGACAGACTGATAGACTCGGATGTGGAGGAGGGAGAGGGAGGTATCCAAAACGACCACCAATTTTCTAGGGTAACTGACTGGGTGAACAAGGTTGCGTCTGCCAGGATGAGGTTACCCTGGAGGGATAGCAACCTGGGCGGGGGCGAGAGGGGGTAGATTTTGAACTCCTCTGAAGTCAAAATGTCTACGGGACTTCCAAGTATAGTAATACGAAGTAGACAATTTGGAGCAAAGGGGGAGGTCCAGGATATTAGTGTGTAGATGCTTTGGTTTTGGCCCAATGTGGGCACACTAGAATTTTCTAGAAGGAAAAACAGCGCTTCCAGACCTCCACCTACTGGTCCGCCCAGTTGAATTCATGGTGATCGCAGTTTCCAGGTGGAGTTTGGAAGACAGGAACTGATGACACTGGCTGAGGGAGTGCGTTGAAGGGGAGGGAAGACCAAAAGCAATCTGGGTGTCTTAAAATTACGTAAGCAGAATGCCCACTTTCCTCAGTGGTTTAGATCTTGTATATTGGGCCTGGAAAATCATCCGAAGGCAGAAATAAAGAGTCTTTCCTTAGTCTCTTCATAGGGCTAGCCTTCTATTTGCAATTCCATTGGACTTATTAATATGTCCATTGGACATATTAAGTTGAAATCGTCTCCAATATGAGGGGTTTTAAAAAAATTTTTTTAAATGTTTTTTATCTAGTTTGAGACAGAGACAGAGTGCAAGCAGGGGAGGGGCCGAGAGAGAGGGAGACACAGAATCCGAAGCAGGCTCCAGGCTCCGAGCTGTCAACACAGAGCCCGATGCAGGGCTCGAACTCACGGAGTGTGAGATCATGACCTGAGCTGAAGTCGGACGCTCAACCGACTGAGCCACCCAGGCGCCCCCAATGTGAGGTTTTTGTGCAGCATAGTTTAAGGGAAGTTCAGAAAGCTGGATCAGAGGTGGCCAGACAGACATAATTTTAAACCAGCAGTCAAATTTCTGACTTTCTGCTTTTAAAATAATTTTTTTTGGATTTAGTTGATTCTGCATAACTGTCTTACCACAGTTTAAAAGGCACTGGAGGTCAGCCGATGAAGGACTGTGTCCTGAGAGGTGGGAAGCAAAAATGAGCCCTACAATTATCCCAGCTTGTGGCTTTGAGAGACTTTCCAGCAGAGGGAGAGAAGACACAGGCAGGCAGAGCCTATCAGACTCTTGGGGTTGAAAAGATAGAAATGAAAGTCCAGGAAGATCAATGCAGGAAGAGTCTGCAGGACTGATACTGGAGAAAGGAGGGCTGCATAGAGAATGGAAGAATGGACATCAGAGACCTGCCAAAGGTCCTCCTTGAGTTCCATTGGGATGCCCAAGAGCAGATACAGGTGAGGAAACTACCTCAATCAGGGGAAAGAATTAGAAGGAAATTACCTGGCTCTTAGTAGGGGACAGGAATCATGTCAGTACAACTCACAAAGCATGGGGTAGAATTCTCGGAAAGCCTTGTCTCAATATTGAGAAATAGCATGAGCACCACACTGGTCCTGAATAACAAATATTAAGAGCAAGACTCAAAAGCATTGAAGTATTTCTAAGTAACTTAACCAGGCCCCAGAAACAAGCTTAATAGTAATAGGAAGAATACAAAAATATTCAGCACGCACAAAGTTAAAATCCAATAAAAAATTACCAGACAGGTAGGGGTGCCTGGGTGGCTCAGTCGGTTAAGCGTCCGACTTTGGCTCAGGTCATGATCTCCAGGTTTGTGGGTTCGAGCTCCGTGTTGGGGTCTGTGCTGACAGCTCAGAGCCTGGAGCCTGCTTCAGGTTCTGTGTCTCCCTCTCTCTGCCCCTCCCCTGCTCATGCTTGCTCTCTCTCTCTCTCTCTCTCTCAAAGAATAAATAAACATTAAAATTTTTTTTTAAATTACAGGTAATACAACTAATACTACTAATAAAAGTAATACAACTAATAAAGAGAAAAATTAATTCATTAAAAGTGACACAGAATTGATACAGATGTTAAAATTGGTATACAGGAACATTAAAACTGTGATTATTACTATAGTCCATATGTTCTAGGGGCACGTGAACTTGGTTAAGTGTCTGACTCTTGGTTTGGGCTCAGGTCATGGTGTTGCAGTTTGAGAGATTAAGTCCCGTGTGAGGTTCGATGCTGACAGCACAGAGCCTGCTTGGGATTTTTTATCTCCTTCCCTCTGCCCCTTCCCTGCTTGTGCATTCTCTGTCTCTCTCTCTCTCTCTCTCTCTCTCTCTCTCTCTCTCTCTCTCTCTCAAAAAAAACCCAAAACACTGGATGAGATAAATGGCAGATTAGACATTGCAGGAGGAAAGAGTCATGAATCAAAGACACGGCAATAGAGACTATTCAAAATGAAACACAGAGGGAGAACCTTTAAACGGGAAAAGATCGTTAATGAGCTGTGGGAAAACTTCAAGCAGTTCAATATATGTGTAGCAGATTATCCAAATGAGAGGGGAGAAAGGGGGTGGGGAAACAGGAAAGGAAAAAATAGTTTTTATGGATTTAGTTGATTCTGCATATTCTATCATAGCTATCTTGTTTAAGGCATTTTCTGTTACATCTAACCAGAAATTTACGAAAACTGACACTGTATTTTAAATAACTCCTCTGAAATTTTAAAGACAGAAAATTTAAGGTAACAATAAGAACCTGTTTAGTTTTATCGATTTATTTTTTTTAATGTTTATTTATCTTTGAGACAGAGAGAGACAGAGCATGAACAGGGGAGGGGCAGAGAGAGAGGGAGACACAGAATCCGAAGCGGGCTCCAGACTCTGAGCTGTCAGCACAGAGCCGGATGTGGGACTCGAACTCACGAACCATGAGATCATGACCTGAGCCGAAGTCGGACGCTTAACTGACTGAGCCACCCAGGTGCCCCAGGACCTGTTTAGTTTAAAAAATTTGATTTTAAAAGGTGAATATTTAGCATGAATGAGACATTCTCTTTTATCCCATTGAGTGATTTAATAATAATAATAATAATAATGTAATAGTATAATAGTAATATAATGATAATTCTGTAATAATTGAAAAATAATAAGAGTATAATAATATATAATAATACATAGTAGTAGTAATATCATAGTAATATATTGGACTATTATGTTTTCTTCAAACCAGGAAATTTGCTATTATGTTTCAAAAGCAAGTCTTGGTATTTATAGAGCAACAAGAGAACCCTAACCTTGCATGAGGATTTTAAAAATCATTGTTTAAACACTACTTGTTTCCTACATATCAAGAATGCTTAATATAGCTTTCAGTGTAATTCATAATTAGTGTCTAATTCAGTTGGTTGGGAGATTACAGAAAATAATGTAAGACTGAAATTATGTCTTTCTTCAGGATTTCTTTAACCAAACAACAATAGATAATGTATTTTATTCATTTTCCTAGTTACCTAACACTTCTTGCTTGATGAATTCTTGAAAAAATATATTTTCATTACAATATGTAAAATATTTGGGGGCATTAATAGAACACAAACACTAATTTAGCCAAATGTCATTAGTTTTTAGTGCAAACATAAAGCCGTCTTTAGTGTTTGTGTTGGTAACATCTTCCCTCCTACCTTCCCACTTCTCTCCTTGTATTTCTTTCTTTCTTTCTTTCTTTCTTTCTTTCTTTCTTTCTTTCTTTCTTTCTTTCTTTCCCTTCCCTCCCCTTCCCTCCCTTTCCTTTCTCCTTCCATTCCCTTCCTTTCTTCTTTCTTTTTTTCTCTCTCTTTCTTTCTTTCTTTCTTTCTTTCTTTCTTTCTTTCTTTCTTTCTTTCTTTCTTTCTTTCTTTCTCCTTTCCCTTCCCTCCCCTTCCCTTCCTTTCCTTTCTCCTTCCCTTCCTTTCTCTTCTTTTCTTTCTTTCTTTCTTTCTTTCTTCTTTCCCTTCCCTCCCCTTCCCTTCCTTTCCTTTCTCCTTCCATTCCCTTCCTTTCTTCTTTCTTTCTTTCTTTCTTTCTTTCTTTCTTTCTTTCTTTCTTTCTCCTTTCCCTTCCCTCCCCTTCCCTTCCTTTCCTTTCTCCTTCCATTCCTTTCTCTTTTCTTTTCTTTCTTTCTTTCTTTCTTTCTTTCTTTCTTTCTTTCTTTCTTTCTTTCTTTCTTTCTTTCTTTCTTCCTCTCTCCCTCCCTCCTTCCCTTTCTTCTTCCTTTGCTTCCTTCCTTTCTTTCAACTAAGTACTTGACACAAAACACCTTGCCAAGATATGCAGGGAACATGTAGCTTTCTACAGCATGACGTGGCCCTTAAAGAACCTGCATCTGATATTAAAGCACAGATATGCATGCACGTGGTGTGAGCGGGTGATCCAAGAGATGGAATGAGTTGGATGTGTGCTAAGCATGGGAGCAGCCAGCCTCTGCTTTCCAAATTGAGAAGCTGGGTTTATGGCATAGTTTTGGCAGGGCTGGGAGCAGGAGAACTGGCCAGATGGAAAGGGCCTTTTGAAATCACCTTAGTGACTGGATCAAGTGATTTGCTAACAAAATCCCCAATTTGGTAGTAAAAATGAGGCTTTCTGTGATTGAAAATTTTTATGAGTAAAATTAGAGGCTATTAAAAGCAGTATCCAAGTCCAAATGACTTCACTTGACCGAGGGCCAAAATGCCTCTGTGGATCACAGTTACTAATGTGAATAGCACTCAGAGGTGAGTCAGGAGCCAGAACAGACTCGGCCAGTTATTGGCTGCATCAAGCCAGAACCGCTAAGTGAACCAGCTGCCGTACTCCGAGCCTCCTAACATTTTGAACTGTTTTTAAGGGTAGCTTCGAGCAAAGAGAATCCAGTCTTGGCTGTGCTTCTGTCCACGGTGTCATGAATTCAAGATAAAAATGTCGTATTGGGTCAAATAAGCTTGGGAAACATCGAGAAAGACAAAGTTAAGCAAGGTTTTCTACTGCAGGCCCTCTCTAAGATGGGAACACACTAATGATGTTGTCAACCTACAGGAATATTTCCCAAGTTTGACGAGTGAACTCTTTTCCCTAGAGCCTCTTTCCAAGAGTTGTGTTCCACCAAACAGACTTTGGGCAACATTTTACTAGACTAAGCTTTAAATATAAGTGACAGCTGGGGTAACCATATAATTTATTACCCAACATGTAAGTCTTTGAGAATATGCAGAGAGCTATTAGTAATTATGCTTGACCATAAGTATAAAGTGGGATTGCATTGGGCAAACTAGGGTGTGAGATCTTCAATGTTACAGCTTAAAAGGGATCTGAAATAGCCATTATCATCCTTTGAACATTGTAAAAGCAATAGGATATAAGTAGGTTGGGTCAGTTCAGGTTCTCTGAGAAGCAGGTACAGGATGAGCCAGAGATTGGGTTAGCCTCCTGTGGCGGCTGAAGGAATGGGGATCAGGAGGATGTGGAGAAAGCTTCAGTCTGTGAGGCATGTCTGATACCTATAAAAAGAGAGATGAAAAGAAGGGAGGGAGAGAAGGAGAGAGAGAAGATTGTTTAGGAAGAGCCTCAGATTGTAGCACAGTTATGGGAAAGACTTGACCAGGTTGATAGGATCCCCAAGCAAAGGGTGCCTGTTGGAGAAGTCCCACGTTGGGCAGGAACAGGCTGATACTGGCACCCTTACTGTGGGAGCTACACATTGGAAGCTTGGCCTCAACAGGGGCACCATATTGGATCCCAAGGAGTGGCAGCTAGAGATTCCCCACAGCAGGTCTTGGGGAGATCTGAGAGGTACTTCTCTGTGGATACCACGTAGGTTAACTTGCAACAAATTAAAAATTATTTGCCAAATTTCCATGATAATCATTTCAATCCTATTGTTCGGCTTTGCAAATTGGACCATAGTCTATCTAGGTCCCCACAGCCCAGTAGAAGAAGAGGCTGACATTTCTCCATAATAGAGGAACCCCTTGGCAATTAAAAGTCTCCTACCCCAAGTGAGCTTTCAATGGGAGAGCTGTCAACTACCCTAGAAGATGCAGTTCATCAGGAGAAATCCATTTATGAATGAGTGAGGAGGATTCCATCCTGGGATTATATGCAGTCTTGCTTCCAATTAAATTATATTAGAATAGATGTGGTGTTTCGCAATGGCAACAGCACCGTTAGAGCTCTGTGGTTTGCAGTCACACGGACAATTCCTGTCCTTGGTAAATGCCAGGAGAGAGAAGAGACAGCAGAATTCCAGCAGTTTGGGATTCCAAGCTCAAAATCTTCCATGGCGCTGACTTGGCTGTCGCAACATGGCTCTCAGAGCTTTCAGCGTACTGTCTGTGGCACATATGTTTTAGCAGAATTGATAACCTGCATAGAAGATTGTGCTATTCTTTTCTGCAGCTAAGTCTGGGTGGGGGATGGATTCTGACTCGGAGGAGCAAAATGTAGTATTTGTCCATGACTATTTTCCAAAGCCAAAACAAGTTGCCATTATGCCTGAGATAGCTAATTTTATGTGCCAATGTGGCTAGGCCAAGGTACCCAGATATTTGGTCAAACACCAGTCTAGTTATTGATGTGAGGTTTTCAAAATTTTGTTTTGTTTCGTCTTTTGGTTTTTTTTTTTGTTGTTGTTTTTTAGCGAGTGCGAGAGAGAGAGAGAGAGAAAGCATGAGCGAGCAGAGGGGCAGAGGAGAGAGATAGAGGGAGAGAAAATCTGCTGTGTGAAGTGTGGAGCCCAAGGCAGGACTCGATTTCGTGACCCTGGGCTCATAACCTGAGCTGAAATCAAGAGTTGGACGCTCAACAGACTGAGCCACCCAGGCATCCCAATGTGACTAACATTTAAATCAGTAGGTTTTGAGGAAAGCAGATTATCCTTTATAATGTGGGTGAGCCTCATCCAATCAGTCGAGGGCCTTAAGAAAAAAAAAAAGACCACGGTCCTCTGGGGAGGAGAGAATTCTGCCTTCAAACTACCTTTGGACTCAAGCTGCAACATCAACCCTTTCCTGGGTCTCCAGCCTGCTGGCCTACCCTGCAGAATTTGGCCTTGCCAGCCCCCACAATCACATGAGCTAATTCCTTAACGCACACACGCACAGTGCCCATTGGTTCTGATTTTCTGGAGAACCCTGACTAACACAGCCTCTTAATAGACAGGGGCCAAGATACACAACATCCTAAGTGGTACCTAACTCAAGCACTCGGTATTTTACTTTGAAAAGCATTACCTAGTCCTCCTACCCCTGTGTATGATCTTAATGATGAGGAAAACTATAAATAATAGTATTGAGGGTGGTAGCGATTAGTGGGACTGGAGTCAGAGGACTTGTGGCAGGCATTGTTCTAGGCACTTCGTGTGTATTAACACTTTGAGGGCACGCTTCACCCTGGGAAGCGAGGAGGAATGGTCCCATTTTGCGTTTTGGAAAACTGAGGCAGAATGCGGTTGTGCAGCTTGCTCATGAGAATGGATCACCAGCGTCTTTTGCAGTCTGACGAAGTCTCTGCTCTGTTAACTGTTGAGGTATTGAGGCCGGGATGGTGGAGAGCCTTACATGGGGCTCAGGGAAATTGCAGGAAGCAGAGGCTTCAATCCTTTCCCTTCTGACCTTAGGGAAAGCACAGACTCTGGAACCAGGCCTCTTGGGTTCAAATACCCTCTGTCAGTTACTAGCTATGTTACCTTTCTTCTCTGTGTCTCTGTTCCTCCATCTGAAGAGTGGAGCAAAAATGGATATTTACTTCATGGGGTCTGAATGACGATTAAATGAACAAAAATGCTGAGAACACACCCTGTGTATTAGCTGTTATCATCATTTCTATTATTAAAGGTCCGTATATCAGAATCCCTTTGAGGACTGAGGGGGTGCTGATTGATGTCTAGATGCCTTGCAAGGGTTCCAAAGTTTTCCAAGATGGAGATCACATCAGGGAGGGGGGTATCTGGACACATGGCCGTGGATCCTCATGAGACCTTATCCCTTGGATGGGGTGGGCTAGGTCCAGCACAACCTTTGGATGAGGCTGCAAATCTCTCCTGCCTCTCTTTAGCGTGGACAGGCTTGGGGGACAATGACTGAGCAAGTGAACACAAATGAAAGAACTATAACTCTAAGTCCCCTTCCATCAAGAGACGGAAGGATCGCTCTTGTTTTAAGAAAAAGTATGGGGGTGCCTGAGGGCTCAGCTGGTTAAGCGTCCAACTCTTGATTTTGGCTCAGGTCATGATCTCATGGTTTGTGATAGAGCCCTGCATTGGGCTCCACGCTGATGGCAGGGAGCCTGCTTGGGGTTCTCTCTCTCTCTCTCTCTCTCTCTCTCTCTCTCTCTCTCTCTCTCTTCCCCTCCCCCATTTAGGCATTCTCTCTCTCTCTCAAAATAAATAAATAAACTTAAAAAAAAGATGTATGGCATGAACATTTTAACATTTTCATGAAATCATGAAAATGTGAACAATGGTACATGGCCTTCAGAGAATTTTCTGGTAGCAACATCAGCACTGGTGATGAAGTAGGGACTGATCAAATCTATAGTTTTCTCTCTACCTCCTATTTGGAAGCCAGACGGGCCACTTTAGATTAAAGAAACTTCCAGAATTCTTGCATAATTCTGGGCCAGTGGGGATTGGAGTACTTAATTATGGAGTTATAACTTTGTGTCTGAAAGTAGCTAGATAGTCATGCTAAAATATTCTTTAGATGGATATTATAATTAATTTTCATTTTATGAGTGTATGAAGACTTGGAAGCAATGCCAGGATTGAGGAATAAAGGAGGAATCCAACCTAGGATGCAAAACACACGTGAGGCTTGTTTTAGAAGTAATTTTGTATTAGCCCTTGTTTTGAAATACTGCAATGCATTTTCTAGACCTCAGCAGTGGTCCTGATAATCCAAATTTAATTCAAAGTCTCCCCTACAACTTCCAGAAACAGATGCAGAAATTCAAACAGTAAGGAATGCCTTCCAAAGCGACAGTGAGTCCCATCAGAAGTGTAACAATCAGGAGAGGTAGGCTGAAGTAATGCATAGTCATCCGTCTGATGGACTGTGGGTCTAATCAAGTGGAAGCTTGTCCTCCAAAGGGACATGCTTGTATTTCAAATTTATTTTAATGCGCCTGATGAAAGGTATCTATTTTTGACTAGTCTGTAAGGTGCTATAAAGAGGATGGCATCATGTTGTAGAAAAATACGTGGAGAAGGAAGAGACTGGGGTTCTTGTTTTCTCTCTGCCACTTATTGGCCACGTGACCTAGGAAAGTTACTGACTTTCACTGGATAAAAAAAAAAAAAAATGCCTTAGTGACATAGATAGGAGCTGGACCAGATAATCTCTTAGGGTCTTTCTAAAAACAGTCGTATGTCTGTATAGATGCTAAACTTTTGTACTATGTTTCTTAGTAGGATAATTGTCTTTTTTTCCCTTTTTTTCCGAATATTATACAATGAGCATTTATTGCTAGTTAAAATTATTTAATAAAGAATTTGCACTATTAGTATATGTTTTCCCAGTTAAAGAATTGTTGAACTGTTGGAAGTTTAAGAAACTTGGTTGATGGAACTATGGTTTCCATATATTATTTTATTTTATAATTATTTTGTTTTATTTGAGAGAGCGAGAGAGGGAGAGAGAGAGAGAGAGAGCAGGACTAGGGGAGAGGTGCAGAGGGAGAGAGAAAGAGAGAATCTCAAGCAGGTTCCATACTCAGCACAGAGCCTAATGAGGGGCTTGATCCCATGACCTTGGGATCATGAGTTGAGCCAAAATCAAGAGTCAGACCCTCAACTGACTGAGCACACAGGCACCCCTCTATGTTATTTGAAACATGTAGTGGAAGTATGATCTTGATCCTAAATCTTTAGCAGTGTCAACCTGACACTCCAGAACTGAAAAGAGGAAATCATCTCTGATGTTCCAAAGGCCACCAAAATTCTCATTTGGGGTTAATACTGTGAGGATAAGCTTTCAGGCACCATGTTCATTGGTGGTTGGGAGACCGTGGGCTGGTTTCTTAGTCTCTCTTTTCTGCCATCTGTAAAATAAGGATTGATGTATGGATTAAATAATGATCAGAAGGCCTTACAGATAGCATTGCTCTGTAAAGGGTAGGTGTTTATTAGAATTTTCTAAATTCGTTGTACTAACAGAAGGAAATTCTTCACTGTTTTTCTTTGTTTAAAAATATTTTCATTGTTTTTCAATTAGTTTCTATTGATTGTGAAACACATGCTATTATTTAATATGCAAAAATTGCTGAGTTGTCTTAAAATCAAATCTCAATACCACAAAGTGATGTGCTTGCTATGTTTTGATTTCTTAAAATCGGATATTCTTATTAGAATAGCCATATTCTTGAGAGAGTAAGAATAAAAAACTAGAGAATTAAGAACAAATAACCTAGTCATTACCTAGTTTATTCTCATCCAATTATAATACATACTTTCGTATCTTCTAGAAAGGAGCCCTTCTGCCTAACGAATTCATTTGCAAGTGCACAAAAATAGAAGAAAAGGTAAAATTATGAAAATCTTTAAAGAATTATTAGAAATGAAACATATGCTTTGAATAGGTTAGCAGTGGAAATATCTGAAAATTATGAGGAATTTAATAAGCTAATATTTAAACATCTACACTTTAATAAATATTAAGGACATAAATAATTAAGTTGGCTCACCAAGAAGCTGATTGAGATAAAAATTAGAAAGTAACAGTGCCAACCTATTTTTTTTCATTCATTTTATATAGAGTATTTTCCTAAAGTTGTTTAATACACAATTTCTGTCTTATCACCTTGAAGACTTCTGTCATGAAAAGAACTCATTTGTCTGATGTTTCGATATAGCAGGCTTCTCAGTTGCATTTTATCTCATTACTGTCTCAAATTTATGTCCTCATGAAACACAGTTTTTATTATCTTAGTAGTGCTTTGGAGGCTTGAGTGTAGTAATTAGTTTGTCCCTTGCCTGCCTCTGTAGACTGTTGTGACAAGCAGAAGGGAGAAGACATGGCTTTCTGACTCCAAAGCTTCTGATACATTGAACTTGTAGTTACCCTTTCCGTCGGGGAATTCCCTTCAGTTCTGGGATAAGGCTGCTGCTTGTCTGGTTTCGAACTTGGCCAAGAGCATGGCCTGTGAGGTTCCTTTTCACAAGGACTGTCTGTGGATTCACCGGCAAGCCTTCATCCGTGCATTTGTTATTTTGCCTCTTCCAGAAAATCAAGTTCCTGGAATATATTGGGAAGCATTTTCTACCCCTTCTCCCAGCACATAATCCTATATATATACATATATACATATACATATACATATACATATACATATACATATACATATACATATACATATACATATACATATAATATACATATACATATACATGTATGTATGTGTGTATGTATATATATACATGTATGTATGTGTGTATGTATATATATATATATATATACATACACACATACATACATGTATATGTATATATATGAGGCAGTGTGTAGATTCATTCTGGCTTTCTCACAGCCCGGCCTGAAACTTTCTGAAAGTGTGTATTTTGTGCTATTTCTCGGGGATTCTCTGTCTTCAGCTCTGGTAACTGGCTCACTAACTTTGGCTGCCTCCCCTTCTCTGTATCAAACTTCCCCCTCACCGGTCTGTGTTCCTTCTCAAATACGTGGCCCGGGGTCTCCTTCCATGGAAACCGAAAGTAAGACATGTGACAGTCACTTGTATTTCATTCCTTCCCACCCCCTACCCCCGGCTGGCATGAGAGACCTTGGGAAGCGATTGTTTCTGAGTTGTATCACTCAGCTCTTTGGATCCGCCACAGACCTGACTCTAAAAGTGTCAGGAAAATCTTTCTGCTTCACCCCTCTTTATCGGCCCTTTCTTCATCCATTTAGAATTAGCAAAAGCTTTTTGTTGCTTAGGTGGTTCGCTATTTATTGCCCGCCTTCCAGAAGCCCACTGGCTTACCCAGAAGTTGTCCACACATCTAGTCTGCTCACCACTCAAGCATCTATTTTGCCAAACTATCTCTTCAATGACACTGGGGACGGAGAATCTGTCTCGGTTATCTATTACTCAAAACTATCTTGAAATAACAGCCAGTAGGGGCGCCTGGGTGGCTCAGTCGGTTAAGCGTCCAACTTCAGCTCAGGTCACGATCTCGCAGTCCGTGAGTTCGAGCCCCGCGTCAGGCACTGGACTGATGGCTCGGAGCCTGGAGCCTGCTTCCGATTCTGTGTCTCCCTCTCTCTCTGCCCCTCCCCCATTCATGCTTTGTCTCTCTCTGTCTCAAAATAAATAAACATTAAAAAAAAAAAAAAGAAACAACAGCCAGTCATTTCTCATGATTCCATGGATTCTCTGGCCTCACTTGGGATGTTCTTTTCTTCCTCTTGAGGATCACTCATGTGGCTGCATCCCACTGGGAGGTCTGCTGGGCTAGAATGTTCACAATGGCTTCTTTCACACGTCTGGTACCTCAGCTGGTGACTGGAATAGCTAGGGCTTGCTGGGCCTTTCTTTCCCCATCTGGTCTGTCATTGTGTTGATAGTCTAGCTTGAGCTTCTTTACCTGGTGGCGGGCTTCTAAGGTGAAAGCCAAAGCTACAAGATCTTTGAAAGACTTGACTCAGAGGTCCCAGAGAAGTGAAGAGCCATTATTTCCATTGCCCTCTCTTGGTCAAAGCAAGCGATTAGGCCAGCCCAGATTCGAGGGGCAGAGAAATAAATTCTACCTCTTGATGGAAGGAGTAGCATGTGCTTATAGAAATGAGAGGAATTGTTGGTGCCATCTTGGGAAATGATCTGCCAGAGCACATAATTGCTTCCACTGGTTCTTTCATGTTGTTTCTCTTCTCCCAATTATTTAGCTTACCTGGGCCAGAGATTTTCTTCTCATTTTCCTCAGCATCTACCAATGCCAATCCTTTCTACGTGATGTGCCTCTTTTGCACATATTCCACAAGGCATAGTGAGACCACTGGGTACAATAGCTGAGATAACTTTTACGTAATAGTGTTGGCCGTACTCTTGGTAACTGCTTCAGTAGTACCGCTTGTGCTTAAAAGTTTAGTTTTTGGGGGCGCCTGGGTGGCTCAGTCAGTTAAGCGTCCGGCTTCGGCTCAGGTCATGATCTCGCCATCTGTGAGTTCGAGCCCCCCGTTGGGCTCTGTGCTGACAGCTCGGAGCTGGGAGCCTGCTTCCGATTCTGTGTCTCCTTCTGTCTCTACCCCTCTCCTGCTTGCACTCTCTCTCTCTCTCTCCCTCTCTCAAAAATAAACATTAAAAAAATTTTTTTTTGAGTTTAGTTTTTTTGTTGAAAGTGTAGTTGACACACAATGTTACACTAGTTTCCGCTGTACAACATGGTCACTCCACAACTCTACACATTATGCTCTGCTCATTACAGGGTAGCTACCATCTGTCACCATTGACTATATTCCCTGTGGTGTACCTTTTGTCCCCAGGAATTAATCGTCCCATACCTGGAAGCCTGTATCTAATTCATTGTTTAAAAACCAAAGGTTGCAAGCATCTCAAGATATCTATTTACCAAATGAGTTCCTGGAAAAGCTGCCTTGGCTATTTAAGTCTTCTGATCGTGTAATTCTCTTCTTGTCATTTTAGGAGAGGCACATACAACAGGAAGTTAGAGTTGGCTACTTTGCAAGATTAGCCTCCTTTTCCTAGAATTTTAATGGGTGAGAAATCTGAGAAACTTACAGACGTACTTTTGGAACTGCCACTTGAAGCAGCTTGGTCTCGTCCTTGGGGAGACCTGTCAAGCATTTCTGTCTCATTATCTCCCAGAGTTTCTCCTGATGTAAAGGCTAAGGTCTATAGTCCTTTTCCCCTTCTTCCCACACCCGCTCCTCAGAGAGTGTACCCTGTGTTAAAAACAAGCATGAGTCCAATTTTTGGACAAAAAGTCTCTCTTCCTTTTCTTATCCTCCTTTCTGTTATTTTTTTTGGTTCCATTAAAAGATTTGCCCTGGAGCCAAGAGAATTTTTAGACAGTGTTTTAGAAATGAATTTAAAAGACACATTTTCTGTATCTTCAGTATTAAATAAAATGAAATTATTTACTGTTTGCCCTTTTCTCAGCAAGGGGATAATTACTCAAATGACTGAAAGCTATGTCCTTTGGCCTCGTTTTACAGATATTTTGAAATTTCGTTCTCCTTCTCTAAAGAGCAGTTCAAGAAGCAAAGGTATTTGCATATTTAATTTGTCATGCTGTAATTGTAAAATCAAACCCTCTAAAAAACTACGAAGGTTTTCTTCTTCACGTTACTGTCATTTTATTCCACGTGGCTTGCTTAACCAGAACAAAACTAGTCGGCATTCACTGGACGTGGCAGATGCTGGAAAATTCCACGTCGAGGCCGAATGCACTATTCCGAGGGCACATCAGCCGATCAGCAGGCCAGCTGGGCCGGCTGGTAGTTCCGGGAGGTGTGGCGTGAGGTCAGGGGGAGTCTGGCAAAGGTGTTAACCGTGCTCCAAAAGGCTAGCCTGGCTTTCGCGAGCGAGAAAATGGGCACAAATAATTGTTGGGAGTCCTGATCTGGAACCCTTAGTGATAGGGCTCCCTATTGGTGTTGGCAAGGCGTCCAGCCACTACTCGGGGGTTTAGGAGGAAAATGAGAATTTCCCGAGCAATTGATTAGTAACAGCAAACAGGACCTTAGTCCAAGAAGACCTAAGACTCTAGCAACTTTGACAACTGGGAAATGAGGCAAAGACCATTTGTCAGACACGGAACACAGACCTCACAATGTTGTTACGGGCTGAGCTAGTGCCCTGCGGAGTCCCTCTACGTGAGGCACGCCCAGTGCTTGCTTGGGGACATTAGGACTCCACAGGTTAGGAACCAGGGTCACCACTTTGTGTTGTCTCTTAAACCAGCTGTAACCAAGTAGGTAAGAAATTAGGGACGGTGTTCATCCAGTGTGATTTCATGAAAGTAGTGATATGTTTGTATTTTACGAAAGTATTTATGAAAGTGATTTATGAAAGTGGTACTTGGGATACAAATACCCCCAAACTGGTGGGGATGGCCCAACCCTTAGATGGGGTTTTGTCCCCCCCCCCCAAAAAAAAATGTAATGCTTTGATACAAAAATTCCTTCCAGTGTTTGACTGCATATGATGAGGTGTCGTAGAAGAGGAGGACAGGGACAGGGCTGGAATGTGGAGAGGGTTTGAGGGTGTGGAAGGGTGGATGAGAGGGCAGAAACCTCACTTCACAGCTGCACTGAAAGTTGGGACAGATGTGAGCCACTGCAGTATCCGTATCTCACATCTGCTAGCCAGGCTCCCTCGTTTCCCAAATTAACTATTACTCACTGAATCCAGGGACTTACAATTTTCTTACCGTAGACTTCACTGAGAAGGCAGTAATGAAATGCATTGCATGATCTGGTTTCTCACCAAGATAAATTTCAGAATTTGGTAGGCTGCAACTGAGAGAATTCAGTTTCTTTTAGTAGCATTGAAAAAAACCAAATCCCTCTCGGGTCAGAAAAATGAGGTCGTGATTTCTCTGCAATATCCTCCTTTTGGTCTTCAAGTCTGTAATCATCTCAAGTCAACAAGTATCTATTAGGCATCTCTTGTATGCCTCATGCTAACTATTTTGAGCAGAGCTACTTAAGTAGGAGAGGAGAGTTAGCCCTCGATAAGTCCCATTCACCCAATGTTTATTTTGACAAACACCAAGCTTTTTCCTTTATGTATCTTTAATCCTCATAATAATCTTTGGGGTATTAATCTAGTTACTATCGCTGTACAACACGCAATCCCAAACTTGGTAGCTCACAATGACTTTTTATTACGCTGACAGATTCTGGGTCAAAAATTTAGACGGAACACGGAGGAAATGGCTTGTTTATGATTCGTGAAGTCTCAGGTCTCAGCAGTGACAGTTTGAAAGCAGTATCTAAAACCATCTGGAAATGTTCTTATTAACATACCTGGTGGGTGATATTAGCTGTCGACTGGGGCTGTTGACTAAGGTTGTTGACTGGGGCTGTTGTTTGGGGCTGTTGACTTGGCCACTACACTTGGTCTCTCCGTGTGGCTGTGGCTTCCTCACAGCAGGATGTTCCCAGGACCTCCAAAAGTGATTAATTATTCCAGCTAACAAGGAGGAAACTGCATTGGCTTTAATGAATAGCTTTGGATGTCATTCAGCATTATTTCTAACGCACTCTATTGGTTACGATGGAGTTTCAAGTCTGCCCTGAATTCACAGAGAGGGTACATAGATTCCCACCTCTGTTTTTCCTTAAGGTTATTTATTTATTTTTGAGAGAGAGAGAGAGAGAGAGTGTACATGTGCAAATGAGTGAGGGAGGGACAGAGAGAGATAGAATCCCAAGCAGGCTCCACAATTCAGCACAGCACCCGATGTGGGGCTCAAACTCATGAGTCATGGAATCATAACCTGAGCTTAAATAAAAAATCAGACCCCTAACCAACTGAGCCACCCAGGTGCCCCTAGACTCCCACCTCTTAAAGAAAGGATGTCAAAGATTTTGCAGACATGTTTTAAAGCAACCACCGTTTATACTCATGTAAAAACATTAGCTTCTTCCCAAGATGCCCTGAAAGTGACATGTCATCAGGCTTAGGCTTGAGGTCTAGTATCTTGCATCAAAATCAATCCATGTGTGGTTGAGACTCCTTGGGAAGCTCTTCAAGTTATGGTTCCTCTTTATCCAAGAATCTGAGGATCCAAGAAACCAAGTATTTACCCTATACACACCCAGCTTAACACCATTCCAGGATGGGACAGGCATAGATAACTGTTAATGCATCCTGGTTCAAAAGGCTACAGAATGGAGGCACACAGCAGCCAGTGGTCCATAGCTTCTGAAATCCAGTCAGACATGGGCTGCTCAGTTCTACTTGAGTAGAGCTCAGTTCTCCTTCTTAGGAGTTTGTTTCTGTGGTTTTGGACTCTTCTCTCTCAACTCTTGGTTCAACCCTTTGAGTTGTCCTTTCTTTTCCATTAGAATTGACTCATGTTTGCAACTGGGAAAATTCATCCTGCTTCCTGCCCATAGTAATATGGGTTCAGTCCAAAGGCCTCCCTTCATGTACTAGTTCTGTCCCTGTTAGTACAAACTGACATGTTTCCATCAGTACAGGTTTCTTAAAACTTTGTGGGTTTTCTCTGGCTCTTTAAGGTTCACTCCATTATCCAAATCCATGAACACAGATATCATTAAGATACCTTCTCTATCTTGACGTCCCAGAGAGGTTGTTGAGTGACAAAGCCCTTGAAATTACTGGAAGCCCTTTAAAAGGGAGGATCTATGAGATATGCCTTTGATATCCTTAGGGGTCTTTTTGTATGTCTGAAAGTTTCTGTGATCATCTTTGAGATCTTCTCTGAGGCCTCAACAAATGATGTCACAGCTTCCCTTTTAGATGTTATCTTTGCCCTAGAACTACTTCTGAATTTGGAAATTGTTTGACATTTGAAGATGCCAGGAATATGAAACAGTTTTACTTTTGAGCTCAGTAACGTCTAGCTCTTGTGTGTTTGCTCAAAATTTAGCTTCAACACTAAACACTTTGCCTTTTAGCCATTTTTTCATAGGCAGCAAGAAGAAGTCAGGGGGCTTTTTAAATATTCTGCAAGGAAATACGCTTTGCCAGAGCATCAAATTCCTTGGGTGTATTTCCAATTTTTCACATTACCACATGTGATAGTTTGGCCAAACTTTGTACCGCTGGGTAATAAGATTTCACTTTCCTCTAGCTTCTTATAACATTTTCCTTGCTTTTCTTCAAATCCTTACCAGCAGCTCACTCTACCCTTGTCAGGCTTTCATTAACTGTCTCCTTCTGGTTCAGCTGCAGCCAAGCTGTAGCCTCAAAGCCAATGTCTCATGCTTTAGGTTTTTGAAATAGTAGCACTCTACTTCTAGGTACCAAATATCTGTCCTAGTTATTATTGCTGCATAGTAAATTGCTTCCAAAATGAATAGCTTAAAACAACCATTTCATTATGCTCATGTATCCTTTGGCTCAGGAAGTTGGACAGGGCCAGCGGAAATAGCTTGCCTTTGCTCCATGATGGCTGGGGCCTCTCCAGGGAAGACTCAACGGGCAGGCATTGATTTGACAGTTGAGGGCTAGAATCGTCTGGACTTCACTCGCATGCCAAGCAAGTGATGCTGGCTGTTGGCTAGGATCTCAGATGGGGCTGCCTACTGAAACACCTACCGTATGGCCTCTTCATGTGGCCTGGGCTTCCCCACAGTATGGTGGCTCAGAGTAGTTGGACTTCTTAAATGATAACTCAAGCCTCTAACAGTGAATATCTCGACGAATAAGGCAGAAGCTGCATACCTTTTATTGACTTGATCTTGGAAATTGCCCAGATCATTTCTCCTATATTCTGTCGATTATAAACAAGTTGTAAATGCGCCTAGTTTTAACAGAATATGGAGACTCGTGTCTTCATTGGAGAGATGTCAAGAAATTTTCAGACATATTTTAAAACATCAATGAATATTATGAACTTATTTTACCTGTAAGGTTAGAGTGGCTGCATCCAAATTCGTTTGACTCCAAAGCCAAACCTCTCCATCATTAAGGTGTATCACTTCCAAATATGCTACACAGTAAACATTAATCACAAGAGAGAATTTTGAGCTAAAACGTATAGTTTTTGAAGTGAGCTTGGGAAGAAGTGGCGAAAGTAGAATGTTTGATGTTAATAAGAAAGTAACAAAACCGGCTTTTTCTAAAAGGAAAGGCTCGTAAAGAAACACATTGTACAAATTTGCTTGAGGGCAGGGTACCTTGGAGCTGGGCAGGGAGAAAAGGCTAGGCAGGTAAGATGGTGCCATCTTGTAAAGGACTTGAACTTTATTCTGTAGGGAGCACCAGCTAGGGTATCTGAGCAGGAAAGTAATATCTATGCCTAAGAGAGATCATTAATTTCAAGACCTTAGATTAGAATGGCGTAAGAATGGAGGCAAACAATTAGAGGATAATTATTAGGCATGATGTTATTTTATTTGAGATATAATTTTCTGGAGTCAGACACACTACTGTTGCACCATGAGGTCCTTTGGATATGATTTGCTAAAGAGACATAATCTTTTGTCTTTGTCATCCTCTCCCCCACCACCAAAAGAAGGCTCTGGCTCTCTGGACAGCATTCTGTAGCCGAAGTAATTATTTATGTGTCTGTACACTTGTTTACCATGGAAGATTTTGATGTGGCTTAAGAGCAATATAAAATGTGAGAGTAATGAAAAATAGAATCCAGGCCAGAGAAAATACAAGTTCACTTTCACGATAAGACAAGCTGGAAAATATCATGGATCAATGCAAAGAACAGGGCCCTCTGAGTTTACTCAATGGGGCTACAAATTGGACTCTGAACATCCAGGAAGCCAAAGCAAACAGGAAACCCCAAATGCTGCAAAATTCATATCATCCCTGGGATCTGACCCATGTCAATCGTGGCATTTCCTAAGGACAAACAGGGCAACTGGTAGTCATGTGGATTTGAAGGTGGTTATCGCCTAGAAATCAAATGAAATTAGTCATCTGATTCTGGTTTCGGTAATAGAAGGAGCCCATTTGTGTAGATTTTGATGAGAAATTCTCCAGTGGGAATAGTGGGGTGGCACTGTGGTTCAAACAGCATAAAGATAAAAAGGCAAATGAAGTACAAAGTAAGGAAACAGAGAATAAATCTGTCCATCACGGCTGGTGCTTTTCAAGGTACAGTGAGAACTGGACGAGAGACAGCATGAGTGGTCTCATTCTCCTTCTGTACCTCACAGAAAGACTACATACAGATTATGTGAATCACCAGTTTTTAAACACTTGACTAGGTATTTCTTGTGAGTTTCTTTTATCATGTGCATATTTCATTGATTACGTCTAAGAAATTAATGGCCATGTTGGTGTATCAGTCAAATTGTAGCATAGAACTCTACTGACAATGGTATCCTACCTGCAGATTTGACTTTATATTAGAAATCATTCCAAGGCCCGTGAAAAGACAAGATTCCTACAGAATCAAGCTGTGTCACTGTGCTTATTCTGTGAATCTTTTCCAGTGAGACGTCTTTCATCAGTGTCCATTTCTTCTCTCTTTTGTCTTTACTTTTTTTCCATAAAGATTTTATTTTTGAAATATAGCTACTCCGGGCAAATGGCCAGGGATAATTTTCAGGGAAACACTCTTAAAATAAGACCTTTGACAGCCCTGTACTGAGCGGTAATGATTATGCATCACACAGCACTCTGAGTCTCTTGATAGACAGATTTCTCCCATCATGAAAGCAGCCCTAATCATCAGCATACAACCAAAACCTTCACTCATGCTTTCTTTTTGGAGGAAGAGCAATTTGATGCCTAAATTTGTGGCTTGTATTAAAAGCTGAGAAGTCTAAGATCCATAATTTGAAGTATACTGTATCATTGCTAATATCTTTTTCCCAAAGGCTTCAAAGGAATGCATTCCCCCCCCCCCCCACACCGCCCCGCCCTGCTCCAAGCATCATCATTCTGGCACATAAAGTACTTTTGGTTTGAGGTAGGAGAATTCAGTTCTAATGTATTTCCTAGGTTCCTACCTCCTATGTGCAGAGAACCACAATACGTCCTGCAGGGAGGTGCGAAACCAAAGGCTTAGCTTAGGAAGCATATAGTCTAGAAAGAGCCGTGACCAGAATGCAAATAACCACAACTCAATGGAGGTACAGATAGCTATGGGTTGGGTGGAGAGGCAAGTCTAGGCAAGTTTCCACGGGACAGGGGTGGGGAGAACCAGGACAGATTTCATAAAGGTGGGGAGAAGTTTGATGGATAGAAATAGGAGTGACAATATCAGTAAAAATTAACTTGTCGTACTCGTCAACACACTCAAAATAGATAGCTAATATTTAAGAAACATCTTCAGCTGTACTACATATTTAATATCCAAGCAAATTTCAGGTGGACAGCCAAAAAATATTTCCTTGATAGAGTTAGGGAAACCGAAAAGTTGAACAGTTTCCCTTTGAGTTGTTTTCAGGAGGAAAATGTCTTGTTCTCCTTCCTGGACCAACTAACAACTTTGCCTGGAAGAGAAGGAAGTTGGAGTTGTACTCACACACCCAACTGCACAGCGGCTGATAAGAGGAACTTCCATTTAGTCATTTTTAAATAGCAGAGAGGTCAGCTCCGTTAAGTGTTGAAAAGTGGAAAAGGCTGTTGAAATATGTCCGTTAATACCCAACTTTCTCCTTTCTTCTCCCCCCGCCGGACATACAATCATGGTTGCTTTTGGGGTTTTCCTGACTGTCTGCAATTCGAGTAAAAACTAGTCTAATGATCCTACTTCTACCGAATTGTCAAGAGAAGATGTGCACACAGTGCAAGATAGTTTGACTTTGTATTTGAGGTCTGTCATCCAATGGAGGCAATTTCTAGCGGAAGCATTACTGATTTCTTGAGAAATAGCTTATAAAGAAAATTTTCACTCACAAATCCAAAGGAATGGAAGAATGACAGAGAAGAGACTAGGGGGCACATAAAAATGATTAAAAACACTTGCTGGCCTTCATTCTAACAGGTCATTGACTGACAGGACGTTCATAACCTCAATACTCCAAAAAGAAGGCTTAGCATGAGAGAAATAGCTTCTGTGTAAGATCGATCTGTTGAAATAATAGGAAAAAAAAACCAAAAAGGAAAACCTGAAATCTTGAACTCTAAGAGGAACAAGTCTATACAAGTCCCCAGTCTGTGTTAAGCTTCCCTATTTGTTCAAAAGAAGTTAAAGTGGTCAGAAGGGAATTGTGTGATGAGGGAAAAAAAAAAAAAGACTGAACAGGAAGCCAGGAGACCAGTTTCTTTCATTCAGTTCCAGTGTCGCTTCTTTGACTTCATGTTTTCTCATTTGTAAAACAAAAATATTCTGCCGTAAATCTCATAAACCTTTTCTAGGACATTTGTTGGAATAAAATCAGATATAAGACGCAGGAGCTTCTTTGAGAAGGGTAAAATATAAGCTAATAATCATCATTTTTTAAGGTTTATTTATTTATTTTGAGAGAGATAACACAAGCAGGGGAGGGGCAGAGAGAGAGACAGGGAGAGAGAGAGAGAGAATCCCAACATGGGGCTCAAACCCACAAACTGTGAGACCATGGCCTGAGCCAAAATTAAGAGTCAGTTGCTTAACCCCCTGAGCCACCCAGGTGCCCCAATCACTACCATTTCTCTACAGAATGCTTTGTATATACCGACATAGGCTTTCTTTTTTTTTTTTTTTTAATTTTAAAATTTTTAAATTTATTTTTGAAGGAGAGAGAGAGACAGAGCATGAGCGGGGGAGGAACAGAGAGAGAGGGAGACACAGAATTTGAAGCAGTCTCCAGGCTCTAAGCTGTCAGCACGGCCCAATGCAGGGCTCGAACTCATGAACTGTGAAATCATGACCTGAGCTGAAGTTGGACGCTTAACTGACTGAGCCACCCAGGCGCCCCCTGACATAGGCTTTAAATATATAACCTCATTTAAGCCCCAGAACAGTCTTGAGGTAGGTAGACTCACTGTCCTATAGATTAGGACACTGAGGTTTAGAAACACCAAGAATTTGCAGATAATCACGACGGTAATAAATGGCAAAGCCAAGATTCTCTGATTCAACTGCTACCCAACTGGAGAAGCACCGAGCACTGATCTAATGGATTGTTTGGTTTAATCCTTCCATTTAGCAGGCAGGTCTCTCTGTTTTCTTATCTCCGCTCTTCATTCGAAATCATGCTTACCAATTTTTATGCCAGTTCCTTTCCTCAGCACCACTGAGCTTGTTATCTTTGCCCAAACACGCCCGCCCCCCCACTCTTCACTCTGACCCTTAAACATTTTTCCAGTCTCCATCCCACCCCCACCATGGAGATGCGATACCGCACTTCGCACTGCGTTCCTAGCTTTAGCACAAAGCCAGCCACTTAGTAGGTACATAAAGAGCCATTCAATGGAACACTGCATGGAGGAAACTAACATATGCAGAGAAGTGAATTGAAGGGACCGATGCCATGTGGCACAGCAGACCTCCAGACATTTAAATCCACTGTTCTTTTTACTATCTCACTGGGGGGTAAGTTTATTTCCTGTCCGCAATAATGGATTTTGAAGCTGCATCCTTTAATCATAAGCCATTAATTAAAACAGTGATTCTCTAAATTAGTCATGCACTGTAAAAATAGAATGGTATATTATCTGACAGGAATGTCGAGATAGCTAAAACAAGATCTGGGACCAATTAATGACATGAGAATGGAAAGACTAGAAGCAATATGCAGCTACTGGAGAAGAGGCTGAAGACTATCTCATATTAATTTTTGCAGCATATAAAATACTTGGTGTCAATCCAGTTTGAAGAAAACAACACTCTTCCTCCTGCTTAACTATGTAGACTTTAGTTCCAGCCTCTTCCTGGCAGGGCACAACCATGTTAAAAACAACTAAAAGTTGCACCAAAAAAAAAAAAAATGCAAGAATGAAAATTACTAGGTAAATAGAAGATTTAATAAATTATGTTTTGGTGAACTTGTAATGCAGAAACAGAATTATAATTTTGAAATGAGAAAAGATACTTTCATCTATGAAGAGATGGGATCATTTCAAAAAGTGATGTCACCGTGCCACAGCATTGATAGATGGCATTGCACACATCAGGGTGGATAATCCATTTTCCCTTTTGCCTGTTTAGTATAAAGCAATCATGATGCCACCTAGTGTTTATTAAAATTCATTGACAGATGATATATACGAACTTCAGGGGAAATGTGTCACACTTGTGGTATGATTTATTCTTTCAACTTAACGGTCCATTTTCAGATGGCTTGGTAACCTGGAAAGTTAATCTAACATGCACGTTGTAGATGGACTGATTGTGATCAATCAAGCTGGAATGTAAAAAAACAAAACAAAACAAAAACAAAAACTAAACTAAACTAAAATAGGGGCACCTGGGTGGCTTAGTCAGTTAAGCGTCTGACTTTGGCTCAGGTCATGGTCTTACTGTTTGTGAGTTTGAGCCCCTCGTTGGGCTCTGTGCTGACAGCTCAGAGCCTGGAGCCTGCTTTGGATTCTGTGTCTCCTTCTCTCTCTGCCCCTCCCCTGCTTGCACTCTGTGTCTCTCTCTCAAAAATAAACATTTTAAAAAGTTAAAAACAAATGACACTAGTGTTTTTAAAAGTCTTCATGGCGGAAAATTCCAAACATATACAAAAGTATAGAGAACAGTATAAGAAACCCCAGGTTTCATCACTCAATTTGAATAATTATGCACTCAAGGCTAATACTGGCCAATTAATACTCTTCTCCTTACAAGATTATTTTGAGCAAGTTCATCTTTTATTGAAGCAAATGCTGTGATATTCTTCTCAGTCTTTGATCCAAAAGTATGTTAATATGCATCCCTACAGCCTAAAGACCTTTTCAGAATATGACCAGAACATCACTATTAAACCTGAAAATATTAACAATAATTTCCTGATATTATTGGCTGTTGATTAGTGTTCAAATTTGTCTGATTCATAATTTTTTTATAGTTGGTTTGTATGACATAAGATCTAAAGGTTGCAATCTGTTGATCAATCTTTTAAGTTTCTTTTTATCTATGGGCTCCCTCTTTCATTTTTCATTATAATGGATTTAAGGAAACCAGAATACTTGTCTGGTAAGCTTCCCCTTTCCTGAAATTTTCTAACTGCATCCCTGTACTATATGGTTTAACTCTTTCTTGCATTTCCTGTAAATCAGGTAGTGAGATCTAGAGGCTTAATTATTCAGATTCAAGTTGTTTGATAGTAATATTTCATAAAAGTGTTTCTTTCCACCAGGAGGTACCTGTTATCTGATTGGCTGTCTGGGTTATCAACAATCATTAACAATCATTGCGTAGATCTAGATGCATTATTTCATTCAGGTTTGCCAAGGTGGTGATATTCTAATTTTATCACTCTTTCTTCGTTAGATAGAATGCTGTCCAATTTTCCCTCATCAGTTATTTTCCTGAAGTACCATTCAAACATATCAGGTAAGATAACTACTTGAATTCATTTTCACCCTCATCACTTTTCGAAATAACAAATTGATTCCCTCACATCTCCCCAATGGGACCAATGAGATTTTTTTTTTTTTGGTATCAGTACTGGCTAATGGATTTAAACATAGTTGACGTCTTTCAATTGGTGGCAGTTAATATTTAGTTGATGCTCAAATTGTCTTGTTGTTGGCCAGTTAAAGACTCTCCAGTTTGGCTCTTAAGTTCTTTTGATGTGATGTTTTAGGTTTATTTTGGCATGACAAGACATTTTAGGCTCACCTTGTACATTTCTTGCCCAAGACCTGCGATCGGCCATTTACCCAAGGGAAGCCTTGGTTTCTGTGACATATATGTGCAGGTGTATATATTTTTAAGTTATAGTATTAGTTTGTATTTACATTTCCAATGCAAATTTTAGATAATAGAGGGGCGCCTGGGTTCAGTCAGTTAGGTGGCCGACTTTGGCTCAGGTCATGATATCGCGGTTTGTGAGTTCCAGCCCTGTGTCAGGTTCTGTGCTGACAGCTCAGAGCCTGGAGCCTGCTTTGGATTCTGTGTCTCCCTCTCCCTCTCTGCCCCTCCTCCACTCGTGCTCTGTCTCTCCCTCTCTCTCAAAGATAAATAAACATTAAAAAAAAATTTATTAGGGACTCCTGGATGGCTCAGTCAGTTGAGCGTCCAAGTTTGGCTCATGGGTTTGAGCCCCATGTCGGGCTCTGTGCTGACAGCTCAGAACCTAGAACCTGCTTCAGATTCTGTCTCCCTCTCTCTCTACCCCTCCCCTGCTCATGCTCTGTCTCTCTGTCTCTCAAAAATAAATAAACATTACATTTTTTTTCAATTTTATTTTAAAAAAACCCAGAAATTTTAGATAATAGAGAATTAGATTAGATTATAGTTTATAAGAGCGAACAATTCTTTGATTTTAACTTTTTTTCCCTCACACTGGAAATCTTGGTTTGTTCCTAAGAACATTCACAGAATTACTTATTCGATTTCCCCTATAGAATGTATAATAGTTACAGAATGGCAATGCCAGTATTATTACTAAAAATAGTTTAAAATTTATTGTGTTTATTTTCAGGGCCCATATCGCTAGGGATATATCACCAGATTGGCATATTTTAAAGTCACTTGAAATATTTCCTCTTTCTGTGCTTATGCTGCCAAATGAATGAACAGTTGCATTTATTCATTGTATTTTGCTTTGATTGATAGGGATTGCTTTTTAAAGAAAATTTAAAATTATAATTATTTATAATACTGCTATATCATAATACTTATGCATATATTTATTTAAAATTTATTTATTTATTTTGAGAGAAGAGAGAGGGAGAGAACAGGTGGGGGAGGGGCAGAGAGAGAATCCCATGCAGGCTCTCGGCTGTCATCGAGGAGCCCGACACAGGGCTCGATCCCATGAATTGTGAGATCATGACTTGAGCCAAAATAGAGAGTTGGATGCTTAACTGACTGAGCCTCCAGGTGCCCCCCCCCTTTTTTTGTATACTGTCTTCTTTATGCCCCTCACTTTAGTGTTGGTTTTACACATACATACATAGTCAAAGTGTTGATAGCCAGACATTATGCCGGTTCTTCAACCAAATGGTTGTATGAGTCATTTCTAGTGGATTCCTCAGAAAGGGCACATGAGAACAGCACTCCCTGAGTTCTTACATATTCATTAGTTTTTATATGACTTTAAAGTTGAATGTCTATTTTTCTGGATAGAAAATCCATGCCCACATTTTTTTTTTTTTTTTTTTTTACTCCTTGTAATACAAATGTTACTCCATTGTCCTATGACATAGAGTGTTGCTATTGAAAAGTCCAGTGTTGGAGCTTGGTCATTTTGCTTTGGATGTTTGATGTTTTTTCTCTTTTTCTTTTAGTTCAGTAGAGTTACTAAAACATGTCTCATTTTGGCCACTCTGAGCTGATTTTCCAGGATCCTCAGGTGCCCTTTAAATATGTAGGTTCAGATCGTCTTTATATTGACATTGTCCTGAATAATCTATTATTTTCTGCCTAATGATTTTAATCTTTTTCTGTATTTTGTTTCTGTTTTTTATTTTCTATCCATTCTATTTTCTGTCTTCTCTTATGATGCTGATTTGAACTGCGTTCTCCTTGCTTTTGTTCCTTTCTGAAATTATTTTTTTCTTTTACTTCTGATTCTCAAATTCTCTCAACCCACTCTTCAAGCTTTTCTGTTGTCCAGTCATCTCATGTTCTCTTCCTGTCTTATGACATTCTGCCATAGCTTCTATCATTTTCTGAAATTCTTAGCTCACTTGGAACCACGGTAAAACCTTGAATTGTGAGTAACATGTTCTGCGAGTGTTCCACAAGACAAGCAAACATTTCTAATATATTTTAACTTGATAAATGAACGATGTCTCGTAATGCGAGTAGTATGTGATGCCGAACATCATATGATCACAACTGAGCCTTTCTCTCTGCGGGATTGTGGGTGATCATCTCCCATGCTCAGATGCTCAGTCTCAGGTCTTGGTCTTTGGCAGAAATCAGTGATTTTTCAGAATGTTGGAAGGTGTCCACAACTGGCACTTGTGTGGTTTTTTTTGTCACTTCAAAGCTCCTATGGACAGTCCTTTGCTTTTCCATACAAGAGTAAGCTTAGGAATGCTTTGCTTCATTCTAGGTCAGGCTGCCTGCGGATATAGACCCTTTCCTCTGCTGCCTTATTGCAGTTACATTAAATATGGTATATGACAAGAGTTTATCAATATTGTACTGTAGTCAACATCCGTGCGAGCATATACAATGGCCACCATGCAGAAAGAGGTTGAAAAGAAAGGCGATAAGATGATGATTATGGTGGAAATTAAGAGGGAAATCATTGAGAAGTACAAATGAGATATGCGAGTGGCCAAAATTGCAAAATTTTATAAGAAGTCTACATCTGCATTTCATCGGTAGAGGAGGAGGAGAAAAAGGTGGAAGAATCCCTCACTTCAAATGAGATTAGGGAGATGTGTAAAACGTGGGAAACAGTGCAACATTTTGTAAAAAAGCACCACCCGAATAAGGCTGTAGCAGTGCGAGCGATGCAATGCCACATTTCCATGAAATCCTCAAAAGGGGGCAAAAGCAAGTGTCAATGGATAGGTTCCTTGTTAAAGTTGCGCGAAAAGAAAGAGATTCCATTGAGCTAGTAGATAGCAGCGATTCCATCAGTGATAGTGAAAATCATCCTGCACAATAACCCTCCTCTCTGTCTCCCTCACACCAGCCACAAAAGTTTTCAAAGGTAAGTGCAAAGGTAATTCAAATTTCAAAGGTTATTTGCTTATTTTTCCTTGTAGTTAGTATTTTCTTTACGATTTTGTATTATCTCACAGTATTAACAATCATTTTTACATGAATATTTTTGGGTTGTGGAATGAATCATCTGAGTTTCCATTATTTCTTAGGGGGAAATTCGCCTTGATATACAAGTGCTTTGGATTACAAGCATGTTTCCGGAACAAATTATGCTCGCAAACCAAGGTTTTACTGTATAACATTATGGTTTTTATTGTTTTATGATCATATCTTTACAGTATGATTTTACCATCTGTAGGAATAGTGTTCTCTGTCAATTATTATCTTTTTCTTCCTTTAAAATAACATGGTATGGATTCAACCACCAACTGGCTATTGCTCGTGGTTTTTCTGTGCTCTTAGAGCAGAGGGTACCCTGAGCATCCTTCCTAGCTTAAATGCCATAGGGCTCCATTTTTCTATTGTTACCGTGGTACATTCGGCTCTATGGACTTAACCTGTCTGAGATGTGTTGCCTTTGCTACCCTTCCCACTGTGGTCTAGCTCTTTCACACACACTCTCTCTCTCTTTTGCCTTTAGTGTCCCTGATCTGTTCTGCTTGCAGCCAACACACAACAGTTTCTTTCGGGGATTTCCTGTGGTCTCTGTTCTATGAAAGTGGTGTTGGGTGTTGAGTGCAGAAATATTAATGTCCTGTCATAATTTCATGGTAAATGTTAGCTTTTAGAGTTACAAAGGCTTCTTTATCCTTTTAAATGCATTGTTGTCTGAGTCAGAGAGTTTGCAGGGCATCTGGAGCTGGCAAAGCCCCTTCCGCAGTTTGGTTACTCTTGTCTGATTGGTCTAAAGAACTCTCAGTGCTCAGAGCGGACCCTTCCCTGTGGGAGTGGCTAACTGTTGTTAATTCCATTCCGGAGCTGTTCCTTGAAAGTCCCTTGTCCTGCTTCTTCCTGTACTTGTCGCTACACTTCTCGATGCTGCTAGTGCTTTACCCCTTCCTGCTTATGGGAATAGGTCCCTGTCACTTATGTTGTAGTTGCTGTCCATGGGTTTTTGCTTTGCTCTCTCAATTGTCCTGTCCTGTGTTATTGCCACTGCTGCAATCTTTCTGGCTGTGGGTAATTTGGGAGCAAATGTGCTGCTGTACATATTTTTGAGTATATAAAACCCAAGGTGAAATTTTATTTGTTTTTCTTTGTAATGGCTTTGTCCTTCCCCCCACCCCTTAAACATATCAGATAATAAACATGATACTGTTTGAAGATACAACGAAATCTTTGAGCAAGATTTGGAAAATATCAAGGGTCTCAGGAGAGAAGGCTGTTTTGTCTCCATTTATAATATTATGGAATAAATCATTCCAACCCCCTTCAAAATAAATATGGAGAATTATGACCTTTTTTCTATGATAAGCCTCTCAGAAATGTAAGCTTACAGAATGTATGAATAATAAGCCACACAAACTGGATGAATTAAAAGGAAATGAACTTCTACACTTTCAACTATTGCTGTTCCAGTACTGTATTATGTGTGACTTCCAAATCTTAGATCACTTACATTCCTTTCAAAATGATTAATGACAACTTGTAATTTCTTATCACATGGTATAGCAGTCAACTTATGTAATTGATTTCTATTTTTAAATAAACTTTCTTTGTCTGGAAGGATCCGATTCTTTTTGGGGGAAGTAAATAAGTACCATAGGTCACACACACAATCAGTTCAGGTCTCAGGTTCTAACGCATGTGCAGCGAGGGCTTACCTTCATTAATGCTACTGTCTAGGAGATGACTCTATCAACCACTAGGTTGCCCAAGCTAGCAATACTGATACCCAAGGTATCGGATTTGATTCCCTTTTTCGACCTCACTACTCCTATAAAAGAGGCATTCAATCCTGATTATTTCGTCTATGAATGTCTCTAGAATTTTCCTACTTCTCTGTGACCCTGCTGCCATAACATTCGTTCTGAGCGCCCTCCCTTTTACCTGGACCATTGCCACATTTCCCTCTTCTGGTACCATCTCCAAATTTTGATTTCTCAAAGCACAAATCTTACTCTGTTCCTTCTCTTAAACATCTTTGAAGTCTTCTGATCACCATTTAGATGACGTTCTGAGCACGTAATGTGACTTTCCGAGTCTTCCACCCTCTGTATTTGAGATATAACTGACATATAACATTATGTCATAGACTCTGAGTCTGGAGTTCTCTCTTGTCCAGCAAGAGAGCGGATGCAGGATTGAAATGCAAGAGAGGCTAATGTCCCGGAGGAGACAAGAGCCCCGAGTAAGCGTCCTTGCTCTGTTTTTATTAGGATCAGAAGGCTTAGAAGGGTGATGGGCGTGCCCAAAGAGACAATGAAACTGTGAACATTAACTCACGTGTGTGAGGGAAAGGGAGTTTGGAAGATATGCAGCGTTAGGGGTTTGGGTCAATACAAAACAAAGTCCTGGCACCGAGCAGATGGTTGTTTACAGGAGGCATGAGGCTCCACTTTGGGTCTGTTTATCTTAGCTAGCCTAGATGATAAGACAGACAGAGCATGCTACCTCAGGGTCAACAAGGCACCTTTCTTTTGCTAATTAGCTCTGCCCAGGGCAACTCCCCCCTGCTGCAGTGTATAGCCCTGTTTACCTGTTTACCTATACTGGTCGTTCCCTCCTGTGAAAGCAGCTTTCTGCTATTATATTCAGTTGGGGTGTGCTTCCACCCAGAATACCTCATCTTGATTACCTAATCTTGGGTGCTTTCATCCTGAGGCTTCCTATTCCTATATGCCTTGTTAACCCATGGGTGCAAGCTCAGGGAATTCCTCAGTTTATTCCCCACAACATTATATTAGTTGCAGATGAGCGACATAATGATTTGATAATTGTATATATTGTCAAATGATCACCACGCTAAGTCTTGTTGACATCCATCGGCACGGTGTGCTACTCACTTTTTTTCTTGGGATGAGAACTAAGAACTATTCTCTTAGCAACTCTCAAGTATGTAATACAGTATTGTTAACTATGGTCACCATGCTGGACGGTACATCTCCAGGACCTGGTTATTTTATAACAGGCCTAATATTTTTTATGCCTCACGTGCACTGACCTTCTTTCGCTGCCTGTCCCAAGGCAAGCTTCCTTGCTTCTAGGCCTCTCCGTATACTATTCTTTCTGCCTAGAACACTCATCTGCTCTCTACCTCCTCGTTAGGCAATTCCTGTGTATCTCTTGGGACTGAGGTGTAATATCCTTTCTACAGAGAGGACTTCGCTGACCCTTTGACTTGGGGGGGGGCTGCTGCTCTAGGTTTCCAGAGTTTTCTGTGCTTACTCCATAACAACCATCCCCTTGACTGTTGGTGTATGTTTCTCTCACTGAACGGTAATCTTCCTGAGGGCAGGGGCTGACTGTCTTGCTTACTATTCAGTCTCTAGAACTGAACCCACTGCCCAACACTCAGTAGGTGTTCAATTAATGTTTCTTGAAATTTGGGACTTCACTAAGATTTCCATGTATATTAACACAGTATCTGTGGTCCAGGACTGGGCTTTGGGTGGTCCAAAGCTTAGCCCTGTCCAAAACTTAGGGAGTACCAAAGAAGCTTAGTAATTGAGATAAATAATGTTTGTGATGGTTCATTTTATGTGTTAACTTGACTGGGCCACAGATTCTCAGATACCTAGTGTTATTTCTAGGTGTTTCTATGAGGGTGTGTCTGGAAGAGATTAGCCCTGAACTGGTAGACTGAGTGAAGCAGGTTTTATATATTACATATAATCGTATATGTACATTTATATATATTATATATATTCTATTTATTTCTCTCCACTAAATGGTAATCCACTATTTTAACACAAAACACATCAGAAGCAATATAAAAATATCCACGAAGACCAAAATATCAGTATTTTAATAAAGTCAGAATCAGTAACAGGTCCATGCTGAGCCTTACTGAAGGGTGAGGCAAAAGGGAAAATCAGTCTTGGGGCGCCTGTCACTTGAGTGTCTGATTTTGGCTCAGGTCATGATCTCATGATCAAGAGTTCAAGCCCCACATCAGGCTCATTTTGGATCCTCTCCCACTCTCTCTACCCCTACCCCACCTGCACTCTCTCTCTCTCTCTCTCAAAAATAAATAAACATTTTAAAAAAGGAAAAAAGAGTCTTAATGATCCTGTCTTTACTTAAAAATTTGATATTTGCTCATGAGGGATATTTTTGCATTAGGTTGGCTTATTAACCTAATGCATGAAAATATTATTTCTCTCGAGTATGGAGTGTTCCAGAGAGCCCCAATATTTTACCACTGAGGCATGTCTCCCTTGCCTCACCCTAGTCGGGCCCTGCTGGGGTCCCTTGAACCTCTCTTCCTCTCTCACATCTTCCTTCCAGATCACAGGAGCTGCAGGGCCGAAGGCTCTGTTCCGCTGCCTTCCAGGGTCCCCCCGGGGAGTGGGGTTTGCACGCACCTGCTCCTGAGTCAGTATTCACGGAGACGCCCGCTCTCGCTTTAATATATGACCGCAGCCACGCTAGAATCTAAAGCTGGATGATCCCAGAAAGCGGCACTTGCTCACTGCTTCTACCTAAATCCCCCAGGATGCCAGGAACATAAGACAAATGTTCCCAGCAGCCGACCGTACCGGACGGTTGGATAGCACCAGAGCACAGAACACTGAAACCCGAATCATGGCTGGCATTGATCTGAAGGCCCCTGGGCCTTCCCTGCCCCAGGGAATTTGGCTCCGGCTGCCCTTCTCTGCAAAGCCTGCCTCCAGCCCCTTGCTCTAGAGCACACGCCCGGTTTCTGCCCTCGGCTGCCACCCAGGACCCTGCCCTCCTCCCTCCTGTGGTCCCACCAGGAAGTTTCCATCCCCCAGCATTGGCACTTCATCATGCAGAATCCCTGGAGCACCCATGTGCTAATTCCTCTCTTTGTGACTTGCCAAAGGTGCCCTGATTTCTAAACCCGAGAGGCTCAGAGGCTCCTTACGATGTGTTTTTCAACCCAAACTCCATTTCCCACTAAAATCAACGGGCAAATGCTCCCCATCTGTTAGAGTGCAGAGCTTAGCCATCATTTTTTCCTACTGAGTGTCTTCTCTTTCCATGCCTGTCTTGTACTTACTAATGGTTTACTGCTTGTGAGACACCATACTAACACATTTTTTTTTACACATTTGTTGTTCTTACAGCTGTGTAAAATAGACATTATTATCTCCCTGGTATAGACTAGAGACTAGGGGCTCACAACATTGTGGTATTTTGTTCAAGTTCATAGAAATAGTAAGCTGATGGAAGAATTCGCGTTCTGTTCTTATTTCCAAATCCGGGCACTTGCCGCTGGATTAAGCAGCCTCGTTTAATGTAGCCCTGTATTGCTTTCTTTCCTTCCTTCCTTCCCCCTCTCCCTTCCGGTTCTTCATTGCTTCCTTCCTGAAATATCTACTGTAAGTCTGGTACTGTTCTGAGTGCTGGGAATACATCACGAAGCTTACATTTGAGTTGGAACTGTGTGTAGAGACAGACAATAAACAAATAAGCAACTTTGAACATACGTGTTTAGTATGTCAGATGAATGCTGATCCCTACCCTCTATGTCTTCCTGCAAAAAAGACAGATGATATGATGGCGGGGTGGGGGGGGGCGGATAGAAGTTGTGGGGGGGGGTAGGAGAGGCTTACTACTTTATATAGGGTATACAGAACTGTATATAGGACAAGACCCACCCCTTCACTATTTACAACAATTTAAAGTTCCCTCTGTCAGCTTTTCTTCCAGATGAGCCTTTACTAAGGTGAAAAATAATTTGTCATTTATATTATCCTTCTCTCCACAAGTTCCAAGTGCATTTAATGAACGTGCAGCTATCCTACATTATCTGCTGTCAACTTCTTCCCAAATATTACCCACACAAGCTGTGCACAAGACGGAGTTTACTGCTTACTGTAATAAGGGGGGACAGCACCTCCACAGTTTTTACAGGGTCTCAGAGGAGAAAGGCAAGTTGGATTCCGTGAAGAATTTGAAACTTTGTCTAAGGTGGGGCTTTCAAAGCAGAGGCTTGGTCAGTATTCGATAAGGATCATGATCTAATACTTGAGGATTTAGAGGAAATGACAAAGCAAGAAATTTGAGGCAAGACGTTTGAAGAGGGAAGGGAAGTGTAAACCCACTGTCAATGCTTTGTAGGGAAGGCTTTGTGGATCTTTGGGGAAGCTCCTGTACTGATCAATTGAGTTATTCCCGGGGAAGAGTGTCCTAGAATTGTAATGTCATGCTATAAAGCTGTAAAGAAAAAGGGATGATAAAGTCATGTTAACATAGACACTCTGACCAGATAAGTACATTGAATATATAAAAATCAGGGTTTCAGAACTTCACGTGAGTTCCCACAAATCATAATGTGGGTAAATTGGTTAGGTTTTGAAAAACGTTGGCTTTGAAAGCAGCATGAAGTGTCATGATGAGCAGTGACTGTCAGTATCACATTTGTGGTCTATTTTCTGTTGTGAAATTTCAGAGATGTTTTGACATCCATTCGTTCTGGCATCTAACCCCGAGTGTAAAATAAGACGAGAATTTTGTTTCTGACCCACCTTAAATCTGTACTGGTAGATTATATGAAATATATAGTTCTGTTTGGCTGCGGTCCATGTAGGGGGGATTCTAGCCCACGCCGTTTTCCTTCACAACTGTGCGACTTGGCACTTGATCACTAGATCTTTCTACCCACTTTTTCCCCTTTTAGAGCCTGGGCCCCAATTTTATACACTGCTTCGTGTAGATACATTTCTTTTATGATAGTTGGAGTGGGTAGAATGGGGATGAGGAGACAGGATGGAAAGGGCTTGTTTGGCAAGTTCCCCGAAATACTTTTAAAATGCTCTGGTCAATTTGGGGAAGTGGATCGTAATTCACATTTGGTAGACTGGGTCATTCATCCTCCTTGATGCATTTCGGCTACAGCATACCTGTCAGGCCGAGGAAGTTATAAATCTTTCTATATTTTAACATTCACATTTAATTAATACTAACGGGCACGGCTGTCTCTAGGGGTGGATGATGTGATAGAATGAAGTCTGAGACGCCAATACCTTTATTAAGGTAGCGTGTGACAGTATTATTTCGGGATCAATCCAGTTCAATTGCCAACAGTAGTATCCTCTGATGATATTTTCCCTGTTTTGCTCTTTAGAATGGCCCTTCTGAGGTTTGTGTTTGGGATCCTCTCATGCTTATTTTAAAAGACCAGACATCCTTACTTTTTTTCTAGAAGAGGTAGGAGAAAAAACTCAGACTCATCAAAATTCACACGCAAGACTTTAGAACTTTTACTCTCTCTCCTGACACCCATCAGTTTAATTACAGTCCTGGGATTTCTTTGGGGCACTGGGCTAAGACAATGCCCAGAGGCTGTGATTTCCAATGGTCTTTGGACTTCAGTAAAGTCACATCGACTCAGCAGCACCAAATACACTGGCATTCGTATTCCTTTGACTATGACACGTCAGAATGACGACCTCCCTAAAGTCGCTAGGGCAAGTCTCCGGTTAGATAATGAGCGGCCCATGCAAATTTCAGAAAAGAAAAACTGAGGATACCCAGCACACTCATTTCAGTTGTGTTGCATTTGCAATGTGTTTCTAGGATATACTGATCAGTAATGGGAAAGAAAGCTTTATTTGATCCCTCTTCTTACCTGAATCCTATTCACCATTCCAATCAGTTAAGGGGTCCTCAGTAGGGGATTTTCTGGAGGAATTCCTATTGTGTCCCTACTCTGGTCATGCCTTTCCCCAGAGATGACCTCACTGATGGTTTGAGTAATTTGTAGCTGCCTACAGAGTGGACCGCCTATAGGGTGGTCCAGCAAGGTCCTGTTTGTCTTAATTTGTCTTGATTTTTTATTCCTCTCCAGCCTCTCGCAAAGGCATCTTTTCTTCCTTGCAGGTCCAAAAGTTTTATTATTTATTATTAATGTGCCAGTATCTCCATAAGACCATTAAAAAATTCCTGTATCTGATTTGGCTTCCCGTAGGGATGGCAAACTAGGATAGGTTGCTGGCTTCCTCTCGTCAAATCAACCTTAGAGAACCTAGAAGTGAGAGGAAAGCATGGATTTGAGAAATTAACAAAAAAGGCAGGAACCTCCTCGGGAGAGTGACAGTATGGTGAACTGTGTTTGTGTGGGGGGCAAATGAAGGGCAGATTGGAGGGAAGAGGAGTAGTTTGAGAACAGTGCAGGTGCAGTGAAACAATAGGATGCAGACGAGTGTCTATGTTCTGTCCTTGCTTCTTCCTTACAAGGTCTTGAGTCAATAGTTGATGGACCCTTCATTACAGAAATCAACCGTTACGGCCCACATCTCTGATGCCAGGGCCTTTGGGCTAATATTAAGGCAGAACAGAAGACTTAAAGGACTGACGAGTTTATAAAAATAAACGAGGTATGACCAGCCACACTCTGGCAATGTGTTCACTTCTGTGTCTCTAAACCCCTAGGGCTAGTAGATTGCAACAGAGGGGAACTATCTATTCATAATACCTACTCTTTTCAGGAGTTTAGAGGTGAATCTGACCAGAACAGGTGCCTCATAAAATGCCGGGTATGTCATAGCTGTTAAAAAGCAAACCAGATGAGGAGCCTGGGTGGCTCAGCCGGTTAAGTGTCTGACTTTGGCTCAGGTCATGATCTCGCGGTTCGTGAGCTTGAGCCCCGAGTCAGGCTAGGTGCTGACAGCTCAGAGCTTGGAACCTGCTTCAGATTCTGTGTCTCCCTCTCTCTCTACCCCTCCCCCACTCACACTCTGTCTCTTTCTCTCGCTCCAAAAATAAATAAACGTTAAAAAATATTTTATTAAAAAAAAAGCAAACAACAAAACCCACATACCAGGAGGCGATACTAAATGTTAAGAACTTCAAGGAGAAAGAGCGAATTATGAAAATTTCTAGAGATAGACAGACGATGACCTACAGAGAAACAAAAATCAAACTTTCAAAACAGCACTGGATACAAGACGACGGTGGCTTGGTATTTTTACAGAATTGAAAAGAGATGAACTTTGTGCTAAGACTTAAATCCAGCCCTATCAGCATTTATACATAGGGTATAAATAAAAGTTTAAGTGTTTATTCCAAGTGTGTTGTTTGTATAACAGTTCAGGACCGACAGGGCAATGTCATGGTTTGGGGGGCCCAGGCTCCCTCTATCATATAGGTGTGACATCCCTAGGGGGCTGGTGTCATCAATGATCCATGGTGGCTACTCTACCTATCACATTATATGCATATTTCAGCCACCAGGAATGAGGAAAGGAGAGCCATGCCATTTCCTTTTAAATGTAACTCTAATTCTAATTTTATTTTATTTTTAACATTTGTTTATCTTGAGACAGAGACAGCACAAGTAGGGGAGGGGCATAGAGAGAGAGGGCAAGATAGAATCTCAAGCAGGCTCTGCATTGTCAGTGCAGAGCCCGATATGGGGCTCAGTCTCACGAACCATGAGGTTATGACCTGAGCTGAAACAAAGAGTCCGATGCTTAACCAACAGAGCTACCCAGGCACCCCTATTTTTATTTTTTTAAATGCTTATTTATTTTGAGAGAGAGAGAGACAGCACGATCAGGGGAGAGATAGAGAGAGGGAGAGAGAGAATCCCAAGCAGGCTCCACGCTGTCAGTGAGTAGCCCAACTCAGAGCTTGATCCCGTGAACTTCGAGATCATGACCTGAGCTGAAATCAAAAGTCGAATGCTTAACCAATTGAGCTACCCAGGCACCCTTCCATTTCTTTTTGTAAAGTTACAACCAAAAGATGAATATATCACGTCTACTCACATCCCATCGATCAGAACTTAGCCACGAGGTCATATGTAGCTGCAAGAGAGGTTGGGGAAGGTAGTCTTGATTCTGGTCGGTTGTGAGTCCAGCCAAAAATTCAGAGGTTCTGTAACATAATGGGAAATGGGGGGAAAGTGGAAAATGTTTGCCACCATTGTATATTCCACACTAAAAAAAATCCCTTTTAGGTAGGGGAAAGATAAGAGTGTCTATGAGCACTAATACTGGCTATGATAATTCTAGTGAATGCTGGAAGAAAAGGAAGGAAATTACATACAATGTTTGGTCAAGAAAGAGATGGAACTGTCATTATTGCAGATGATATAATTTACCCAGAAAAAAACACAGAATTAATATACAAGCTACTAGAACAATTAAGGGAGTTTAGGAAGATTGCTAGATATACAAAATCTAGACTAGACTTACTAGTCTAGACTTAATCTAGACTTACCAAAATCAATGATTAAAAAAAAATAATTGTATTGGGGAACCTGGATGGCTCAGTTGGTTGAGCATCCGACTTTGGCTCAGGTCATGATCTTGAAGTTCTTAAGTTCTAGCCCTACATCAGGGCTGGCTGCTATCAGCACAGAGCCCACTTTGGATCCTCTGTCCCCCTCTCTCTGCCCCTCCCCTGCTCGTGCTCTCTCTTAAAATTAAATGAAACATTAAAAAAATAATTGTATGCATTGTCAAGAAAATATGAGATATGATTCATAATTCCAATAGCATGTAAAAGCATTTAGGAATTAACAAAGAATACAAACACTTTTGGAGAAAAATTTTATGCTAAATAAAGGATGCAAAAGTGAATTCAAATAATTAATTTTCATTGTCTTTGGGTGAATGTTAATATAAAGATGTCAGTTTTTCATGATTTAATCTACATTTTCAAGGGAAATTTCAAAATCCTGGTTGGATGTGCTATAAAATGTATGTGAAAGAATAAACATCCAAGAATGGCTAAATCAGTCTTTAGAAAAATGAAAAGAGAGGGTTCTTGTCCTCCAAGATACGTATTAAGATATACTACAAAGCCACATTAATGTAAAAACAATGACACTAGCGTAAGAACAAATATACATTGGAATAGAATAGACAATTCAGTGACTTAATATATCATAAAGATGGCACTCAAATTAATGGGGAAGCTGCATGCTAATAGATGATGTTGGGAAAATGGGCTCCCCATATAAGAAAAATGAACATAATATCTTATGTCATCTGCAAAGGTGGACTCCAGATGAATTCAAGACTTGAATGTGGAAAATATGCATTAAAATTTCATAGAAGACAATGTCAGAGAGAAACTTCTCATATGGGGGTCAAAGGGATTTCCTACACCTTCACAAGCACATACCATAAAGCAAAACCAAGGATTCCATTCAATAAAAGATTCCATGGACAAGGTCAGAAGCGACAAATATGGGAGATTATCTGACAGTGCCTAAAACGGACAAAGGACTGAAACCTACCACATAAGGAATGGGGACTGTCTGCAAAGTAACCAGAAGCAAGTAGGAAACCTAATATTAAAAAATGGGCTAAGAACATGAATAGCCAACTTACAGAAGGGAAAACCCCAGAGGTTAACCAGCCCCGAAGAGTTACCCAAATACATTATTCATTAGAAATGTAATTTAAAATTACAGTGAAATGTCTCCTCACACACGTTAGCCTGGCAGAATGAGGGGGATGCAGAGTTGCCACATGAGGGTATGAGGTACCCTCAGATTGGGGTAGCCATCCCAAAGGGTATCCTGGCAGAAAATGATCAAAGTAAGTATGTGCATATCGTAGATTCTGGGAATTCTCTTCTTTGGAATTTCTCGAAGGAATTCGCGCCCGGGTCCACAGTGGAACCTGGGTGTTCATCATAGCACTGTTTGTGGGAACTGGAGGCCATCTGGTTGTCTACACTGAGGAAGAACATAGATGTAAAATTCTAAGTGGAACATTAGATAGAATACAGGCAGTAGCCAGAAGCAATGCACTGACCACACATACAACAACGTGGATGTCTTAAAGAGGCGGTGCTGAGGAACGAAGGTGGCCCAGTACCATTTCTGTGAGGCTTTAAGAAATGCCCACAAATCCAAACTATACATTTTGTAAGAATAAACACAGATAAGAGAATCTTTGTCAAAGATACTAAAAAGCCTAGGGGAGAGGGTTGGGACGGATGAGAGTGGGAGAGAGAAACCAAGGGAATCAGATGTTGAGAGGAGGTAGGGGCCCAACACTGACCACTGTGGAAGTCATTCTTTTGGTTCTCTCAGGAAGACATTGGAATGGATGGGTCCACCAAGGGATCCTGCCCCGAGGAAGCATAGAGCATGGAACATTCCAGTGAGGACAGGTGGAAGATGGTGTGTGGCCATTGACTGGAAGCAGGTGGGTGAGTGAAGGGACCACCTGGGGGGGATCTGCTACCAATAAGGACCTCAAAGGGGAGAGAAGGGGGCGCCGGGGAGAGCATGGTTTTCGGAGTGCCGCCAGATTTTCCATAGGAAAGTGCATCATCTTTAGGTTAAAAAAACCAAACAAACCCAGGGTCAGATCCGAACCTCACGGGGGCGCTTTTCGCTCATTAAAAGCAACGATCTATCATGTGAGAAGAAGCCTAAAGTCGAGTGGGTAGTGGGAACGCACGGTCACTACCCTGGGGAGTGTCTGACTCCACAATTAATTGGCTGCACCTCTACGAATTTCCCCAGGTGTGATCTGTCTCCATGAGAGGCCAACCTTTAAAGCCTCCCAATGCATCAAGGACAGCGGGAAAAAAGGAAGCTGAAGGGAAACAAAGAGTCATCCAAATTTTAAAATCATCTGTAATACTAGCAAATGGCACAACACTGGCATAAGGCTACGTCTGTTTCTTCAGATTCCTCAGAAATGCTTTCAAAAAAGATTTACTATCTTTTCTCTTAAAAAGCTTCCTAAAGCCTAGAATATTGTGTTTTTTAGAAAGCTCTAATTTCTTTCTTTCTAAAGCCGTGTTTTTGTTTCTGGTTTTGCCATTGAAAGCGATTTCAAATTCAAAGTCACTTACAAACAAAGGGAATAAAACACCATAACAAAAAATATTTGGAAGGTGGCTGCAATAATGGCTCTATAAGACAGCGTTTTATACAGAGATTTTAAAAATACAAAAATCTGTATTATTTCACTTATTGTGAATAAAGATGGGGTAGATCTATTACCTCAAGTTCAGAAAAAGAAATCTTTTAAGTGAAAGTTTCAAGGGAACACTTGGTATTTGAGGTGGATTTTGAAAAGTGGGTGGATTTCAGGTGCAGAAAAGGTCACTCAAGGCAGAGGGAACAAGGTGAACAGATCAGGAATGATAACCATGAAGACACGTGTGGGAAATGGTGAGAATGTCCATGTGTTAGACGAGATCAGTCATAACAAGAAATACCGATAAAACACATACTAAGTATTTGCCACCGTTCTAACTTCCTAGTGTACATTAATGCATTTCATCTTGACACAACCCCAAGAGGACATTTTTCAGGTGAAGAAACTGAGGCATGGAGATAGGAAGGCTGAGATCACACCGATAGTAACAAACCCAGGATATTGAACCCTGCTGTCTCGGTGCTGATAATAACAGGGGAGAAGAGTTGATCACGGAATTTCATCTCAACGGAGAGGCGATTGAAGGACACTGAATATTAGATTTTGAAACAGCAGTGTGGCAAGTTTAAGGAAAATTATTTCGGTAGTGGCATGTAGGATAGACCACAAGACGACGAACTTGATGTCAAGGGAGCAGATCCGATGCTATAACAGGGGAAAGCGGTGACCTTGGGAGTGGATTGAAGGGGAGGGAAGGGGGTGGGGCAGAGATGAATTTGGGAAATCTAGCCTGAGTGGCATGACAGGGCTTGATAGTATCCTTGCAGGGACTAGGGAGGCCATGAGGAAGACGCGGTCTGGGAGGAGGAACAGATAAAAGTTGTGGCCAATCCAAGTGGAGGTACTGGGCAGCCTTCCAGAAATAGGAGTGTTCTGTGTACCAGGGAGGACGCAGTTGGAGGGCAAATGTAGAAGTCATCCAATTACAGAGCGATGGAGCCAATCCAGGCACGTGGACGCGTTCCCCGAGGAGCAGAGCAGAGAGGAAGGGACTGAGGATTGAAATTTAGGGAGAAAACGCCCACATTTTTTCAGTGGTTTTCATCCTTTCTTCCACCCCCCAAACCGGGGACACATTAACATACGCATGGCATGAACAGAGCCTTCAACTGCTAATGGTATGATTCGCTTTGGTTTTAGGGTAAGGGAGCATAACCAGAGCCATCGTGAAGGCAACGCTTGATGATAAGAGAGCCTGCTAACCACTCCGTCCTAAGGTGTGGGAGGTTGTGCATTCAAAGGCACGTCCACTCCTTCTAACTGTGACTCTTCGTCCGCAAGTTTTTATTTTATACTATCCGGCTTTCCTGTTCCTGAAAGAAAGTAGCTGGTGTTGCTGTCGCCACTTCTAAAATAGAACTCGTCTCTTTTCCCCAGTAAACATGACATTTTAGTCTGGCCTGCCAGTGGTCTCAGAAGAAAGTCTTTTGCTCTGTTTGCTGCTGGAGTGAGTTCCACAGATCTGTCATTTTCAAATTCAAGAAGCCGCTTATATTTCCTAAAAGCTCCAGGTAGTATGGAATTAATTTATATTTGTAAGACATCATGATGATGCGTATTGCACAAGTGATTTTTCCATTCCTTCCGTGAGTTTTCCGTTTATGCTGCAAACTCTTGACAATACCTGCTCAAGGAATAGTGTCGTTCTGAATGCCAAGGTTAGAGGGTGGGCAAGGTAGGCAGCACCCCTGTCCTCAGGGAGCTTGGACTTATGAACAGAAAAACTCTTGAGTTTTGTATATTTCCTTAACTAAAAAAGACCAGTAAAAAGGAAATAGGAGGGGCAGCTGGGTGGCTCAGCTGGTTAAGCATCCAATTTAGGCTCAGGTCATGATCTCACGGTTCGTGGGTTCAAGCCTCGGGTCAGGCTCTGTGTGGACGGCTCAGAGCCTGGAGCCTGCTTCAGCTTCTGTGTCTCCCTCTCTTTCTGCCCCTCCCCCACTCATTCTCTCTCTCTCTCTCTCTCTCTCTCTCTCCCAAAAATAAATAAACATTAAAAATTTTAAAAAGGAACTAGGAAAAAAATGGGAAATTTTAAATTTCTTAAATACCTAGAAATGCAAAAAAAAAAAAATGGATGTATACAGTTAATTGGTTATTCCTGGGGGGAAAAGGTATGAAAGAGTGACCAGTTACTTATGTGTTATTAAGTCATGTTATTTCAATACCTGTACTGCAACATTATAAATTCGGAGAATGTGCTTTGCTAAAAAATAGCTGATGAGAAAAAAAAGCCAGAGGAATTTTCCTTCCTTCGGGTGTCTGTTGTGCCATGTTGTTTCACAGACGAGGAAACTTTCTTACCTGTGTTGGATGATATTCATCTGTTCAGTTCTGCTCAAACTTGGTGACTGATTCTATAAAAAGATGTGTTCTTAAAATGGCAACTCATCCTTGGTCGGTAATTTTAGATTTTTTGCAATCTCTTGTATTACATTTTAGTTCTCTAGCTGTCCTTGCTTTTACTTAAACACCTAAACATTTCTGAGAGACGCTGGCCTATTCCTAGCTGGTTCTCTCTCTATCACTGACAAATTCCTATAATTTATACCCACCTAAAACAAAATTCTGACTAAAAGCCTTTTAATTTTTAAGGTATTTTCACTCGAGTGAAAGCCCTAATGTTAGTACTCATGTTATTGTACGTATTTACTACTTGTAAATGGTATTATTTTCTGTATTTAGTAGTATTAACTATTGTACGTATTTACTGTTGTACGTATGTACTATTTTCTGGAACAGATTTAAAATAATTAGGGCACAGTCAGTCAGTCTAAAGTAGAATGTGACCAGTAACTTCAACAGCCTACAGCTGTTCTCAGGAAGGTGGATGGAGAAATATCTTCCAGCTCAGCTGCACATGGGGTAATATTTGATGGCACCCACGGAGATGGTGGAGGTTCCTGGGTCCTCAGCGGCTAATCACTTGCTTTGGGACTAGGGAAAAATCTGTTAGCTTCCCACTGGCTGGGCTTTCACAGCTGGAATAGAAAGGGTAATTAGGCTGTTGTTTGGATAAGGCAGGAAAGAAAATTCTGGCCCTGCTGGCCTTCCTCCAGCGATCCAGACACGAAACATGCTATTGGCTCAGATGATTTGAATGACTCCTTCAGACTTTTATTTTCTGTGCGTGCTGGAAACCTAACTGAGGCAAAGTGATACACAGAGGAAAACTTAAAGAGAAAAAAAGGTGCCCGTGGAAGAAAGACAGTGAAGATGATTGGCCGAGACAGGCTCAGCGTTGTTCACGAAAGCCCCTAGAAGAAACCGTGAGGAAAAGGCCAAGTTGTCTTGGCTCTATAATTTTGGCTATAATACAAATCTGGTTACATTTATATTTTAGCTACATATCCACAAGATGTTCAATAACATTGAAAAGTCTTAATGGAGTAATGAGGTGATAAAACAACAGGTTACATCAAACATGTAAGGTCGTTATCAAAGTATCCTTTTTTTAACCTCGAGAATCAACCCATTAGAATCAGGTGCCTTTGAACACAGGTGGGAAATGGGACTCATTCAAATATGAAACACATCATTAAAGGAACATTTTCCAAGGGAAAATTAATTAAGATGGGTAAACATATGGCTATCTCCTAACTTAAAAGGGAAATTACCATTGACACATCATGTAGACTCTAAGAAAATAAGAATTGAGTTTATAACATATGTGAGTTGGAACTGTGCAGGGATCCATGTGTTTGGCATGGAGCCAGGCTAAGCAATTCATTGAATTTAAGAGATTAAGAAAATGTTCTCTTAAGGAACGGCGACTCCAAGGTAAAATAGTAAGCAGGTGTCTCCTTACCAATTGTTCTTCTGGGGAAATGCTATTTACATGTCTGTTTATAACAGGATGGAAAAGATAATAACAAAAAAAATAAGGGGTCTGAAATGGAGTATTGTATTCATCAAGGATTTGCTTAATTGTCAAAATAGTTTTGGCTTAACTAGAAATTCCATTGCTGTTCAGGTGACTCTAGATTTAAAAAACCGCCCCAAACCTTAGTTTTTCATCTCCTGCTTTAATAAGGTATGGAAGAATGATATTTAATTTCTGTACTATTCTCTAATCATGATAGTGCTATTTGTTAATCCCCATGACTACTTTTGATTTTTTCCATACAGACATCCAATTTTTCACGTTGGCTTTTGAACCAATTAAGTCTCCTGTGTGAGTGTTTGATTTTCCTGAATTGTGCTTTCCTGGGATGTCAGGATTGCTTTTTTAAAAAAATTGCTACTGATCCAAGAAACCTGTTTTACCCATGGAAAGAAATGGTGAAATGATCTTTCTTTGGGATTTGAATAATTCACAGGATCTTTTTAGAAAAAAAAAAGTAAATATTTTATATATTTTATGGTAAATAAAACATGTATTTGGAAGAACCACATGAATACTTGATAGGTACCTGGGCCTCTGGTACTTTGGAATACCTTTACACAGCATGAGTTATATATTTAGATTCACAATATATTTTATGTGTTTGCTTCTAATGAATATCCAATGCAGACTGGTAAGTCACAGTGGGTTCTGCCTATTACTACTTATTCTGGGTTAATAGATTGTTCATGTCAAAAGACCCTTGCTTTTGGCCCTGTGTTCCATTTTTCCATTCATAGAGTGGAAAAATGAACAGGTGGGTGAATATGCTGTTGATTTAGAGACTCGGTTGGTGAAATGGCTCATGGGAGCCCAGGGTGCAGAATTACGGGCAGACCTTAGCAGGTGATGGTCAGTGAGTCAGAGGACCTGTCACAGACAGTGGTTTCCCGATGGGTAGAAATGAGGGTTATTCTACAAGTACCAAAACATTTCCCCCAGTTTTCAGAATTATTAGCTCAGATTGGACCACCTTCACCTTGTATATCAATGTTCAGAATTGGAAAGTGTCCAAGTTGCTTTTTCAATATTTAATGTTTATTTTCCCCCTATTAAAAATTGAACTGTTATAGATTGAGGTATGATCTAAGAGCCTTCAAACTTCGTAAGTTTTCTTGAAGATGACTTAGTGAGTCTCAATAGGATATGGGTTCAAGTTGTCTGATGCCCATTTACTATATACCTGGAAGATTTACACACACGCGCGCACACACACACACACACACACACACACTCAGACTAAAGTACATGTGTGGGCTCCTTCACAGTGACCAACGGGGTTTACACTAGAAGGTCTCCAGATGTCATATGCTAATCCAGATGCGTGATATATGAACTCTTGCAAAGGGGAAGGGAACCCATGTAGGGTGGGTTTTCTTGGCGACAACTTTGTAAAATAGATATTTTTGTGTAATTAATTAATGAGAAGAGATACAATTCATACCTCATATTTAAATCAAACAAGACAAAGGAATATACTATAATGGAATGTCTCACTCCTCTTCCTTCCCAGAAGTAACTACTGTTTCTACTTCATGCAGATATAGTGATATTTGATGACTATACCACCTGTGCTAAAAAAGACAAATGGGACCATACTATACACATGGGTCTTCATCTTGCTTTGGACATTTAATACTGAGAACGGTATTTTATTCTAATTTTTCAAATGAGGAAATTGAGTCTCAGAGAGTTTAAGTTGACTGAACCTGAAGGTGCTAGGACTGAGAATTCATGTCTGCCTGACTTTAAATCTCAAGTTCATCTTACTTCTCCTTGTCACTTAACGCACCGGGACGCTTTTCCATCCATAAATGGCGATGACTGCCACCAAGAAGCCTAGGCAGATTTATAAAACACCTGCAACTTCTGTCCTCTCCTGTCACTTAACAGGTGCTCTTTTCCCACCTCCTAGAGTTCCCTCCCAGCCCTGAGTGTCCACTGCCTTCAGACAATTCAAAACACTCAACTTCAGCTTTGTCCTCATTGTAGAGCTCTATTTTTGTTATTTTCTCCAGAAGTGCCTACTGCTTCCCTCCAATTCTCTCTCCTAAAGAGAATCTCCTAAAGAGGGAGAATCTCTCTCCCCCACTCACAATCAGAGCTCAGAAGTTCCTTCCTAGGGGCCCCTGGGTGACTCAGTCCGTTAAGCGGCTGACTCTTGATTTCAGCTCAGGTCACGATCTCATGGTTCAGGAGTTTGAGCCCTGCTTCAGGTTCTGCATTGGCAGTGCAGAGTCTGCTTGAGATTGTCTGTCTCCTTCTTTCTCTGTTCCTCCCCTGCGCTCGCTGTCTCTCTCTCTCAAAATAAAAAACAAATAAAAAAAAAAAGAAATTCTTTCCTAAATAAAATAGCTAGATATTGGGTCATCTCTGTAGGCAAAGTACACCAAAGGGGGGCAGAGGGAGGACAGTCAAAGACTCTCCCTCCAGGCCACACAGGTGGGCACTTGACCTCCGTGAGACAGTCACAACACCTCATCTGTGTTATGAGAAAAGTGAGCTCGTGACCCAAAGTGGGCCCTGCTCTGGAATTTGTTCTTTAACTGCAGCTAGCGTAAAAGCAGTCTCTTCATGAAACTTAAGGACGTCAGTATGGTTGTGCCTCTAGCTGTGTTCCATGCTAGTTGAAGAATCCTCTGGCAAAGGGAGGGAAGGAAGCTTATGTGCAGGGGGGGGAGGATTTTGGGTAGAGAAAAGCAAGCATGTCCAGAAGCAAGAGAGGACACACCCTGCTAGCCCAAGGGCAGGAAGGGACGCGTGGTTGGGGTGTAAAGTGAGAAGCAGCAGCCAGACAGGTGAGCAGTACTCGAGTCCAAAAGCAGGTCTAAGGATGGTGGGGGTTAGCATGAGGCCGCTGGAAGTGGTAGGAGGGCTTGTAGGAGTTGGAGGGGGTGAGTGTTTCATGATCTACCCGGCAGTGCTCTTGGTTGCCAGCAGAGGTAGTTGACATGGGCAGGACTGGAATTTAGGGGAAGGAAACGTCTTGGGTAGTTCTGGAAATACCAGGAGGCCTGGAGAATAGAGCTTGGAAAATGGATCTGAATCAAAGGGGACCAGGTGACAGGGACAACGAGCCTGCCAGGGCTTTGTAATCTATACCTCTCCATGGATGAACACCACTGAAAAGCCACTGAATCCTCGTGGATGATTGGCTGTACCTGGATCACAGGCCCATAACTCAGCTGCCAGAGGGTTATGAGATAGAACGTCTGACTCCTACAGACTTTGATAGTGGGAGATTGGCTTTTTTCCTGCCCCAATTCAGAAAATGTGGAATTCTCCCAGAACATGGACAAAGGTGGAAAGAGGGATTAGAATATTAGACTGCCAGGAAAAGAGGGAAACGTCTGCTGCTCCTTCTCATGTGTGCGTTTTAGAGTGATCTTTCCTTCTGATGTGTGGGCAATGGAGGGGAACCGGTTATGGTAGAGGGGAAACTGTCTGCTGTAAAATCAGCTAAGAGATTGTTGCAATAACCCAGATGAAGAGCGGCGATGGTGATCTGGGCCATGGATGTGGCAGATGGTAGTGTGGATGGAGAGCAACGAATGAATTCAAGATGTCTTCATGGCACAGAACAGAAATGGCTTATTGATCGGGCAGATGTGGGGTAGTGGTGCGGAACAGGAGGTGTGGGCAACTTGCAGACTCATGATGTCCTTCCCTTAGACAAACCAGGAGGCAGAATTGAGTCTGGATTACATTCATTTTACCCCTGCTTTGCAGATGAAGAAACTTGACGAGGTTAAATACGCTTACGGTCACACCCCGTGAGTGGCTGAACCAGGATACACGCCAGATCTTTTTGAATGAGAAGCTCGCGCTCTTTCTCTTACAACAAAGTACTCTTGAGTGTCAGAATAGGAAAATCAGGGAGTAATTTATTCGAGTCTTAGTTCTGCAATTGTACGTATGTATCACCTTTTCCAAAGAAGTGTTTCCAATTGACATTTTTTTTTTTTTTTAAATTTTTTTTCAACGTTTTTTATTTATTTTTGGGACAGAGAGAGACAGAGCATGAACGGGGGAGGGGCAGAGAGAGAGGGAGACACAGAATCGGAAACAGGCTCCAGGCTCCGAGCCATCAGCCCAGAGCCTGACGCGGGGCTCGAACTCACGGAGTGCGAGATCGTGACCTGGCTGAAGTCAGACGCTTAACCGACTGCGCCACCCAGGCGCCCCATCCAATTGACATTTTTAATGGGAAAAATATTTTATTTTAGAGATATAGAGAGAGAGCATGAGTGAGGGAGAGAGGGAGAGAGGGAGAGAGGGAGAGAGGGAGAGAGGGAGAGAGGGAGAGAGGGAGAATCTCACGTAGGCTCCACACTCAGTACAGAGCCCAATGTGGGGCTTGATCCCATGACCCTGGGATTATGATCTGGAGTGAACTCAAGAGGTGGGCACTCAACTCACTGAGCCACCCAGGCACCCCAGTGGGAAAAATATTTTAATAGGGAAACGACTTGCTAGACTTTTCCAGTCTGTAGCTAATACAATTTCCTGGTCTTTCATTATACTTTATTCTGCATTGTTTAGGGACTAAACCTTCTTATATTTGCTCTTGTATTATTACTATTATTGTGCCCAGCATTTCTAAGGGCCATTCAAATTTCCAGAGGAAAACCAGTATTTAGGTTAGCTACAGAAAAATAGTGGTTGTGTATTCTAAATGTTCTAGAATTTACATGCATTTGTATATTTAACAAATATTTATTTTGTAGCTTCTATGTGTTCCAGGCACTGGGAATGCAGGGATAGAGCAAAATAGACAAAAAATCTGTGCCTTCACAAAGCTTCCATTGTAACTGGGAGAGATTGACAATGTACAAATAAATATATAATGTGCTTGGTGCTGATAAGGGCTATGGAAAACGTATAGCAGGGTAAGAAATTTTGGGCACCTAGGGTTAAGGGGGAGTTCTCATTTTATTAAGGTAATGTTTGGTCAGACTGAAGAAAGAGGGAATAAGCCCTGGACATATCTGGAACAAGAGAATTTCTGGCAGAGGCAACAGGATTGCAAGCTCAAAGCACTGTGACAAAATAATGTGACCTCTTGTTTCCCGTGTGTATTGTATGGTCCCTTCCTCCTCGTCTGGGAGAAAAGAGCTAGAAAGGACACAAGAAGAAAATGATCTGAAGTTTATTCCTGATTCCAAAATATTTCTAAGATGTCCCTCTTCAATTTTGAATTATGAGATCATGTTCTAGAGATACGTCTGGAAGAAAGGTGCCTTTAGGGATTCTGAATGGCCAGTGACAACAAAAGGTGAATTACTTGTGCTAACAGAGCTCGCAACTTTCTACTGCATCTAAAATCTGCGTTTAGGGAGCGCCTGGGTGGCTTAGTATGTTAAGCGTCTGACTTCGGCTCAGGTCACGATCTCGCAGCTTATGGGTTCGATCCCCCCGGTCGCGCTCTGTGCTGACAGCTCAGGGCCTGGAGCCTGCTTCGGATTCTGTGTGTCTCCCTCTCTCTCTGCCCCTCCCCTGCTCATGCTCTGTCTCTCTCTCCCTCTCAAAAATAAATAAACATTAAAAAAAAATAATGAAATCTGCATTTAGGTAGGGATCAAATCGATCACACAAATGAATAGTGAGGAATATTATTTGGGTTAATTGCTACCAGCGGTAAAATCAGGCTTATTTTCTTATTTTCTCTTCTCCAGTTTTAGAGATAGCTGTAGAATCAATCCTAACGTTGAGTCTTAGATATGGAAATAGAACATTTGGGGAATGCCTGGGTGGCTCAGTCAATTAAGCGCCCAATTCTTGATTCGGGCTCAGGTCATGAGAAGTCTCACAGTTAGGGGATTTATCCCCATGTTTGACTCTGTGCTGACAGCATGGAGCCTCCTTGGGATTCTATCTCTCTGTCCCTCCATACTTCGGGCTCACTCTCTCCCTCTCAAAATAAATAACATTAAAAAAAAAAAAAAGAAATAGAACAATTGGCAACTTGCGATTATACTGGGTCTTGAGTTATGGATGAAAGTGTTGAGTGTTTTTACATAGTTCCACTTGGGCTTACTTAAAGTTTTGAAACTTATTTTTAGTGTGTTGAGTAGTCAAATGCCATTGTCAAGAACCTGCTCAGGACCATGGACACACTTCGTGTAACAAATATTTATTGAGGGCTCGTCTCATTCCTGATAGACAAATTTTTATCAGTGAAACAAGAGAAGCCTTTTGATTTGAGATGTTTATTATTTTTCTATCACTTTTTAAGAAACCACTGTCAAATCCTGTTTTACTAAAGAGTTTTTAAATCTAAGACAATGTTGCTTAAGTTTATTAAATGCCTTTTTATTTTGCTAGGATGATCGCGCTTTTCTGAAACGATCAGGTAATAGGATAAATAAAATTAGATTTTCTCGTGTTAAACTATCTTGGCATCATGAGAGTAAATGCTAGTGGTCCTTTTTTAAAAGACTTAAAAAAATTTATTTTTTACCGTTGTTTTATATTCGCAGCAAAGTTGAGCAAAAAGGCCCCCTACCCCCGCACGCACAGAACCGCCACTATTATCAACATTTGTTACAAGGGATGAACCTGTATTGACACATCATTATCACCCAGAGCCCATAGTTAACATTAGGGTTCCCTCTTGGTTTTGTACATTCTGTGGGTTTAGGCGAAGGTGGGGCACAGATCCGCCATAATGATATCACACCAAGTAGTGTCGCTGCCCTAAAAATCCCCCTTGTGCTCTGCCTTTCTCCCCACCCCCCAACCCCTGGCCATCAGTGATCCTTTTATGTCTCCATAGTTTTTCTTTTTCCAGAATGTCATATAGGTGGAAGCATAAAGTGCTAATGGCTCTTTTTAAGGTAGTTGTTGAGATTTCTGGCCTGTGGCCTTGTCCATTCATTTTAATTGCTGAATGAATGAATAAGTGACAAAATATTCATCATTCTCCTACTGAAGGGCGATTAGGTAATTTCTACTCTGTTCCTTGGTATAAAAATTCTAGATTGGAAATAATTTTGCCTCAGAAGTTTGAAGCTATTGTTCCATTGACTTTCAGCTGCCATTGTTGCTGTCAAGAATGTAATAGCAAAATGTATATGGTGTCTATATGTTGGCATCCTCTTTGTGTAAAATATCTCATTTATTATGTACAAAAGCATCAGGAGAAAGATACTATTATTAGTATCCTCATTTCAAATATGAGGAAATTGAGGTACAGAAAGCATAGATCTCTTACCCCAGATTCTTTTTTTTTTTTTTAATTTTTTTTTTCAACGTTTTTTATTTATTTTTGGGACAGAGAGAGACAGAGCATGAACGGGGGAGGGGCAGAGAGAGAGGGAGACACAGAAGCGGAAGCAGGCTCCAGGCTCCGAGCCATCAGCCCAGAGCCCGACGCGGGGCTCGAACTCACGGACCGCGAGATCGTGACCTGGCTGAAGTCGGACGCTTAACCGACTGCGCCACCCAGGCGCCCCTTACCCCAGATTCTATAGCAGGCCAGTGGGAAGGTCTGCCTGTAAACCCAAGTAGTCTGCTTTGTGAATTCCTTCTTGACCGCTAGCTTGTATCACCTCTCATGACAATTTAATTCCTGATCCTTTGTACATGATCGGGTTTTAAATCTGGTATCCACTGCTGAGATTTCCACATTTGTGTAAACTTCGGTTGCTGTGTATATCTCCTGCTTCCTTTCTGGGGCTTCTCCGATACCATTTCTTCTCTGATACTATTTCTCCAAGAACCCACCGGGTCCTCACTCATATGCAACCTGAAAGCGTGAAGGAGTTTGTAGCTCAGAAGACAACCCTTGACAGATGGCGATACGAGCTGAGGGATACATCTTCCTCCTGACTGGCTGTCACATGAAAAATTCTGAGGTTCCATTCTCCATGGTTCCTTAGGAGGTGCCTACTGGGACCGAGCTCCAGACTCCAATGGAATGATTTATTGTTCCCACATCTCTCAGTCCTACTTCCGGGGATCACTTCTCAAATCAGTTTCTACTTGTAACCATTTGCCTCAGCTTCGCTTGGGGATGGGTGAGTGGTGGGCAGGTCAAAAGCTGGTCTCATAATCAGCCCTACAAAGCAGAATCTCAGGATACAGTTCTGGAACTGAACTGCTTACCAGTGAGACCACAATGAGGACCCCGTTGCTGGTGGCAGTTGGCATGGTGATATCCCTTGACATCATAATTACTGAGACTCTCACTGAAGTGAGTTGGGGTGAGGTATAGGCGAAAATAAAATGCTCAGTTGGGAGACAAGCAAGGCCTTTGAACGGTGTGGGGCAATGGTAATGGGAAGGATCAGATTGGCTGGTTTTGCTTAATGCTTTAGAAGCTGGGGCACCTGGGTGGCTCAGTCGGTTGAGTGTCCACCTTCGGCTCAGGTCATGATCTCACAGTTCGTGAGTTCGAGCCCCGCATCGGGCTCTATGCTGACAGCTCAGAGCCTGGAGTCTGCTTCGGATTCTGTGTTTCCCTTTCTCTCTGCCCCTTCCCTGCTCGTGCTCTGTCTCTCTCTGTCTCTCAAAGATGAATAAACGTTAAAAAAAAGTTAAAAAAAAAAAAAGAATCTTAAAATAACAAAATGACAGGCTCGAGTTGAGCTGACTATCAACTCTAAGCAGGCTTTGGAAGCTGGAAGACCCGTGTGTCAGCACTTACAGAAAGTATCATCACTTGGGGCTGCAGAATATTCAGGCTCAAGATTGAGTTCTGTGGGTTGCAGTGCTACAAAGAGGATTAAATCTACAGCACACGCCAAGGTTATAAGAGGAAAGGGGAGGGCTTTGAGACCCGTCATTGGGCCATTTGGGTAGAGGAGCTGGAGAATCTTGAAGCCCCAGTTTCTCCTAAACTCTCCAGACTGGCCCAAGCCATCCCCTCCCCATTTTCCCACCACCCTGATGAGGGAGATCAGCTTTACCCTGCCTAGATCTTTGCCCTTAATAAAGACAGACACTTCTTATTATCATGTCTTTCCTCCTCAAGATCTGTCTCTCCTCTCATTGCCTCCAGACTAATTACCAAGGTCAAGTCACAGCATGGCACAGGCAGGAAAACATAGTCTATATTCCTGGAGGAAAGAGAATACACGTGAAATATACTGCAGTACCTGCTGGCAGAAACCAAGCCGTACATCCGGTTGTGGATCTTCAAAGCACTGGAGCAGACAAGGTAGAATCTGCACCCGAAGAGGGGAGAATTCATTAATAAGGGAGCACTCTTCTGTGAATTGAAGTCTGATGTGGGGCCATGGTCCCCCCGCAGGACACCTGCCACTCATTCTTGTGCAACCTGAAAATGTACCTGGGCAACAGTGGAGATGGGGAAACGCCATTCATCCTTCGGGCAGACCCTGCCGAGGCACCTTCTGTGAGGTTCGTCGGAGAATTCTGGGTGTGATGAAACTCAGTGTCCACAGGAATGTCCAATTCAATGACGTGCATTCGTGCTGGCTTTCTCATCTCTGCTTTACTGTCTTCAGTTTTGCACTCCTGCTCCTGGGGATTTATTTTTAAACAAACGACCTGCACAAAAGCCTTTGTTCAACTTTGCTTTTGGAGATTGAGTGGGAAGACCTGGGCTCTTTGGATAATAGGATCCTTGGACTAATCTCCCATTTGTCTGACCTTATCATGCCGTTTTTGATATATTTCAATAGTCTTTCGCTTTACCTGGCTTTATTTCCCCAGCATCTCGAGTTGGATGCTTAACTCATTTTCAATTTTTAAATTAAAAAATAATTTTTGTAATGTTTATTTTTGAGAGAGACAGAATGCAAGTGGGGGAGGGGCAGAGACAGAGGGAGACACAGAATCTGAAGCAGGGTCCAGGCTGTGAGCTGTCAGCACAGATCCCAAAGCGGGGCTCAAGCCCACAAACTGTGAGATCATGACCTGAGCTAAAGTTGGATGCTTAACTGACTGAGCCACCCAGGTGGCCCAATTTTTAAATTTTTAAAAAATGCATTTAAGGCTCTACACATGCCTGCTTTTACTAAAGCCCACAATTTGATATGCTGTCTCTTCATTATTAGTTTTGTCTTAAATATTTTCTAAATTTAACCAAGGTGACTTTTTGACCTATTAATTATTTGAAAGTATGCTTAAGTATGGGAATGGTTTTATTAATCTTTCTGTTATTGGTTTCTGATTTCCTGCTTTGTGATCAGAGAATACAATGTCTATAATAGGGTTTTTGCGAGGTTTGTTGTGACTTGCTTTGTGGAGTAGAATATGCCAGTTTTCAGAGGGATATCAGGTTAGCTTGAAAAGAATATTTCTTTTGAATTGTGTTGTGCAGTTCACGGATTTTCTAATTTTTTGTCTTCTTGAGAGAAAGCTGTATTGAATCTATCAAGTTTGTTTTGTACAATTTGAGGTTATGTTGTTGATTGTTCCCTACAGATTCACGGTTTTTCTACCTAGCGCATTGTGCCTTTTATTGTTATGAAATGACCTACCTTGCTTTCAATAATACTTTCCACCTCCCTGTCTGTTTTGTCTCATATTGTTGTAGCTTTCCTTTTGGGTAGTATTTCTTTTGTATATGATTTTATATACTGTTATTTTCTTCTTTTCAATAACATTTTGTTTATTTTTATCTAATCTGTGAGTTTCTTTTAACTGCTGAGTTTGTTTATATCCACTATGACAAAGAACATAACTGCATTTATTTATATGATCTTATTTTATGCTTTATTTTTCAATTCTTTTTTTGTTAATATTGAGCGAGAGAGACAGAGTATGAGCGGGGGTGGGGGTGGGGGCAAAGAGCAAGGGAGACACAGAATCTGAAGCAGGCTCCAGGCTCTGAGTTGTCAGCCCAGAGCTTGATGTGGGCTCGAACTCATGAACTGTGAGATCATGACCTGAGCGGAAGTCTGGTGCTTAACCTACTGAGCCACCCAGGCGCCCCTATAGTGGATGTCTTAACATTTAAAAAGTACGTATTTGACTTAACGCTATATAAAGGTAATTACTATTGCTACTCGTCTCCTGAATAGACCAAGGGTCTTTGTGTGCTTCCACTCTGGTAGCCACTGTTGTCTTTCATGTTATTACTATTATTTCAGTTTGATCTCGCTTTGTGGTTCCCTTTGTAGATCAGTCATTATTTTGTATTATATAAGCCAGTGTCAGTTTGCCATTTTCCTTCTTCACCTTTTTTCTTGCATTTCACTCCTTCCTTCTGGAATCCATTTGTTTGTTCCTGGAATGGACCATTTATAGATTTTCTTTTCAACAGGGGTCTATGGGCGGTAAACATTGTCAGTGTGTGTAAACACTTTCTAGTTTACCTTCACATTTGTGTGATAGTTTAGCCAGTTACAAAATTTAATAATGATAAGTTTTTACCCTGGCTCTTGGAAGATTTAGTTAACTTTAGGGCTCTACTTTTGCTGATGAGAAATATACTGTAATCTAATTATCATTTCTTTGTAAGTTACATTTCTTTCCAAAGGCTTTGCTTTGGAGTTGCATAGTTTTATTACAGTGTATCTAGAGTTGGATGTATTTTAAAAAATTTTTTAAAACATTTTTATTTATTTTTGAGAGACAGACACAGAGCATGAGCAGGGGAGGGGCAGAGAGAGAGGGAGACACAGAATCTGAGACAGGCTCCAGGCTCTGAGCTGTCGGCATAGAGCCCGACGCCAGGCTCAAACCTACCAACTGTGAGATCACGACCTGAGCAGAAGTTGGACGCTTAACCGACTGAGCCATCCAGGTGCTCCCAGAGTTGGATATATTTTTATTCATCCTGGTCAGGACTTGTTGTCACTTTTAAATAAGGTTTCAGATCATTCATTAATTCTGAAAAGTTTATAGACATTCACTTTTCAAATATTACCCCTTCCCCATTCTTTCTATTCTCTTCTTCTGGAATTCCTGTTACACAAATGTTGGATTGTGGTAGGTTAAGTTAGCCACACATTATTTATTGTTTCTCTTAGAGAAGGAGTCTAATTCCTCTCCCCTTAAGTATATGCTAGACTTAGGGACTTGTTTGATCAATAGAATAGAGCAGAAGCAATGTCCTGGAATTTCTGTCACTAGCTTCTAAAAAACATGCAGCTTCTATCCAGGTCTGTCAGAACAGTGTCACTGGGAATGCTGAGCTTTAATGTAAGAAGTCTGAGCACCTTGAAATCACTACCATGGAGAGTTCATGTGTGGGCACTCAGGTTGATAATCTCAGCTTAATTTATCCTTTCAACAATCTCATCAAAGAGCAAGGCATGAGTGAAACCATATTGAACCTTCCAAATCACATTTGATAATATGTGATATATCAGTATCACCCAGCTGGGTACTGTCTCAATTCCTAACCTACAAAATCTTTAGGTATAATAAAATGTTATTGTTTTAAACCAGTGGGTGTTGGGGTGCAGCAGTAGATAACAGGATGGATTTTCCTCTTTTCTACAGGTCTTTAGCCATGCTTTCATATTTTCTATCTCTTTATCTTTCAATGGAGAGTTGTCTCAGATTGGTTTTCTGGGTCATTGATTCTCTCTTCAGCCAGGTGTTATCTTACCACTTGACCCATCATTGACTATTTTGATATCAATGACTATATATTTGTTTCTCACAGCTCTGTTGGTTCTTTAGGAACTCTTCTTTTATTATCATTCTTTCCCCACTGTGTCTATTCACCCTTCCATGTCCTTAATGATTTTAAACTTCATTGCTTTATGTTGTCTTTCTGATTACTGGTTTCATGATCCTTCCATTAGTGATAACTGTTGGGACATACTTATGGGTGAATTCCTTAAGTATTTTGTAATAGTAATATTAGAAAATATTTTTGTCTTTTGAGCTCATTTTTAGTGAGATTTCCTTTTCTTTGAGATTTTTTTAATGGAACCAGGATAATGAGCAATTTCCTGCTATACACCTTAGAACTTCATTAGCCAGGGACCAATCTTTATGTCAACTTCAGAAAAAACTTGGGTGGGATAAAATTGGGCCACATACTCAAATGAAGCCAAAGTTTTAGAATAAAACAAAATGCTTTCACCCAGAGCTCCGATGGAGACAAACAGTTGTCATTGTGAGGTGTGTGGATCTTTGTTTCTCTAGTTCACATATTTTGTTTTTAACACGAAACAAAGGTTTGCACAGAAATTTTAGTTCTAACTCTTTCTCCCTGGACTAGCCAGTACTCCCCTTTCACCTGCCGAAAAGATGTTAAAAGCAAACCTCCAGGGTGCCAGGACAATCGCGTACTCCAGGTGAGTTCCTGGTCACATCGCACACTCGCTGCTCTTTCTTTTTTTTTTTTTCAGTTCTTTCCTCATTTCTCGTACCTGGGACTTTTCCTCTCTTTATTGAGAGCTCAGCTATGCATTTTCTTTTTTGGTTATATTTTATAAAACATTTCTAGGTGTTTGTAATAGATCCATGTATTGTGCCAACAGGTATTTCTATCCTTAGCTAAAAAAATCTGAGTTTTCTTTCTTTCTCTCTCCTTCGTTGGAAAATATTTATATATTTTTTATCCTTTTTTGGTAATAAGACAATTATTACTTTTTAAAACATAGCTGCCTTGTGATGATTTGATTCTATATATTCACCCTGAAAGATAAGGAAAGTAATGTACTTGTACTCCATCCTTCATTATTATTATTTCATATTTCCCACTATTTACTGTGAACTAGAGATTTTCCTTCCCAGATTTACTGTGTCAACTTCTAATTTTATATTTATGCAGTGATTTTTAAAGAAAAGGTAACACATTGTGAGTCTATTATTTAGACTCAATTCTATTTTCAAAATAATCTATTGCTCCTCTGAATTCCTTATGATCCATACTTCTTCATTGTGAATTCTTTATTTTGATTTGTGTTTTATGGTTGGATTATGGCTCCAATCGATTTTTTTCCAGGATATATACATAAGGAACATATATTCTGTTATTTTATTTTATTTTAATTTTAGTTTTTATAGTTTATTTATTTTGAGAGACAGCATGAGTTAGGGAGGGGCAGAGACAGAGAGGGAGAGAGAATCCTAAGCAGACCCTGCACTGCTGGCACTGAGCCCAACACTGGGGGCTCGGACTCACGAACTGTGAGATCCTGACCTCAGCTGAAATCCAGTTTGATGCTTAACTACTTAACCTCCTAATTGACTGGGACATCTAGATGCCCCTGTTTTTGTTTTTTGTTTTTTGAAAACATCATATGTAAAAATATTTGCTTTCTTTATAAAAGCTATCTTAGCTGGGTATAGAATTTTGAGGTCACATCTTTTCCACTCAAAAACCCTAGAAATATAGTTTTGTTCTCTCTGAGTCTAATGGTGCTGAGTCAAAGTCAGAAGTAGGATTAATTTCTACCTGTTTCTTCTGTCTTTAGGCTCTTAGGTTTCTTTGTTTTTGAATAATCTCTGCAGGAGAATGAATCATGAAGTTAGTTGTTTTCTGTAAATTTCTCTAGAACATCATGATTTCACATGAGTTCAGACAATGAGAACACAAAACATCTGCAGATTTATGTTATTTTATTTCAGTAAAATTTTCTTCCATTATATCCTTAATCGTTTTTAATATTTCATTCTTTTGCTTTTAAAAATGAACTCTAATGCTTACACTGTATATATGTAATACCTGTCTTTGATACATACAATTGTTTTTCTAATCATTGTATTTTCCTTGTCCCTTTCCTTTGTGTTTTCTGTAATTTTCATCAGCCTAATCTCCTTAACACTGGTTCAGATTTTTGCCATCCAAATTCTGCTCAGGCTTCTAAGATGTAAGCTCTGCAATGGCTTTTGTTTGTTTGTTTTTTCTCTTGTTGTCAGCTCACTTCTTATACTGTTGCTTTGCCATCTCTTTTTCCAGTTCTTATTTCTTCTTTGGGTTTTTCTGTCATCATGTTTATATGTCATTTCCTGGTTAGTACGAAGCGATGGTTGCTTACCTTTTCTGCTGTTTCCTGGAATAAGTCTTGTTCCACAGTGCTTCCTTTTCATTTGCCCACTTTTTGAAACTTAGTTTTGCGTGAAGGGCTTCCTACTGGATATGATTTAGTTATTTTTCTGCTTACAGTTTAGGTGGTACACAATGAAGCAGTGGGGGAGAGAAGTTGAGGAGAGAATATGGCAGTTTTAGGTATATTATCTCTGTACCTCCAACTCCCATCCTCCAGACTTTTGAAATAGCTGAGGTTCTGCCTGGTCTTGCAAACTCTGGAATCAGAAAGGATACTCTGGGAGAAGCCAATTCAGTATAAAAACCAATGGCTTGAGGACCTTTTGTTTATTGAATACATAGAAAAGTACTCATGTTTCTTTGGTAAGTTAATCAGTAGCTATAATTTTTTTTTTTTTTTGCACTATCTCTCTTCAAGATAAGCATTATCTCTAGATCATCATTCCTCTGCCTAGAAAGCTGTATTCACTGGAAACAGAAATTAGGTCACCATCTCTCTTTTAACTCCCTAACTCTGGCCATTTACACTAATTGCTACTCATTTTTGTTGTGACCTACTCCCAGACTTAGCTCTTCCAAATTGTGTGTTAGTAAGGCCTTCAAAAACTTTTCCATTCCCTCCACCCACCACAAATTTAAGTTCATAAAGAGGGTAGATGAGTCTTGAACATGGTATTCTTGGCCATTTGGTTCACCCTTCGCAGATATTCTCAGGAGTTTGTGGAATGGGATTATGGCCATTGTATTATAGCTTCAGGATAAGTAGTTTCCATTTCTCTTTTCGGTCCTTGATGATCTTTTAGGTGGATTTCAGGGAGAGGAATTTTAGAAGTCTGAATGTTTTATACATTAAAAATGTGTTTCACACTGTGAATAATAGCTCTTATTTTCTTATTCTGTAATTTTAGCTACACTGCAAATTGGATGTCTTATATATGTAAGACCCTATATGAAATTTGTATATCATCTTTAGACGATAGGTGTTCTATCTTTAAAGTTAAAACTACTTTATGCACAGAATTTCATCAATGTTTTATATTCAATTAGCAGTGGGAAAAATCTGTAATAAAACATACTTGGACACACAGCTCCCTCTCATACAAGGCTGCTGATTTCTTGAAGTGATTTCTACTTTTATTTATATCTTATGACTTATTGAAAATATGTAGCCTTGGTTATACTATCCTTATGAATTTCCTCCTCTAAGGAATAGTTCAATATTTATGAACATGCTATAGTAGCCTTCACAAATCTCTAATATTACTAAAACCAATCAAGCTGCTTGAAGACATTAGAAACCACCCTTTCTATCAGGGAGATAAAAATGTCACCCAAATGAAGGAAAAGAATCTTGGGTGCATCAATTTTCTGTGTTTCTCTATATTGAGAGTTTCCACTCATGTGTAGCAGTGGCTACAGTAGCCATTTGATATTTGGGATTCTTCTTCATGCGTCCCCAAATCCGTGCACATGGAAATCTTTAAAACCTTACCCCCAAGATGAGAAACCCCAACGTCCAGGAAAGGTTTTCAATTACTTGGACATTTTTTATATAGCCTTACTTCCCAACCAGGTTTTAAAAGTTATTTTAGGAAAGTAAGGGCATTCATGGTGATAAATGAAGAATAACAAAGGCCAGTGAGAGGCAAATGCTGGGCAGACTGGATGAGCGAGGTAGGTCACACCCCTGCTTGGACTTCTGCACAACAGCCTGAGTTTCTGTTTAGATTTTGGGTCTCAGCAGATTACTCAAATTATCACATGGCACAGATCTTTGAGGTTGCTGGTCAAACCTCCTAATCTTAAATTACCAAAGACACCGTTTTCCAGTTTGGGTTCTATGGCTGATAATATTTAAGGACCCATGTTTTTGTCAGTTTTTTTTTTTTTATCTCTCAAGGATAAGCAGGATAATTCATATTTTACCAACCCAAGTCTTCCTTTACAAAGCTTGTGGTAAAGTTCCCTACTGTCAAATTTTAACACTGGGTTCAGAATTCCCATTGCAAATTTACACTCAGTTTTCCAATTAAAATGGGCTTTTGTGAGTCCCCTGCTGATAGCCATTGGCTTGATAAAAAGTAACTTCATTTACAGCAAGGGTGTTAAGGGAGCCCAGTGCAGGCTGCCTCTTCTGCTGTTGCCTTGAGCCCAGCTGTGCTGAAATATTAAACTTTAGTAAATTAGGTGAAATTGCAGCTTCCTGGCTGATACAATAATGCCCTTTTCTTTTTCTGCAAACCATCTCCAGTATGAGTTGTCTGCACAATTCTGCTCTAAGAGAAATAAAATTCAGACTATCTTCCAAATCCAGACAACTTTTCATTTTCAGGATAATTGTGCTGTCTCCTGCTTATCTAACAGAATGCTTCAACTTTCAAACACGTAGTAATGGATTTCTTTATTGTTTTAGCACCACCTGAACACAGTATTAATGTATCATTACCATAGTCAGATTAACAGCCACATTCCTAAAAACGTCTGTCTTACGTAAAAAGGCGCACATTTTTCTTTACTGATTGGTACGTATTTTAACAGTGAGAGTGAGCTATGGAAGGAAACAGATTTCCGGTCACACCTATTTTCAGTGTTTTCTCCTTTTTCTCTTTAAGAAAAGTGTAAGTTCCTAGGCGTTTTATTCATGGACCAAACATTTATTGATCGACTGCTATGCGCAAAGCTCTGGTTTGTTCTCAACTAAATATTTTTAATGAGAGTAAATGCAGGATTAGCAGAATGCAACTAGGCAGCCCCTATGTCTTTTCTTGATATATGTTATTTATTTTTTTTTTTTCAGTAACAAAATCCCTGGCAACAGCTTCGTCGAGCTGTCTGGCCAACTTGCTCCCCCAAAGGGTCTCACGTGGGTCTTCCACGTTAAGACCTGATGCCTCTAGGAGACTCCAACTGAAATACAAATATTTCTGTCACTCGGGAAAGCTAACTCATGAAAGCCTTTTCAAAAGTTTAAAAGCCTTTGCCAAATAACTTATCGAGGTATTTGCAATACGGTAGAGTCCAGGGGTCGCTTTTGGAAAAATCTCAAATCTGTACAGAACTAGAGACCGGTCTAATGAGTCCCCACATAACAATTATGGGGTTTGTAATTTAATGAAGTTCCTCAAGGGTTGAGTCAGGAGCAAAACTGAGTTTGCGCAGCTGGGGGTAGTTGGGCCAGAGACACTGAACAGGAGAGCCAGGCTCTATCACACTGTCACAGAATCATTTTCCTACAATGAAATACTAAGAAATGAGATCTAACCAATATGATCTAGACCAATAGGATTTAGATCAGGGGTCTGCTATTATTATTTTTTTTTTTCTGAAAAGAGGCAGAAAATAAATACTTTAGGCTTTGTGGGCCAAAGGATCTTTGTCGCCACTACTCAACTTTGCCCTCGCGACGCAAAAGCAGCCACAGGTAACACGGCCATATGCAGCCATGGATAAAACAAAGGAACGGGCACGTAGGTGTTCCAAAGAAAACTATTTACAAAAACAGGCTGCGGCCCAATTCCGCCTTCGGGTGGTAGTTTGCCAACTCCTAAGGATTGCACGGCCCCTGGAAATCCATTCTCTGTGCCTCTGAATCTGCGTCGCAGCAAGGGGAGGGTACTCCTTCCCTCGGGTACCAGGATCTACCCAACAAAACCAAGTCCCTAGCGACCTTTGCGTGGGGCGGTCCAGCTGAACGACGACACAGTTTTGAAAGTTTTGAAGTGGGCCCTTTCTTCTCTCCTCTTCCACCCCCTCCAAGTCCTCGCTCTGCCCCGCAGGGACGCAGAACGAGTTGTGGTGTGCTTGGGCGAGCTGCGTGGGCTCCGGAGAAGAGCCCGCGGGCACCCGGGAGAAGGCGAGGGCGCACAAAAGTTGGAGCCCAATCAGCACCGAGTCCAGCTTGCGAGTCCCAACCTTCAGGTGACCCCGCGCGGCGGCGGCGGCAGCGGCAGCGGCGGCGGCGGCGGTGGCGGCGGCGGCGGCGACCAGAGCCCGCAGCAGCTCGGAGCGCCTCCGGCAGGAGAGGAGGCGAGCGCGGCGAGTCGCCACCGCCACCCGAACGCCGAGCTCCGCGGTCCGGGGCTGGGCGCCAGAAGGCGAGAGCCGGCACACGCGCCCTCTCCCTTTGCCCCCGCACGGCGTGCGGGTTGGGCCGGGGCGCCGGGGAGTGCGGGCCCGCGCCGCGCGCCGTCGTCGCCCCTCCCCGCCGCCTTTGAACACTGGAGGTGTGCGCGGCTGCGGCGGCGGCGGCGGCGGCGGCGGCGGCGGCGGGAGCGGCGAGTCGGGCCGGCCGGGCTGCGCTTCGCCGGGGCAGCCGCGGCGGCGGCCGTGCGCGGGGATCAGGATGCGGCCGGGGGGCGCGCTGCTCGCCCTGCTCGCCGGCCTGCTGCTGTCGCTGCTGCTGCGCCTGCTCTGGTGCTCCACCGACGCGCCCGCCCGCTCCAGGTACCCCCAGCCGCCGCGCCCCGGGCCGACCCCCGCCTTGCGCGCGCGCGCCCAGCCCCCCTGCCCCCGCCCCGGGGACCCCCGCGCCGAGCCGCCCCACTCGGGGCGCGGACTCTCGGCCGCCGCGGAGGGCAGCCGACGGGCGGCGGCCGCACGAGGGTGGGCCGGGAAGCGGGGCGTCCAGGAGGCAGGGCTGGCCGGGTGGGGGTGACCGAGGGGCGACGCTCGGACCGGGTGGGCACCCGCCGTGGCGGAGAGGGTTGCGAGGGTTCCGGCGGGCGTCGCCGCGGAGCGGGACCTGCCGTCGGGTCCCCGGCAGTGTCCCGGGCTCGCCGTTCTGGTCCGTGCTTTCCCTCCCTCCACGCCCTACGCGGCTTCAAACTCCGGGGCTTGGGAGCCGCCTGGGGAGCCGGGGCGCGCGGGGACGCCCCGGCCAGGTGCGAGCGCGCGGCCGCTGCCGAGGCTGCCAGCGAGGTGTAACAACTTAGTTTTCTTCCCGGCTGTGCAGGCTCTCGGTGGAGGAGAGCAGGGACGCCACCCGCGGCACCCCCGCCGCGCTGAGGTCGCTCCGGAGCCCGGCCACCCAGCTGCCGCGCCCCACGAACAGGTACCCGCGGCGCCGGGCGGGCGGGCGAGCGGGGGCTCGGCGGCTGCGGGGCGCGGGTGGGGCACGGCTGCACCCGGAGGACTCGCTTGGAGGTGTCTGGCTGGGACCGCAAGACTGAGTGGGTTTGGTCGTGTGTGTGTGTGTGTGTGTGTGTGGCCCCTCACACTCCCTCAGCCTCCTCTGTAAAGACTGTTCCTCCGTGTAGAGGTTCTTGGAACCAAGGGAGATGCTCAAACAGCTGCATTTTAAAAAATGGGTGCCCGGGCCCCTTCTGCATAACCGTGTGTTGAAAACCCCCAAGAGAGGCAGCTCAGCCTGTCTATAGAGGGATTTGGTCGGTGTGCTTTTTGTCTTTATGCTATCCAGTGCACCCGGGTAAGATTCACGTTTGGGGAATTCTGTGCACAGCGTTGAGAATGTTTTGTCTCCTTAGTGAATGGAGACTTAAAATTGTTCTTTTTCACTTCGAGGACTATTTATCCGTGTGCAATCATTTTTTGGTTTAAATCTTTTTTTTTTTTTTTTTTCTGATTATAAAAGTAATTCAGGCTTGTTGCAGAAAGTTCGATAAAATGAGAAATGTATTAAAAAATATTCACCGAGAGCTCTGCCACCCAGAGATCATATTAAGGCTTTGGTCTGTATTCCAGGAGTTTTTCCTCTGTAGGTATATTTAAAAAATATACTGAAGATTATACTTTATTGTTTGTGTTCTGCCTTTTTTCCTAAAAACCTGGACACATGCAGTACATTTCATTAACCCCCCCCACCCCCCACGGCAACATTGCTTCTGATTGTTGCATAATTTATCATATGAATGTGCCATCATCTGTTTAACTGTGCTTCCAGATATTTAGATTGTTTCCTGTTCTGTTTTTATTTGGTGTTAATAATTCCATTAAGTGTATCTGTGTATGTAAATCTTTATCTTCATCTTAAATTCTCCAGGATCGAGTGAGAGAAGTTGTATTATTAGGTTAGGGTATGTACATCGTAGGTTCCAAATACACATGGCCAATTACATCCTCGAAGAGTTGATTCAATTTACATTTTCACCCGAAGAATGTACTGCTTTGGGCCTCAGCATTGCTATTATTACTTCAATTTTGTGTCCTGTCTCTTTTCCTCTGCTTATCTCTTGTGACTCCCTTTCCCTCTGTGTTTCCTTCTGTATATTCTTGGCTCTTGGACCATCTGAATCTTCGGATTGCATGACCCCAGACTCCTGTGTGGCTCCTGCATGGTCCTGAGAAGGGTTGGGGGGGGGGGGGAGGGGGAGCCTGGAAGAAATCTTGAAGTGCAGAAACAACCTCTCACAAAATTCCTGTGCTGGAATTTTACAGCATGTTAGAGGCACAAAGAAATCCTGGAGTCACAAGGCTTTTGAGAAAAACGGTGGCCTCTAGTTTTATGTTTTGCAGGGTTATATACTCTAGATAGCATAGCTTTCCAGTGATTTGGGGAACATTCCATCTCTTTCCAGGCCTTAGTGCTGTTACCCATTTTGGCGTTTCCCCTTGGGGACATTAGAAAGAATGCACTAATTGAATTATCTGGTCCTAGGCCTTTTTTGAGGTAATTCTTTGATGAATTTTTCAGCTTCTTTTGGCATACTTCTTTTCTACTTTGCATACTTCTTGAGCTAATAGAGGTAATTCATATGTTTTCTCTGAATCTGGTTCAAAGATTCTTTAGACCATTCTGTTATGTTTTTTAAAACCCTGTCTGGTTTATCTCCCTTTTATCACTTATGATTTTGATTATTTATGTAGCAGGGGTACGATTTTTAATTTATGCTACTAGATTATGTAGGAAATTCTAATTTCTTAATTTTTCTGTAGCTGATCTGCTTGCTGTTTCCTTCATGAGCCCCGCACTGCAGGTAATAGGTAAAAGTTATCATATAACAGTAATGCTAATAGCAGTTAAGGATGGCCAACACTTACTGAATGTTTTAATGGACCAGATACTGATATAAGCACTTTACATTTATTAGCTCAAGCCAGTTGGGAAAGCTGCAGCTTGTGGTTCGTTCTTCTTCCTCAGGTGTTCTACCCTACTGGGACCCCGCTGTATCAACCTCACCTGAGTGAGCTTCTGATGCTCCCTCTCAGGGATCTGGTGAAGATTCTCTTTTAGTCCTATCTTGCATTGTCACTCTGCGACATTTGCTCTGATGCTCTCTCAACTAGCTCCGGCCAGCTCGCTTCACAGCCAGTCTTGGCTATTTCTGGAACCCATCTAAACATAGAAGAACCAAAGCTGGTTCAGGAAATTAACTATCAGGGCCTCCCTCTACTTGCCCCATGCCCTACTCTAAGTTAATTTCAGGATGGGAGGTGGCCCAAGAGGTGATCTCTTTGCAGAGTCCCAGTTGGGGGAGGAGGCCAAACCCCCTCTACCCTTTGTGGTTACCCTTACCTTTCTGTCCCCAAGCCAGAGCTCTCCTCCTCCTTTTTCTGTCTTCTTTCCACCCTTGCTCCCAGTTAGAAATGTGAAGGTTACCCCTGTACTTCCTATTTTCTTTTGTCCTGACTCAGACCTCCAGGCCTGATTCAAACCTAAGCCTTAATGGTGATTTGTGGGGACCAGGAGTAAAAAGGTTGAGAAAGCTCCAGGAGCTGTGTCTTCCAAGTAAGATGGCTAATTGCTAAAGAGGCAGAATGAGAGGAATTTGGAAAATCTTTTCTTGGGGCAGTAGCATATCTTGTTTTGCTTAGCTAAAGCTGAATATCACCTTATGCTTTCTCTTTGCATTTTTTCAGTAACAAGTCTTTCTCTCTCCAGAATCCCCCAAAGGATGCTTTAAAATGACTTCGGGAAAAGTCATGTCAAAGTCAGAAAGACAAAAGAGAAAAATTTAATAATAATTCTCAAAATATAACCCCATTACAATGGGTGCTTTCTCTTTCTAATAAGCTTTGCCAAAGTCTGTCATGGGTTTGTTCATACAACCAGCTCTTGAATTTATTTGTCAATTCTGATATTTTTTCCATGTTGTATTTCCTTTGTGTTACCTTTTTTTTTTTAAGTCATACCTTTTTTTTCCAACTTAATGCCTTGAAGTGAATGCTTTTTTCCCCCCATTTTTCTTTGTAACAGAAATATTTATTACTAAATATTTTCTACTAAAATTTACTACTGTGATTTTTCCTTTGAATACAGCTTTGGATCTGTTCCTTAAGTTTGGATACATAGTGTTCAGATTTTTAAAAATATATTCTAAATTGTTTATAATTACATTAAAATTTTAAATAATTTTTATCTCCATAGTTATTGAGGAGAGTGCTTTTTAAAAAAATTTTTTAGTGTTTATTTATTTTTGAGAAAGAGAGAGTGGGGGAGGGACAGAGACAGAGGGGCTCAGAGGGGACAGCAGAGAGCCCACATCGTGGGGCTCCCAACTCACCAACCATGAGATCATGACCTGAGCCGAAGTTGGATGCTTAACCGACTGAGCCACCCAGGCGCCCCAAGAGTACTTTTAAATTTACAAGTCGTTGGAATTAAAAAAAAATACTAATTGAATATTCTCTTCTTTTTGAATACTTTTTTCTTCATGTTAATTTCATTTTTTGATTATAAAAGAAGTCCAGGAAAATCTGCTATAATGCCATAAAGTTCTCAAATTAGGAGAGATTGGACTATGGCGATGTTAATCACGTGGCCAGAGCAAGGCTCTATAACTAGCCGGCTTGGGATTCCAGGGTCCCTCCGTGGAACGATCCAGGTGCCCGTTGTGGCTTGGCACCTGTTAGTGCAGCGTCCATTCTGGCTTCAGCATCCGTAGTGGGGATTCAGGAGCTGTGGCTGGCTGGGCTTTCCTGGGTAGCAGCAGCTGTGCTTTGAAAGTCCTGCTTGTTGTTGCCCACGTCAGTGCGCCATCTGGGATGATAGGACTGTGAGTTTTCCGGAGATGTGGAGACCCTCCTTCTACTTTTCTGCTCTCCCATAGAGCTTCACCTGCTTGTTTCCATTAATGGGCTGTCTTCGCACTCCCTGTGACCCTTTCTCCCTGCGGTAGAACTTTGACTCCTCCCTGTTTGAGGCCCCGGCTTCCAGGGAGGGCAGACATCAAGTATCAGTTGTGTTATATCCCAAGTCATTACTGTAGGGAACGTCATGCAGAGATTTTATTTCACGGTTTTTTTTTTATTAAAAGCTTTTTTAAAGTTTACTTGTTTTTAAGAGAGAGAGAGACAGATTGCAAACGGGAGAGGGGCAGAGAGAGGGAGACACGGAATCTGAAGCAGGCTTCAGGCTCCTCCCTTTCAGCACAGAGTCTGATGCAGGACTCAAACTCACTAATCTTGGGATCGTGACCTGAGCGGAAGTTGGACACAACCGGCTGAGTCACCCTGGTACCCCTTACTTCATGTTTTTTAGATGAACACAGAGGGAAAAATAAAAACTGCCTGTCATTTCAGCGTCCAAAAGATGGGTGCTCTTCATATTTTTGATAACTTGGCATACACATACCTGGTAATTTTGCTGTGCATATTTTGGTATGGGTTGGTAATGCTTTTTAACAACATCTCAACTCTTCTTCATGTCACTGGTCTTCTGCAACATCATCTTTAGAACATAGTGTTTGAATGTGTGCCTGGACCGTAATTTACGTATTCTTTCCTGTTGAGGTATTTATTCTTTTTGATTTTGATTTACACTCTAATATGAACCGCTTTGTATCCTTGCACATATTCTTGATTATTCAGATAAATTAATAGAAGTGGAGGGGCTTGATCAAAGGATGTGTGACATTTCAAAACGTTGCTGTGACTCGTCCAGCAATAATAGTTGATTCCAACTTTCACTCACGTTAGCAATGTGTGAGAGTGACCACTGACTCCAACTCTTAATTTTTTTTTTTTTTAACGTTTATTTATTTTTGGGACAGAGAGAGACAGAGCATGAACAGGAGAGGGGCAGAGAGAGAGGGAGACACAGAATTGGAAGCAGGTTCCAGGCTCTGAGCCATCAGCCCAGAGCCCGACGTGGGGCTCGAACTCACGAGCCGCGAGATCGTGACCTGAGCTGAAGTCGGATGCTTAACCGACTGAGCCACCCAGGCGCCCCTACAACTCTTCTGTTCTGTGTATTCGACTCTCTTCATCTTTCCAGTTTCATTCCCAAGAGATAATCATTTTATTTATGTCTCAATTTGTATTTATTTGTTTACCAGTGTGTTTAACTTTTAAGATGTTTTTTATTTTATTTTTTTCTAAGTTGGCTTTTCATACTCTTGATGTTCATATCAAGATGCTGTTTTCTTAGTGATTTATAAGAGGTTTAGGAAGACCAAAAATAGAAAAGTTATTTACCGTGCATTTAAATTGATTTTCTAATTTAGTTAACATTTAATTACGTCTGTGGTTATGTAATCTGTACAAGTTTTCAACCTTTCTGTATTCCTGTCATTTATATCTACTTTTCTTTCTCAATTCTGCTTCTGAATTGATAAACTTACTGATCATTTATTGATGTATTTGTTATGCTAAGTGTACATTTTAAATGCACTCTTACATATTTAAACCTTTACTCCCTGTACAACTTCTTTTGGCGTGTGGCAAAATGGGTGAGCTTTTATTTTATTTTTTTTTAACGTTTATTTATTTTTGAGACAGAGAGAGACAGAGCATGAGTGGGGGAGGGTCAGAGAGAGAGGGAGACACAGAATCAGGCTCCAGGCTCCGAGCCATCAGCACAGAGCCCGATGTGGGGCTCAAACTCTTCTACCGGGAGATCATGACCTGAGCCGAAGTCAGACGCTCAACCGACTGAGCTACCCAGGCACCCCGGGGTGAGCTTCTATTAAGCTATTATTCTATCATGTGCTTTCTCCTTTGAGAATTCTTTTTCTTAAATTTGAATTAAACTCTTGCTTACAAATCTAGAAATACTGAGTATAGATTCTTTTTTTAAAATTTTTTTAATGTTTATTTATTTTGAGAGAGAGAGACAGAGAGAGACAGAGTGTGAGCAGGGGAGGGGCAGAGAGAGAGGGAGACACAGAATCTGAAGCAGGCTTCAGGCTCTGAGCTGTGAGCTCAAACCGACGAACCGTGAGATAGTGACCTGAGCCAAAGTTGTATGCTTAACTCACTGAGCCACCCAGGCGCCTCAGGGTGCAATTGTTATTTTTCACATATAAGTACTGAAATATTGCATCCTGACTCCACTGTTTTTGGTTTCTGTCTTCAAATTTTTTAAGATTTCTGTTCTTCTATTGTCTGCCTTTTAGGGTCCTGAAAAACAAATAGGAGCAGTCTTAACTTTCTATTTTTCTTTTCTTAAATTTATTGATTTATTTTGAGAGAGGAGGGAGAGAGAGAGAGAGAGAGAGAGAGAGAGAGAGAGAGAGAGAGAGAAAGAATATCACAAACACAGAGCCCCATGCAGGGCTCAGCCTCATGAACCTTGAGATCATGACCCAAACTGAAATCAAGAGTCGGTTGCTTAACCTACTGAGCCACCCAGGCTCCCCTTAACTTTTATTTTTTCAAAAGTCACCTGTTTGATGATTTGTTTTATGGATCCGGAGAGGATTTTTCATTCTACTTAAAAATTGTTAACTTTCCAGCGATATGTCTTTTGGGTGACCTCTTGCAGTTAATTTTGTCGGTAAACTTTTTTAATCCACTGGCCTATTTATTCTCTTTTGTGTCCTATCATGGATTATTTGATGTGTTCCACACATTCTGACTGTATTCTGTGAATTGATTTTTCATTTTCTGTCCTGCATTGCTATACTTCTTCGCCACCATTGCCTTTCCATGTAAACAATTATTATTTTTTTTTAGTGTGGTTTTCTCTGTGTGTTTGTGTGTGTGTGTGTGTGTGTGTGTGTGTGTGTGTGTGTGTGTTTGTGTGTTTTCCCTCTGCCCTCTGGGAAGGCTGCTCAAAGCTGTCCTCTACATTACTGAATTATTTCTCTGTAGTGTCAGTTCTCTGTTTTGCTCTGTCTAAAACAGTAAATCTATTACATTTTTATTCTTTACAATTTTTTTCTCCTCTCAGCCTGCACCTTATCACATCAATTTACTTACATCTTAGAAAGCATCTAAGTAAACTTTTAATAAACCTCACCCTCCATTTCTAACTTCAAGTTTTCTTGCATTTTATTGAGAACGCAAAGCAAATGCTTTCTCAAGATTTCTTCTGTTTCTTATAGTGAATATCTTTAAAAAGTATAATTTTTTCTTACATCTTGGGAACACTGTTCTCCCAAGTTAGAGAATATTTTTTTAACATTTATTTAAATTCCAGTTAGTTGACATACAGTGTTATATTAGTTTCAGGTGTACAATATAGTGATTCAACCCTTCATACGTTACCCAGTGCTTATCTTAACTGCACTCCTAAATCCCCATCATCTATTCAACCCATTCCCCCCACCCACCTCCCCTCTGGTAACCTTCAGTGTGTTATCTGTAATTAAGAGTCTGTTTCTTGATTTACCTCTCCTTTTCTTTTTTCTCCCCTTTGCTCATTTGTTTTGTTTCTTAAATTCCACATATGAGTGAAATCATATGGTATTTGTCTTTCTCTGACTGACTTATTTTGCTTAGGGTAATACTCTAGCTCCATCCACATCATTGCAGATGGCAAGATTTCATTCTTGTTTATGGCTGAGTGATATTCCATTGTATGTATGTATCACATCTTCAGCGAGTCATCAGTCAGTGGACACTTGGGCTGTTTCCAAAGTTTGGCTATTGTAGATAATGCAGCTGTAAACATTGGGGTACAATATCCCTTTGAATTAGTGTTTTTGTATTCTTTGGGTAAATACCTACTAGTGCCATTGCCGAATCCTAGGGTAGTTCTATTTTTAACTTTTTGAAGACCCTTCATACTGTTTTCCAGAGTATTCTCATCAACATCAACAGTGCAGTGGGTTCCCCTTTCTCCACATCCTTGCCAACACCTTGTGTTGTTTGTTGTGTTGTTGATTTTAGCATTCTGACAGGTGTGAGGTGCTATCTCATTATAGTTTTGATTTGTATTCCCTGATGATATGTGATGGTGAGCATCTTTTCCTGTGTCTATTGGCCATATGTGTGTCTTCTTTGGAAAAGTGTCTATTCATTTCTTCTGTCCATTTTTAAATTGTTTTTTGGGGTGTTGAGTTTTATAAGTTCTTCCTATATTTTGGATATTAACCACTTATCAGATATATCTTTTGCAGATGTCCTCTCTAATTCCATAGGGTGCCTTTTAGTTTTATTGATTATTTTCTCCACTGTGTAGAAGTTTTTGTTTTGATGTAGTTCCAGTAGTTTATTATTTTTAATTTAATTAATTAATTAATTTATTTTGAGAGAGAGACAGAAAGAGAGAGAGTGAGGGCACATGTGCAGGTGAGTGGGGTAGGGGCAGAGAGAGAGGGGGAGAGAGACAGAATCTCAAGCAGGCTTTACACTGAGCACAGATCCTGACACGGGGCTCAGTCGCACGACTGTGAGATCAGGACCTGAACCAAAGTCAAGAGTTGGACACTTAACTGACTGAGCCACCCAGGCACCCCCAATAGTTTATTTTTGATTTTGTTTCCCTTGCCTCAGGAGACACGTCTAGTAAGAAGTTGCTACAGTCCACGTCCAAGAGGTTACTGCCCGTGTTCTCCTCTAGGATTTTAGTGGTTTCATGTCTCACATTTAAGTTTTTAATCTATTTTGAATTTACTTTTGTGTATGATGTAAGAAAGTGGTCTAGTTTCATTCTCTTACATGTCGCTGTTCAATTTTCCCAACACCATTTGTCGAAGAGACTTTTTCCTCATTGCAGATTCTTCCCTGCTTTGTTGAAGATTAATTGACTATGTAGTTGTGGGTTCATTTCTGGGTTTTTTATTCCATTCTGTTGATCTCCATGTCTATTTTGTGCTGGTACTGCACTCTTGTGATGACTACATCTTTGTAATATAACTTAAAATCCTGAATTGTGATGCCTCCAGCATTGCTGTTCTTTTTCAAGGTTGCTTTGGCTATTCTGGGTCTTTTGTGGTTCCATACAGATTTTAGGATTGTTTGCTACAGCTCTGTGAAAAATGCTGTTGGTGTTTTGATAAGGAGTTCATTGAATGTGTAGATTGCTTTGGGTAGTATCGACATTTTAACAATATTTGTTCTTCCAACCCACAAGCATGGAGTATCTGTCCATTTCTTCTTTTTTAAGTTTATTCATTAATTTTGAGAGAGAAAGAGAGAGAGAGCTGGGGAATGGCAGAGAGAGAGAGGAAGAGAGAGAATCTCAAGTAGGCTCCACTCTGTCAGCATGGAGCCTGACATGGGGCTCGAACTCATGAACTGTGAGATCATGACCTGAGCTGAAATCAAGAGTCGGATGATTAACCAAGCCACCCAAGTGCCCCTGTCTTTCCATTTCTTTGTGCCCTCTTCGGTTTCTTTCATCAGCGTTTTGTTTTCAGAATCCAGGTCTTTCACCTCTTTCGTTACGTGTATTTCTAGGTATCGTGTGGTTTGGAGTGCAATTAAATGGGGTTGATTCTTTAATTTCTCTTTCTGCTGCTTCATTATTGATGTATAGAAATGCAACAGATTTCGGTACATTGATCTTGTATCCTGTAACTTTACTGAATTCATGTATCAGTTCTAGCAATTTTTTGGTGGAGCCTTTCGGGTTTTTGATGTATATAGGGTCGTGTCATCTGCAAAGAGTGAAAATTTTACTTCTTCCTTGCCGATTTGGACGCCTTTTATTTCTTTTTGCTGTCTGATTACTGTGGCTAGGACCTCTAGTACTGTGTTAAATAAAACAGATGAGAGTGGACATCTCTGTCTTGTTCCTGACCATACGATGATATTAGCTGTGGGTTTTTGTTGTTATCGCCTTGGTTATGTCGAGGAATGTCATACTTTGTTGAGGCTTCTTACCATGAATGGATGTTGTACTTTGTCAAATGCTTTTTCTGCATCTATTGAGAAGATCATTTGGTTCTTAGTCTTTCTTTTATTTATGTGGTGTATCCTGTTGTGTGATTTGCAAATATTGAACCATGGTTGCAACCCAGGAATAAATCCCACTTGCTTGTGGTGAATGATTCTTTTAATGTATTGTTGGATTCAGTTGGCTAGTATTTTATTGAGAGTTTTGCATCCATGGTCATCAGGGATATTGGCCTGTACTTCTCATTTTTAGCGGACTCTTTGTCTGGTTTTGGCATCAGGGTAATGCTGGCCTCATAGAATGAATTTGGAAGTTTCCAAATTTTTTTGAAACTGTTTGAAATTGAACAAGTTTTTGAAATTGTTTCAGAAGAATAGGTATTAACTCTTCTTTAAATGTTTGGTAGAATTCAGCTGTGAAGCCAACTGGCCTTCGATTTTTGTTTATTGGGAGATTTATTACTGATACAGTTTCTTTTCTGGTTATCAGTCTGTTCTATTTCTTCCTGTTTCAGTTTTGGTAGTTTGTGAGTTTCTAGGAATTTATCCATTTTTCCAAGATTGCCCAGTTTGTTGGCATATAATTTTTCATAGTATTCTCTTATAATTATATTTCTGTGGTGTTGGTTGTTCTCTCTCCTCTTTCATTCATGATTTTACCTATTTGGGTCCTTTCTCTTTTCTTTTTGATAATTCTGGCTAGGGATGTAGCAATTTTGTTAATTCTTTCAAAGAACCAGCTCTTAGTTTCATTGACCTGTTCTACCATTTTTTTTGTTGTTGTTGTTTCTGTATTGTTTATTTCTGCTTTAATCTTTATTATTTCTCTTCTTTTGTTGGCTTTAGGCTTTTTTTTTTCTGTTCCTTTTCTAGCTCCTTAAGGTATATGGTTAAGTTGTATATTTGGGTCCTTCCTTGCTTCTTGAGATAGGCCTCAATTGCAATGTATTTTCCTCTTAGGACTGCCTTTGCTGCAGTCCAAAGGTTTTGGACTGTTGTGTTTTCATTTTCATTTGCTTCCATGTATTTATTAGTTTCTTTTTAAAATTCCTGGCTAACCCGTTCATTCTTTAGTAGGATGTTCCTCAACCTCCATGTATTTGAGAACTTTCCAAATATTTTCTTGTTTTTTTATTATTTTTAATTATTTTTAATTTTTATTTTTTTCCAAATATTTTCTTGTGGTTGACTTCAAGTTTCATAGTGTTGTGATCTGAAAATATGCATGGTATGATTTCAGACTTTTTGTAGGGCTGATTTGTGACCCAGTATGTGGTCTATTCTGGAGAATTTTCCATGTGCATTTGTGAAGAATGTGTATTCTGCTGCTTTAAGATGGAATGTTCTGAATGTATTTGTTAAATCCATTTGGTTTAGCGTGTCATTCAAAGCCATTGTTTCCTTGTTGATTTTCTGTTTAGATGATCTGTCCGCTGGTGTAGGTGGGATGTTAAAGTCCCTTACTATTGTATTCTTATCAATTAGTTCCTTAATGTTTGTTGTTAACTGTTTTATATATTTGGGTGCTTCCATGTTGGCTGCATAAATATTTACAATTGTTAGATCTTCTTGCTGGATTGTCCCCTTTATTATGATATAGTACCCTTCTTCATCTCTTGTTACAGTCTTTGTTTTAAAGTCTATGTTTGTTTGTTTTTTTTTTTTTTGTGATATAAGTATTGCCACTCTGGCTTTCTTTTGACATCCATTTGCATGATAAATGTTTCTCCATCCCCTCACTTTCAGTCTGCAGGTGTCTTTAGGTCTCAAATTAGTCTCTTGCAGGCAGCATGTAGATGGATCTTGTTTTTTTTTTTTTTAATGCATTCTGACACCCTATGTCTTTTGATTGGAGCATTTAGTCTACTTGAATTGAGAGTAATTATTTTTTATTTTATTTTTTTACATTCAGAGTAATTGTTGATAGATACGTATCTATTGCCATTTTATTTTTTGTTTTGTTGCTGCCTCTGGAAATTTTCTATGTTCCTTTCTTGTCTTTGCCACTATTGGTCCTTCCTTTCTACTCAAGGAATCCCCTTTAATATTTCTGCAGGGATGGTGTAGTAGTCATGAACTCCTTTAGTTTTTGTTTATCTGGGAAACTCTTTATCTCTCCTTCTATTCTGAATGACAGCCTGGCTGGATAAAGTATTCTTGGCTGCAGATTTTTCCCATTCAGCCCTTGAAATATATCATGCCACTCCCTTCTGGCTTGCCAAGTTTCTCTTGAGAAATCTCCAGCTAGCATTATTTGTCTTCCCCTGTAAGTTAATGACTTCTTTTGTATTGTTGTTTTTAAGATGTTTTTTCTCATCACTATATTTTGCAAATTGAATTACAATATGGACTGCTTTTGTTGATTTTGATGGGTGTTCCCTATGCCTCCTGGATCTGGATGCCTGTTTCCTTTCCCAGATTAGAGATGTTTTCAGCTATTATTTCCTCACATAAATTTTCTGCCCCCTCTTTCTCTCTTCTTCTTCTGAGACTCCTATAATAGATGTTACCACGTTTGACGAAGTCACTGAGCTCCCTAATTCTGTTCTTGTGTTCCATAATTCTTCTTTTTCTCATTTGTTCAGTTCAATTATTCTCTACTGTTTTGTCTTCTGTATCACTAGTTCATTCCTCTTATTCTCCTAGCCTGCTCTTCATTTCATCAGGTCTGTTTCTAATCTTATTTATTATATTCTTCATTTCTGATTGATCCTTTTTTAACTCTTTATCTCTGTGGTAAGAGTCTCACTGATGTATTCTTTTCTCAAGGCCAGAATATCCTTATGATTGGTGGTTTAAATTCTCCATCAGACATGTTACTTATATCTGTTTAGCTGTGATCTCTGGCTATGGCCTTATCTTGTTCTTTCATTTGGGATTAATTGCTTCATCTTGGCATTTTGTCTAAGTCTCTGCCTTCCTCTCTGTGTTAGGAAGCCCATTTGTTTTTTGTTCCTGAAAGTAATGGCCTTATGAAGAAGAGGTCATGTAGTGCCCAGGGCTGGTGCTTTAGGAGTGTCTCTACTGTGTGCTGTGTGCACTCTACTGTTGTGCTTTGGCTGCTCTATCCTTCAAGCCAGTTGTCTGGAGAGGCTCATCTCACCTGCTGTGAGCAGTGTTTGGTCTTTGGCGTAACTTTTACTAGGAGTGCTCTGGTCTGCTTGTGATATGAGACCTGACACCACTTCCACCAGAACTGAGGCCCTGCAGAACTCTCTGGTCTGGAGACATGGTGTGGGCAAGGGTTTGTCCTGGTCTTCTGGGGAAGGGGTCTGCCACACTGGGACTGAGGCAGGCTTGACTGAGAAGGGCAGTCCTGTCAGAGTGCAGGGGTGTGGAGTTTGGTGCAAGCAAGTTAGGCAGCCAGTGTTGGAGCTTTGCTGCTTCCCACAGGTGGCTCTGTGTTTATGCTGAGGGATGGGGGAGGGAAATGGTGCCAGCCATCTGCCCTGTCCTCGGAGAGGTGTCTCTGTGGACTCTGCCTCTCAAGGGTGCCCTCTGTGGAGAGTGAATTATCTCTCCACTGTGTGGCCCAGGCATTCTTCACATCACTGTTTCCATGCCATCCGCCCCTAGGTTGTTTGCCTGCCTTTTCTCCAGGAACAGGGCAGTGCCCTCAAGGCTGTATCCCAGCCAACTCCGCTGGCCTTTATTTAACACTCCAGGCTCTAAGCCCAATGGTTGCAAGAACTTACGAAATTCAGCCCCTTTTGTTTTTCTCCACCAGTGGCTTTGGGGAAACGTTCTCTTTGTGCCTTCACCTATGTGCTCCTCTCTCTGTCTCTTTCCCTTTTCCATGACCATGGCTTTCTCCCCTCTATAGCAACTGCGATTCATTTCGCCCCTAAACCACTTCCTACCTTCTTTGATGTGGCCTCCTCTCCCCCATTAGTTGTGGAGTTTGTCCTGTCACCTTCAGGTTGATATTTGGGGTATTCAGAATGACTTGATAGTTATCTAGTTGTGTTCCTGAGAAGAGACAAGCCTAGGGTCCTCCTACTCTGCTTCCGTCTTCCAGAGGGATCCAGTTAGAGAATCTTTTAACACGTTTTATATTTTGTTTTGTGGGTTTTTTTTTTTTTTGGCTTCTTTTTGATTTAGATATCTCTGCATGAGAAGGCTTCTCTCTAGCCTTGTGCTCGTCAGACAGGATATCTTAGAACTCCTTTTGGCTCCTACCAGGGGCTGAAAGATTACCCTTCTTAGAGCACACACCAGGTGAGAGGCTGAGCCATATAGCGCATAAACAAATGTCTGTTTTTTTAAAACTCAAATTGAAAATAAATTGTGGTAAAATACAAGTAACATAAAGTTTACTAATTTGAGTTTTTTAAAGACAGAGCCTCAAATCTGTCTTGTTCTCATGTATTGATCTCATGACTGCCAGAAAGTGCATGTGTTCTTAAGTTATCCTAAACGACCTGGACTTTTGCTGCCGAGAGGAGTAGTGCATGCCAAATATCACCTGAAATCCAGAGAGGGCTGGGGTCCTGGAGCTCTCCTCATAGCTGCCACCTCCTTTACATTCCAGGGTGTGGTGACTGATTCCCTTTCCTGTCCCATTCCTTCAGTGTTATAATATAATTAATATAATATAATATAATATAATATAATATAATATATAATAATATAATATAATATAATATAATACAATACAATATAATATAATATAATATATAATAATACAATATAATATAATATAATATAATATAATATAATATAATACAATAATATGTATAGATACAATCTCAAGAGAATGTAGAAAGGGAATAATGAATGAGTACTTGGCACATCAGCATTCAAACAGCCTCCACTGTCTCCGGAAACAGGTCCTTCTTGTGTGGGAACAGCCACCGGATTTTCTGGTTGGGGCAGGCTGTCTTTGCTCAGGTAGAGAAAGGCAGACAGTGGGAGAAAGATCAAAACCACCCTGATTTTTTTCTCCCCGGACCTGCTGATTCATCAGCTGCTGGTAATTTCTCCGTGTGGTTCCATATACCCTCTTGTTAACAGTATTTCTCCCCGGAATCTGACAAATTTCTGAAGCAGCTATCTGTTGCCATCACAATGTGCGGTTGTCATTTTGTGTAGACTTGTGTACTTTCGTAAGAATGTAAATAGTCTGGAAGAGAGAGAATCAGGCACTTTTTGCTCTTTGCTGCCTCAAACTGAAAGTCGTAATAACGTTTTATTCGACTTTTTGTTGTTGTCTATGTTCACACAGGGATCATAATTGTGAGCTTCAGAAATCCAAGATAAGTGTGAACTAGGGCTTGTAAAAGGGCCATAGAGCTAAACATAACTCTGCAACAGCTGCTTTTCACTCTCTTTTACCCCTTTCCTCTCTACCCCACCCTCCAAATAGATGAAGGCTATTGGATTTTATTTTTGAGAACAATATAATTCACTTTGGTATCTTTACTCCTTTGCTTTTAGGAGCGATGATACTGTGTGTATCCTGATTTTAAAAATTGAGTCCATTTTAAAGTTGCCTTGAGTCTAGTTTCTGAAATAATTTGAAATGAGGCTTTAAATCTTGTATTCTGCCTCTTTTTCTACTCCCTCATCCTGTGTCCTAATTGGAGCCATTCTTTTCAAGGCTTACTGGGAGTTCACTTCTGCTCTGATATTGATCACCTATCTCCTGGCTTTCCTGTCATCTGGTGAAAGCTGTGGGCCACAATTGTCCAGGGGAGCTGTCCCAGGGAGGGCGGTAGGACACGGGCTGCAGGCAGTGTTGGCCTTCCGTGGGCTCCTTGCCACGTAGGCAGGAAAGCCGGGATGGGAGGTGGACTTATATTTTCGATTAGGCTCATATAACTCCACAATTTCCTTTTCAGGGCCTTTCTTCACCAGAAGGCTGGGGGTTTCTCCTCCTGGCTTGAGAAGCAACCTCCAGCAGACAATGTTCACACATGTATGTCACAGTGAAGGTGGTTCCCCTGAAACAGCAACTAGGGTGGCCCCATGAGTCGTCTGGCCCTTGTATATTAATTTGGTGTGCCTTTCAGAGACATTTTCCTTGAGCCAATAAGCCTCAGGATGAATTTGAAACACCAGCAGAATAAGTCTGACTTCCTGGTAGTAGGGATGAAGATTTTCTTTAAGAGTTATGGAAAAGAGCAAACATTTTGAGAGATTAGGTGCTAACAGAGGACTAAAGAGAGGAGAAGCCTGGGCACAGCAGAAGGATTTGAAGAGAAGAAAAGGAAATAAATATATCTCTCATCGGCCAGGTGCAGTGATTCTTTTTAGAGTCACTAATATTAGCTGCTCTGTAGTTTCAGGGTGCAAAGGTTTCTACAGCCTCTCCTTTGGGGGCAGAAAAAGAAGCCCTTTAAAGAGCGAGTGACGCCATGAATAAACTTGAGAAAAGTGTTCTTGTGTCTTGATGTATGGTTTTATAGCTGCTGTTACCATTAAGAATATGATTACTGGGGGATCTGGGTGGCTCAGTCGGTTAAACGTCCGACTTCAGCTCAGGTCATGATCTCACAGTCCTTGGGTTCGAGCCCCGCATCGGGCTCTGTGCTGACAGCTCAGAGCCTGGAGCCTGCTTCAAATTCTGTGTCTCCCTCTCTCTCTGCCCCTCCCCTGCTCATGCTCTGTCTCACCCTGTCTCTCAAAAAATAAATAAACACTAAAAAAAAGCTTTAAATTGTGTTTTGGAGTGCCTGCATGGCTCAATCTGTTAAGTGTCCAACTTTGGCTCAGGTCATGATCTCAAAGTTCGTGGGTTCGAGTCCTGCATCAGGCTGTGTGCTGACAGCTCAGAGCCTGGAGCCTGCTTTGGATTCTGTGTCTCCCTCTCTCTCTGCCCCTCCCTAGCTTGCATTCTTTCTCTCTCTCTCTCTCTCTCTCTCTCTCAAAAGTAAACATCAAAAAAAATTAAAAAATAAAATATATTATTGTTTTAGCATATTTATCTACACACACTTAGGAAGCTAGCTAATCTAGGTCTGTCGCGAGTGCACTGTGATGAGTCATGTCTTCCCACAACATCAGCTTTGTTCAGTCATAAAACAAGGTTAACATAATTGTAAAGCAGGTTCAGGATTCCAAACTCAATGACATTTCATTGTGCATTTAACTTGGCTTCATCCACTTCACACAAAGCAAAGCCCGACACAACGGCACACAACCCACAAGATAAACCAGGGGTAGGAATTAAGCCCAATGCGAAGTCAGTCCGTGAGTGCACAGTTGGACGAGGACTTGGTGTGGTCCAGATCAGCTCTTGGAGCTTACTGCTTCTTATGTTCAAGCAGTGGATGATCTCTGTTATGTTCAGAGATTACTTGGACAGAGTCTTTGGCCGAAGTGGCCTTTTCAGCATGGTCAGCTGTGAAAGGCTCAGTGTCTGGAGAGTCTGACAGTTGGCTGCAAAAGTCCTCCCAGGAGTTTCATCCATCTTGGGCCTTTGCAGTTCTCTTCAGGTTCTGCTGGTCATCATTTCTGGGTGTTGGCCACCTGTCCTGGTTTTGGTGATATCTGGTCTCAGGTGCACCGCTCTTGGCTGCTTACCTACTGCTTGACATGAGTCACCGCTTGACCAGGAGTGACTCCCATCTTGCTCTCTGTGAGGACACTTAGATCTGTCTTGCCTGTATTCTCAAAGGGAGTGGTGGAAAAGTTTTCCTTTCTTCCCTTCTGGGTTTCTTGGTTGGTTAAATAATTGATTTATAACAGGTTAACAGGAGAAAAGCAAAAGTTTGGTAGCATGTATATGGGAGAGACCCAGAAAAACTGAGTAACCCTCCAAAGTGGCCAAAGCCAGCACGTTAAATACCATCTTCGGCTAAAGGCAAAAGATGTTGGGGTTGGGGATTCAGTTTTGGGCAGATGCTGATCAGGAAAAGCACTAGAAACAAGGGTAGGGTTGTGCAGATTTAAATTGTGGCCTGAGAGTTTCTAGAGATTGAGTTATCCTCCTTTTCTTGCTAGAGGGAGGGAGATACCCTTACAAATGGAGATTTTGTCTTATAAATGTAAATGTCTTTTACAAAAGGGTAACTTGTATTCAGTTTTCTGAGCTTCATCTGGATCTGTCCTTTCCTAAAAATAACCAGCTTAAAATAATATGTCAAAGAGGCATATCTTGGGGTGGCAAAATTTGCTCCCCTTCACAGATTAAGAACAACAACAACAGCTTTGTTTCAGGAAGTATGAAGAATGCTTTGTACATGCTTTGGATAATCAGTCAGTAATTCGTGGGAACCTTCATATCCATGGGCGTAATTATTTCTGAAGATAATTTTATAGGGCATAACCTGTGCTTTTTGAAATCATTGTAAAATAATTTCCATTACCTTGTTAGTTACAGTAAGTACGTATAAAAACACTAAGATTCCCAAACATAATTAAACAATTTTTTCATGTTTATTTTTTATTTTTGAGAGAGAGAGAGAGGGCAAGAACAGGAGTGCGGGAGGGGCAGAGAGAGAGGGAGACACAGAATCTGAAGCAGGCTTCAGGCTCTGGGCAAGCATTTAGCACAGAGCCCAATGTGGGGCTCGAAGCCACGAACTGTGAGATCATGACCTGAGCAGAAGTTGGACGCTTAACCGACTAAGCTGCCAGGCGCCCCTTACATATAATTTTTAAACTGGCATTCCAGAAAACTGGAATTGTGAGTTGTGAGGTCCATTAACTTTGAAAATGATTAAGAGCTCTCACTAGTTGCTAGAATCTCAGTTGGAAGGCAAGTGGTGACCTTACATGCTGCTTTGGGGGGGTATATTCAATGTGCCATATACAGTCAGTCACTTCTGGACTAGCATGGGTTTGAAATCTGTGCATGCACTTATATGCGATTTTTTTTAAATAAATACAGTATAGTACTGTAAATATACTTCCTCTTCGTTATGATTTTCTTAATACCATTTTCTTTGATCTAGCGTGCTTTATTTGAAGAATGCAGTTGGTAACCTTCAAACTAAAACTGCCAGTTACCTTATCAGCCAAAATGGGTTTAGTCAGGAGTAGCAGAGAATTGCAACCAAGGACAAGCAAGCCTACACACCTTAGTTAGGCAAGTCCACTGAACAAAGGAGAAGCATGCCCTTTTATACAGGAGGGGGTGGAGTTGATAATGCTGTTGTAAACCGAAAGCCCATTGGAGTAAACTGGGAGCTGGAAGTATAGTGGCTTTTCATTGGCTGAGTTGTGACTCTCCCATTGGCTGGGTTGTTGCCAGCAGGAAGAGGTCAGCTTTTCTTGCTCAGGCAGCATAGTAAAGTGGTATCCATGTGCAAGGTTCGTCTCTTCCTGTTGGATGTGCAGATGACCGCAGGAGGTAGGGCATGGGTGCTCCCCCTGCCAGCCTCCTATGTACATTCTATTGTGGTTTCCCTTTGTTAATTTCCACACAGGACATAATACATAGAACATATAAACATATAACAGTTGCTGGACCGTTACCTGTAAGACTTCTGGTCAACACTAGGCTATTGTAGTTAAGTTTGTGGAGAATCAAAAGTTCTGTATGGATCTGTGAGTACACAGGGGTTGGCACCCCTAATGCTGTGTCGTTCAAGGGTCAACTGTATTTTTTTTTTTGAGATTGTATCTCCTGATTTCCTTACTCTGGGGGGTATAATGGGTGATCCCAATGATTTGTGTTTTGCTTTGGTATGTATTTTATAGTATATTTGCTACTTTAATATTTTAGGGGAAGACCCAGATTTTGCATGTTTATATTTGTCAGCACAGCTTTACTCTTTGAGCATCAAGTTTGCAGACAGATTTTTGTGTCTTTGATTTGGCAGTTCATCTCACACTCCCCTTTCATTTTGGGGATACCAAAGTACTCATGTTTTCTGTGTCTAGGGAATATTATTCATGTAATAGATTGAAGTTTGGTGAGGTATGTGCCTTGTCTGTTTCTTTCACCGTGGTATCCCCATTATAATCTGGAACCCCAACGTGTTGGGATTTGAGTCTTCTTTCCTTGTCTCAATAACAGCACTAGGTTTTGGGGGCTATACTTTATCATATTGCATTCTGAGAGAGACACATAGTGAGTTTCACATGGTAAAATATCAGTGATAAAACCTGATTTTATAGTTGCACGCTTGTAAGTATATAAAATAAAGTTGGTGATTAGAGGAAGATGGATTAAGCCTGCAAGATTGAAAACTCAGATCTGTAATTATTTCGTAAATGGGAAATTGAGATTAATACAGAATTTGAATAAACAGACATTGTCTTATGATACTTGTACTTAGGGGAATTATTTCTAATAAAAAATTTAGACATTAGTGATCACATATTCCTGTAGCCCAGCTGAGAACCCCTGCTTCTGTGGGGTTTTGAAGATTCTTTGTAAAGTCACAGAGCACTGGAAACTTTTTATTTAAATGTATATTTAAATATGTAAGGATTTAAAAAAAATGCATGTTCAAAACAAAAGTTCAGGGCTACTCAGGTTTATACTGAGTGGCTTCTGCTGGAACATCCTTTTATTTATTTATTTATTTATTTATTATTTTTTTTATTAAAAAAATTTTTTTTAATGTTTTATTTATTTTTGAGACAGAGACAGACAGAGCATGAACAGGGGAGGGGCAGAGAGAGAGGGAAACACTCTCCAGGCTCCAGGCTCTGAGCTGTCAGCACAGAGCCCGACGCGGGGCTCGAACTCACGGACCGTAAGATCATGACCTGAGCCGAAGTCAGACGCTTTAACCGACTGAGCCACCCAGGCGCCCCTGGAACATCCTTTTAAACCAAGATACATAAGAAGAGTGGAATTCCCAATAATGTCTTGTTTTAAGAGCCATGTCTACACTGAATGAGTAGTGTTTATTCCAGTCACAGTGGATCATATCTGGGGGCCCAAAGAGAACTAACAGAGTTTTGGTGAGACTTACGATAGTGGTGTCAGCACTAGCATGCGGGGAAGAATAAGCCCAACGTGAGCCCACAGACTTGTTCATTGTTGTGAGGGCATAGTGATTTGTGCCTGCAGATTTGGGCAAAAGCCCAATGAAATCCGTTTGCTAATGAGCGAAGGGGCATTTGCTCCTTGAGATGATCCTCATTGGCCATGATGCCAGGACACAAAATGGCGCGAAATCACATTGGGAGGTTAGGGTTTTGGCTAAAGCCAGGGGCATGGGGATGCCATGGTATTCAGCCTCATGTTTAAAGAGTCCAAAGGCCACAATGACTGGGCCTTTAGGCCCAGGGAATGGGGGTAGTATATGAATTTACTTAAGAAATGTGAGCTAGTTTGTCAGCTATAGCTTCACACTGAGCCTTCTCCATGAGACCTTGAGTATTAGGTGAGACATGGCAGACTCTAATTGTGATATGTGAGGTGTGAACAGCTGTATATTCCCAGTGTGGAAGACCCCAGAGGGAACAATCCTGAATGTGAAATCTACTTTGTGCCTGTTGGTTAGACCAAACAGTGAGGCCGTTAGCTACTACCCAAGAGTCTGTAAGAATATGGATAATGAATTTACCTTCATTGAGGGAATCCTCCAGTGCCAAAGTGACCAACCTTTGGATCCCCATCCTTTATCAACTGAGTCTTAGCAATGGGATAGAAAAAAGCAGCCTCCAGTGCATTCCATCACATGTGATGGTGTTGCTCTTGTCCATAAAATGAATGGATTCCCTTTCTCCTGGACTCGAGACCCTGCAAATGGCCAAGAAGACCAGGGAAGGGACGATCTTTCTTGGACCCATGGACTTGGGCAAGGAGATTCTAGAAAACATGAGAATTAGTGACTAGGGCTTCCACAGTATAGGAATCACCAGATAGGACTAGTGGCATTGTTAGTCTACTGCAGGTAGTTTAAGTACAGACTGCATTCGAATGTCTTGTGTAGTAGCTTTATGAGTTCTCCCCTCAGTAGGATGTTGTCAGTGTAAGGGCACAGCCGGGGTGCTTGAGAACAGAGCAAGCCTGTGAAGATTCTGTCTGCATAAATGGTATGAAGATGGAGTGCCCCCTCGGTAATTTAGTACATTGGGACACCTCACAGGTGAATGTACAAGTGTCTGTAATGGTGAAGAAATGGGGACAGAACCAAGTACATTAACTAGATCAACCACTCCAGGGGTCTCCCTCCAGGAAGTTATCATCCCCAGGATAATCGTTACAGGCCTTCTTGTCTCAGGAATCTCAGTCTCACTCGTTGGCCTTTGTCACTCTTGGGCATTTGTTGAAATACTGGAGAACTAAGGAGGATCCATCTTTGTCGGTGATCTTTATATTGGCTCACGAACTCATTGGTTTCCATGTGATCCTTAGTAGGTGGGGAGGTAAAGCGTTTAGGGCTGGTTAGCATTTGAGGTTTAGCTTCTGGGCACCAAGTGTGAATCCCTCGGTAACCCTGAGACCAGGATCTCTATAGCAAAGCAAGGGCAGAAGGAGCTGCAAAGACATTTGGTGCTCTTGGTGTTCTAAGGGACCATTTTCCCTCGGGCGATGGGCTTTAGCAGGCCAGCCTATGGTGATAGCTGTGCTTCCCTGTTTGCCTGGTGCCGTCGAGGACACACTGGAGGTGGAGGTGGTGGTGGAATGAGCTGTCAGGATTGTTCAGGACACAGGCAAGAGCCTTAAGGTTGCTGGCACTCAACCAATCATCAGTGGAAGTCCAAGTGTAACTACTCTGGAAAAGTGAAGGCTTCTCACAATTAAACATAAACTCATCACGTGACCCAGGAATTTCACTCTGAGATACCTACCCAAAAGAAAAAAAAGGCATGTGTCCATACAAAGGACTTGCATGTAAATATTTATGGCAACATTAGTTATAATATCCAGACAATGGAAACAATCCAGACATTCATCAGCCAGTGAATGGATCAACAAAATACGGCATATCTATACATGCAATGCTAATTAGCAACACAAAGGTATGAAATATGACACCCTGCAACATGGAAGAAAACATTATGCTAAGTGGAAGAAGCCAGACACAAAATCCTGTAGGACACAGAGGTAAAAACCCCATCAGTGGTTGTCTGAGGGGGGTGGGGGTGGGGTACAAATTAGGAACGAGGGATCTCTTTGGGGAGACAGAAATCTTCGAGCACTGGGTTGTGATAAAACTGGTGGTGGTTTACCTCCATCAAGTTACGAAATGTCATTGAATTGTGCGCTCGAAATTTTTTATGTGCGGGAAATCTTGTGAGAAAATGCATGTTTGTGGCCGCTTTGAGCTGTGTAAGCTTTATGCAGGTGTGTGTGTGTGTGTGTGTGTGTGTGTGTGTGTGTTTTAAATACAGGACGCTGAAGTATGTGAGGGCTGTGTTACTGGGATATGCAGAGGGTTTAAGTATTTCTTTTTTTTTTTTTTAATTTTTTTTTTTCAACATTTTTTATTTATTTTTGGGACAGAGAGAGACAGAGCATGAACGGGGGAGGGGCAGAGAGAGAGGGAGACACAGAATCGGAAACAGGCTCCAGGCTCCGAGCCATCAGCCCAGAGCCTGACGCGGGGCTCGAACTCACGGACCGCGAGATCGTGACCTGGCTGAAGTCGGACACTTAACCGACTGCGCCACCCAGGCGCCCCAGGGTTTAAGTATTTCTGAAGAGCCCCCAATTCGGAAAGTCTTCTTAGGTAATCCACAATATTGTGAGGTAAGGATGACACAAAACGTGACAAGTTCCCCCTTCACATGCGGATTTCCTACATTTTTTTGCCGTGTTTTCTATGCAGTTCAAGTCAGGTTTGAAATGCTATTTATTTAAGATAGAGAATAATCACCCAAATGTGGGCGCCTGGGATGCATACGGCTCTCTGTCAAGCTCAACAGCATCCGAGAGGTTTAGCGGTTTCTTGGGCTGTAATGATGTGCCCAGCGTTAGCAGCTTTATGAGTCTGACTTCATTTCATTGTCCCAGCGACGGTGTTCTGCAGGACTGTTAGCATTCCCATTTTACAGAAGGAGAAACTGAGACCCGGAGGGTTTAGGCAGTGGTCCCAGGCCACAGTGCTGGAAGGGGCAGCTGACTCATGTCCCAGGTTGTGCTCCAGGCGGAGAAGCAGGGGCAAGTCGCACTGTGTCCTCGTTAATGCAGGGTGATCTTGCTGGTCATCTAGGGCGCGGTGGGAGAGAATGACAGGGAGTGGTCACTCGTGACTGAGACTTGCTGGGACGGAGGGCCTCCGGGACATGTGGGGGTGGGAGCCCGGGAGGCTTCACAGCCCTGGAAGGCAGGGGACTGGCCCGAGGGTGAGCTTTGAGTCCCTTCAGACCCCAAGGTCATTCTTGGTGAAGTCAGGTGTGCCGAAGCAGGGCGGGGGGGTGGGACACAGAGCAGAGCGTGCCTGGAGAGGGTCGTCTCAGTGGCTCACCAGCGGTCCCACATCTCTGCGCCCCAGGGAGCTGCTCCGGGCCCCAGGGCGCGCTTGGAAAACATCCCTGGGCCGGTGGGCTGTCCTCTGTCTGGAAGGTTCGCAGCCCGGCCGGAGGAGAGCCGTCTGGATCTGCATGGGTGGGCGGTCTGGGCCCGACCTCAAGGGCTGCGGATGCCTCCGGGTGCCCACGTCCTCTGGAAGGCAGCCCTCTCAGGCTGCGGGAAAACCACAGACTGGGCCGGAGGAAGTGCACTGAGACCCCATTATTTCCTTTGCCCAAGCTGGAACCAACCCATTCAGGCAACTTAGCCCTCCCAAGCTTTACAGAATTCCCGTTGTGCCCACGTGTGCACCTGTATGCATGCGTGTGTCTCCCCCACCCCCCATAGTCAGGGGTGTGGGTTCTCTCTCTATTCCCGCTCTGTTGGCCACCCTTGGGAGACCAGAGAGCCTGCCGAGGAGGGCCCAGGGAACACACACACACATCCACCACACCCTCCAGGAACTTCACCGAGAGCAAGTCCCCTAAGAAAGGACTATATTTGTATCTAAACGATTTTATCCTGACTCACTCACAGAGGTGATTTTCTTTTCTTTTGAAAACATTCTTCCCAGCAGCACCGATTCCCACACACAGCCAAAGGTTATTAATGGCTTCATTCATCCATTCGGCGGATATTTATGCTGCGGGAAACCTGTGCTCTCCTCTTAGAGCTGGGTGCCAGGAGGGGTGGATCTGCGGGCGGTGCCTAATTCGATTTGGGTAAAAACGGCCTTCTTTCCTTAGGGAGGCATTTGCTAAGTTCAGCTCGTGGTTGTGGCAAAGCACATCGATCCTGTAATCTCCAGACGTTTTCCGAGGCCCCACTCTGGTCCCCAGAGGCCCTGACAGCCCTGAATAAGCGTTAGTCACTGCTCCCGAGGAGCCCCAGCCTCCAGAGGGAGCCGAAAGCGTCCATGAGGACCACCCACTGCAAGTGTTGTCATGGAGACATGTCTGCAGGACAGGGCGGCGCCCCAGGGGTGGCTGGACAGATGAGGGTGCAGAAGTGGAAATTCCACAAGTGGGCAGAGGGAAGCAGACATTCATGACATATACCAAGGCTTGGAGACGTATAAACGCGGTGTGCCCGTGAAGCCGAGACTCCAGGGTGGCCGGAGCCCGGGGCGTGAGCGCGGGGTGGGGGACATGGGACCGCAGAGCAAAGGCATGCTCCTGGCCAGGTAACACAGGGTGCAGGAGCCGCTGAAGGGCTTTCAGGAGGGGGCCACGTGCTAAGCTTTGTGATTGGGAAAGCGACTCTGGGGCCGGGGTAGGGCCGCCCTGGCCTCTGCCCCTTCTCCCGGGGACACCAGGGGTGGCCACTTGGTTGGGCAGGCACGTGCATGACTGGTACCCTGTCTGGCACCAGGCACTTGGCACCTATTTCTGTGTGGATGGGGTCTGTTGTGAACATCCCCCGTGTACAGATGATAGATGGAAAGGGGAAAGAACTGAGAAACCAGTCAGGAGGCCGTCACAGCCAGAAACTAGGATGGGCCTGAGTTAAAAGCCAAGTGATGGGAGTGGACAGCAATGTGAGGAGAAGCTTGAGGAGGCTGAGTCCTCAAGTCTTTGTGATTGAGCGGCGGTGGGGGGTGAAAAGAGCCTGATCACGGATGTGTGCACTCATGGGCTGTATTAGTCTGTTATGGCTGCTGTAACAGAGTTCCACAGACTGGAGGACTTTTGCAGCAGGAATGTATTTTCTCATTCATTTTTGTGTAATTCAGTTATTGAGGCAAGAAATTGAATCACGGTGTGGGCAGGGTGGTTCCTTCTGAGGCTGTGAGGGAAGGGTCCGTTCCAGGCCTCTCTCCTTGGCTTGTAGGCGGCCATCTCTCCCTGTGTCCTCTCGTGGTCTTCTCTCTGGACATATCTGTGTCCCACTTGCCTCATTTTAACTTAATCTGCCCTTGAAAGGCTTTATCCCCAAAAAAGGTAATATTCTGAGGTATTGGGGGTTAGGATTTCAACACATGAATTTTGAGGGGTGGGGACACAATTCTGCCCACAACATGGAGACATCAACAAAACCGGGGAGCCAGTGAAGGTTGGTCGTTCTGAGGGATCATATAACGAGGTTTGCCTGTACTTCCAGTGACCTGAATTGATGTGTGGTATTTGTAAGGTGGGAGGGCGACTTTCATGGAAAAAATCCTAAGAACTAGGTTGAGGTGGCAGATGTTTACATAGTTCTGGAAATTCACATTTTCTCAAGGTGAGTGCAGTTCGTTTGGTTTCTCATAGCTGATGCCTGGAGAGACTAGCTGGGTGTCAGGGGGTTTCCGTGGGATACTTCTGGAGAGCTAGAGCGGCCATCGTCTAATGGTTGCAGTTCTGAATGGGGTGTGTGTGTGTGTGTGTGTGTGTGTGTGTGTGTATTTGCCGTAGCAAAATACCACAGACTGGGTGGTTTAAACAGTGTATTTGCCGTAGCAAAATACCACAGACTGGGTGGCTGTTTAAACCATAGACATTTATTTCTTAAAGTTCCAGATGCTGGAAGTCCAAGGTCAGGGTGTCAGCAGAGTTGGGTTCTGGTTAAGGCTATCTTCCTGGCTTGTACGTGGCTGCCTTCTTGCTCTGTGCTCACATGGCAGAGAGAGAAAGAGAGAGGGAGGTACAGACAGACGCAGAGATAGAGCTAGAGACAGAGATAGAAAAAGAGACAGAGGTAGAGAGAGACAGCTCTCTGGTGTCTTTTCTTTTTCTTAAATTTTCTTGAGTTTATTTATTTATTTTCAGAGAGAGAGTGTGTGCACAAGCAGGGGAGGGGCAGAGAGAAGAGGAGACAGAATCCCAAACAGGCTCCACACTATTAGCCCAGAGCCCGATGCAGGGCTTGAACTCACGAACCTTGAAATCATGACCCGAGCTGAGATCAGGAGTTGGATGGACACTTAACCGGCTGAGCCACCCAGGTATTCCTGGTGTCTTTTCTTACAAGGCACTAATCCCATCGGATCAGAACCCCAGGGGCATGACCTCATCTAAACCAAATTACCTCCCAAAGGCCCGTCTCCAAAGACCATCACATTGGGGGCTGGGACGTCAGCATATGAGTTTTGGGGAGACATGGGTATTCAGTCCATCGCACCGTCCTGTGACCTTGGGACATTTACCTGCCTTCTCACAGACAGCCTATGCCTGCCTCTCCAGGTGGTAGGGGATCAAATGAGATAACAGGATGCGCTCAGTTCTCATGCATTTATTCTCCCATGTTTCATCAGAGCGGGGTGTGGAGGAAATACCCAATCAGTGAGCCCCACAGTGAATCTCGTATCAGAGTGGGGCTCTCAGCAAAAGCCACCTCACGCCAGGGTGTCTGTCTGTGGTGTTGCAGAGCATTAATGGTATGTGCTCAATAGGAATTGAACTTTGTATTATAATTTAGAAACCCCTGAGTCCCGTAATTAAATTACCTAGTTTGAGAGCCACTGTGCCCTATTTTTAAGTCAATTTTTGTTGTTTTCTAAGTAGTGTATTAAATAGTTAAAAAGCCACAGACTATGATGACATATTTTCTTCTAGAAGACAATTACATCTGTGGCTTAGGCTAGTGTTAGTACCTGGCACCTTATGTAAGTGTCATTTATTAGGACTGAGAGACATAATGAAGATTAGCAATTCCTGCCTTTTTGTCCCCCCACCTCTGCGGTAATAACTTTCAAACACATTAGCTGTTTTTCTCCTGTTTTTTTTTTTTTGATATTTTTTAACAATGCACCTCCACTTCTGCTTCTTCATTTATAAAATTTAATTAATGTTAAAGTTTATTTAATTTAGTTTTATAATTGAATTTTTAAATTTAATTTTGTATTGAAGTCTGTTTATGGCAGAAATAGGTTTAGTCCCCTTATTCTGTATCCCCCTCTCCAAGAGACAAATAGATGCACACACACCTTACCCCTTCACACCTCGTTCTCCCCACTTTCCTAATATAGTTTTGTTAATTTTTTTTTTAGTTTGAGAGAGAGAGAGAGAGAGAGAACACGAGTGGGGGAGGGGGACCGAGGGAGAGAGAGGGGGAGAGAGAGAGAGAATCCCAAGCAGGCTTCATGCTCAGAGTGGAACCCAACGCGGGGCTCTATCCCATGACCCAGGGATCATGACCTGAGCCGAAATCAAGAGTTGGATGCTCAACCGGCTGAGCCACCCAGCTGCCCCTAGTTTTATTAATTTTAAATGAATTTGATGTTCAGTTTATGTTGTCATGAGCCTGTAAATATTGCTCAGAGCTGAGTTTTATACTGGATTGTGATTACATCTCCCTTTTTTCTCCTTGTGTGTTTTTTTTTCTTAAATATGTACATTTGTAAGGAGCAGTTTTAGATTCATACCAAAATTGAAAGGAAGGTACAGAGATTTTCCATAGACCCGCCTCCCCCGCCCCACCCATGCACAGCGTCCCCACTGTCAACATCCCCCACCAGCGTGGGACGTTTGTTACAATAGATGAACCTACATGGACACATTATAATCACCCAAAGTCCACAGTTTACACTGGGGTTCGCTCTTGGTGTTTTACACTCTGTGGGTTTCGACCAAGGTACGAAGACCTGGATCTGATGGGTGAAAATGGTATCTCTTTAATTAGAATCTCTTTGATTATTAATAGTTGAGTGTTAAAGCTGTATCTTAGAACTTCCATCTAACTTACACCTAAGTTAGATGATATTTTCGCTGACGGTGTTCAACAGTTATGAAAGCAAGGTTCTGTGTGTGTGTGTGTGTGTGTGTGTGTGTGTGTGTTTGCGTTTGACAGATTGATGTGGAATGTGTTGTCCTGTTGAGGAAAGGAGAGGATATTATTTTTTTCCAGATGTAGAATACCGGTTAGTTTCTTGGGTCACACGAAGCCAGAAAAGTTGGGATGTGCCCTGTCTGCCGTCTCCAGTGGGCCATTAAACAGGCTCTAAATACGATACCAATCTAGGGTTGATTGTTTGACATCTTCCTCATCACCCACAAGCTCATAATACAAAACTGTTTGTTGGCTGTATTTTTTCCTGCTAGCGTGTTTCTAGTGCAAAGGCCATAAGATGGCAACAGTAATAAGCCTTAAATACATGCAGTGTTTTGAAACTTATCTTTACACACCTTAAATCCTGACACACGGGTGGGGTAGAAACGGCACATATCCACCGTCCTGCTTAGATTGCTATATTGCCTCCGAACTGGAACCCGTGCCCTTCTCGAGTGAAACCTCAGATTCTCAAAACAGTGAGCGGAGTGGTCCTTTTAAATGTAAACTCCATCGCATCACTTTCTTCTAGCAACTTCCTGTCTAGCTCCGGAGCAAAAACCAGAGTCCTTTCAATGGCCCGTGAGTCATTATAAAATTTGGCCCCACTGCCTCTGGCTTCGTCCCTTTCAAGTCTCCTCCTTGCTCCCTGTACTCTGGCTACACAGAGCATCTTCCCACTTCTAGAACACGCCATGCTCTGGTGCCTTTTCTTGGGCTGTGTCCTCTGTCCAGACCATCGATCCCTAACCCTCACCCCCAATTATCCACCTGTTCCTTCATTTATGCCCTTTTCCAGATTGTCAGGTCATCTACTCTCTGGTTACCTTCTCCCTGCCTTATTTTTCTCTCCGCTGCTTTTTACCTTATGACCTACCCTCTGTTTCACATCAGTTATTGTTGCCTGTCCCCTCTTGCTCAGAAATACACTTCATGTGGGTAAGGAACTCTTTGGCTGTTGAACGTGCAGCCGGAATAATACCTGGCACATCGTAGCTACCACGTGAACACTTGCCAAGTCACGTCCTGTTTTACAGCTGAAGAAAATGGGGTGCCAGGAACTGAGTTGATCTGCCCCACATCACAGAGGTAGCAGGTGTAAGACTTGGGACTTGAACCAGGACGCCTTCCTGCGGGGATGTTTCTGTGACAGAAAGGGTCTCAGCACTGGCTTTCTGGATTCCTCCTCTGTGGCCCCTGCTGTCCTTCTGGTTTATGTTTATAATTTCTTCAGTGTATTTTTTCAAAAATATAAATAAATCACAATTACAGTCCCCCGCCCCCCACCCCCGCTTTAAGCTCTCATTGCTTACTAAAATGACCGGTTTCAAATCAGTGTAGCATTATTCTGGTCACACCTTGACGTGATGTGCTTAAAATACCTTTAAAACAGCACTGTGAAGAAACCCTTTTATGTAAAGGTTATAAATGTGGTTTAAAATATATGCTCTGACTTTTTTTTTTAACCTCCATCTCGGGATGGAATCTACCTGACCTCAGAACAAGGGCCACAAAGATTTCCCCTAATTATGTGGCATTCTGTCAAGTCACACGTCTTCACTGGAATGGACTCAGGAAGCTGCTTGGCCCAGAGATGCTGAGAGCCTCCAGCTTCCTCAGAGGAACGTGACAGGGTGAGGCGGGGGTGGGGATCGGGTGGTACTTCGAGTTTCCCACTCTGCTTCAGTTCGAAATGGATCTGTTCCATCAATTTGATACGTTAAGCATCGGTATTAAATCTTATTAGTAAAAAAAAAAAAAAAAAAAAAAAAAAAGGAGGGGTTCCATGGCACAAGAGTTTGAGAACCGTTTGCTTAGTCATTTTCCAGCTGAGGTCCAGAAAAGCTACTTACTCACCGAGCTTCTCTAACCCTCAGTCAAGTCTTCCCTTCACTAGCTCATAGTTTTGTAGCCTTTAGCAGAGTTTTAAAACTGAGAATCACAGGCATAATCAATCACTCGAGGTGCTCACTGAAAATGAGAATTCCTAGGCCCCACCTCAGATCTATAGCATCAGATTCCCTGGGCCTGGGTCCCAGGAATCTGCATTTCTAAAGGAGCCATGTAGGCTCCGGTATTTAATCTCAACGTACCCCTGCCTCCTGCACTCTCAGGCTGGTCCCTGGTGTCAGGCTTCAGGACCCTGCCTGCTCGTCTCTGTATCCTGGTAGACTTTCTTCCCCCCATCCCTTCGTCCTGTCCTGCTTCTCCCCTCCTTCAGTAATTTTATATCACTGGGTTGGGGGCACATGCCCACTTTCATAGGTGTGACCCATGCAACTTCATGCTTTCAAACCCAGGCAAGCTTCTGGGTCCTTCTCCTGTTTTTGTCCAGGAACCAAGAGTATCCAGGAACCCATCAAATCAGACTTCAGGGTGTCTGAGAGGACGTGTTCTTGGCAGAAGCTGTGGGTGCACTAGAGACACCAAACAGTGAGGCCAAGGTTCATTTGTTTACACTTCGAACTGCCAAGTGACGGATCCTCCCACGGTAGCATGGCCATGGGAGGGCTCTCCATTTTCAAGGGGCCACACAGAACAGTGGCCACCTACCAAGTGCCTGCCTGGGATGCTTCCACGAGTGACGCACTTGGGAGTAAATCATCTTTATTTATGTTTTAAAGTTTATGTATTTATTTTGAGAGAAAGAGAGAGTGAGCATGAGCAGGGGAGGGGCAGAGAGAGGGAGGGACAGAGGATCCAAAGCATGCCGTGTTGCAACAACAGAGAACCTGATGCGGGGCTTGAACTCATGAAGCGTGAGATCATGACCCGAGCCAAAGTCGGATGCTTAACCAACTGAGCCACCCAGGTGCCCCAAGAATAAATCATCTTTAGCTAGTTCAGTAACAGGTTTACGCTTCTCGCTTAGCAGGAGTCCTTAGGTAACAGCTCAGACTGGTGTAGCGACTCCCCAATGTCATCAGAGTCCCAGGGCTCCTCTCCATCATTCTGTGTGTGTGTGTGTGTGTGTGTGTGTGTGTGTGTGTGTGTGTGGGGTTCTTTTCCTCATGTCTGCAAATGGCAGCTGGATGGTCTGCATTGCCTAGAAGAGGGAAGGGTCCAAGGCAAAGAGCTTTTTCCTAATGAGGCGTCACCTGTACACTTGGAAACAAAACCCCTACCCAGAGATTTGTGCCTAAATCTTTTGGGCCATAATTGTCACACGCCTTGCCTGGCTGCAAAGAAGTCTAGAAAGATCAACCTTCTAGCTTTCCTGCCTGAGAAATGCAAAGGGGCTTTGTGAATGGCTTTGGGACTGTCGATCTGCTCTCTGCCACAAGGGGGAGCCCCCAGGCACATTGAGCAAGTGTTTCGTGTAACCCTGTTATAAAGAATATAGATACTTGGGGGGCGCCTGGGTGGCGCAGTCGGTTACGCATCCGACTTCAGCCAGGTCACGATCTCGCGGTCCGTGAGTTCGAGCCCCGCGTCGGGCTCTGGGCTGATGGCTCGGAGCCTGGAGCCTGTTTCCGATTCTGTGTCTCCCTCTCTCTCTGCCCCTCCCCCGTTCATGCTCTGTCTCTCTCTGTCCCAAAAAATAAATTAAAAAAACGTTGGAAAAAAAAAAAAAAAAAAAAAAGAATATAGATACTTGGAAGGAGAGGGTGCTGCAGAACAGTCCAAGATGCTAAATGAAGCCCCAGACCAGGTCCAGATCAAAGCAGAATGAGCACCCAGGAGTATGTGGAGGTATGGGTCGGTAGTGGGGTTAGTGGTGGTAATGGTTTATCTCCAAAGGGGGGGTTTATCTCCAGTGGTTTATCTCCAAACGGCTGTATAAATGTGAAGAGGTCATAAGCTCTAAGGGCAATAGATATACTTCAAAGTGTGAAATACGGATGTAGGAAGACTTTTCCGCAAATACCAGCTATAAGCGAACAACGGTGCACCTCTGTGCCTACTGCATTGTTGTGACCATGACTCCCCTGACACGACAGGCGGTGCTGGGCAGGGACAGGGGGGAGGTGGTGCAGATCTGGCCACAAAAGCCATGTGGTATGTTTATGCTCGACTCCGTTTCACTTCCCACGTTGTTGCGGACTGACTTCTGCCCCTGCTGCTCTCTGACTCTCGTTGCTGAGATTCTCAGCAACGTAGCCGACGAACACTTCTCAGTTCCCGTACTACTTGCTTCCTCCGATCGGACCCCTCCTTTCCTTTCTGAATGGTTTCCTTTTTGCCTCGCGTGATGCCAGCATTTTGGCTGTTCCTGTCATCCACCGTCGCCTTCCCGTCCTTCATTGTTGCCTCTCTGGCCCCTTTCCTAGCGTTCAGAGGCGTCTCACTCTCTGTCTTCTGTGCCCTCACATTTGCTGTTTCTTTCACTCCCTTGTCTCTACCTGTGTCATTCCTTAGCTCTTCCCTGGAAACCTAGCTCAGCTGCCTCTCCCCTTGGGGACCATCCCAGCTGCCTCTCCTCCTGATTCTAACTCCCTCCCTCTGTGTTTCTCTGGAATAGCTCATTATCACACTCCGGTAAATGGACTCTGTATTTGCCCATCCCCTGGGGAGACAGAGAGCTATGCGTGAGGGGGCTCTGCCTGTCATTTTTGTGTCTCCGGCATTTACTTCAATGTTGTATCACAAATGAGAATAAGTATTTGCCGAATGAATGAATGAAAGTATTAGGGTGTCTAATGCTGTCTGGACTCCAGAGAGAAAACAGTCATCATGACTGCGAATGGGGTGGGGGGAGCACAGAGCGGGGAGGGAGGGATGCGGATTTTGGAAGCTCACACTCAGTTACAAGGAGCCCGGCCCAGCTTGACACGTTCACGTACTGCTTCTCCGTCAGCGCAGCAGCCTCTGGAATACCTGGTCGAGTATTTGTGTTGAAAGAAATGGGCATTCAGAGGGGGTTGGTCGTTCAGCTAGCAAGGGACGAAAACTTAGAGGGATAATGCTGAAAGTTAACAGAGCTTAAAATCGAGTCAAAGCGATGCCTCGAAACGCTCTGACAATAAACACAATGATCTTGGTTCTTGTCTTCGTACAAGGAGACGGCTGTGTCTCAGGCAGAGAGAAAAGCCTTCCTGCTGACTCCATTTGTCTTCGGGTCCGCCTCTCCTTTCGGCTGACCTCCTAGAAGATGTCTGACTTTGCCTCCGCAGGGACAGGGAGCAGGAAGATACACACGCAGACTGGCAGCCTCGCTCTCGATTTGTATGCGGAATTGTGAAATAGACCCTTCAGAGCCTTCTTTTCCTGCCGGGAGCACCCAGGGCTCCTTGGATCGCCCACCACCTCTAGGGCATTACTGTTTCCCCCTCGCTTTTCAGGTCGTGCATTGGAGCACCTCCCCTAATGCTGATGTCTCACTGCTTCTTCGAGCATTTTATACCCCGTGTTTCCCACCACCAAACTGCCTTTTCCGTATCATACCCGTGTGGTTCTGTGCTGAGCCATCCGGATTGGCAAACAGGATCGTGTGTGTTAATGTCCACCGAGGTGTTCCTGTAGGATTCAGGTCAGTATTGGGGTGCTCACCAGGTGTATTTCAGGTCATTGGAAGTCCCTTCAAGACCTCATACCTCACTAGCAAGGAATGCATCTGAAATGGCAGGATTTCAACTGGATCTCCCGGGACACATAGGCCCTCGCGGGAGCCTCTTACACCTGTCAGACCGCGTTCTGAATGTGCTCTTGTAGAATGCACATTACCTATCACACAGAAGGCACTCAATACGCATTTGGAAGATGACAGTTGTATGAATGATGAGCCAGGTCCTTTCAATAATGGCCGGGGAAGCTAGAGCTTCTGAGGGAAAGCTCCTTTGGGGGCTGAATGCCAAGGTTCAGTAGAGATTTCGGGGAGGAAAGACTTCCTTGTGCTTTGTATCGATATGCTGTCTCACATCTCAGCAAGAGCACTGTGATGGGCTTTCCTACGTCACCTGATGGTGAGATTTCAGGCTTTTCCTCTCCTTTCTTTTCAAGCAGTAATGGATCTGGGGATAGCATCTTGAGCACTTGAATTCAGAGGCCAAAGTTAAAGGGCTAGTCAGGTGGTCCTCTTTTTATGCGCAAGCAGGACCTTCCGTGAGATCAGGACACTGGGGCTGTTTCCGAAGGCAAAACCAGACTCCTGTCGGACTAGAGGAATAAAGGCAAGCGTTGGGGCGCCTGGGTGGCTCAGTCGGTTAAGCATTCGACTTCAGCTCAGGTCACGATCTCGCGGTCCGTGAGTTTGAGCCCCGCGTCGGGCTCTGGGCCGAGGGCTCAGAGCCTGGAGCCTGCTTCCGATTCTGTGTCTCCCTCTCTCTCTGGCCCTCCCCTGTTCATGCTCTGTCTCTCTCTGTCTCAAAATAAATAAATAAGTAAGCAAGTAAGTAAGTAAGTAAAGCAAGCGCAAGACATTTCCTTCTCAACAGAGAAGTGCCCAGTTGTCTCCCGGGGAAGAGTGACCCTGACTCCAGTTCTCAGTACCATCTCTTTAGGAAGCCCCTGGTCACCCCGTCATGGAAAAAATGTCCAGGACTTTGTGTGAATACAGGTTTAGCTGCCATCCTTACTGTCCTCACTTGCTTTTACCCGGACGTGATCTATATAAAGGAAATCTCGTTGTCTCCTCGAATTATAATGCTGCAAAGATAAAGCTGCTGATTTGTCTTCTTTTGTTTAACCTCATGCTTCGATGGTCCATCTCTCTGTTGAGGAGACCTGCTGTAATGTCATTTTGACTCTGTCACATCCTTATCATGAATGCCGGGTCTCCACAGCTCCGTGTTTGAAGACCTTTGGTGGCAGAGCCCTGGCTTCGGGCCAGCTGTGGTCCCTGGACCACCAGCATCAGCACCACCAGGGAACTTGTTAGAAACGCGGGCTCTCAGGCCTCCCACCAGCCCGCTTGAGGAGAGACTCTGGAGTTGAGCCCCACGCCTTCCAGGCGATCTTGATACGTGCTAGAGTCTGAGAAGCCCCAGCCAAGAAGAAGTCGTTCCTGATTGCTCGTGGGTAGAGGAATGAATTAGCGACTCTATCAGACCATCAACGTTTTTCTTTTTTCCCTTTACCAATCCTCGTTTCTTCCCTAGAGCTTTATTGGTGCCAAAAGATGTGAGGATTAGTGAATTTCGCAGAACAACTTGGGAGCTACCAGGATTTTGGCCAAATGGACCACTGCTCTTTCCCACTGCTCCAGGGGCCTCTGCCCGTACCCCCTCACAGCTGTCCTGCCAGCAGACCCACCTGCCGGCTCTGCATCTCTGCCTCAGGGCTCGCTCTGGCTGGCGGAGGAGCCTCCGCGTGTCTGGTGTGGGAGGTGAATGCCCCAGGGGCAGCCCTCAACTGTACCTGGCAAAGTTAGCTCTTTCAGCACACCGGGTTGGTATTTCTACTCTGGCCCCCAGAACTCTCGAGAGGGTCTTAGGACAGATACCCAGCAGCTCTGAGTAGTAACCTGCTAAGGCACTTTTCATTAGCTATATTTCCTTCTGTATCTGTTTCAATTTTCTCCTATTCGTCCCCACTGGTGAGGAAGAGACTCCTGCCATAGGGTGATGGAGATGGCCAGACCCATGACAGGGACACGGACAATCAGGACCAACCTTAGTTTGTGAGTTACACGGACTCGCAGCCTTGGAAGAGGACACTGCCTGCCGCGTGGAACTGTACGGAGATCGCACTCGGGAGCAGGACCGCGGGACCAGGGAAGGCTTTGTAGGAACAAGAGGGCGGGGTGTCCATTGGTTCTTGCAGGACGATGTGATCTGTTGGGAGTGATTCTGTGGGCGGGTGGGGGACTGAAGCCCACTACTAAGGGATAGACAGAGGCTGTGCCTGGTCCTGTGACAAGTCAGGGGGCCTGGTCTATGGGAGCAGAGTGGAGAGAAGAGCTTGTGGTTAGGCCATTCAGGGCCCTCCTAGTTTTCCCCAGAAGTCAGTGATGCCCCTTTGGAGTGGTGGTGTTAGGGCTGCTGTAAGATGGCCAACAGGACTGATAGGGAAATTCCAGTCCCCAGCCAAAGACTCCCTTTCCAGGTTCTTCTTCCTGCCCTGCTTGCCTCGTGTGCCAAATTACTACTAATGCGAAATGTGGAAGTAACAGACTATAAATCGTTCCCTCTGCTTATGCTAGGGGCTCAGATCTCTGGAGAGTGATCTCCTCTGAGCCTGCTGGTGTGAAACAAACCTCCTGCCTTCCAAGATCTCCGAGTACCTCTTGGCTCTTCTACAGGGTGGTTCAGACCGGGTTCTGTAACAGTGGCGGGGGTCTGGAGCTGATGGCCAAGGAAGAGTTCTTCAGATGTCTGTGGTACAAAAAGGTGATTTTATTAAACCCAGGGACAGGACCCATGTTGCAGAAAGAGCTGCGCTGGGGCTGTGAGGAGTGACTGATAACACACCTGAGAGTTGGCCGGGGGGTGGGGGGGGGTGGGTAAGGAAAAAGGGTGGTTTCGTATGTTAAAGAGGACTCGTAAGATACCCAGCGCCTTGCCTTATTGAGCTAGTTAATTTTCCCTGTAGCAAAGTATTAACATTCAGACGGTAGGGGGTTCCTGAAGGAATGTTATACTCTGTTTTTGCCTCAAGTGTATGTCAACGGGGCTGCAGGCTATCAAGAAATGTAACGTTATTTACATTTTCTTCTTGCCTGTGTTCCCCACGTCACTGTGGAGGGGAGGGTGATGTTAGGGCTCCAGGAAACTGAGTCTGTGGGTTTCTGGAAGTTAGGCTGTTGATAAGATTGCCTTTTTCTTGCAGTTTCCTAAGATATTTGTAAACCCATGGAGACTCCCGTCCTTCACGACGGTGATCTCTATCAGTTAACCATTGATGTGCTTTCCTGTCCTCTGCTCTTGGGCGGCCAGGAGTGCCGAGGAAGGTCACACATATCTCACCTGGGGGCAGGGGTGTCGTTAGGTTGTGCTTTGCCCTCAGCTTGCCTTGGGACCCCTCATCATCAAGACCCACATAATACAGGGCCTTAATGTGGGGCCTGATGCCACAGCATCTCACTCCCTTCCCATCTTGCCTGAAGCCCTCTTTCAAGCATGCTTTTCACATTCAAATTTTTGTCTCCTGGTCCGCTTCTAGGGGAACCCGGACTAAGAACTAAGAACACCAATCAACCGCATGTAGTCACGCAAGCCGGTCCTGCCGGCAAAGTGTTTCTGTGCAGGAAACTCAGTAACTTCCGTGGTTTCCGAAAGTCATTCTGTTTTCATTCCTAGGTTGTTACTCTAGTTTTGAATCTCAAATAGCTGGTGGCAGGGTGAGGGAGCTCTTTAGATCCCTACACTGGTGATGTTATATATTCTTTCTTTCTAAAAAGAAAAACTGAAAAACGAAATCCATGTTTGATGGGTACAAAGCTATAAGTAAAAAAAAAAAAATGGAGATGTTGAAATAATGATGACTGAATGGAATGAGAGGGAATTAAGATGTGTCAAAGTGGCTCTCAAAATGTATCATGAAAATGCAATTTTTCCTCTTCTGTAATTGACAATAAGGTTAAAATCCATTAATAAGTCCATTAATAGATGACAGGCTTCATACACACGCACCATTGGGGGGGTTGCAGTCAGGGCTGCAATATGGTGTCTGTCACAGTGACAGTTAGGAAGAAGCAGAACTTGGGAATAATGCTGTCAAAGTCACTAAAGGTAAGATAGCAGTATACAGTGTGATGTGGGGGGTGATGGAGGGAATGTCACTCCAAAGCCAGAAGCTAGAAAGTGTGAGAACCACCAGAGCTGGACAAAAGAATCCAATGCGAGGGACGCCTGGGTGTCTGTCAGTTAAGTGTCCAGCTTCAGCTCAGGTCATGACCCCACGGTTTGTGAGTTCGAGCCCCGCGTCGGGCTCTGTGCTGACAGCTCAGAGCCTGGAGCCTGCTTCGAGTTCTGCGTCTCCCTCTCTCTCTGGCCCTCCTTCAGCTCACACTCTGACTCTCTCTCAGAAATAAACATAAAGAAAAAGAATCCAATGGGAAGATGTTATATCTCTGTTCTTGATGTTGGATGATTTCTTAATAACTGGAGCATGTTGCTAGTTAATTAATACCTATGATTATAACACTCCATTAATATCTATGATTCCTGCTTATCTATAAAGGGCTTGGTGTAGAATACATAGTACTTTTCCGAAGACGATTTCGGACAAAGATGTAAAATTTCCCTTAAGATTATTGCTTGTGTATTCTGGGACCTATCACAGGTACCTAAATGCACTTTAACAAGTAGTCTGTTTTCGTGTACACAGAACAAAAGGGGTAGGAGGAATGTGTCCTTTTCCTGTAAGTGTCACATTGTTCTAGGGATGCTGTCTGCTATTGTATTCTCATCAGACTTGGAGCAGAAGAGAGAGTCAGTGTCTAGAGATATGCAAGTGACAACCAAAACGAGGCTGGAAAATGGAGAAAATCGCTGATGTGTCAAGAATGTCATTTATTCATTTAAAATGTAGGGGCGCCTGGGTGGCGCAGTCGGTTAAGCGTCCGACTTCAACCAGGTCACGATCTCGCGGTCCGTGAGTTCGAGCCCCGCGTCAGGCTCTGGGTTGATGGCTCAGAGCCTGGAGCCTGTTTCCGATTCTGTGTCTCCCTCTCTCTCTGCCCCTTCCCCGTTCGTGCTCTGTCTCTCTCTGTCCCAAAAATAAATAAAAAACGTTGAAAAAAAAAAAATAAAATGTATACTTGGAGCACCTGTAACGTATCATACACAGCACTAGGCATTCAGGGTTCCCATCGTGGGGTCTGGCAGTCCAGGTGGCGCAGGGAGACATTAACCACAGAACCCAACAACATCAAGTTAAATGAAGGAAAAGAAATACGGTGCTGTGAAAACATAGAGCAAGGGGACCCACTTTGGAAGATTTGAAAACGTTTTCCCTGGGGAGATGATTATTAGGATTTGGAAAACAGGAACGAGAGGTTGTAAATTCAGTACATTTCGCAAGCTTCCGCTTACTTGTTTGGATACAGAGGGAATTTTAGGATGGCAGTTGCTTCTGGTGCAGTTTCAATATTTCTATCTAATTGCTTGCTAATTTGGCTGCATAATATATCAGGCACATATTTTTTGTTGTTGTTACCAAACACTCTCTGAGTGTCTTGTTGGCTCTGGTACTGCCAGATGAATGGCAACCGTATTCTATTAAGAATTGCTTCCGTGCGTATTTATTTCCTGTTGTGTTGAAAGGGATCGTCATCATTTTCCAGTGGGCTGGATTCAGAGTGAAATTAACACTGTCCATCATCCTGTCCGGTCCATATTGTTAAACAGTTTCTAATATTTTCTCTTGTTCCTCTCTCTGGGTCTTAGCATGCTTTGTGTTGTCCATTTAATTTTTTTTTTTTTTAATTTTAGCCAAATTCAGTGAACTTTATATGATGTTGAATCCACAAAGCCCACACATTTTCAGATGATTTTTAAGTACCACTGACTGCAAAGACACAGATACAGCACTGCTGTTAGAGTAAGAGAAGATAAATCGTTGCCCCTGAGAGTCAGTAAAATAGTTTTTTTACAGTCCATTTCACTAAGTGTTTAGAATGTGTATGACCTGATTAATCAATGTGTCGAGAGCCGTAACGACATCAATGTATTTTCACTTGAGCCCGGGGATGGCGGTAAGGCAGGAACAGAATTATTGACGGCTGTGTTTGCCATGGAGTAGTACATTATCTGCTGTTAATGGTGAAAGCAGCTGTTGGCTACCATTTGGTAAAGAGGAGGTCAGTATTGTAGGAAGACAAAAAGTGGTATCTAAATTTTGTTTTTCTGATCTTCCATAATTGCTTCGGACTGGCTAAATTGAGGCCGTTAAAAAGAAAAAAAGTCCTCTTAATTACTATTGTGGGGAGTTGCTTTAGGCAAAATGATAACCCAGAGCATAAACTGAAGGTTAAAAATGGTAATTCGGGGCCCCTGGGTGGCTCAGTCGGTTAAGCGTCCGACTTCAGCTCAGGCATGATCTCGCGGTTTGTGAGTTCAAGCCCCGCGTCGGGCTCTGGGCTGACAGCTCAGAGCCTGGAGCCTGCTTCAGATTCTGTGACTCCCTCTCTCTCTGCCTCCTGCCCCCGCCCCTCTCATGCTCTCTCTCTCTCTCTCTCTCTGTCTCTCAAAAATGAATAAGTGTTAAAAAAAATTAAAAAATGATAATTCACAAAAGTTTTAGAATAGTTGACCATTTCAAATGTAAGCTTTCTTCCAAGGTATTTTTTTTTTTAATACTTTGAGGGTTATACCTGTGGAAAATGTCCCAGAAAGGAAATAAAATTCAGTTTATAATGTGTTCTAACTTTGTATTCATCTTTTTACTTCTTGGATCTTGCTCATTCAGGGCTAGTTAATTGGACAGTTTATATACCTGATATTTTAGCATACTAGTGACAAGTACAGATGAATTAAAGTACATACTATGTAATTTCTACTGTATTAGGGATTGTTAGACATTGGATGCCCTGAAAAGTAGATTCTGGGACGGAGATTTGTGTGCAGGGAAGTGCTCTCAGGAACCATGCTGCTGAAGGAATGAGGGAAGCAGAATTGAGACATGGGAGGATTTGGACCCTGATGCACTTGCCATGGAGGCCTTGGCTGCAGATTGGGAAACTGGCTTCTCTGAATTGAGGTAAAGGGAAGGGCACTGACTGGTTGTAGGAGGCATCTGCCTTCCAGGGCACGTGACCTTGGAGGAGGCAGATCCTTCCCGAGTATTGTTCCTGGGGAAGGATCCAGGTGGGCCCTCAGCAGACAGCAGTCCCAGCAGCGGGAAGGGTGGACGCCATGGTCCCGATGGAAGGGTTGTGTCGCATTCCATAGCGTCCTCTACACACGTGAGCACTCATTTCACAGCACTTGAATATGGAAGCTCTTAAATTGGCTCCGAGAGGTATTTGTCCGTGCGTGTTCTCGGGATGACCCTCAGAGAGAGTTCTGCGGGATGATCAGAAGTGGCACCAATATTCACATGACTTCACCATCGTAGAAAAATGTGCTCTGTTCTCCAAAGCATTTCAGTCTTCTCAGTCATTGAGGTAACAATTAAAACTGTCTATATCATAGTTAGCATCTCACAGTCTCATTCCTCTGTTTTAGAAAACAGGTGTGCAGGGGCGCCTGGGTGGCTCAGTCGGTTAAGCGTCCGACTTCAGCTCAGGTCACGATCTTGCGGTCCGTGAGTTCGAGCCCCGCGTCGGGCTCTGGGCTGATGGCTCTCGGCTGATGGCTCGGAGCCTGGAGCCTGCTTCCGATTCTGTGTCTCCCTCTCTCTCTGCCCCTCCCCCATTCATGCTCTGTCTCTCTCTGTCTCAAAAATAAATAAAAACATTTAAAAAAAATTAAAAAAAAAGAAAACAGGTGTGTAGTTTAAGGGTTGCCATGTGGGAAGGCCACTCATTCTGATGACTGAAATGCAAATGAAAATTTTGGGAGGTGCACTTAGACTGTGGATAACTGCATGACCTCAGATGCCGGAAAAGGTGGATGGAAGGATGAAGTAAGGGCATTCCGCAAAGGTGCGCTGCGGGTAGGTCGCGAGAAGGCTGGAGTACGGTGACCTCTGATGACCTCTGGTGTGTTTCCATAGCCATGTGTTCAGCAAGAATGAGAAAAGGGTATGTTCTGTGTTTGAGGCCGATTGGATCCTGTTCCCTGAAGGTGGGGAAATCAGAACTCCATTCCACTCTCATTTCCAGCTTCTTTCAAGGACAATGATCTTCCAGTAGGAAACCTCTCACAGGAAAGAAGAATGGAAACCCAAGACAGGTGAAGAGCTGGTCAGAGATCATCTTGTCACTTTAAATAATTCCCTTCTCCAGATGTAGACAGATTATCTGCCAGGAACTTAGTGTTCTTTACACATGGAATTGGATGCCCACTCCTGGTAATGGTTTAGGAATCACAGAGGAGAGATGATAGAAAACGAAAAATGGAACCGATGCTGTTTCGATATTTGGAGGGGGGATAAAGATATATTTTGGAAAGCATGAGTTGGAGAGCTTGACTTAAATTATGGTGAGCATTTAGAAAGGAAGTAACAGAAGGAGGCCACATTGTTGATTAGGAACAAGGCCCGTGCACTGAACCTCATTTCTTACTTTGGAAGGACGGAGGTGGCCTAGGCATAGAAACCTGGGCCCTGAAGGCAAGAGACCTGGCTTCCTCATTTTGCCACTGTTAACTGAATGACTGTGCTCATGTCACACGATTTCAGAACTTTATTTTCTTCCCTTTGGAAATCATGGGCCTGTGTAGTTCAGCTCCAAGCTGGTATTTGAGGAAGCACGATTCAACATGCAAAAAAAAAAAAAAAAAAAAAAAATGCATTCTTATTTTCCTTCCTCTTAAAATACATAAAAACGGATTCAATTCAGAATCCTCAGCTCTGCTCTTCGTATCCTATTGACTCTTCTCAGTTTTTTTGTCTCTCACTCCTTCCAGAGAGTCAGATTTGACAAGTGGAGAAAGAACTCTCTCGCTTACGTCTAGACCACATGCATTTCCCCCTCCTTCCCATTGCTTCCTCCCCCCCATCTCTTCACTCAGACCTCTATTCTTTATTATTTTTGACTGACAGCCGATTTCTCCCAAGTTTTTCCCTTCCTAAGCCTTTCACGTTCTATCTTCCTCTATTAATTCTCTGTCAGCTCTCTGACTCTGATGTACAAAGAGCCCAGGACCGGTCTGGCTGAGACAGCTCTCCTTAGGAGATAGATGGGGTGGGGACAAATGGAGGATTGGGGAAGGCAATTACGGGTTTCCTTTGGCGTCCTGGAGGAGAGAGAGAGAGTGCGTGCGACCAATTTCATTCTTTCAGTGAGTTTTCATCGTGTGCCAGCTGTGGGCTTGGTGCTGATGACAGAGCAGGGAACGTAGCATGGCAGACCGAAACTCTCCCCTCTTGGAGTTCACTGTGATAAGCGGTATGAAGGAAATAGAAAGTCAGTGCTGGGGACGGGTGAGGGTCTGCTTTAGACAGGGCGTCAGAAAAATCACTTTGAGGGGCTGACGTTTGAGTTAAGACCTGCATGACGGGCCAGAGTGTTCAAGGCAGAGGGAGCAGTGGGTACATAGACCCTGACCTTGACATGTTTGAGAAGCAGAAAGAATGGGGCTGGGGAGGTGAGGGAGACGGGGCAGAGGAGGAAGAGAGGTCTAGTCAGTTAGATAATGTAGGACGCGAGCCTTGGTGATGATTTTGAGTTTTGTTCCAACGATCAGTGAAATCTCGGAGGGGTTTTGCGTAAGGGAAAGACGAAATATCTGATGTAAGTTTTTAACAGGTTCTTCTGGTAGCTGCATAGAGAATGGATGGCGGTGGGGCGGGAATGGAAGCGGAAAGACTAGTTAGGAGGCTGTGTGCGGTTCAGGGGAGAGATGAGGTGCCTTGGGCTAGAGATACAGAGAGGGAGATGCATTTGAGGCTGAATTGCCAAAGACTGGAAGTAGGAGATAAGGGAAGGGGAGAAGTCAAGGGTGATAAAAGTTTTTGTGTGAGCAGTTCATTGCCATCTATTGAGATGGGGAAGTCTGGAAAGGGAGAAGAAAGTCAAGGGTTATGTTTTGGATATGCCTCATTGCACAAGAACATTAGACATCCAAGAGGAGCTGTCACACATTTGGACCGTATAAATGAGTCTGGAGCTCAGCCGGGAGGTCAGAGCTGCACGTATAAATTTGTGTGTCACCGTCAGAGAGGCAGGGAAAGCCGGGAAACAGGGTTGAAATCACATCGGGTTAGAAGTAGCTGGGCAAGAGATGATGATGCCAAATGATACAGGAGCGAGTTCTCGGGCGCTCCAAGATTTAGAGGTTCGAAAGAGGAGGAGAAGCAGAGCAGAAAGACCCAGGAGAGTGTGATAGCATGGCTCCAGCAAGAAGAGAATTTTGGGGGAAGAGAGTGGTCAACTGAACAATTGAGTGAAATAAGAAGTTGTTTCCATTAACTTTTGGAGCATGTTGGGATGTTGTGGAGCTTTTGAGGCAAGCAGTTTTAGCCAGATTTGAGTGGTTTTGATGAGTGAAAAAATCATTGAGGAGAGGCAAGCAGTGATGTAGACAGTGCTTGGGGGAACTGTTTGAAGGGGGGCAGAGAAGGCAGCTAGGAGATGGAGAGGGATTGTGAGTCCGGGAGGAGCATGTCAGAACGCTTGCAAGAACGACCCAAGGGAGAGAGGGGCAGACACTGGTTGTGCACAGGAAAGGGGAGGTGAGTGGGTCGGTGATGTTCGTTTCCTTTTTTGTTTTTGTTTATTTATTTACTTAGAGCACGAGAGGGGCAGAGAGAGAGAGAGAATCCCAAGCAGGCTCCGCACTGTCAGCACAGAGCTGGACGCGGGGCTCAAACTCACAAACTGTGAGATCGTGACCCGAGCCAAAATCAAGATTAAGTTGGACACTTAAATGACCACCCAGGCGCCCCATCAATGATATTCTTACACAGGTGGTAAGGGCTGGGGATCCAGAGCAAGAGAGGGGGGCTGTTGGCTCTTGATAGGGGCAGAGACATTCTTCTGATGTAATTCATGGTAAGCAAAGAAGATGGTCTCTGATAGGGACTGATTTGTATCTTCACCAGAATTGACATGCTAAAGCCCTCATGCCCAACGTGCAAATATTTAGAGTGGCAGTTAAGGTTGAATGAGGAAGTAAGGGCATTGCTCTAATCCAATAGGACTGGTGTCCTTAGAAAAAGAGGAAGAGATACCAGAGAACTCTCTCTGCATGTGTGTGCACACAGAGAAAAGGTCCTGTGAGGACACAGTGAGAAGGTGACCATCTGTAGGCCAGGAAGAGAGGTCTCGCCAGAAACCGAGCCTGATGCTTTGATCTTGGACGTTTAGCTTCTAGAACTGTGAGAAAATGAATGCCTGTAGGTGTAGCCACCCAGTCTATTTTGTGATGGCGGGCCAAGCAGACAGAGAGGCACAGAAGCCGAGAGGTTTTAGATCTAGTAGAAGGTGTTTGAAAGCAGGGCCCTCTGTGGGCTTCTTTTTCCTCACTGAAGTATGAGGTGAGGCCATCAGCTGAGGTGAAAGGAGAGGTGGGGGCTAGGGAGGTTGGAGCAGAGAAGAAATGAACTAATGATTTTAAAAAAGATTGAAATTTATTAGGGAAATAGGACTGCCAGAAATCAATTTGAAGTTTGTAGAGCCAAATTTGAAGTGCACTCATTCACTGGAATTGTGTGCTTTTTTTCTCCAGCAGGATTTGGCTGGTTGGGGGCAGGCCCAGATGGCAGAGAGTTGGGTATATTCAGGGCTCTGAATTTTCCAGGCGAGGCCAACGGAGAGAGAGAGGCAAGGGAATTCAGAATGCTTTCGGGGACATGAGTTGGGCAGGGAGAGAAATGAAGGCAGGTGTGTGTATTGCAGGGAAGTCTCCATACAATTAAAGAACGATTGCAGGGAGAATACTGGCGTAAGTGAGTAGAACGTATTAAAATTAGCAGCAATAAATTCTATTTGGTATATGAGACTGGTGATAGAAATACTCACTTCACAGGATTATTCTGAATATCGGGTGAAAATACTTGCTACACGGTAAGTGGAGGTATCAGGCTGGTAAACTAAAGTAATACAATGGATATAATATATCTCGATTTCCTGAAGGCCCTCCATTCTAGCTCTCACACCCATGAGCAAAATCATAATATGTAAATGATAGCACGTAAAATAGGTTTCATGAATGGATGAATCGTTGCATCCAAAATTATCGGTTCTCCTTAGTTTTAGCTGTGTGGCCAACCCCCTCGGCAAAATGGCCCATTTCAAACAACGCTGTAAGTGAGAAGTGTCAGAGTGGGGCATTGGGCAAGTAAGGCTCCTGGTGTTTTCCAGGTGCTGCAGCAGTGACTAGATGAAAAGATGTCAAAGAACCATAATTTTTTTTCACAAATCTCAAGCAAAAAGTTAGAGGGACTCTGAAGAAATACATGCAGTCTGTACTTCCTGTGTTCAGAATCGCTCAGGCAGAAGCAGAATGTGATAAGACTTGTAAATCCCAAATTACATTCAATTGTGTCTAATAAAGAGATTTTAAAACTTGAGAAAATATATGTTATTACTGGGAAAGAAATACAGGAGTTGAGAAAAAAAGATAATAAGCAGCTGAATTAGATGGAATCGTTCATTGCCTAAGGAAAAACCCATGGCTGTAATAAAAGTAATTATTCTGAATATTGTATCTCTTGAATTAAAAAAAATGCATTCAGTGGATAGAATAAATAGAACAGATTCCATTTTTGATAGAATTGAAAAAAGAGGTGTGTTAGATAACGAAAACGCTAGTACTGCGTGTGCCTTTATCTGAACTTCTCCTTGATTCTGTGGCGTTAATATGCACTTACGTGGATTACAGACCCATTCCCGTAAAGTTCTTGTAGGCAAAGTACCTAAAAGGCCTGTGTTTGGGGAACATGCAGTTTCAAACTGATACAGCCATTTTGATGTAGCAGTGGATGGAGCCCCTAGGCTCACATTAGGGATTCATAGCACATCGGTCCCCACTCAGGGTCATCCCTGTGCGTGGCCTCGTCAGGCCTATTGCTTGACACTTAACGGGCGAACGGGGGCTCCCATGGGCCTGAGCTCCTCTCTGTCCAACATTTGGGGCTGCTCCAGAGTCTCAGTTCCCACTTTAGCACCCTTGATTGGATTACTAATTTCTCTGAGCCCGTCAAGAGGGGCTGGGGCTGGCTTGGCCACTGGTGGATGGGTGGGATGGTGTGAGGCTCCGGGAGGCTAGAGCTGGGGGTTGGGTGAGGGCAGCTATTGTCCAGGGCAACAGGAGCCAGATGTCAGTGATGTGAGGGTAGTCGCAGTGATTGCTGGCCATGGCCGAGAGGGATCCCTAAGGTGAAAACCGGGAAAGGCAAATCTGTCCCTTGGGAGTGGGGTCGGAAGTTGAGACTTGGGTTGAGGGACTTGGGTTGTGGGGACTAGGGAGGCCAGAGGGGCCAGAGCACTGCCAGAGGCTCGAAGCGATGGCAGTACTCAGCCTAGACCACAGTGGGGGCTCTCCTTGCAAATGGGGTTGGACTTAGGGACAGAAGAAGACATCTTTAAAAGCATTTTTTTTAATGCAAATTCGTTCACTGTGAAGTGCAATACATTAAAAACTCATTAGAACTCATTGCCATGTATGATCCTGTTCACAGAGGCTAGTTTTTTGGATGAGTAGGAAATGGGAGTAGGAACTAGTTAACAAGCAAGAGGAGATAGCCTCCAGAGGGAAGGCACTTTAAAGGAGAACCTGAGCCCAGGGAAAGAGGTCCTCTCAGAAATGGCCTGAAATGGTCCTTTCAGAGTCTGGCAGGCAGCGCCCATGAGGTCTTCCAGGCTCAGACGCAAGACAGCAAAGCGAAAAGTAAACATCCAACCCCCCTCCCTGCAAATCCATACCCAGACGCAGGAGCTCTGATTGAAGCAGGTTCAGATTATTCCAGATTTTAAGTGAAATAACAGCAGCACATTTTATCAGATAGGAAATTGCGAATGGCAGAAAGGAGATTGGTAGATTTTAATGTAATTGGGAGTTGAGGTTTGTTGAGTAGGGTTATTGCTCTGGAGGTGCACGGAATGAGACGTGACGCGATTGAGTGCACTGCGTAGAACCCGGCACCACATTCCAGTAATTGTGTTTCGTCTTTTCAGGCATGATTACGTAGTGTTGTTTGCTTGTCGGATTTCATCTGTAATTCTATCGCTCCATTTTGACATGGATAGGTCTCTTGGGATACTCTCCTAACGCTTCCTAATTACGGTTTACCTAAGCTCAGGAAATTCAGTTAGCCAATTCTCTTCCACTTTCATTCAATATTAATAAGAACGCTTGGACAGCATCATTTTAAACACAGTAAAATCTCAAATAAAATGAAGAGATACTAGGTTCTTCTGGGTACTTAAATCTTACAATTAGCTGGGGGGTTAATCAGAAAATCCTTTTGGTTCTAGTTCTTGCTGTTAATTTTTTTTTCTAGAATTTTCTCTTTTCAGTCTGAATGGCTCCAGACTCCTTTTTTTTTTTTTTTTCCCCTCCATGAGTTATAGTCTTCTGGTATCTCAGTTTTAGTTGCCATTTGCTCATTCACCCATTTGTTCAGATTTATTAGAGGGGGGCCTCTGAGAGATGAGGAAGACACAGTCGTGTCAAAGGCCCATATAGAGATGTATTAACAGTGAATCGAGGGCAAATTCCGGAAGTTGCTTTTTGAACAAACTCTAGTTTATAGTTTTTCATCGTTGTCTCATAAAACATGAGTCACACAAAACATCTTGATCGATAGGGAGATTCTGTGTACTTCCTGTTGAACTGAATGAAGTAATTTCAGGATTTTGAAAATCATTTTTCTGTGACAGGGCCTTTTGCCTCATTTCACATTTATAAAATTGCCACAGTAAGATGAAATATTCTACTGGCTACTTTTATTTTATTATGACACATCCTTATTGCCATTTTATTTCATATCTAAGGTGCTCCCAAATGTTTGGACGTGATTTCTGAAAGACTTTTTTCCGCTGATTTTCATTATGGTGACACGGACCTTAATAAGCAGGCTCTATGCTACCAGTGCAGAGCCCGATGTGGGGCTTGAACCCAGGAAGCCGTGACATCATGACCTGAGCAAAACCGAGAGACGCTTAACCAACTGAGCCACCCAGGTGTCCCACCATATGCTATTTTTTTAATGTTAGACCAGTAAATTAGGATTTTGCTCACTTCTCAGATGTGTTCAGTGCCTAGCTTTGGGGATACTTATGTTTTCATAGCATAATAGTTCCCTGGAGCTTCAATATTGATTAGGCAGCTCCTCCATGTTGGTACCCGGTCTTTGCCGTAGTTTGTATTGAGTCAATTTCTCCTTGCTCCGATGATCAGAAACCGTTGCACCACCTTTGTTCATTTTGCTTTTTATTATTATTATTTTTTTAATGTTTATTTATTGTTGACATAGAGACAGAGCATGAGCAGGGGAGGGGCAGAGAGAGAGGGAGACACAGAATTTGAAGCAGGCTCCAGGCTCTGAGCTGTTAGCACAGAGCCCGACGCGGGACTCAAACCCACGAACCGTGAGATCATGACCTGAGCCGGAATCGGATGCTTAACTGAGTGAGCCACCCAGGCACCCCTGTTCATTTTGTTTTTTAAAGAAGAGTCTGTAAAAGCGTCTTCAGGAGGTTCCTAGTGTTTGACCCTAATGCTTTTCTGAAAATGAATATGAAGTATGATTTTATAAAAATGAGCTATGGACCTATGGGTTATAAGGCAGATTTTACTCTTTCATGACTAAGATTATTTTAAAACTGTAGTTGTGGTTCAAATATTTACGTATTTTTAAATTTTTTTTAATGTTTATTATTTATTTTTTGAGAGACAGAGAGCACGAGCAGGGGAGGGGCAGAAGGAGAGGGAGACACAGAATCCGAAGCAGGCTCCAGGGTCCGCACTGTCAGCACAGAGCCCCATGCGGGGCTCGAACTCACAGACCATAAGATCACGATCTGAGCCAAAGTCAGAGGCTTAACCGACTGAGCCACCCAGGCACCCCACATATTTTTAAATTCTTAAGTGTTATCCGGTGGCCATATGGCTACCTCAGACACCACTATAGGCTCAGCATGGAATATAGGTAAAAGTTATTTTCCCAGTTAAATCTTTATCTTACTATTTACTTTTCCAAGGTTTATTGATGAAATACTTAGTTGACAGAGAAATTTGTTTATTTTTTGGTTGGGATGAAGAGCTTTGATTGAGATTGCATAGCTCATATGGACACTTAAACATGGATTTTATTAAAAAAAATTTTTTTTTAATGTTTATTTATTTTTGAGACAGAGAGAGAGCATGAACGGGGGAGGGGCAGAGAGAGAGGGAGACACAGAATCCGAAGCAGGCTCCAGGCTCTGAGCCATCAGCCCAGAGCCCGACGCAGGGCTCAAACTCACGGACCGCGAGATCGTGACCTGAGTTGAAGTCGGACGCTTAACTGACTGAGCCACCCAGGCGCCCCTTAAACATGGATTTTAAATGCCATTTTAGATACATTTGCAACTCACGTCCATTGGCATTCTCTCAGAAAAGGTCATGTCCTTCACTTACCGTCCAGTTTTCTGGAACAGTCCCCATCAGAGGGTTGCATTTGATGGGGTGGTGGGGCCGAATGGAGGTATTAGTGACAATGGAGGCTGGTTGTGTGTTCTCTGTAGCAGAGCTCCCAGGAGGCTGAGCGCTGTGTCTTGACTCAGAAAAGCAATCATGTTAAATGTTCTCAGTACCATAAATCTCCTCTTAAATTATTTCCCTCCTTGAGCTTTTCATCTGAAAATTTAAAAACCGCAACAAACTCTTGTTAGTGACATGGTAACTTAGCTCACTTTACTCTTGCAATTTTTCAAATTATTTCATCGTTTTTCCCACTAACGCTACTGGCTGTGAGGCAGTCCTGCATTTCTTGAAAGTCTTATTCTAGGCTATTAGGAGAGAACAATCAGGGTAGAAGAACGTGATCATCGATCAAGCTTAAGACTTTGTTGGGGCACCTGGGTGGTTCAGTCGGTTAAACATCTGACTTCGGCTCAGGTCATGATCTCATGGTTCTTGGGTTCAGTCCCTGTGTGGGGCTCTCTGCTGATGGCTCAGAGCCTGGAGCCTGCTTCAGATTCTGTGTCCCCCTCTCTCTGCCCCTCCTCCGCTTGTGCTCTGTCTCTCTCAAAAATAAATAAACATTACAAAAATCATAAAAAAAGAGTCTTTTAAAAAAAGAGTAAGACTTTGTCACTCAAAGTGCAATGTTTAGTCAAGTAGGATTGGCATCACCTGGGAGCTTGGTAGAAATGCAGAATATTCGGGGGCATCTGGGTGTCTCAGCGTTAAGCATTCAGCTCATTTAAAAAAAATTTTTTTTAATGTTTATTTATTTTTGAGAGACAGAGACAGAGCATGAGTGGGGACGGAGCAGAGAGAGAGGGAGACACAGAATCCGAAGCAGGCTCCAGGCTCTGAGCTGTCAGCACAGAGCCAGATGCGGGGCTCGAAACCATGAACCATGAGATCATGACCTGAGCCGAAGTCGGTGCTTAACTGACTGAGCCACCCAAGCGCCCCGAGGATCCAGCTCTTGATTCTAGCTCAGGTCATCATGTCATGGATCATGGGATCAAGCCCCAAATCGGGCTCCTTGCTGACACCACAGAACCTGCTTGGGATTCTCTCTCTCTCTCTCTCTCTCTCTCTCTCTCTCTCTCTCTCTCTCTCTCCCTCCCTCCCTCTCCCTCCCTCTCCCTCCCTCTCCCTCCCTCTCCCTCCCTCTCTCTCTGCCCCTTCCACCCCATTCTCTCACTCAAAATAAATACATAAACTTAAAAAAAAAGAAACAAATGCAGAATATCAGGCCCAATCCCAGACCTCCCGACTGAGAATCTGGATTTTAGTAAAATTCCCAGGTGATTCAGAGGCGCATTGCAGCTTCAGGAGTGTTGCTTTAAGAGGCACCCTCAAAAATGACAGTCCCCTCGAGGGCTCCTGCTGAGTCCCGTTGAAGCGAGCTCTCTGTTCCATTTACTGTGCTGAGCGTGTTCACGCATTGTCTCTTACAAACTGCATCAGATCTGCAGACGGTATTATCCCCATTTTGCGCACGAAGCCGAAAGCACAGAGGAGTTAAAGAACTTTCTTGGAGCTAAGCGCGTAGCGTGCCACGGCTCTGAACTGTGGTCTGTTTGCCACCAGAGTGTATCTTCTTGATCAGGGTGATCTGTTTATTCAGTTCGGAAATGTCTTCAACACTCTCGTCCGGAGTGTTGGAACATAGTTTTGTTAAAAAGGTAAAATCATGCCTCTCATGTAGATAGGAAAATGAACACCTTTGAGAGATTGTGTTTAACTCATCCGTAAAGAAACTGGTAAGGTGTTACAACCAGTTCAAAGGAACAGACAGATTTATAGATCAGGAATATTGAGACGAATGACCAAATGGAGGCAAACCTAATTTTCCCTCTGTGGGGGAGCGTTGTCTCTCCACTGGACATAATTCATTTGTATGCCTGTTGACAAGAATTATTTTGCATTGCTGTCAGCTAGCTGCAATTTATAGAATTGCAAAATAGCTCTGTTAAAGAAAAAATTATTCATGACACTTGTTAAAGCGGTAAAGCAGACTATAGAGTTCTTTCGGGACAGGTATGGGGGCCACCGCAATGGGGTGTTTAGCGGAGACAGATTGGGCTCAACTCTGGGGACAACAAGGATATGGGGGACTTTATAGCTAAGGAGCACATGGGGGCAGGGGTTAGTGGATGAACACTTACTGAAAGGAGGCATCCAGGTAAGGGGGCATTCTGGCTGAACTGGCCTGGCAGGATTCTCCCTGAAGGCAGGCCAGGGTGGTCAGATATCACCTGGGGAACAGTGGGGGATCAGGAATTGGGTTAGATATTCAGCGTGATCACATGTGGAGGGTAAGGGATTCGGGCCAAACTGATTTAGCAGGATTTTTGCTAAAATTGGACTCTGAAGGACATGCCCCAGGACGGGGTCTAGTTGAAAAAGCTCAAGGAACCTGACGACAGTTTGATCAAGGAGAGGGTCTTTTCAGCTCCCATAGGTTCAGATTCGGGGGGGGGGGGCAAGTGGTGCTTGCTATAGACCGTGAATAGCCCTCCACTGAAGGTAGATTTCCCCCCTATTAGTGGAAGTGGCATCAGATGGTGGTTAAGAACACAGAGCGATAGCACGTGGCTTCAAAACTCCAGTTCTAACTAGCACAGTGATTGTAGATATATCCTTTAATCTTACCGTGCTGTTTTCCTCATCTGTAAAATGGACAGAGTGCCTACTTTGTATATTTATTTGAGGAATAAATGAGGTGACATATGTATGAAGTGTTTGAAACGACACCTGGTGCCTAATGTCCATGCAATAGATGTTGCCATTGTCTTTATGCTTCACGAGGAAGGCATAGTGGAATTTTTGCTTCAAGGAGTATAGATATTAGTATTGAAAATATACTCAGTTTGTCCAAGATTTTCAAATTCGAAGCATGTTAAGAAAAAGTCAAACCAGGGGTGCCTGGGTGACTCAGTTGGTTAAGTATCTGACTCTCGGTTTGGGCTCAGGTCATGATCTCACAGATTTCTGGGTTCGAGCCCCGCGTCAGACTCTGAGCTGACAGTGTGGAACCTGCTTGGGATTCTCTCTCTCCCTCTCTGTCTACCACCGCCCCGTCTGTCTCTTTCAAAATAAATAAATAGACTTTAAAAAAAGTCAGAATGATTTTGGCTGTATCGTGCAAGAAGATATTGTTGATGGTGGGTTAAAAAAATACTTAGAAATGCCACAGTGTGGACGAATCCCACCCGACTCCACACGTGTGAGCTTATCTCCAATCCCCAAGGATCTCACGCTTAAGGACAGTGCAGTGAGACACGAATGCTCCAATGCTTGTCACTTGTCTTCCTTTTGTTCCCAACGTGCTTCTATTTTATTTCATCTCTATTTTGACCCTACTGTTGCCCATCTGGATTTGAAATTTTAATTAATCTCCGGATCAGACTTGTCCTTTTGGTAACTCATCGTTAGTGCTTCCCGTCTGCCAGAAAGGACTCACACCTGCGCCTGGCCAGCCTGTTCCCATCAGGGCAAGCTGTGGGGCGGAAGGGCTGAAATTTACCATAAGTGGGAGTCTGTGAGGTTCATTACTATGGATCTTTCCTTCAACATCATAGCGATGGGCAGCAATATTGTAAATGGTCGAGGGAAAATTTTGTGCTTCATTGGTTAAGTTTGCATTGTTCAGACAACGCACCTCCGAGTTATCTGGTCCTGATCCTTTGGGAGCAGTTTCACAACTCTGTAAGTTATAGTTAACTCAGCAATATGCAAACGATGTCCTACCTGGTAGAGGTCCACTTGATTTCCCCACCCCCTCTCCACTGGTTTTGCCCCCCTTTGGACATTCATCTCGATATTCCTGGTCTATAAATGTGTCTGTGCTGTGGATTCTCCTTTGAACTGATTCTCTCCTTATGAATAGAACAAAATCTTTAACGCGTGTTCATTTCACATCTGTATGAGATGTATGACTTTGCATTTTTGAAAGCTATCTTTCAACAGTGGTAGGGGGCCAGAATACATTATGGCTACTGATTTAGTGGGAGAGAGCTACCCAATTAATCTCTGTCAAGGGTGACCAAAGACAGGCAAACATTAAGGTGAAACCAAGTTAGCAAGAGATTGTTTTGCTGAAACCTCCATTTTCAGTTGGCTGCAGTGTTCATGTGGAAAAGAATGAAGTTCTGCGTGGTCATTTTGAGAGCATTTACTGTTATTTTGAATTACGTGACATCCGCCAAAACACAGATTCACGGTTCCTTGAAATTAATATTACAGAAAACAGCCAGCACTCATTCTGCAAAGTCAGCCTGATAAGTGCATGTTTACCTGTCTGTCCTCCTCACCAGACTCGTTGCTTTAAGGCAGCAAGGACACTGTCTTGTCCACTGTCCTATCTCCGATAGCCACCACTGCCAGTGGCCCAGGCTATGGGCTCCATTGATACATGGCTAACGACTGAACAAAGAGGCAGCCCAGGGTCTGCCCCTCATCTCTGTAAGGCGCCAAGACTTGGTTTGGCCAGTTCCTGTGTGTAAAGGCAGACTTGTGTTAACCAGGCTGCTAGAATAATCAAGCTATGCAGTAGGCTGGGTACTTGGCCTTTGTCTCTCAGGGAAACTATAGGGTGGGGGGGCACATTAATAATTAGAACCTTTGCTTGATAACGTTGAAGTCAGAGCATAGGTGGTCACTGTCACCTCTTACACGTCTCTATAGGGGGTTTCCGCTGGTGGTCAGGAGACACTCCTGGCTTTATAGCTCCTCTTCCCGGGAGCGGGGAAGGAGCCTGAGAAGTAAATGGGAAAATTCCCATTCATTGGGCTCTTTCCAGTTTTAGGCTGCATTCTCCATCTGTTAAAACATTCTTTCTCCTGAGAGAGTAAAACTGATTAGGCTTTACGCTTTTCATCTAGATAACACCTTCCAGTTTTGCCCCCTTTATGGCCACCGGACAAAGGATTTGCATGGTCTTGAAAGTCCTTAGTCACCTATGGACATTATTCTTTGGGATATTTTACTTGTTCAGGGGACAATGGCATGATGGCATTCACTGCAAGTGATGCTCAGAAGGTGATGTAAACTCTGTTTTCGAGGTCCTAGTGGTTGCCCACTGAGTACTGGGCACATTATTTTGTAGGGGTTGAATCACTTGTTTTTTTTTAAAGAGGTATTTTTTTGCATCCTCAGAGGCTTAATTTTTATCCTCTTGCAGGAACTGTGTGGTCCTTAAGCTTCCTGCTATTTTGTGAAATTTTGCCAGGTGGTTTTGTAAAGTGATCGCTTTCGACTCAAGGCTGACTTAAAGAGACAGAATTTCTAAAAAACAGATCAGCCACACAGATAACGATGGCAGAAATGCTTGTTTCTGTGTGCGTTTTTTCCCCCCAGTTCTTATTAAAGAGTTTTTTTTCCCTCTGACATATACTGAAGTGATTGAAGATGTGCCTGAAGTCTTGGTTGCCAGAACCAAATAAACAAATTCTATAATTAAATAATACAAGCCATCAGAATCCATAATGTAAGACTTGCAAGGAATGGAGAATTTGTACCGTTTAGCAGTTAGCAAACTGTCGGTGAAAGAGGAGCCCAGAGTCTTTGGGGCTGCGTCCTGGATGGATGGCTCTGTAGGTCCAGTCAAGAAGTGTGGAGCCTGTCCTGAGGTGGCTGGAGGCGGGGGGGGGGGGGGGGGGGGGGCGGTCCCAGATGGACTTAGCCCAGGGAAATGACAGGATCCAATGTGCATGCGTAACACCACCCCCAGGGGGCAGTTAGGATGGAGCAAAGGGGGAGAGAGGTTGGTTGTGTTTGGAGAAAGCAGGCTGGCTGAGGAGAAAAGGCGATTGGAGGGAGTCCTGGGGAATGCTGTCACTGAAGACCAGCCAGTTATGTAAAAGTAACAGGCAGAACAGGAAGAAGAACCCTGAAGAACAGGGAGAGAGGACTGTGATGGGAACCAGGTGCAGCGTGGGGGGTCTGCAGCTGAGATGGCGGGACGTAAAGGAGGACTGAAATAACCCCTGGCTTTGGTGATGCCTCCCCAGAACAGTTTGGCAGATTTGTGGGGAAAGAAGAGTGAATGCAGCGGGGTACAGTTGGAAGGCGAGGCAAGGCATTAGGCAAAGGAGAAGAGCAGAATGAGTTTTGTTTGGTTTTGACCTTGAGATGGCAGAGAATTGAGCCTGGGGAGGAGGAGGGGGCAGTGGGAGGGAAAGGGTGAAGGTTCAATGGAGAGCAAAATGAAGGGGGCGGGTCCAGATCTCAGGGGAGACGGGGAGGGAGGGGATGGCAGGTGGATTATCCTTTTGTGGAGCAGAGAGACTTTTTCCTCTAAGAAGGAAAGTAAGGATGTCTGATCCCTAAAGATCAGTTCACACGTGGCAGTGACATTTTTGTCTGAGATGGGACGCATGATTGAGAAGTTCAGAGGGCAGAGAACGGTAAATGGGTAGGTAGCCATTGAGGGAAATGGGAAGAAAAGGTAGCTGGCGACATGTAACATTATCATCAAGGTGGAAAACAGGCTGAACGGATCGGACACCATGCCTCTATCAAGGCACCAACCACCTACCTGTATGATTTTTTTCCCCAGCAGTCCTGAGGGGTCAGGTGCAGCCAGGTAGTATGCCAGGGGCTGTCGTGCTCCATTACTGCAGCTTTGCAAGGTGAAGTGACAGAATGCTAAGGGAGCAGACGACTGAGAGCACTGAAAGGATGCCACGAATGTCACAAATGAGTAGGTAGGCAGTCTCACACAGTGACTCATGAGGAGAGACTGTGATCTCATAATGGAGTGATTAAAGAGGCACTGGCCGGGTAGTTAGAGCCACCTCTGCTCTCTGATCTGGGAGGCTGCAAGCGCTGACTTGGTCCAAGGTCTAGTGCCTCTCTAGGAGGATGGCCAGTGTCTCCTCCTCCTCCTCCTCCTCCTCCTCCTCCTCCTCCTCTTCTTCTTCTTCTTCTTCTTCTTTTTTAATTTTTGTTTTAATGTTTATTTTTGACAGAGAGAGAGAGAGAGAGTGCAAGCGAGCACGAGTGTCTGAGCGGGGGATGGTCAGAGAGAGAGGGAGACACAGAATCCGAAGCAGGCTCCAGGCTCTGAGCTGTCGGCACAGAGCCCAACACGGGGCTCAAACTCATGAACCCAAGATCGTGACCTGAGCCGAAGTGGGACACTTAACTGACTGAGCCACCCAGGCTCCCCATGCCAGTGTCTCTTCTGTGACTTGTCTTGGGAGCAAGCTGTGTAGCTCAGTAGGTCATAGGTCGCCCGATCCTCTCTTTACCTAATTCTGGTAAGAAGTATGTTAGAAGAGCCTTCACCAAAAAATTGAAATAAAATTGAAATTAAAAAAAAAAAGTCTGAGTCAACAGAAATAGAATTCTTATTTTGAGCCCGAAAAAGTCTGGCCCCATGGGTTTTGGTTATTAGAGCTCATCTGGCAGGCCTCCTCATTCCTGTGCTTTTTCTCCCTAGACTCAACTGCTCAGACTATGAACTTGAGTTAGTTTGTGGGAAGGGGGCCCTCCATTGATGTCCTGACTTCTGCCTGCGTAGGAACTTCCGCACAGCAGGCTGTGATATGCTTCACCTCCGTAGCTTCCCTTTTCAAGTTCTCCCTGACACCTGCTGCTTTCAGCTGGGCCGTTCCAACCCGATTGCCGAGAATCCCTTCTGGGTTACATATCAGCCCACACTTGTCTCGTGGCAATCTCTTGCTCCTCCAGGTTGGCTCTGACTCCAGGTCTTTAGAATCCCTACTTGTACCTTGATCATTTTTTTCTCTTTTGACTTGTCTGAGAGATATCCCCAAATCCAGAAGTTAGAGAGGACTCAGACGTCTATCTTCATTGGCGGTGGGGGCCAGCTTCTCAAATAGGGTCTGTCTCCGGGTCGTGTCTGCTCTCAAATCAGAACGGCGAAAGTTTCTTCTTTTACTCTCCGAAGAGCAAGGGACTCTTTTGTGGTTTTCCTAAAGCTCTCAGATCCAAGCCACATCTAACTCTTACTTATTCTCACAGCAGAGAGGTCTGACGGGCTAGCCCAACCAGATGATCTCACCTTCTCCCTGGAATGCCTAATGCTCTCCACATCTCCCAGGATTCCTGGTGTCTCTTAGGGTCTCAGGTATTCAAGCATTTCAAAACATGGCAGTTCTATTGTTAATTTGTTTTTCTGTCTTGAATAACAAACATAGTTGAAAACACCACGTGCGAGGAGGAGACTTCTCTAGAGGGCAGCAAAAGGGGCTATATCGATCAGATGCCTCAGGGAGACAAATGTCTGAAGTTCACAGGTTCTGCCTATGAGTATCTTAATGCCTTCCTAGGCAGGTTTTAAGGACATTAGATGAAAAGGAAGAAAACTTATGAAGTCTCTGAATGAGAAGAGGACAGGAAAAAAACAGAAAGCAAAGAGAACTAACTCCGGGCACTTCCCTTTCTGTTCCTCTCATGGTGAAGCAGCTTCTAGAGGTGGGAGAAGTTTCTGACCCCTGTGTTCATAACCATGACTGGTTTGGGGAAGGAATACAATGATGCCTTTAGGAGAATACAAAAGGACCATGTATTTAGTGACTTCTGGGTGGGTTTTGAAAAATTTTTCTTTAATGTTTATTTATTTTTGAGAGAGAGCAACAGAGGGCCAACAGGAGAGGGGCAGAGAGAGAGGGAGACACAGAATCGGAAGCAGGCTCCAGGCTCCGAGTTGTCAGCACAGAGCCCGACGTGGGGCTCGAACTTACGAACTGTGAGATCATGACCTGAGCCGAAGTTGGACGCCTAACCGACTGAGCCGCCCAGGCGCCCCAACTGCTGTGTATTTTTATACACACCCGTGTAAGCCCTTGTCTTAGTCTGTTGAGGCTGCTGTAATGAAATACTATAGATTGAGTGGCTTATAAGCAACCCAAATGCATGTCTCTGTTCTGGAGACTGGAAGTCCACGATGGTGGCACCTTCAGATTTGGGGAGGGCTCATTTCCTCAGAGACGGTCTTCCTGTCACTGTAACCTCACATGGCAGAAGGGGACCGGACTGGGCATGTCAGGCTGATTTTATAAGGGCACTGATTGCATTCATGAGGCTCCCTCCCCCCTCCGTGACCTTCATCACCTGCCAAGGGGTCAGAATTTCTATATGCGAATTCTGGGGGGACACAGACATTCCCTCTGTAGCATCCCTATAACTACTCTATTGAGCAAAGATTTTTAAAAAGGAAATGGTCAAGCCTGGCCCTACCTATACTACAGACTCTGTTTTTTTGCTATGACTTCCTACTCTGTCTTCACTTTATACCAGATCCTCTCATTTGCTTTCCATCGGTCTGTCTGTGATTTCAGTTGGGCAAAACTGTTCTGACTTTTTATTAACAAAGATCCTCTCCAATTTAAGGCAAGTTGGAGGATGCTCAACCCTTATTGGTGCCTCCTGGTCACAGTTCCACAATTGAATATTGCAAAGCCATCATAATTCAAAGCACTGTTGGCTGGGTAATTCGCTTCATTAGCGGTGCTGCCTGAATAAAATACACAGCAAATTCGAAATAAACAAATCCTTGGAAGGTACGATGATACAATTGGAAAGCACAGAAGGTCAGGCATGGAGGCAGAGGAGGGAGAAGGAGGAAGGCAGCGGGGGAGGGGGAGAAAAATCGGATCAGGATGAAGAGGGATTCTGTGAGCCTCTAAGTGCTCTGTGTTTTTAGAAAGCATTCTGCACCATACCAGCGAATTGATTATGAGGCTGTCTTGTGTCTATCTTTACCTCCACACCTCCTGCTCCTGCTCCCCTCACTTCCCATATCCAATTTATTCCGAAGTCCTGTCCATCTCACCTCCAGAATAGATCTCAAGTCTGTCAGCTCATGACTCCCGCTTTGCGATCAGGTTGGGCCCGCGGCTGGCGCTGGCTGGGCTAATGCATTCAGGTGCTGGGTGGGACTTTCCAGCGCTTTCTTCTCCTGCCACTGCAGGTACTGAAGCGGGTTGTGGAAATGAAGGTGCCACAGGACCGGAGCTGTCTGGGTCCGTGCATCACAAGGAGCACAGCTGCCCAGGGTAGCTCGGTGGGCATGCGAGCGATCGAGGGGCAGACCTTGCCGTGTAAAGCTGGGTGTGTTGTGATCACATCACAGTCCACCGTATCCTGACTAGTGACACAAACCGCCCTCCTCTCTCTCCTAACCTGCCCCCTTTTTCGGCAGCCCTATCACCTCTCGTTCCGTTTCTCAGCGAGGCAAACCTCTTAAAACATACATCAGTGTCACATTAGTCTCCTGCTTCCCCTTGTTATTAGGATAGATCTATAACACTCTGGGCTGGCCCCCATTCTGGGGCCTTTGTACCTGCTTTTTCCTCTACCTGGAACCTTCCCCCCACTTCCCAAGGTTCACCCAGCTCACAGAGATTATCCTTTCCATCTCTGTCCTAAGCACCACTGTCTCAGAGGCCCCCTCAGGATGGGGGGGGGGTCTCCTTGTTACACTCCACCGTCGCATCCACTGCTGTTTTAATGATCCCAGTGACAGTTCCTAATTCTGTATTCATTTGTGTGGCTCTTTGTTTGTTCAGTATCTTTCTCCCTGACCCGAAGGCCTGCTGTGTCAGGGAAAGGACCCTTGTCTGTTACAGCTGCCTAAGCATCCTGTGCCTGCCCCTAGCCCATACCAGGTTCTCAGCAAAAATGTTCAGGATGAATAAATAAATGCATTTAATGCTAAGTCAGAACTGTACATGTATTTTGGAAGTCTCAGGAAAGTGATACTGGATATTTTTTTGAGGATTTACTGTTTCAGTCATGGTACCAAGGGCTTTACATTATTTTCTATATCATGTATATATCACGATGATAACAGAATTGGGGGGGGGTCAGACTAGAGACGTGGAAGCTGAGGTCTGGTGTGATTAAATATACAGGTGTGTTTTCAAGGCTCATGAGGCCGCCCAACTCCATAATCCATTTCCTTCCCTTGATTTTTAATTTGGTTTCTGTCCAACTCCAATTTTCCAAGTTCGTGAAACAATAGCAACAGACCTTTATATCACGGCATTATAAAAATCAAGCGCCAGATTTCCCTTGCTTTCTTTTTGGAGAGACCTACTGATCTCCAGTGTCTGTGTGCTTCCTGCCAGAGACAATGTCTTTGAAAAATGTTTATGTCCTATGCAGTCTTAAAACTAGTCAATAATGTGTTCGTTGTAAATATGAACCACAAAATATGAAAACCTGAAAATATGAAGTCTTCCACAGAGAGTTCATTTCCGTTTGACTTTATAGTGCGAGATTTTTTTTTTTTTTTTTTTTTTAATTGAGACCCGTCAGAGGTGAAAATACCCATTTCTTTTTCCATGGGGAAATCCATTATGGAATGAAATTCAGACTTCATTTGGGCGTGCTTTATCAATTAAATCTGCATTTCGTTAACAACATCCTATACCTCTCATTTTAAATCAATCTTTTTAAAATCTCTTTCATGAAACAGCACATATCTGAATGAGAAGTCGCTCCGGCTGACGGAAACATGCAAAAGTCTGCAACACGGCTTTGCGACTTTATCTAGCAAAGTAAAAAGGTAAGTTCTACTTTTCACAATTTAATTGTAAAATCGGTGTTTTGCATTCAACATATTTTACAGCACCTTTGAAACCATTTGGAAAATAAGACTGTGTTCATGCTGTGGCTTGACCTTGGGCTCTGAGAAGCTCTCTCTGGCGAGGAGAGTGGACAGTGCAGACCAGGGTAGCGGGGATTCAATGTATCTGTCCCTGGATCCACGTTCACTAAAACACCATGTAGTTTTACTGGCTAGACTTTTCTAGGCCATCATTGGACCCTATCCTAGCAAAAGGCACATGTATTTGTACTGAATTGCTTATATCCAGAAGGGTAACAGATTTACCCCTCGTCCTAACTGTGGGTCACCTTAAACTTCCCCCCTGCTTCTAATTCTGTATTTTAGACCATCTTCTTCATACTGGGAAGGTGGATCTAAAAGCTCCAAGCTTCGCATATGGAAGGGCACTTGGTGGCCTGAGACTGATGGGGGTGGTATTGCCTTGATTATACCTGGAAGGAGCAGAATCTGACAGTGCTGGGTGAAGGCTGGGCATGTGGGGTAGGGGGGCCTGTGGTTACACCTGTAATCTTCCTCAGAGGAGCAAAGCTGAGTTGGATATAGTATTAATGATACTAAAGGGAACCCAGGATCTGTGAGGTAGGTCTCCCTGGAGAGTGGCACATAGACTGTCCCAACTCTTTGGGCAGAAAAGGGAAATGTTTCGCAGTGTAAGTGTTCCTGCTGTGTAAGGAACCCCACACATTTTACTTGGAGACCTCAGCTACTATTCTGGGCCAGAGGAACACATCCAGTGCAGGAAGACGGTACCAGGGTGATCACCCTTGACGTCCCGAGCGTCTCTCTTTGTCTGAGCCTCGTGACTGCCTGGATCCTTGAAATTGTTATCGAGGCCTGATCCTGGGTAAGATCTCTGATTTGAGTTAATCGGGTGTGACCATCCAATCCTGTATGTTAGCTCAGTTAATTACAAAAGGATAGCCCTAATAAAATTTTGGTTTTCTTTTCCTTAAATTCCAACGGATGGGCCTTAAGCTTCCTGGAAAAATCCACTGTGCCTTGTACCTTACATCTGCCACACCTGATCTACTCCTCTCCCTAAGTTTAGTCTGTGCCTTTCTTTGCCCTGGAATGTTGACCAATGAGAACTTCATCAATATATTCCTTGCTCCTTTTGTCATCTAGTTTTCTTTGGATTTGACCCAGAGGGGAGCACTAGAAGGAGAACGGAAAGAGGGAGGAAGGAAAAAGATCTTGCTTGGTGGTGTTGCTTTAGGTTAACTACCTCCTTGACCAAAGGAAAGTGCTGTATCTTGAATGAAGGTCGTGACTTCTGTTAGGTGCCTCTTTGTCCCATTCCCTTTGCCTTCATTCTCTTCATTGGACTCTTCAGGAAGAAGCTGTTAACAGTCCCCTGGCATCATACTTGTGTTTCCCTGCATCCAGTCCAAGCCTTTTGAAAAAGTCCCTCTTTAAGCTCTTCTTAAATGACACAATTGAGTGGGCCATCATTTCTGCCAGGACTCTTGCTCACCGAAGATGGGCCAGAAGAAACTCTTAGAAACACTTCCCTCCTCACATGATCGATTTATTGAATTTGGGGATGGACTTAAAGTAGCACATGCATCACCGATGGTGCAGCGCGTCTCTTTTGGGCGTGTTGTAACTGTTGTTTTGTTCGTTGGGTGTGGGGGTTTACAGGCCTTTTTCTGAAACTTGTCCCACGGATCTCGAATCCCAAACCTGCCGCATGCTCCATGCGTCGGACTTGCGGCACATGTTGAAAAGCTGGTCCATGCTCTACCCTGTCACAAGCCAGTTGGACTCCTTGTCTGACTCAGCAAGTGAAAGTTGCCATTGACTTTCTTCAGCGTTCTGTCTGACATGAACTGTTCTTGCTCCCCAAAGTGACAAGAGTCCTCAACATAAGGACCATCCATAGTTGTGCATTGGAGCAAAGCACTTGAGTCAGCATGGGAGAAAATTCTTTAATCGTGGAAGGTGTGTTTTTTTTTTTTTTTTTTTTTAAGGCCAGAATTGAACAACTTTATTACGTGTGTCAACAAGGACGGTTAGCTGCAGTGTGCTAATGAGAATGTCTGTGTGCATGCCCTTATGTTTGCTCTCTCACTTTTCTATTGTTTTGGATTTGGTGCTAAGACCTCTTCTCTGCCATTCTTTAGGGGGATGCATTTCCATTATGCACACAATTTTCGACTAGCTCACATAATTAGCCTGCGCTGGTGTTCTGTTTGGCAAAGGTCTAGAGAGAGCAAGCATGAATTGCCCATTGTTATGAAAGTGTTATTTTGCACACAGGAGACTAATTTTTTTTCAGCTGTATCGTCTATTGTCAGGAATTGTGTGTTCTGCGACTCGGTGTTATTACGGATTTACAGGGGACAATCGGGAAGGCCATTCAATATATAGTGATAAAAAGTAATTTCATTTTCTTAGAAATAATTATTTAGCTCTGTCTTTTGTCATGGTCCGTTAAAGACTTAGAATCTTCTCATTCTTCAGCCAGTTTGTCTCTTTCAGTTTGCTAAAATAGAATCTAGGAAGACAGAGTCATAGTGGGAGGGAAATTGCTCTTTTTCTCCTTTGGTCTTTAGTCCAGTTTTAAATAAAAGAAAATTAAACAGTTGCCACTTGGAGGACAGCAGGATGAGAACTGTGTATCCCAATTCTTTATTGTCTAAGACTATGAGCTCTGGGGATGTGGTACCATCCCGTTGCCTTGCTGAAGCCAAAGAGTGTGGGTGGTTGTAGCACTCACCTGCTCCCTGGCTAGGGCAGGTGAGTGGGAGTGGTCATGGTATTCTCCTGCACCCAGCCAAGAGCTGGCATGCACTCACAGACAAGGCGCATCCCACTATTCCCGAAACTCACTGGTGGGCGCACATTGTCAAAACATTTTCCTGCTGCCTTTTTGAAGTCAGCAAGCATGTCCCAACCCCAACACTGGCTGCCCAGTTAAAGCCAGTGGGCATATGCAGTCCACACAGGGAACACCCTTTGATTGCCTGGCCACGGTGGCCGAGGGGGCTGGAGTCCTTAAGCTTCCCAGAAAGGTAACAATTCAGAGGGTACTTACTGGCAGGCCACCACGCCTGGGGCACCACACGGACAGCAGACTGAAAAACAACCGTCATCCTCTGAAAAAGGCCTCCTTCCTCGGCCTGGAGCTTCAGCCTGAGGGACAGGCTTTAGATTCCCCACATATCTGGAGGCTGAGGAAGTGCTTCCAGGGAGGCACTATCTTTGAGTAGCACCCTGGCCTCCCTGCAGCTTGATGAGACCCCCCAGTGAGAAGGTTATATACTCATCCTGAGCCCTGATTTTTGCACTCTTGACCAGAGGACACCTCTGGATCTCCTGCATGATTGTGACCCCACAGGAGTGTATATATTCACATACTTTAGAAGCTGTTGCCTGAGGGTCTGGCTTCCAGTCAGCCTGAAACTTGGTGCTAAATGGGGTTCCTGCCCTTGGAACGCTCACAGTTCTTGGCACACTCTTAAAAACAGAGACAAATCAAGAATAAATTGTGTGGTTTAGACAGTCACAAAGGTGCAAGAGCTAGGGCAAGGTTGAACAAGAAGGTTCATCACCTACCCAAGGCCACTTCTTCAAGACTGTGAGGGGTAACTGCTTCACCTATTACACAGAATCAAACACAGAGTCAAACAACTTGAGGAAACAGAGAAATATGTTCCTACTGAATGAAGAAGGCAGAACCTCAGAAAAAGACCTTCATGATATGCAGATAAATAATCTACCTGATGAAGAATTCAAAGCAATGGCCATCAAGTTGCTCACTGAACTTGGGATAAACACCATGAGAGCGTCAACAAAGAGAATGAAAATGTAAGAAAGTACCAGACAGAAGTCACAGAGCTGAAGAATACGATAACTGAACTGAAAAATACACAAGAGCAGTTCAGCAACAGACCGGATAAAATGGAAGAACAGATCGGCAAGCTGGAAGACAAAGCAGTGGAATTCACTTAGAGCAGCAAACAGAAAGACTTAAAAAATGAAGATAACTTAAGAGACCTAAGGGACAGCATCCAGTGGAACAGCATTTACATCATGGGGGTCCCAGAAAGAGAAGAGGGAGAGAAAGGAGCAAAATACTTATTTGGAGAAATAATGGCTGAAAAATTTCCTGACCAACCTGGTAAAGGAAAAAGACATCCAGGTCTAAGAATCCAGAAAATCCAAAATAAGATGTGTCCAAAGAGATCCATACCAAGACACATTATAATTAAAATGTCAGAAAGAGAATATATTAAAAGAAGCAAGAGAAAAGCAAATTGTTATTGACAAGGGAAAACCTGTAACTCCATCAACAGATTTATCAACAGAAAATTTGCCAGGTCAGAAGGGAGTGGCAGGATATATTCAAAGTGCTAAAAGGAAAGAAAAAAACAACAACCAAGAATACTCTACCCAACAATGTTATCATTCAGAATTGAAAGAGACGTAGAGTTTTCCAGAACCCAGAAGCTAAAGGCCTACTGCTACTAAGGTGGCCTTGCAAGAAATGTTAAAAGGGACTTTTTAAGCTGAAAAGAAATGGCACTAATTAATAACAAGAAAATCTGAAAGTAAAAATCTCACTGGGAGAAGCAAATATATAGTAAAGATAGTGTATTAATCACTTAAAAAACTATTATAAAAGTTAAAACACATAGTTAAAATCAACTAAAACTCCAATAATTAAAGTCTACATAAAATAAAAAGAAGTAAAATGTGATCTCAAAAATATAAAATGTGGCAGTGTTGGAAAAAAATGTAGATTTTTAGATTGTGTTTAAATTTAAATTGCTATCAACTTAAAATCTATACATAAGATGTTATATACCTAAGGTGATATACATGAATCTAATGGTAAATTACAAGGCAAAAATTGTAGTAAATACACAAAAGAAAATGAGAAAGGAATTTAAATCTAACACTAAAGAAAGTCATCAAACCATAGGGGAAGAGAGAGGAGAAGAAAGGAACTGAGAGGAACCACAAAAACCGCCAGAAGACAATGAACAAGATGACACCTTACCAATAATTACTTTAAATGTAAATGGATTAAACTCAGCAGTCAAGAGACATAGGGTGGATGAAGGGATTAAAATAAAAAAAGAGCGCCTGGGTAGCTTAGTCAGGTAAGCATTCAACTTCAACTCAGGTTACGATCCCACAGTTCATGAGTTTGAGCCCCGCATTCGGCTCTGCACTGACAGCTCAGAGCCTGGAGCCTGCTTTGGATTCTGTGTCTCCCTCTCTCTACCCCTCCCCCACTTGTGTGCATTCTCTCTCTCTCTCTCTCTCTCTCTCTCTCTCTCTCTTTCTCAAAAATAAATAAACATTAAAAAAAAAAAGACACTTGTATATAGTGCCTACAAGAGACTCATTTCAGAAGGAAGGACACACACAAACTTAAAGTGAAGGGATGGAAAAAGATATTTCATGCAAATGGAAATTGGAAAGAAATTTGGTATAGCTGTATTCATATCAGACAAAATAGACTTTACAACAAAGACTGTAATAAAAGACAAAAAAGGGCACTATGTAATAACAAAGGGGTCAATCCAACAAGAAGACATAATATTTATAAATATATTTGCACCCAATGTAGAACACCAAAATATATAAAACAAATATTAACAGATCTAAGGGGAGAAATTGACAATAGTACAATAATAATATGGGACTTTAGTACCCCATTTATATCAATGGGTAGATCATCCAGACAAAATTGATAAGGAAACAGTGGCCTTAAGTGACATGTTAGACCAGATGAATTAAATACATATATACAGGACATTCATCCCAAAACAGCAAAAGATACATTCTTGTCAGGTGCACATGGAACATACTCCAGGATAGATTCCATGTTAGGACACAAAACAATAAAGAAGATTGAAATACTATCAAGCATCTTTTCTGACCACAATGGTATGAAGCTAGAGATCAGTAACAAGAAGAAAACTGCAAAAACTACAAATATGTGGAGATAAACATGTTACTAAACAACTACTGGGTCATAGAAGAAATCAAAGGAGAAATTTTAAAAATAATTAGAATAAAATAAAATCTGAAATATGACATACCAAAATCTATGGGATGTAGCAAAAGTGGTTCTAACAGGGAAGTTCATAGCAATATAGGTCTACCTCAAGAAGCAAGAGAAATCTCAAATAAACAATTTAACTTTACATGTAAAGGAACTAGAAAAAGAAGAACAAATGAAGCTCAGAGTTAATAGAAGGAAGGAAATCATTAAAGCTCAAACTGGAAATAAATAGAGACTAAAAAGACAAGAGAAAAGATCAACAAAAACAGGAGCTGGCTCTCTGAAAAGATGGGGAAAAAAACCTTTTAGGTAGCCTCACCAAGAACAAAGAGAGAAGGTTCTAATAAAACCATAAATGAAAGACAAGTTACAAAAGGTACCACAGAAACACACAGGATTTTAAGAGACTACTGTGAACAATTATATGCCAACAAACAGGACAATCTAGAAGAAATGGATAAATTCCTAGAAGCTTACAATCTTTCAAGATGGCATTGTGAAAAAATAGAAAATCTTAATATACTGGTTAAGAGTAAAGGGATTGAACCACTAATCAAAAACCTTGCAGCAAAAGTCCAGGACCATACAGCTTCACTGGTGAATTCTACCAAACATTTAAAGAAGATTTAATACCTGTCCTTCTCAGGCTCTTCCAAAAAATTGAGGAGAAGGGAACACTTCCCAACTCATTTTATGAGACCTTAATACCAGACCAGGCAAGGTTAACCACAAAACAAAAAAAGTGAAGAAAATTACAGGTAATATCCCCGATGAACATAGATGCAGAAACCCTCAACAAAATATTAGCAAACCAAATTCAGAAATACATTAAAAGGGTATACACCATGATCAAGTGGGATTTATTCCAGGGATGCAAGAATGGTTCGACATCTGCAAATCAGTCAATGTGATATGCTACATTAACAAAAAGAACAAAAAAATCATCATATGGTATCTCGATGTGAGAAAAGTTTTGACAACATTCAGTATCTGTTTATATTAAAAACTCTTAGCAAAGAAGGTATAGAGAGAATTACGTCAACGTAACAAAGGCCATATATGACAAACTCATAGTTGTTATACTCAAGGGTGAAAACCTAGAAGCCTTTCCTCTAAGATCAGTAACAAGACAAGGATGCCCATTCTCCCCACTTTTATTCAGCATAGTATTGGGAGTTCTAATCACAGCAATTAGGCAGGAAAAGAAAGGGCATCTAAATTGGAAAGGAAGAGGTAATTAAAACTGTCACTATTTGCAGATGACATGATACTACTATACCTAAAAAACCCCAAGAACTTCACCAAAAAACTATTAGAACTAAAAAATAAATCCAGCAAAGTTGGCAGGATGCAAAATTAATATACAAAAATATGTTGTATTTCTATACACTAATGATGAACTATCAGAAAGAGATAACCAGGAAAACAATCCTATTTGTAATTGCATCAAAAAGAGTGAAATACATAGGAATAAATTTAACAAAGGAGGTGAAAGACCTATAGTCTGAAAACTGTAAGACATTGATGAAAGAAACCGAAGAAGATACAAATAAATGGGAAGAAATTTTGTGCCCATGGATTGGAAAAGTTAATATTGTTAAAATGTCCATACTACCCAAAGCCATGCACAGATTCATTGCAATCTTTTTCAAGGTTCCAGTGCCATTTTTCACAGACCTAGAACAAATAATTCTAAAATGTATTTGGAAACACAAAAGATCACTAATAACCACCACAATCTAGAGAAAGAATAACAATGTCAGAGGTATCATGCTCCCTGAATTCAATCTATATACTACAGAGATTAGTAATTAAAACATTATGGTTTTGGCACAAAAACAGACATATACATCAATGGAATAGAATAGAGTGCACAGAAATAAATCTACGTATATATAGTCCATCAATTTCCACGAAGAAAGCAAGAATATACAATGAGGCAACGACCGTCTCTTCAATAAATGGTGTCAAGAAAACTGGGTACCTTACATGCAAGAATGAGGGTTGACACTATCATATACCATATACAAAAATTTTAACTCAAGTGGATTGAAGTTTTTAATATAAGACCTGAAACCACAAAACTCCTACAGGAAAACAGGTGGTAAGCTCCTTGAAACTAGTCTTCACAATGTGTGTGTGTGTGTGTGTGTGTGTGTGTGTGTGTGTGTGTGTGTATGTTTTGGATCTGACTCCAAAAGCCAGGAAAACAAAAGCAAAAATAAACAAATGGGACTACACTATGCATCTTTACAACAAAGGAGACCCTCATCAAAATAAAAAGGCACCCTACTAAATGGGAGAAGATATTTGCAAATCGTATTTCCAAAAGGGTTAATATCCAAAGTAGATGAAGGACTCACACAGCTCAGTGACAAAAAAAGAAAAAAAGAAAAAAAAAAGACAAGAAAGGAGTACTGGCCAGGATGTGGGAAACGGGAACCCTCGTGCACTATTGGTGGGAATGTATACTGGTCCAGCATCTATTGAGAACAGCATGGAGACTGCTCAAGAAAAAGAAAAATAGAACTACCGTATGGTCCAGGAATTACATTATTGGGTATGTATGTATCTGAAGAAAATGAAAACACTAATTGTAAAAGATACATCATCCCTATGTTCATTACAGCATTATTTCTAGTAGGCAAGATGTGGAAACAACCTAAGTGTACATCGGCGGATGGATGGATAAAGATGTGTTACAAACTCTCTCACTGTCTCTGTCTCTGTCTCTGTCTCTCTCTCTCACTGAATACTACACAGCCATAAAAAAAGAATGGAATGCTGCCATTTGCAGCAACATGGATGGACCTTGAAGTATTAGGTTGTAAAATAAGTCAAAGATAAATATCACACGATTTCACTTCTGTGTGAAAAACAAAACAGAAGAAAACCCAGACTTAAAAGATACAGAGAACAGATGGGAGGTTGCTACAGAGGAGGGGGGTGAGCAGGGTGGTTGAAATGGGTGAAGGGGTCAGGGAGTACAAACTTACAGTTATAAAATAAATAAGACACGGGGTACAGGGTACGGTATATGGAATAGAGTCAATAATGTTAATTTTGGTGAGAGATGGTATCTGGACTTACTGTAGTCATTTCTCAGTGTATGCAAGTGTTGAATCACTATGTTGTACACCTGAAACTGACATAATATTGTATGTCAACTATACCTCAAAACAAAACAGAGCAACAACAATAACAAAAAAACACACTGGTTCCAAAGAGCTTGTTCACATTTTTGTCCCGGGTGCCTATCACTGGCCTCAGCACGTAGTAGTTGTTTGGTAAATATTTGATGAATAATTAGATGAGTGAATGAATATATTTCTTAGGTCTCCAAAGCATTTTGTATCCTACCTTTAATTTCTAGCTCTTAAAAAAATTAGCCATAAATCCATAAACTTGAACTCCTTTTGAAACCAATAGTTATTTTTCTCTTTTCCTTAATTTGAATCTCTAGTTTTGTCCATTTTTTCCTAGGCCATCCTTTCCCCTTGAATATTTCTCTGAGTTTCTCCAGCCCAATCCTTCTCATCAAGTTGTGTCCCAGATAAAATATTATGCTGTACTAAAAATGCTATCTAGCTATATGATCAATGCTAGTTTGCTCATTTTTCAGTATGGCAAAGATTATGTGTAATGTTTTCTGCTTACATTTTTTGAAAAATGATGATTTTTGTGAATATCCAAGCATTCCATCTTAGTCTCCATTGCTTCAGACAAATGAAGAAATTTTTCTAAGAGCAGAAACTTGAGACCAGCTGACCCAGGAGATGAACTCGTTTTTCTCCTTGAGTGTTTCTGACTCTGTTGCTGTGCCTTTTTTTTCCTCCTCATGCTTCCCTTCCTTTCTGTCAGATTATCCTGGATCTCAAGAAAATGCACACCTACATTTGTCCAGTTTCCTCCATTTGGTCAGGGTAGATGAGCTGTTATAACAAAAATTCCCAAAATGCAACATTGTAACACAAAATTTGATTCTCTCTCCTACAACGCTCAGTGTAGAGACTCTGATCAGGCGACTTTTCTTTGAGTATTGACTCAGGGAATCTGGTTCCTTCCATTTTATGAAGAGGATTATAGCCATCTACAATAGAGGATCCCAGGCTTGCTGCTGAAGAAGATGCTGTGGACAAAGCACACATGGCTTGGAGGGGACACACATCACTTACAGTCACATTTTATTGGCTAGAGCTGGGCCCACCTCCATGTTTGCAGTCATACAGCTAGTTTTGACCAGCTATACACTATAGAAAGAAAGCACCAATCAGTAGTGGTCAATGAGATATTTCTGCCACCTATATATCAAATAGCTCTATTATTCTCATCATTCTATTGATTCTTGGCCTCTCAGGTGTTTCTTTCTTTCTTTTTTAAGTTTGTTTATTTTGAAAGAGAGCATGAGCAAGGGAGGGGCAGAGAGACAGAGGGATAGAGAGAATCCCAGCAGACTCCATGCTATCAGCACAAAGTGCAAGGTGGGGCAGGCAGGGGTGGGGGTCAGCTGAGCTCACGAACCATAAGATCATGACCTGAGCCAAAATCCAGAGTTGGACACTTAACCAGCTGAGCCACCTAGGCACTCCTCTTAAAGTGTTTCTTAAAGAAAGAAGAAAACGTAAAGAAACAAACAAGCAGCAGTCTCTTACATCCTTTGAACACTTGAGAAGTTTATATAGTATCTCTATGGAAAGAATAGATCTTTTTAGGAATGCAATATATAATGTGTAATTATACATTATGTGTACATATGTGTATATAGTTACATTATGTGTAACTTCCTGGGTAATCACTGAGGCATAAAATACTCATTTGCATTCAGAACTTTTGGGGGCAGGGTAAGATCCAAATTCTCAGGATTAAGATTTGGAACAACACTTCATTGCATAGGTTAAGTGTGGCTTAAACCATGCACTACTTGGTGATTGCACATGGTTGATGAGCTATGTCATGCGGTACCATTTAAAATAACTGAGAGTATGGGGCGCCTGGGTGGCGCAGTCGGTTAAGCGTCCGACTTCAGCCAGGTCACGATCTCGCGGTCCGTGAGTTCGAGCCCCGCGTCAGGCTCTGGGCCGATGGCTCGGAGCCTGGAGCCTGTTTCCGATTCTGTGTCTCCCTCTCTCTCTGCCCCTCCCCCGTTCATGCTCTGTCTCTCCCTGTCCCAAAAAGAATAAATAAAAAAAAGTTGAAAAAAAATTAAAAAAAAATAAAATAACTGAGAGTAGAATTTTCTGAAAGGTATCGTCTCAATGAGGCATCGCAGAAATGCTAGTTAGAACACACCCTTTTGCAAGGTGAAAGGCAAAGTGAGTTGAAGACTGACCCTAAATGTTCTTCAGTATTATCTTGGAGAGTACAACATGACCTGAATTGCAGTTTGAAAAGAAGAGGTATAAATTATGGTGGATCAGACTTCAAAAAGCCCCAAATGTGAGCATATCACTTGACAGCCTGCTAACAAAGCAAGTATTTTTAAGTTTCAAGTTGTCTATCAGGAAAAATGATTTTTGCTCCTGTACAAGATTTTCTTGGCATAGGGTGATATATGACTTGTTTCTGCTCAGCTTTAAATCTATGGTGCTTTCATGGCTTCTTAAAATGATACCCACACTTCTGTCTTTTGACCTCCGACCCTTTACCTTGCCTTTTATATCAGATTTAAGGGCTCCAGAATCTAGCACTGTTTTCTTTCCTTGGTAGAAAGGTCAGAAAGGAGAAGTTAACACAAAACAGCCATTTGTACCAACATGGTGCATTTTTTAATATCTCAGGAAATTTCTCTTGTTAACCAAAGCAGTGCCGTGTTTGTTGATTTAAAATTTTAAGGTGGGGGACGCCTGGGTGGCTCAGTCAGTTAAGTGTTTGACTTCAGCTGAGGTCATGGTCTCGAGGTTCTTGAGTTTGAGCCCTGCTTTGGGCTTTGTGCTGACAGCTCAGAGCCTGGAGCCTGCTTCAGGTTCTGTGTCTCCCTCTTTCTCTGCCCCTCCCCCATCGGCACTCTGTCTCTCTCCCTCTCAAATAAACATTAAAAAAAAATTAAGTTGAGGCAGATGAGCTAATATTGAGGCTATGAAAGAAGTCTGTAAAACTTTTTTTTGCGTTTATGCCAAACAATTATGCCAGATCTATTAAAAGGTTACTTAACCATCATTCTGGACCTCAGAGAGTACATAAGAAATAGGTAGCATACAGTTTAAGAAATCGAAGAAATAGTCTCAAATTCTTCTAATCCATATACTTTTTTCTGTTCTTACCAAAAGTATGTATGGCTTTAATTTTTCTACAAAATCGATTGCGTTAGTTTAAAGATTAAGCAATGAGACAACGGCTTGTTTAATGTTAGGCAACCAGTTAATGAGAAGTTGGGAAAATAAAAGATTTTTTGTGTGTGTTGTTGTTGATGCTGGAAAATAATTAACATAATCTTAATCTGAATTCCTTAATTGATACTTGGTAAGAGTTGCTTAGTATATCTTTTTTGCCATGCTGAAGATTGAAACAGTGTGTTGTTTTATTGTATTTATCAGTGGAAACAAAGCTGAGTTTGCCCTCAGAAGAAAATTGAAATGCTGGCTTTCTAGTTATGCTGCAAAGTTGATTATGTATTCATATCAGAAGGCTTCCTTATACTTGCTCAAATAACTAGCTATGGGAAAGAAACGTTTAATAGACAATGACAATAAAAATAGTGAACCTTCTTTAAGGGCATTAAGAAATAATGGAGATTATTCCTAATTTTAGAAGTGGTACAGAGAAAGAAAACAAATCTATTATGTTTACTCAACATTCAAAAAAAAATAGAGCAGGTAATGTTAAAAGTATAGTTTATTTACTCCTTATGGTAGCCACATTCTCAAGATGGCACCCAGTGATTCTCTCCTGGTATCCACATGCTTTCCCTTCCCTCACTGAAGGGGGCTTCCCTTGTAACCAGCTAACGGTGTAAGAGTACTGCAGAAGTAACAAAGTCCACCTTTCAAGGCCAGGTCATAAAAGTCCTGCCTTGCCATCAAAGATTGTTTGCTCTGGGGGAAGCCGCCTACTGTGTCATGAAGACATGGAGAGGTTCACATGGCGAGAACTAAGGTCTCCTGCCAACAGCTGGCACCAGCTTGTCAGTCATGTGAGTGAGCCTTCTTAAAAGTAGATCCCAGCATCTTGACTTTGCAGCTTACTGAGGACTAGTGGGCCAGACCCATTCAACTAAGCTGCTGGTGAATTCCTGACCTACAGAAACTGCTTAATAATAAATGTTTCTTGTTTTTTTAAGTCACTAAGGTTTGGGGTAGTTTGTTACATATCCATCGATAACTAATTATTACTATCCACAATCCTTTGTATTATTTTTATCATAATGACAATTATTATTGCCAGAATTACTAAATAGTGATAATTAACAGCTATTACTTTTGTAAGTTTACGGTATGCAAGAGAATTTCAACGCATCTATAGTCCTTGCAATATTTTTTCAGAGTGGGTTTCAGTATTCTGATTACACAAGTGAAAGAAACGAGGCCAGAGGGTTTAAATGGCTTAAAGAGCATCAGACAGTCCGAACTAGGATTTGGATGAAATTCTGACTATTTTGTTTTCAGCACTCTATGGTACTGCTCTTAATGAGAGCAGAATTACCAGTGACAAATACAAGACTTTATAATATAAAACATTTGACTTTGTGACGAGAAGCTACTGAAAAGTGGTGCATCTGAAAAATACTGTACATTCTCTTCACTTTTTAATATTTCTTTTACTTAAGCTTCTGAAATGTAAATAGTGTGGATGTGGCATTGTCTTGCACAGCAGGTACCCAAATTGCAACTTTGGGATCAGTCTGGCTTCTCTTGGTAAGATAAAGGCTGATGGCTAATTATTGTCATAGTTCAAAGTTAATACCTGAAACCTTTGGATGTTTTTGTGTTCCAATTGCGTAGTAAATTTCAGTTGCAGGAACACCCAACAAGTTCTTTGTGCTCAGCACTGGGACAGGTACAGTGACAGCTATTCTCAACCTAGAGGTTCACGTCAGACTCCTTCGAAGCATTTTCTTTTTTTTTTTTTTTTTAATTTTTTTTTTTCCAACGTTTTTTATTTATTTTTGGGACAGAGAGAGACAGAGCATGAACGGGGGAGGGGCAGAGAGAGAGGGAGACACAGAGTCGGAAACAGGCTCCAGGCTCCGAGCCATCAGCCCAGAGCCTGACGCGGGGCTCGAACTCACAGACCGCGAGATCGTGACCTGGCTGAAGTCGGACGCTTAACCGACTGCGCCACCCAGGCGCCCCTGGAAGCATTTTCAAAGTATGTGTGTTTGACGTTGAAATACCACCTCACACTGGTCAGAGTGTGACAACTCAGGAAACAACAGATGTAGGCGAGGAGGTAGAGAAACTGGAACCTTCTTGCACTGTTGGAATGCACACTGGTGCAGCTACTCTGGAAAACAGCGTGGAGGTTCCTCAAAAAATTAAAAATAGAACTACCATATGACCTAGCAATAGCAATAGGAATTTATCCAAAGGATACAGGAGTACTGATTTATAGGGACACATGTACCCCAATGTTTACAGCAGCGCTATCAACAATAGCCAAATTATGGAAAGAGCCTAAATGTCCATCAACCGATGAATGGGTAAAGAAGATGTGGTTTATATAGTATTCGATGGAATACTACTTGGCAATGAGAGAGAATAAAATCTGGCCATTTGCAGCAGTGTGGGTGGAACTGGAGGCTATTATGCTAAGTGAAATAAGTTAGGCAGAGAAAGACAGATATCCTATGTTTTCACTCATATGTGGAATCTGAGAAACTTAACAGAAGACCATGGGGGAAGGGATGGGGAGAAATTAGTTTCAAACAGAGAGGGAGGCAAACCATAACAGACTCTTAAATACAGAGAACAAACTGAGGGTTGATGGGGGAGTTGGGGGTGAGGGGAAGACAGGTGATGGGCATTGAGGAGGGCACTTGTTGGGATGAGCACTGGGTGTTGTATGGAAGCAATGAATCATGGGAATCTACTTCCAAAACCAAGACTACACTGTATACACTGTTTGTTAGCCGGTTGACAATAAATTATATTAAAAAAAGAAAGAAAATTTAAAAAAATATGTGTGGTTGAGAACTCTTATATAAGAAACATGATAATAAATTATTTTTTTATTTTTTATGTTTATTTATTTTTGAGAGAGAGAGAGAGAGAGAGAGCGAGCAGGCACAAGCAGGGGAGGGGCAGAGAGGGAGACACAGAATCTGAAGCAGCTCCAGGCTCCACACCGTCAGTGCAAAGCCAGACATGGGGCCCAAAATCGCAAACTGCGAGATTGTGACTTGAGCTGAAGTTGAATACTTAACTGACTGAACCACCCAGGCACCCCTAGAATTTATTTCTTTTTAGCCGTTCATAGTATGTTAAGAAAGTCAGATATTCAGAATACACTGGCTTCTCCTTCTCATTCTTCTTCGTAGATGCCTCATCTTTTCTCACTTTTGACACTGGAGTGCCCCCAGAACTCAGTCCTTAGGCCTCATTTCTCTTCATGCTCAGTCCTCAAGGACCACATTTAGTCTCTTGGAGTTCAATACCGTGTACATACTGATCATTTCCAAACTTACGTTTCCTGCCTGAACCTCTTCCCAAATTTGGGTGTTCCTTTTGCCCAGTCAGCACTTCGCTGGGATGTCTGCAAGGTATCTGAAACTTCATACATCTTATAGGATCTGCTGGACTTTCTCCTAAAGGGAAATGCTTTGTACTCCAGCACTTTTCCCAGCTTCAGTTAATACCAAGTCTGTTCTTCCAGTGCTCAGGCCTAAATTCTCAGAGTTATTATTGAATCCTCTCTTTTTATCCATCTCATTATCTGTCTCTAAATCTCATTGGCTACCTTCAAATCATATATAGAAGCTGATTATTTCTTACTAATTCTGTAAATTCCAGCCTGGTCCAAGCCATCTTTATTCTCCTGCATTCTGGGAAACTTCTCTCTCTCTTTTTTAAAAAAAATTTTTTTTAAACGTTTTATTTATTTTTGAGACAGAGAGAGACAGAGCATGAACGGGGGAGGGGCAGAGAGAGGGAGACACAGAATCGGAAGCAGGCTCCAGGCTCTGAGCCATCAGCCCAGAGCCCGATGCGGGGCTCGAACTCACGGACTGCGAGATCGTGACCTGAGCTGAAGTTGGACGCTCAACCGACTGAGCCACCCAGGCGCCCCTTTTTTAAATTTTTTTTTACATTTATTTATTTTTGAGAGACAGAGAGAGACAGAGCACAAATGGGGGAGGGGCAGAGAGAGAAGGAGACACAGAATCTGAAGCAGGCTCTAGGCTCTGAGCTGTTAGCACAGAGCCCAACGTGGGCTCGAACTCACAAGCCATGAGATCATGACCTGAGCTTGAGATCATGACCTGAGTTGGACGCTCAACTGACTGAGCCACCCAGGTGCCCTTGGGAAACTTCTCTTAATTGGCCTCCTGTTCTCTTAGAGGCAATTCTCAACAGAAGAAACCTTTTTAAAATATAAGTCAGATCCAGTCACTTCTCTGTTCCCATTTCACTCTGTGTGACACTCTCTGTCTTCCCATTTCACTCAAAATAAAAGACAAAATTATTACAGTAGCCTACAAGGCCCTTATGAGCACTTCTTACACATACATGTAATATATTTGCCAATAATAGCACAAAGGAGGCGGGTGAGAGCAAAGGTGTTATTGGGCCAAGGAAATGATTACAGATCGTAAAGTAATAATTATAACAATGTCTAAGTGGGTTTATAACATGAAAAGATGTCATATTGTGTAACAAAATTTCCACAACGTGTAGGGGGGAAGGGAATAGAGCTATAAGTAATACTGTATATAAAAGTGCAATTAAGGTAGTATTAATTGGAAGCTGATTCTGACAAAGTAAGATGTATATGCCAAGGCCTAGAACAACCACTAAGAGATAAAGTTAAAACTTATTTAAATACATTAAGATGCTACTTTATAAAATATTCACTTAAGGCAAAAGAATGCTATAAAGAAGTAGAGGAACAAAAAATACATGAAAAATAAAAACAAAGAGTAAACTGGCAGAGGTAAGTCTAACTGTATCAATGGTAACATTAAATGTGAATGGGTTAAATCATGTAATCAAAAGGCAGAGATTGTCAGACCGGATTTAAAAACATGATCCAACCACATACCATCTACAGAAGATACCCTTTGGATTCAAATTTACAAATAGGTTAAGAGTGAAAGGATGGAAAAATATATAACATGCATAGAGCAAGTACAAGAAAGGGAGAGTGGCTATACTGATATCAGACAAAATAGACTTTAAAAAATGTTAATAGAAATAAAAGGAGATTTTTATAAATCATAAAGGGATCAATTCAACAGGAAGATTTAATAATTAGAAACCTAATAACAGAGCACCAAGATACACATAGCAAAACGGACAGAAATAAAGGGAGAAATAAACAAGTCAGTAATTATTGGAGACTGCAGTATCCTATTTTTAAAAGCAAATAAAACAATGAGACAGAAGATCAACAAGGAAATGGAAGACTTGAACAATACTAGAAACCAATAAGACCTAACAGACTTGTATTGAATATACCACCCAACAGCAACAGAATGTGCATTCTTCTCAAATACATACAAAGCAGTCTCTAGGATTAAATCATATGCCAGGCTATAAAACAAATCTCAAATAAATGTAAAAGAATAGAATAAAAGTGTTATTATAGCTTGCAAAATTATCTTATTACATTGTAATGAAATTTGACGTCAGTATTCAGAAAAAAAATTGAGAAACTCATAAATACGTGGAAATTAGACAATTCTCCACAAAGTAATACAAAGAGAAATCAGAAAATACTCCAAGATGAATGAAAATGAAGACACAACATCTCAAAATTTATGAGTTGCCGGGGGTGATAACCAGAGTGTACAGGATTTCTTTTTGAGGTGATACATGTGTTCTAAAATTGATTGCAGTGATGGTTATACGTATCTGTGAATACTCCTTAAAAACCATTGGTTTGTACCCTTTAAATGGGTTGATTATATGGTATATGAATTATAGTTGACCCTTGAACAACATGGGATTAGTAACACTGACCCCACTCCCCCATGCAGTTGAAAATCTATAATTTTGACTCCCCCAAATTTAGCTACTAATAGACTACCACTGACCAGAAGCCTTACTGATAAGCATAAACAATTGGTTGACACATATTTTGTATGTTATATATATTATGTATTGTATTCTTACAGTAAAGTAAGCTAGACCAAAAATGTTATTAGGAAAATCATTAGAAAGAGAAAATACATTTTACAGTACTGTTCTGTATTGAGAAGAAGTCCATGTATGGGTGGACCTGTGAAGTTCAAACCTGTGCTGCTCAAGGGTCAACTTTGTACCTCCAAAAAGCTGTTAAAAACTTTAGTGTGCCCGGAAATCACTCGTGGATTTTATTTTAATACAGATTCTGACTCTGTAGGTCTATAGGGCCTGAGATTCTGCATTTCTAACAGACTTAACCATGTAATGCTAATACTGCTAGTCTGAGGTCCATACTTAAAAAAATTTTTTTTAATGTTTATTTATTTTTGAGAAAAAGATAGAGAGCGAACAGGGGAGAGGCAGAGAGAGGGAGACACAGAATCCGAAGTAGGCTCCAGGTGCCGAGTTATCAGCACAGAGCCTGACGTGGGGCTTGAACCCACGAACTGTGAGATGTGACCTGAGTGGAAGTCCAGACACAACCGACTGAGCCACCCAGGCGCCCCTGAGGTCCATACTTTGAACAGCAAGGCCTTTGCCGTCACATTTCTTGTTACCTTTCTGACTTCATCTCTTGCCACCCGTGAATGGACTCCTGTGTGACTCATGGGTGATTTCCAGGCATCCTGTCCATCTTGTGGATATGATATTCCTCAAGCATATCATGCCTGCCCCTTTCTCTGATCTTTGCACTTGTCATTCCCTTTGCCTAGAATGCCCTTCCATTTCCACACAACCCCCCACCCCCCATATGTGCATGGCTTGCCTAGTCACCTCTTCAAGTCATTACCCAACTCTTACCTCCCGGTGACATCTTCCCTGATCACCCTACCTAAATTGTAACCCTGTTTCACACACTTTCCCTCTTTTCCTGCAGTATTTTTCTTTATGGTACTAAGTCATAGCACTCCAACATGCTATTAATATACATATTATTTGGCATATTAGTTTGCTCGGGCTTCCATAACAGAGCATTAACAGAAATTAATGTTTTCACAGTTCACAAGGCCGGGAGTCCGAGATTCAGGCGTCAGCAGGTTGATTTTTCCTGAGGCCTCTCTCCTTGGCTGGCAGACAGCTGCCTTCTCTCTGTGTACTCTTGTGGTCTTTTCACTATGCATGCCACATTCCTGGTGTCTCTCTGTGTATACAAATTTCCTTTTCTTATAAAAACGCTGGTCAGATTGGATGAGGACCACCTTAATGGTCTCGTGTTAATGTAATCCCCTATTTAAAGGCTTTATCTCCAAATACGATCAAATTCAAAGGAGTGTTAGGGTTTCGACATATGGATTTGGGGAAATAAAATTCAGCCCATACATTTGTTTTACTGCCTGTCATCCCATATTACAATATAAATTTCATGAAAACATAGATTTTTTTTTTCAATATATGAAATTTATTGTCAAATTGGTTTCCATACAACACCCAGTGCTCATCCGAAAAGGTGCCCTCCTCAATACCCATCACCCACCCTCCCCTCCCTCCCACCCCCCATCAACCCTCAGTTGTTCTCAGTTTTTAAGAGTCTCTTATGCTTTGGCTCTCTCCCACTCTAACCTCTTTTTTTTTCCTTCCCCTCCCCCATGGGTTTCTGTTAAGTTTCTCAGGATCCACATAAGAGTGAAAACATATGGTATCTGTCTTTCTCTGTATGGCTTATTTCACTTAGCATCACACTCTCCAGTTCCATCCACGTTGCTACAAAAGGCCAGATTTCATTCTTTCCCATTGCCACGTAGTACTCCATTGTGTGTATAAACCACAATTTCTTTATCCATTCATCAGTTGATGGACATTTAGGCTCTTTCCACAATTTGGCTATTGTTGAGAGTGCTGCTATAAACATTGGGGTACAAGTTCCCCTATGCATCAGCACTCCTGTATCCCTTGGGTAAATTCCTAGCAGTGCTATTGCTGGGTCATAGGGTAGGTCTATTTTTAATTTTCTGAGGAACCTCCACACTGCTTTCCAGAGCGGCTGCACCAATTCGCATTCCCACCAACAGTGCAAGAGGGTTCCCGTCTCTCCACATCCTCTCCAGCATCTATAGTCTCCTGATTTCTTCATTTTGGCCACTCTGACTGGCGTGAGGTGATATCTGAGTGTGGTTTTGATTTGTATTTCCCTGATGAGGAGCGACATTGAGCATCTTTTCATGTGCCTGTTGGCCATCTGGATGTCTTCTTTAGAGAAGTGTCTATTCATGTTTTCTGCCCATTTCTTCACTGGGTTATTTGTTTTTCGGGTGTGGAGTTTGGTGAGCTCTTTATAGATTTTGGATACTAGCCCTTTGTCCGATATGTCATTTGCGAATATCTTTTCCCATTCCGTTGGTTGCCTTTTAGGTTTGTTGGTTGTTTCCTTTGCTGTGCAGAAGCTTTTTATCTTCATAAGGTCCCAGTAATTCATTTTTGCTTTTAATTCCCTTGCCTTTGGGGATGTGTCGAGTAAGAAATTGCTATGGCTGAGGTCAGAGAGGTCTTTTCCTGCTTTCTCCTCTAGGGTTTTGATGGTTTCCTGTCTCACATTCAGATCCTTTATCCATTTTGAGTTTATTTTTGTGAATGGTGTGAGAAAGTGGTCTAGTTTCCTTCTTCTGCATGTTGCTGTCCAGTTCTCCCAGCAACATTTGTTAAAGAGACTGTCTTTTTTCCATTGGATGTTCTTTCCTGCTTTGTCAAACATGAGTTGGCCATACGTTTGTGGGTCTAGTTCTGGGGTTTCTATTCTATTCCATTGGTCTATGTGTCTGTTTTTGTGCCAATACCATGCTGTCTTGATGATGACAGCTTTGTAGTAGAGGCTAAAGTCTGGGATTGTGATGCCTCCTGCTTTGGTCTTCTTCTTCAAAATTACTTTGGCTATTCGGGGCCTTTTGTGGTTCCATATGAATTTTAAGATTGCTTCTTCTAGTTTCGAGAAGAATGCTGGTGCAATTTTGATTGGGATTGCATTGAATGTGTAGACTGCTTTGGGTAGTATTGACATTTTGACAATATTTATTCTTCCAATCCATGAGCAGGGAATGTCTTTCCATTTCTTTATATCTTCTTCAGTTACCTTCATAAGCTTTCTATAGTTTTCAGCATAAAGATCTTTTACATCTTTGGTTAGATTTATTCCTAGGTATTTTATGCTTCGTGGTGCAATTGTGAATGGGATCAGTTTCTTTGTTTGTCTTTCTGTTGCTTCATTGTTAGTGTATAAGAATGCACCTGATTTCTGTACATTGATTTTGTATCCTGCAACTTTGCTGAATTCATGTATCAGTTCTAGCAGACTTTTGGTGGAGTCGATCAGATTTTCCATGTATGATATCATGTCATCTGCAAAAAGCGAAAGCTTGACTTCATCTTTGCCAATTTTGATGCCTTTGATTTCCTTTTGTTGTCTGATTGCTGATGCTAGAACTTCCAACACTATGTTAAACAAGAGCAGTGGGAGTGGGCATCCCTGTCGTGTTCCTGATCTCAGGGAAAAAGCTCTCAGTTTTTCCCCATTGAGGATGATGTTAGCTGTGGGCTTTTCATAAATGGCTTTTATGATGTTTAAGTATGTTCCTTCTATCCCGACTTTCTCAAGGGTTTTTATTAAGAAAGGGTGCTGGATTTTGTCAAAGGCCTTTTCTGCATCGATTGACAGGATCATATGGTTCTTCTCTTTTCTTTTATTAATGTGATGTATCACGTTGATAGATTTGCGAATGTTGAACCAGCCCTGCATCCTAGGAATGAATCCCACTTGATCATGGTGAATAATTCTTTTTATATGCTGTTGAGTTCGATTTGCTAGTATCTTATTGAGAATTTTTGCATCCATATTCATCAGGGATATTGGCCTGTAGTTCTCTTTTTTTACTGGGTCTCTGTCTGGTTTAGGAATCAAAGTAATACTGGCTTCATAGAATGAGTCTGGAAGTTTTCCTTCCCTTTCTATTTCTTGGAATAGCTTGAGAAGGATAGGTATTATATCTGCTTTAAACGTCTGGTAGAACTCCCCTGGGAAGCCATGTGGTCCTGGACTCTTATTTATTGGGAGATTTTTGATAACCGATTCAATTTCTTCGCTGATTATGGGTCTGTTCAAGCTTTCTATTTCCTCCTGATTGAGTTTTGGAAGAGTGTGGGTGTTTAGGAATTTGTCCATTTCTTCCAGGTTGTCCAATTTGTTGGCATATAATTTTTCATAGTATTCCCTGATAATTGTATCTCTGAGGGATTGGTTGTAATAATTCCATTTTCATTCATGATTTTATCTATTTGGGTCATCTCCCTTTTCTTTTTGAGAAGCCTGGCTAGAGGTTTGTCAGTTTTGTTTATTTTTTCAAAAAACCAACTCTTGGTTTCGTTGATCTGCTCTACAGCTTTTTTAGATTCTATATTGTTTATTTCTGCTCTGATCTTTATTATTTCTCTTCTTCTGCTGGGTTTAGGCTGCCTTTGCTGTTCTGCTTCTAGTTCCTTTAGGTGTGCTGTTAGATTTTGTATTTGGGATTTTTCTTGTTTCTTGAGATAGGCCTGGATTGCGATGTATTTTCCTCTCAGGACTGCCTTCGCTGCATTCCAAAGCATTTGGATTGTTGTATTTTCATTTTCGTTTGTTTCCATATATTTTTTAATTTCTTCTCTAATTGCCTGGTTGACCCACTCATTCGTTAGTAGGGTGTTCTTTAACCTCTATGCTTGTGGAGGTTTTCCAGACTTTTTCCTGTGGTTGATTTCAAGCTTCATAGCATTGTGGTCTGAAAGTATGCATGGTATAATTTCAATTCTTGTATACTTATGAAGGGCTGTTTTGTGACCCAGTATATGATCATATGATCTATCTTGGAGAATGTTCCATGTGCACTCGAGAAGAAAGTACATTCTGTTGCTTTGGGATGTAGAGTTCTAAATATATCTGTCAAGTCCATCTGATCCAATGTATCATTCAGGGCCCTTGTTTCTTTATTGACCATGTGTTTAGATGATCTATCTATTTCTGTAAGTGGGGTGTTAAAGTCCCCTGCAATGACCACATTCTTATCAATAAGGTTGCTTATGTTTATGAGTAATTGTTTTATATATCTGGGGGCTCCGGTATTCTGCGCATAGACATTTATAATTGTTAGCTCTTCCTGATGGATAGACCCTGTAATTATTATATAATGCCCTTCTTCATCTCTTGTTACAGCCTTTAATTTAAAGTCTAGTTTGTCTGATATAAGTATGGCTACTCCAGCTTTCTTTTGGCTTCCAGTAGCATGATAAATAGTTCTCCATCCCCTCACTCTCAATCTAAAGGTGTCCTCAGGTCTAAAATGAGTCTCTTGTAGACAGCAAATAGATGGGTCTTGTTTTTTTTATCCATTCTGATACCCTGTGTCTTTTGGTTGGCGCATTTAATCCATTTACATTCAGTGTTATTATAGAAAGATACGGGTTTAGAGTCATTGTGATGTCTGTATGTTTTATGCTTGTAGTGATGTCTCTGGTACTTTGTCTCACAGGATCCCCTTAGGATCTCTTGTAGGGCTGGTTTCATGGTGACAAATTCCTTCAGTTTTTGTTTGTTTAGGAAGACCTTTATCTCTCCTTCTATTCTAAATGACAGACTTGCTGGATAAAGGATTCTCGGCTGCATATTTTTTCTGTTCAGCACACTGAAGATATCGTGCCAAGCCTTTCTGGCCTGCCAAGTTTCAAAAGAGAGATCAGTCACGAGTCTTATAGGTCTCCCTTTATATGTGAGGGCACGTTTATCCCTTGTTGCTTTCAGAATTTTCTCTTTATCCTTGTATTTTGCCAGTTTCACTATGATACGTCGTGCAGAAGATCGATTCAAGTTACGTCGGAAGGGAGTTCTCTGTGCCTCTTGGATTTCAACGCCTTTTTCCTTCCCCAGTTCAGGGAAGTTCTCAGCTATAATTTCTTCAAGTACCCCTTCAGCACCTTTCCCTCTCTCTTCCTCCTCTGGGATACCAATTATGCGTATATTATTTCTTTTTAGTGTATCACTTAGTTCTCTAATTTTCCCCTCATACTCCTGGATTTTTTTATCTCTCTTTTCCTCAGCTTCCTCTTTTTCCATAACTTTATCTTCTAGTTCACCTATTCTCTCCTCTGCCTCTTCAATCCGAGCCGTCGTCATTTCCATTTTGTTTTGCATTTCGTTTAAAGCGCTTTTCAGCTCCTCGTGACTGTTCCTTAGTCCCTTGATCTCTGTAGCAAGAGATTCTCTGCTGTCCTGTATACTGTTTTCAGGCCCAGCGATTAATTTTATGACTTTTATTCTAAATTCACTTTCTGTTATATTATGTAAATCCTTTATGATCAGTTCATTACCTGTTGTTATTTCCTGGAGATTCTTCTGAGGGGAATTCTTCCGTTTGGTCATTTTGGATAGTCCCTGGAGTGGTGCGGACCTGCAGGGCACTTCCCCTGTGCTGTGGTGTATAACTGGAGCTGGTGGGCAGAGCCGCAGTCAGAACTGATGTCTGCCCCCAGCCCACCGCTGGGGCCACAGTCAGACTGGTGTGTGCCTTCTCTTCCCCTCTCCTAGGGGCGGGATTCACTGTGGGATGGCGTGGCCCGTCTGGGCTGCTTGCACACTGCCAGGCTTGTGGTGCTGGGGATCTGGCGTCTTAGCTGGGGTGGGTAGGCAAGGTGCACGGGGGGCAGGAGGGGCAGGCTTAGCTCGCTTCTCCTTAGGTGATCCACTTCAGGAGGGGCCCTGTGGCAGCGGGAGGGAGTCAGATCCGCTGCCGGAGGTTTGGCTATGCAGAAGCACAGAGTTGGGTGTTTGCGTGGAGCGAGCAAGTTCCCTGGCGGGAACTGGTTCCCTTTGGGATTCTGGCTGGGGGATGGGCGGGGGAGATGGCGCTGGCGAGCGCCTTTGTTCCCCGCCAAGCTGAGCTCTGTCGTCCGGGGGCTCAGCAGCTCTCCCTCCCTTTGTCCTCCAGCCTTCCCGCTTTCCGAGCAGAGCTGTTCACTTATGACCTCCCAGACGCTGAGTCGCGCTTGCTGTCGGAACCCAGTCCGTCCGGCCCCTCCGCTTTTGCCGGCCAGACTCGGGGGCTCCGCTTGGCGGGCGAGCCGCCCCTCCTCCCCGGCTCCCTCCCGCCAGTCCGTGGAGCGCGCACCGCCTCGCCGCCCTTCCTCCCCTCTTCCGTGGGCCTCTCGTCTGCGCTCGGCTTCGGAGACTCCGTTCTGCTAATCCTCTGGTGGTTTTCTGGGTTCTTAAGGCAGGTGTAGGTGGAATCTAAGTGATCGGCAGGACGCGCGGTGAGCCCAGCGTCCTCCTATGCCGCCATCTTCCTGGAACCCCCCCATAGATTTTTTTTTAAACAGTCTGTTTTGTTCACTATTGTATTATTGGTTCCCAGAATAGTACCTGACATATAGCAGATTCCCATTAGGTATTTCTTGAGTAAATCCATGCACACAAAAGAAAGTGGTATAGAAACATATAGTAGATACAGGGGGTTGCTTATATGAGTGAGAAGAATTGAAAGGCAGAAGGTTAATAGTTATATATAGCTTAAAAATCTTCACCTCCTAGGGGTAGTTGTCAGTTGAGCATCTGACTCTTGATTTCAGCTTGGGTCATGATCTCATAGTTTATGAGTCTAAGCCCCGTGTCAGGCTCTGTGATCACAGTGCCAAGCCTGTTTGGGTTTCTCTCTGTCTCCCTCTCTCTCTGCCCCCCCCCTCCCCTCCCCGTGCACTCTCTCTCTCTCTCAAAATAAGTAAATAAACTTAAAAAAAAATCTTAACTTGGTACACTCTCCATGCTAGCTCCTTCACTGTTGTTAATTCATTGTAACTATAGAATGTAACTGTTCAAGAGATGGAGAAACCCTGAATTTACTGGTTCTCTTAGATCCCTTAAAATATATAGGATCCTGTTTCTAAAAATTGATAGTATAAGATCACTAAATTGGCATTTTCATCTTTGGAACTTCTTGTGTATGTCTTGGAGATTTATTCCTATGAACTTGAAAGGTGGGTCATCATTTTTTTACATGTTTGGAAATCTTGTTGTGTTTGTGTCGTGAGAGGAAATGGGAAAATCCTAAAGAGCATCTTCATTCTTTGTTTCTTCATTCTTTCTGTCCTGGTAATGTATTTGCATCTTGCAGATCTCTGTGAGGGAGGTATTTAAAAATGATTGTTTTTGTTTTGCTGTGAGTTACTGCTTTATTGGGGCATGCTATCAAATTAGACCAGCAAAGGAAATTCACTTACCCCCCAAATAATTCCAAAAATAGCATCATGAATGGATTTTTATTTGTGCCATAAAATTCCCTTTTAACCTTCCAAATCTACTCTTTTTGTCCGTGCTGCGTGCTCCAGGAAGCTGACTCCCTTGGGCTACACTAGGTGGACTCTCATTGCCTGTGGCTTCTGGTTAGGGTCAGTCCTATGCGAGTCATTGGCAGGAGAGTGGAAGGTGGGAGGAGAGAAAATTTGGAATATTTATTCCCCCAGATGCTCTCTGTAGGCTTGAGTTAGGCTTGGGTTAGGGATGGCTACCAAAGGCCATCCCTCCTGTCCAGTGGCCCTCTTCTGAACCTACCACGGTTCTTTCCAGGTAGCCTATAGACTTGGGGCAGTAACAGCTTTCCTAGTCTACCCCTTTTGCTAGCCTTAGAGCGTCCGTCACCAATCCTTGTTACCTTCCCTATGCCACGTCCCACCCCTTTGTAAATAGACACCCAATTCCTTCTTGGTTGGCTGAGGTTAGTCCCTGTTGCAGACTTTCTTACTATGTGTCTTAAACATGTAATTAATATCAAAACTCCAAAAGCTAATTGCCTAGGCAGAGAAAGTGTTCTTTCCTACGAAATCAATATCTGACTGTTTTACATATGGCAGTTCGGGGATTTCACGAGCTGTGAAGAACATTGGCATTTTTAGGAATTAATTCCTGAGGCTGTTTTAGAATATTTAACTTGTCTGAGGGATAAGAGTATGGAGAGAATAAAAGTTTAAGATCCTTTTCCCCTGTGCCAATTGACAATAGCCACAGCATTCTAATTAGAAGCTGCTATCATGTAGAGTTGAAAACCAAGCAAATTGAATTCTTCCACCTTTAGTGGATGAAATGTCAGTACAATTTGTCTGTAGTATTCGTAGCTCAACTCAGTCTACCTGCTGTATATGTGTTTTGGTTGCCTGTCATACACTCATCAACTGTTCCTTTAACAAGTTTTGCCCAGTGAAAATGATTGGCTGTATTAACTGAAAATCTTATAGCATTATATTGATTTGCAGTGTTTGGTTTCATGTAGACCCGAGCTCTTCCAGGGTTTGGTAGAAACTAGCTACAAAAAAGTGATCTACATGGCATGCCACTGAGAAACCTACAGACTTGATATTATTGGGATTTCTTCACGCAGTTCATTAGACGGAAAGGTTGGCTTTCACCATGAAGTGATGTTGTAGGAAACTAATCAGTATCTCAGCAGCTGAAATGGAGCTAATAGATGAATGTCTTCAAGATAACTTCTAATAAGTACCAGTAAGTATTTAATGATGAAATTAATTAACCAGAGTTATAGAGGGCTTTTAAAAAACCCTATCTACATCTTCATTGAGGTAAAACTGGTCATAGCATGTGGGTCTTCATCTCCAAAGAGAAGTTTCTAGAAGAATCTTTTAAACTGTAATATGTTCACTTAGTGTCATTTCAAATGTTATTTATAATTTGTATTTCATTTCGAGTATTATTGATAATGATTTAAATAGATGTTATTTATTCTTTTGAAAATAACTTGCTGCATTATTTAGTATGATTTATTGTACATCTTGGGACCAGAAAATGTTTCTGATGGGATTAATTTCAGTTTCATTATGAAAATAGATGAGATGCAGCGTGATACATTGGAAAGAGAGCCAGACTGTGAATCAGAAGTCACGAGTTTAATTCTTAGCTCTGCCACTTACGGCACAATATTCGCAAGCTGTTCATCTTCTCAGAACTTTTAGTTTTGTCATCCATAAAAATGGGGTAGTACAGAGACAGCTGTCTTTCAGGGTGGTGGGATGGGGGCTATACTTTGTAACTGAAAACCAACTATAAATGTAAATTTGCAGAAAGTATGATGCGATTGAGAGCATTTTACTTGACAGGAAACGTTTACAGGGACACGTTTCTCCCACGGATGAGCCCACCCTTATAGCATATGTGTAATTTACCTTCCTCAGTGATTTTCCACTCCAGCCATGCTCGCACTTTACAAATCACAATGGTAATTTTAATTTTCTAAAAAAGCTGGATGGTGATTTATTTTTCAGGAGGACAGGCAAGCATGTAGGGAAAAAAGCATTCTTTGATATTCCTTATTCTGTAGTCTTCCCTTTGTAGTATTGGCGGATGATGCTTCATTTCTAGAGTGGACACGAAAAGGATTCTCTGAACGTAGCAACCTTAGGCAGTAAGTAGCTTGAGTACTATCCTATGTAAAATGGTCAGGAATATTTCTTCCTGGTAGATCTGCTGTGTGTTGACTTAGTTGTTTTTGTTTTTGTTTTTAATAATGTCTATTTATTTTATTTTTGAGAGAGAGAGAGAGTGTGAGGAGGGGAAGGGCAGAGAGAGAGGGAGAGACAATCCCAAGCAGTCTCCACACTGCCAGCCCAGAGCCCGATGTGGGGCTTGAACTAACAAACCATGAGACCATGACCTGAGCTGCAATCAGGAGTCAGAAGATTAACCGACAGAGCCACCCAGCTGTCCCTTAACTTAGTTTTAAATATCAGTGTACAGTCAGAAGCCTTTCTACACAGCTAACATACTAGTAAAATACATTATGATTGACATCTTTCAATATTCAGTTAAATTGGAGCCAGCTACAATTTATTGGGGGATATATGTCACGAAAACAAAATGTTTTAAAGACTATGCATATTATATAATATACCTTTATTCTTTTTCTTTTTTTTTTTTAAATATTTTTTGATGTTTATTATTTTGAGAGAGAGAGAGTGAGAACCTGAACAGGGTAGGGGCAGAGAGAGACACACAGAATCATAACAGGCTCCAGGCTCTGAGCTGTCAGCACAGAGCCTGACTCAGAGCTTGAACTCACCCACCATGAGATCATGACCTGAGCCAAAGTCGGATGCTTAACCGACTGAGCCACCCACGTGGCCCAATGCACCTTTATTCTACTTGGCAATGGATGCTAATTTTAATGTTCTAGCTTAAGCTTGATAGGCAAGAATGATTTCAAACTGATACAAACTCTGCTTTTCAAGGAAGTCAAAGTAAAAATATAATATACTTTTTTGTCCCCCTTGAGCATTTGTTTAAAATCCTGATGGACATAAAGTCACCTTTAATTTCCAAGATAACAGTTGCTCTTTGGATCCAATATGATAGTTTCATTTCCCTGAGGCTTAGGACTGCTGTGGATCAGTCTTGTCAGATTTGAAGAAGAGATATCAGAAGAGTCAGATATGGCAGCAGTCTCTCCTGGCCTTCTCGGTGGGCCTCCATAAAGCTCAAACTGGGATGTTGTGGGGAGGGCAAAGTTTTGAGCTAAGCCAACAGGTCTCCCAGTTGGGTTGAATTATAGGAGCAGCCATGCGCTCGTTCACGTTGAGCAACCTGCTGGGGGAGGAGGGAGCCCTGATTGGTCACATTTGGCAATGCCCATGGTGTAAATATACCCACACTGGCCAGTTTTAAGCTAATGATGGTTTAACAGTTTGCTCACAGCATTCCCAACAATTTAACAGGTAGCTCTCACAAGCTTGTCTGAATCAGCTCTGGAGCACTAATGACAAAGTATGGAGGAAGGGACGTGGGGATCCCCACACCCATCCTGTGCCATCAAGGAAGGTTGAGAAAAGAAGTTACTCTCAATTCCAAGAGTTGCCCAAAATGAGATAGCAATTTGTTGTGCTTTTTGCTTTTAAATGTTGCCTAGGTTGGATCTCTACTTATCTAGCAACATAACCCCTTTCCTCCATTTCCCATGTGAAATCTTCAACAAATTCTACATTGATCACTATTGAGCAGGCTGAAATCCCAACTGATGGAGACAGTTACTCATTTAAAAAAAAATTTTTTTAACGTTTATTTATTTTTGAGACAGAGAGAGACAGAGCATGAACGGGGGAGGGTCAGAGAGAGAGGGAGACACAGAATCGGAAGCAGGCTCCAGGCTCTGAGCCATCAGCCCAGAGCCCGACGCGGGGCTCGAACTCACGGACGGCGAGATCGTGACCTGAGCTGAAGTCGGACGCTCAACCGACTGAGCCACCCAGGCGCCCCAATTACTCATTTTTTAAAAAGGTGGGGGGTAAACATTTAACAGGACACACACATGCATACCCCTTCTCTTTCATGCTAAGAAACTAGAAGGCAGGAATGGTTATCTGGGTTAATGGATTGGCTGAAACAACTGAATGAATATCTATTGAGCTCAAATCCAAGCTTCTCAGGCACCACAGTGAAGGAGGGCTTCCCTTTAACATAGGGTGCGTTGTGAACAGGAAAAGTAACTGAAAGTCAGCACTGGAAAAAAAATATTAAGTAGAAGCCATAATCCATGGAATAGGGAAAATGTTCCTTTGAATTTACTCAGAGGAGTTTATGACCTTGTCACATTTCATGCTTAGGTTTAAACATGCATTTTCTGGATTAACAAGGACAACCAGCCTGTCCTTGGGATTGTGTTGGGCTCAAAGTGCTCAGTCCTTGAGATCCTGGGCGGGGGTGGGGAGAAAGAGACAGTCTAGAAGGGGAAACCAACATGTAAACACAATAAAATTCAATGTAAAAAAGGCTATTGTTGGAGTATTGGTTTCAGGTACTCTGGGAGGTAGGAAGTAGCAATTTACTAGCTCTCCAGGGAATTCTTTTAAAGGGAAAACCATTTAGATACACTGTAAATTCATAGTAACTAGATATTTGATCCTTAACAATGGCTGATGTACATTGCTTATTATCTGAGTTATATCTCATGGAAAATACAATGTTTTAGCCCAATAATGAAGATTTTGAAAGTTTATTGAGGTGTAAATGGTGTGCAGCAAAGTATGACTTAAGTGTACAATGTACAGAATATTGGCGTATGTAGGCAGCATGAATACAATCAAGATGATGAACATCTACACCTCCCACGAAAGGTGTCTCATGAAATTGATTTATCCTGACCATTGTCCAGCCCCACATGCTAGCCTTCTTTTCCAAGCAGCCTCTGGTATGCTTTGTGTTACTGTAGGCTAATTTTCATTTTCTGAAATGTAATCTACATTGTGTACTCTTTTTGTCTGGCTTTGTTCATACAGGCATAGTTATTTTAAGATTGATCATTGTTCTGGCAGGTATCAGTAATTCATTTCTTTAGTTTTTTTTTATGTTTATTTTTGAAAGAGAGAGAGAGCTTGAGCAGGGAAGGGGTAGAGAGAGACAGAGACACAGAATCCAAAGCAGGCTCCAGGCTCTGAGCTGTCATCACAGAGCCTGATGCAGGGCTCGAACACACTGACCACGAGATCATGACCTGAGCCAAAGTCAGACACTTAACTGACTGAGCCACCCAGGCACCCCCAATAATTCCTTTCTTTATTTCACTACATAAAAGCAACTCTACCCCATTTGATGTGTATGCCACGATTTGTTTATCCATTCACATCATAATGGACATTTAGGTTATTTTTAGTTTGTGGCTGTTACAAATAAAACTATGAATATTAGTGCACAAATCTTTGTGTGAATATAAGTTTTCATTTCTTTTGGGTAAATACCTACGAACCTAGGAGTAGCATATCTGGGTTGCATGGCAGGTAGGTGTTTACTTTTTGAAGAAACTATCAAATAGCTTTCCAAAGTAGTTGCATATTTTACCTTCCCACCAGTGGTGTGTGAGGGTTCCAGTTGACAAACATTGTCTTCAGTTTTAGCCATTTTTTAAATATTCATTTATTTTTATTTAAAAAATTAATGTTTATTTTTGAGAGAGAGAGAGAGAGAGAGAGAGAGAGAGAGAGCATGAGTGAGCAGGGACAGGGCAGAGAGGGAGAGAGAAACAGAATCTGAACAGGCTCCAGGCTCTGAGCTGTCAGCTCAGAGCTCGATGCGGGGCTCAAACTCACAAACCATGAGCTCATGACCTGAGCCGACATCAGACATTTAACTGACTGAGCCACCCAGGTGCCCCTCAATTTTAGCCACTGTATTAGGTGTGTAGTGGCATCTCATGATGATTTTAAATTGTATTTCGCTACTAACTAATGTTGTCGAACATCTTCTGATGCATTGGTTTGCCACCTGTCTTACCATCTTTGGTGAAAGGTCCGTTCACATCTTTTCCCAATTTTTAATTGGGTTGTTTGTGTTATCATTGAGTTGTAAAAATTTTTTATATATGCTGGATGTAAGTTATTCATCAGGTATGTGTTGTGCACGTATTTTTTTCTCAGTCTGTGTCGTGTCTTTGACCTACAGTGGTTACTGAGAAATAACCTTTTAATTTTGATTAAGAGTACTTTATAGATTTCTTTTCTGGTATGTACATTTTGTGCATAGTATGTGTAAAACAGAGTCATTAAGGTTTTTCTTAGTTTTCTTCTAGAAGTTTTATAGTTTTCATTCTTATACTTAGATAAATGATCCAAATGATTGTAGGTTAATATTTGGGTGTGGAATAAAATAAGAATGGGGAGGATTGTTTTTTAATAGATAGGTATCTAATTTTTCCAGCAGCATTTGTTAACAAGATTATTCTTTTTCCATTGAATCACCTTGTTTAAAAGCTTTATTCTTGGATTTCCTATTCTTCCATCAATTTATTTATCTATTTTGATATATATAAGACACTGTGCCACTTATTATAACACTGTAGTCAGTCTTGAAATCAGGTAGTATAACTCTTCCAAATTTGTTTTCATATTCTTTTTTTAAAAAATTTTTTTAATGTTTATTCATTATTGAGAGATAGAGAGAAACTGAGCATGAGCAGGGGAGGGACAGAGAGAGGGGGAGACACAGAATCAGAAGCAGGCTCCAGGCTCTGAGTCATCAGCACAGAGCCCGATGTGGGGCTCGAAATCACAAACCATGAGATCATGACCTGAGCTAAAGTCAGACGCTCAACCAACTGAGCCACCCAGGCGCCCCTGTTTTCATATTCTTTTGGCTAGTCCAGGTCTTTAAATTTCCACATGAATTTTCAATTTCTACAGAAATTATTTCTCAAATTTTGGTTACAGTTACACCAAATATGTATATGTACATATATGTATATGTATATGTATGTATATGTATATGTATATATATATACATATATATATACACACGTGTCTATTATCTATACATATATATCCACGTATATATACATATATACATATACATATACATGGCCACCATTCTAATTATCTTGACTCTTCTGACCTGTGGACATGGGATATTACTCCATTTATTTAGGTCTTCTTTAATTTTTCTCAGCTCTATTTTGTTCTTTTATTAAAAAAATTTTTTTAAATGTTTATTCTTGAGAGAGAGTGAGAGACAGAGCATGAGCAGGGGAGGGGCAGAGAGAGAAGGAGACACAGAATCTGAAGCAGGCTTCTGGCTCTGAGCTGTCAGCACAAAGCTGGATGTGGGGCTCAAACTCATAAACCGCAAGATCATGACATGAGCCGAAGTCAGATGCTTAACTGACTGAGCCACTCAGGTGCCCCTATTTTGTTCTTTTAAATATAAAGGTCTTGCACATCTTTGGTCAGACTTATTCCTGAGTATTTTATATTTTTGATGTTACTGTAAATGGAATTGTTTTAAATTTTAATTCCAATTTTTTATTGCTAGTGTACAGAAATATAATTTTGGTCTATAATATTATAAATTATAAATATAATTATTGATCTTGTGTCTGGCAAGTTTGCTAATGTTTTTTGTAGATTCCTCAGATTTATCTCTGAATAAAGATAGTTTTATTTCTTTTTAATCTAAATGGCTTTATTTTTTTTCTTGTCTTATTGCAATGGTTAGACCTTCAGTACAAGATGGAATAGAGATAGTGAGAATGGACATCCTTGCTTTGATGCTGATCTCAGGGAGAAAGCATTCAGTCTGTCACCAGTATGTAGGCTTATAGCTGACAGGTGTTTTTGTTTTTTTTTTTTTTTGGTAGATACTTCTTATGAAGTTTTGTAAAATCCCTTTTTTATAGTTTGCTGAGAGTTTTTATTATGGCTGAATGTTGACTTAGGTGAAATGCTTTTTTTAAATGTACATAAATTATTATTTGTTCTTTTCCTTTTTATTCTATTGGTATGGTGAGTTGCATTAATTGATTTTCAACATTCCATTCCTGAGATACACCCCATTGGCCATAGTGCTTTATACTTTATACATATTGTTAGATTCAATTTGCCAATGTGTTTTGTTGAGGATTTTTGCATCTGCATTTAGGAAATATGTTGGTCTGTACATTTTTTTTCTTTTAGTGTCTTTTTCTGTTTTCTTTATCAGGGTAACTTTATACAATGAGTTGGGAAGTGTCCCTCTGCTTCAATTTTATAGAAGCATTTATGTAGAATTGGTATTAATATTCCTGAAATGTTTGATAAAGTTCTCCAGTGAAGCTATCTGGGCCTGGAGGGGTTTTTTAAGGACACATTGAGCTGGGATGGATTTTAATTATAATTTTAATTTTATTAATAGCTGTAGGACTATTCACATCTTTTTTTCTTTTTTTTTACACTCATCAAATTTTTCTTGCTCTAGTGTCTTAATCCCTTAGCATTGTATTGATAAAATGATCAAGTAATAAACTTATATATAACCTCTTATATTTTTAAATTCAATTTATTTAAACTGAAAAACAAAAACGAAACAAACCAGTTTACCCATTTTTCCTACCCTAACCCCTACCCTCTGCCTCTGGCAAGCACTAATTTGTTCTATCCCTGTGAGCTTGGTATTTTTAATTTTTATTTTTTAGACTTCACAGATAAGAGAAATAGTACTGTGTTTCCCTTTCTCTGACTTGTTTCACTTAGCCTAATGCCCTTGAGGTCCGTCCATGTTGTTGCAAATGCAAGATTTTTATCTATCTATCATCTATCTATCTATCTATATTTTAAGTTTACTTATTTATTTTGAGAGACAGAGTGTGTGAGCAGGGGAGGAAAGGAGAGAGAGGGAAAGAATCCCAAGCAGTCTCCATGCTGTCAGGACAGACCCGACCTAGGGCTCAGTGTCATGAACCATGAGATCATGACCTGAGGTGAGATCAAGAGTTGGATGCTTAACTGACAGGTCATCCAGGTGCTGAAGATTACATATTTTTTTTTAATGGCTAAATAATGTGTATATACCATACTTTCTTTACCCATTCATCTATTGATGTATACTTGGGTTATTTCCCTATTTTGGCTATTGTAAATAATGCTGCAGTGAACATGGAGGTACATATATCTATTTGAGTTTCTTCTTTACATTTTCATTGGATAAATACCGAAAAGTAGAATTTCTGCATCATATAGTAGTCCTATTTTAATTGTTTGAGGAACCTCAATACTATTTTTTAGAGTGGCTGCACAAAATTACATTTTACCCACAGTGCACAAGGGTTTTCTTTTGTCTACATCCTCACCAACACTTGTTATTTCTAGCTTTTTTTCTTATAATAGCCATTCTAATAGGTATGAGATGGCATCTCATTTTGGCTTTTATTTACATTTCTTTAATGATTAATGACATAGAACATCTTTTCATGTGCCAGTTGACCATTTGTATATCTTCTTGGAAAATGTTTATTCAGATCCTCTGCCCATTATTAAAAAGGATTTGTTTTTAGTATTGAGTTGTATGAGTTCTTTATACATTTTAAATATCAGCTCTTTATCAGATATATGATTTGCAAACATTTTCTCCCATTCAGTGGACTGCGTTTTTGTTTTATTGATGCTTTCCTTTGCTATGTGGAGTTTTTGAGTTTGATATAGTCCCACTTACTTAGTTCTGCTTTTGGTATCAGATTGAAAAAATTATTGTCAAAACTCATGTCAAGTAGCTTATGGTCTGTGTTTTCTTCTAGAAGTTTTATGGTTTTGTGCCTTACATTCAAATCTTTAATCCATTCTGAGTAAGTTTTTGTGAGCGATGTAAGGTAGTAGTTCAATTTCATATGTGCTTGTCTGATTGTTCCAACATTGTTGAAGATACTGCCCTCTTTCCCCATGATATATTCTTGGCTGCTTTGACATAAATTAATTGACCATCTATGTGTAGATTTATTTCTGGGCTCTGTATTCTGTTCCACCCATCTATTTACCATCCTGTTTTAGTTGCGATAGCTTTGTAATACAGCTCAAAATGAGGGAGCGTTTTCTTTTTTCTTAAGATAGCTTTGGATATTCGGGGTATTCTATGGTTCTATACCAATTGTAAGATTCCTTGTTGTATTTCTGTGAAAAATTGTGATAGGAATTGCATTGTATCTGTAGATTGTGTTGGGTAGCATGGATATTTTAATAACATTTTTCATATTCATGAGTGTGGAATACCTTTCCATTTATTTGTGTCTTCTTTAATTTCTTTCATTGATATTTTATAGTTTTCAACATACAGGTCTTTTACTTCCTTGGGTAAATGTATTTCTAAGTAGTTTATTCTTTTCAATGGAATTGTAAGTGAGATTGTTTTCCTAATTTCTCTTTCTGATAGTTTATTTTAGTGCGTAAAACACACAACAGAATTTTGAGTATTAATTTTGTATCCTGCAACTTGACTCAATTTGCTTATAAATTCTAAGTTTGTTGATGGAGTTTTTTAAGATTTGCTATATATAATTTGTCATCTACAAATAGTGACAGTTTTACTTCTTTCTTTCTGATTGAAAGTCTTTTATTTCTTTCTCTTACCTAAAGAAAACCATTGCTTGCATTCCTGGAATAAATCCCACTTGGTATTGGTGTGTGATCCTTTCAATATATTGTTGAATATAGTTTGCTAATACATTTCTGTTGAGGAGTATTACATCTGTTCATCAGGGATATCTGGCTGTAATTTTGTTTTTCTTTTATTTTTGTTATGTTCTTACCTGGTTTTGGTATCAGGTTAATGCTGGCCTTGTTAAATGAGTTTGGCAGAGTGCAATACTTGTCTGCTTTTTGGAAGAGTTTGAGAAGATTTTTTTTTTTTTTTTTTGGAAGCTTGGTGGAATTCACCAAAGAAGCCATGGTCTAGGACTTTGTTTGTGGGGAAGTTTTTGATTTACTCATTCATTCTCCTTACTCTTAATTGATCTAATCATTTTTTCTGTTTCTTCATGATTTAGTCTTGGTAGGTTTTATGTTTCTAGGAACTTAAGCAGTTTTTTAAGGTTTTCCAACTTTTTGGTATGTAATAGTTAGTAATAATGTCTTATGATCCAATTGGTCTCTGGTATCAATTGTCACATCTTTCATTTCTTTTTTTTTTTTAATTGTATTTATTTATTTATTTATTTATTTATTTTAATTTTTTTTAACGTTCATTTATTTTTGAGACAGAGAGAGACAGAGCATGAACGGGGGAGGGTCAGAGAGAGGGAGACACAGAAGCTGAAACAGGCTCCAGGCTCTGAGCGGTCAGCACAGAGCCCGACGCGGGGCTCAAACTCATGGACCGTGAGATCATGACCTGAGCCGAAGTCAGACGCTTAACTGACTGAGCCACCCAGGCGCCCCTATTTATTTTGAGAGAGAGAGCATGTACACAAGCAGGGCAGGGGCAGAGAGGGAGGGAGAGAATCCCATGCAGGCTGTGTGCTGTCAGCCTGCAGCTCGTTATGGGGCCCAGTCTCACAAACCATGAGATCATGACGTGAGCTGAAATCAAGAATTGGACATTTAACTGACTGAGCCACCCAGGTGTCTCTGCCTCTCTTTAATTTCTGATTTTATTTATTTGAGTCTCTTTTTTCTTGGTAATTCTAGCTGAATTTGTCAATTTTGTTATCTTTCCAAAGAACCAACTCTTAGTTTCATTGATTATTCTATTGTCCTTTTTTATTTTTAATCTCTATTTTATTTATTTTTGCTCTGATCTTTTTTTCCTTTCTTCTATTGACTTTACGCCTAGTTTTTTTCTTCTTTTTCTAGTTTCTTGAGGTATAAAGTTAGGTTGTTATTTGAGACTTTTCTTTCTTCTTAATGTAGGCGTTATTGCTATGAACTACTCTCTTAGAATTGCTTTTGCTTTCTCCCATAAGTTTTTGTATATTACATTTCCATTTTCATTTGTATCAAGATCTTTTTTATATCAATTTTGATTTCTTCTCTGACCCATTTGGCTGTTCAGTAGCATATTGTTTAATCTTCACATATTTGTGAATTTTCCAGTTCTCTTCATGCAATTAATATCAAGTTTTATACCATTGTGGTTGGAAGAGATGCTTGATATGATCATTTCTCTTAAACTTATTAAGACTTGTTTTTGTCCTAACATTATAAATTTTGGAAAATGTTCTATATGTACCTGAGCAGAATGTATATTCTTCTGCTTTTGGATGGAATGTTCTGTAGGTATCTGTTAGGACCATCTGGTCTAATGTGTTATTCAATGCTGATGTTTCCTTAATGATTTTCTATCTGATTGATCTATTCATTGATCTGAGAATGTTATTAAAGTCCCATACTCTTACTGTTTGCTGTTTATTTCTCCCTTTAGGTGTATTAATATTTGCTTTATATGTTTAGGTGCTTCTGTGTTGGCTACGTAAATATTTAGAAATGTTTTGTCTTCTTTTGGATGCACCCCTTTATCATTATGTGATGCTCTTCTTTGGCTCTTATTACAGTCTTGGTTTTAAAGTCCACCTTGTCTGATATAAGCATAGCTATCTATACCAGGCTTCTTTTGGTTTACATTTGCATGGAATATCTTTTTCATTCCTTTCGCTTTCAGACTGTGTGATTCCTTACATCTAAAGTGAGTCTCTTGTAGGCAGGATATAGGTAGGTCTTGTTTTTTGTCCGTTCAGCCCCTCCATGTCTTTTAATTGGAGAATTTAGTCCATTTACATTTAAAGTATTTATTTGAACGTATGTACTTACTGCCATTTTGTTCATTGTTTTCTGGCTGTTTTTAAAGTTTCTCTCTGGTTCTTCTTTCTTCTCTTGCTGTCTGCCCTTGTGGTTTGATGACTTTCTTTGGTGGTATGCTTAGATTCCTTTTTGTTTATATTTTGTGTATTTACTGTAGGTTTTTGCTTTATGGTTACCATGAGGCTTACATATCAAAACTTATATCTATAATAGTCTATTTTAAGTTGATAACAGCTTAAATTTTATCACATTGTAAAGCTTAATACTGTTACTCTCCCGCTTTCTGTTTTTTGATGTCACATTTTATATCCTTTTCTATGGTATATCCTTTAATTATTGTATTCATAGTGATTTTTACTTCTGTCTTTTAGCCTTCATGTTAGCTTAATAAGTGATTAATCGACTACCTTTACTATGTATTGACCTTCTCAGTGTATGATATATTCTTCTTTATATCTATCTATCTATCTATCTATATATAGATATATATAGTTTTTGTTACTAGTTCATTCTCCTTTTTTTCAATGCTTGGTCCTTTTAACATTTCTTTTAAGGCTGGTTTAATGGTGATGAACTCCTTTAGCTTTTGCTTTTCTTTAGAACTCTCTCTTTTTCAAGTCTGAATGATAATTTTTCTGGGTAGAGCATTCTTGGTTGAAAGTTCTTTTTCTTTCAGCACTTTGAATGCGTCATGCCACTTCATTCTGGCCTATAAAGTTCCTGCTGAAAAATCTTACAGTCTTATGTGGGTTCCCACATAAAAAGTTTGTTTTCCCAACAAAACGTTGTTCTTGTCTGGATTTTAATATTTTCTCCTTGTCTATAACTTTGACATTGTAATTATAATATGGCTTGATTTGGGGTTCTATGAGTTCCTCTTATTTGGAACTCTCCAGGAATCTTGGATCTGTAAGTCTGTTTCATTCCCCAGGTTAGGGAAGTTTTCAGCCGTTATCTTTTCAAATAATATTTCTGCCCCTTTCTCTCCTCTCCTTCTGGGAGCTGAATGATATGAATGGTAGACCATTTGATGTTTTCCATAGGTCCCTCAAACTATCTTCACTTTCTTTTTATTCTTTATTCTTTTTGCTACTCTTATTGGATGAGTTCCACTGCCTTGTCTTTGAGTTGAATGATCCTTTCTTCTGCTTCATCTAGTCTGTTGTGGAACCTTTCTAGTATATTTTTCAGTTCAGTTATTATCTACATCTCTGTGACTTCTGTTTAGTACTTTCTTGTATTTTCTCTATTTTTTGAAGTTCTTGCTATGTTTATCCATTTATCTCCCCAGTTCTGTGGACATCTTTATGACTATTACTTTCAACTCCTTGTCAGGTAAATTACTTACCTCCATTTTATTGAGGGTTTTTCCTGACGCTTTTTTGTTTTTTCGTGTGGAACACATTCCTCTCTTTCTTAGTTTTACTTAACTCTCTGTGTTGATTTCTATAGTAGTAGATGAAAAAAAAATAACCTCACCTAATCTTAAATAAGTGGCCTTGTGCAGGATATGAGCTTTGTGACTCAACCCTGCCCCAGCTCTTGGTTATATCTGAAACCTTTGTGCTTGTCCAAGCAGACTATTATATGTTTGAGCGTTTCCAGTAGTTAAGTGTGTCCTAGTACTTGCCAGTGCCCCAGAGGGGAAGATCTCAGCACCAGGTCCGCCCTGGAAGCCAGACCCTCAGACATCAGCTTTTTAAAGTATGCCAGTATATACAGTCCTATGGGACTGTAAGCCCAAGCCCTGCATCCACCAGAATCAGGTGATCTGGAGGTGATGGCAATAGCAAAAATCAAAGCCCCGATGAATGTAAACCTCTTCTCTGGGTGATAACTGGCAAGCTAGAGCAAGACAGAGAGAGACGGCCAAGATGACATCCACAGCCTGCATTCTTTGAAAGCAACTCCGTAGGCCATCAATGTGTGCCAAACCTGAAGCCTGCCCCTCAGACCATAGCTCCAGGATGAGCAAAAAAGCCTCCTTCACAGAAAGAAGAACGGTAGCCTCCCAAGAACTATCATACTGACTGCTACAGTCCCATGGGACCCAGAAAGGCAAGCCCCTCCATTCACCAGATCCAGGTGACCACAAAGTGTCACTGGGTGGCAGCCGCAAATGCTGGAGTGTCAGACAAAATAACCAGGGTGCCAGACATGGAATGCCCCTCTCCAGAAGACGTTGGCACTCTGGAGCACAGCAAAGGATGAGTGTGAGGACAGCACCTGCCCTCAAGGACTCTGGAAAGGATTATAGTCAGCCCCCAGGTGTATGCTCAGTTGGAAGCCTGCCTCTCAGGGCACAGTCGTGATGATTAGTCAGTAGGCCTCCTTCACTAAAGACCAAATTCCCGGGCCTGTTGCCTCTTGCTGTGTCCTGAGGATGGTCAGTGTTTAGGAATTCTTTCTCTGTTGGTTACAGTCCTGTGGGATCCATGAGTGGCCCCACTGGCCACCAGAGCCAGGTCATATCCCCTAACAGCAATCCCCAAAATCAGGGTGCCAGACGAGGAAGGGTATGAGCTCTTTTCTGGCTGACACTGATTATTGCAGTCCCGTGGAGCCAGGATTGCAAGTTCCCCTGGCCTTTCGAGCCAGGCAGAGAAGGTGGCAGCTGCAGAAATCAGGGCACCGGATGTGTGGAAGCTCCTGGGATATTCTGCTGTTCTAGAGACAGCAAGGGGAGCATGAAGGTGTGGCATCCGTCAGTCTCCATCCCTGGAGAATGGTCCTTGAGGCTCCTAGATAGGAGTGTTAAAGTAGATGCCTGCCCCCCTAGCCCAGTGCTTTCATAGAACAGGTGAGACTCCTTCACTTCAAGTCCAGGGCAGTCAGCTGCCGTGGCGCTGGGTCCTGGGGCAGTGGCAGACGGAGTCCAAGGACACAAGCACTTATTAGAAGGTTCTCAGACTGCTTCAATTTTGTGGGTCTTGGGACGTGAGCCTCCCTCACTGTATTTCCAAGTGAGATGTTTGGGGGCTCATCTTTCAACTGTATGTCTTGAAAATTGAAATGCACGCTGTGGGATTCAAACCCTTCACTCCTCAGGGAGAAGCTCTGGGTTTTGAGTTCCCTCCTGGCTGTGGGTCACTGCACTGGCAGTGGTGGGGTTCGTGGTAATGCTGTGTCCCAGCCTTTCCTACCTACCTTGATGTGGTTTCCCTCTCCTCGGCTCAATGTGTAGCTGTTGCTCAGCTAGCGTTTAGTTTTTTAGGGTTTTTTTTGGTTTTGTTTTGTTTTTATGAGAGGAAACGGTTGTATATATAGCTGTAGACTCTGCGTCTGTGGGAGGAGGTGAGTTCAGGATCGTTCTACGTCACCGTCTTGAACCAGATCTCTTCTATATTTTAACTCCACCTTCAAAGCTGGCAACGTTGCCTCTCTCTGAACATTTTCCTGTTCAGAGAACAGGAAATCCCTCTGATTCTGACCTCTCTTTCTTCTTGAGAGAGCCTTTGTAGTTTGTGTCTTTCAACAAATATGTCCATTGTATCTAAGTTGTCAAATTTTTTGGCATAAAGTTGTTACTCTGCTTTTATGTCTGTAGGACTGTCAGTCCTGCAGCCTCTGCCATTGGTCTCATGGTGGTGATTTGTATCTTTTTTACCTGAGCGATGTGACAGTATCTCCTATCTCTCTCTCTGCCCCTCCCCTGCTCATTATCTGTCTCTCCCTGTCTCAAAAATGAATAAAAAACATCAAAAAAAATCTGTTACAGTTGGAAACCTGAATGCAAGTAAAACTATTTTTAACTTCTCCAGTGGTAGCTTTTTGCTTTGCTTCTCCTTTAGTATATAACAGTTTTTCAAGATTTTCAGATTTTCTTAGCTGGGCCAATGGCAGCCAAGGGAAAATATTTTTGATTTTTAAAAAATTTTTCTTAATGTTTATTTCTGAGACAGAGAGAGACAGAGCATGAGTGGGGGAGGGGCAGAGAGAGAGGGGGACACAGAATCCTAAGCAGGCTCCAGGCTCTGAGCTGTCAGCACAGAGCCCGACGCGGGGCTCGAACTCACAGACTGCGACGCCATGACCTGAGCCGAAGCTGGATGCTCAACTGACTGAGCCACCCAGGTGCCCCTATTTTTGATTTATTTTGAAGAGAGAGATACCCATAAGATAGGTAACGTTCAAGGGGAGAGGAGTTGTCAGAAGGTTGATGACCTTCCCCACCTGTAACAAATACCTCTTTCAGAGTTAAGCTTTAGGGGGTCTGCATTTTGCTGGATGGGGATGGGGGAGTGATTTCTGACAGGATTTTCCACAGCCCTGTCCATTCTCCACCCACCTATCACACACACTCTATCTCCTTACTGCAGAGCCTTGATCTCAAGTAGCAGGGAAATAATGACTAAGATATTCATTGAAAGAACTTTAAGGGTTTTTTTTTTTCACTCAAAGGGGTACTTGCATTTTAAATGATAACCCTTAAAGAATAAATAGGCTATTCTAGGATTAAAGGAATTAATACTTAATAATGGAATTTTGGATAGAAGGAGATTTACTGGGGACTGGAATCCTGCAAAACTGTACCGCTGAGCCTATAGATATTTTATGCTAATATACATCTCTCTTAACTTAGTTTCATCTGTTTTTTTACTATTCAAAGTTAAAATTTAAGATAATTATTTTAAGGAAATTTTGTCTATATATCCCAAGGTATATCGGTCAACTTAGAGTATAAAAAAAGGATAAACCATGTATTTATGGGAAACATCTATAAGATATATTTGTCAGTGAGTTACAGCAAAATGAAATGGCTATAAAATATGAGTGTGAGTTGGGGTGCAGTCATGGTTTATTTGTAATTCTAGACTTACATGCAAATTACACATTCCTACATCAACATAATAATTCTTTCCAAATTTGTGTTCCTAGGTTTTTGGAAATGGGTATGATATTTAGTTATTTCTACATTACCTTATTTCAGAAAATATTTAGAGAGCTAAAGTGAGTAGATTATAATAATGTCCTTTGGGACACTTAATACATTCGTTTAGCAATATGTGAGATCTCTGTTTTCTAATTTCATCAATTTAACTTTTAGGTGTTTAGAGAGTGACTATCTTCCGATTATCAGAAATATACAGAGCTGCCCATGGAGACGACAAGAAGAAGAATACGAGAATTTTAGGTAAGATGTTTCTTCATCAGTATTATGAGATTGAAAAATGTCTTGTATATTTGCTTTGTGAGGGAAATAACGTGTTGTTAGAAAGAAGAGTAGAAAGGGTCAGCTGACCACCAGATTGATTTACTTCTAAGGCCCCCCACCCCGCCCCGAGGCACGTGGCACTCTGCCCCCGTCTCCCTATTTAGAAATTTTAATTCTTTTATTGGAATTAATTAATTACAAAAATCCTGAATTCAGAAAGAAAATTTTGTTGGACTCTTTATGATATTTTAGAAGACATGGCTTCTTTTTTAGAGCATTTGCATTGGTATTTATTTATTTTGTGTATCTGATTCATATAACCACATATATAACAGGATAGCATTAGTGAATGTTTGGAAAACGTAGGGGAGGGGGGCACCTGGGTGGCTCAGTCGGTTAAGCGGCCGACTTCGGCTCAGGTCACGATCTCACGGTCCGTGAGTTCGAGCCCCGCGTCGGGCTCTGGGCTGACAGCTCAGAGCCTGGAGCCTGTTTCAGATTCTGTGTCTCCCTCTCTTTCTGACCCTCCCCCGTTCATGCTCTGTCTCTCCCTGTCTCAAAAATAAATAAACATTAAAAAAAAAAAAAGAAAAAAAGAAAAAAGAAAACGTAGAGGGAAAATGTCTTTCAAGGTGCCATCGCTTCAGAGCAAAAACTACACTCCTTTCTGTGTTTTCCCCTCCAGTTTCCTTGTTAGCTTTTTTTTTTTTTAATTTAATATTTATTCAGTTTTGAGAGACAGAGAGCAAGCAGGGGTGGGTCAGAGAGAGAGACACACACAGAATCCGAAGCAGGCTCCACGCTCGAGCTGTCAGCATAGAGCCTGAAGCAGGGTTTGAACTCATGAACTGTGAGATTATGACCTGAGCCGAAGTCAGACACCCAACTGCCTGAGCCTCCCAGGCGCCCCATCCTTGTTAGCTTTTTAACACGAGCAACATTCAGGAGTGTGAGTTGCTCCAGCTAATAACCGAGAGAGGAACTCAAACTGACAAGACCAGGTTATCAGTGGGTGCTTATAGAGCTTTCCTGCCCTTGGATAACTTGGAGCCACTTAACACAGAAATAAATGAGGTCAAACCACTGTGCTGCCGGGGGCGCATGATCCTTACGTGGGACCCTTTACTCCCAGTCATACGGCCCACCCTAGCCAGTTGTCTCTGGGCTGGCCTGGTCCTCCTTGCTCTGCCCTTCTTTGCCCGCATTCTCATTCTTTGCTGTGCATGCAACACAGGTTTTCTTTGGTGCTAAGTTATTTTGTCATGTTACAATCCAGAAATATGTTTTTATCTTCACTGGTTCATGTTTTCAGACTTGAAGCCTTGAGTCTTTTGAAGTCCTTCTTAAAGAGATTATTTTCCCTGGAGATTCTCTTTTATTTAAAAGTTGGGTTTTTGTTTTGTTTGTTTTTATTTTTATTTATTTTTGAGAGAGGGAGAGAGAGAGTGTGTGTGTGTGTGTGTGTGTGTGTGTGAGCAGGAGAAGGGCAGGCAGAGAGGGAGGGAGACACAGAATATGAAGCAGGACCCAGGCTCCGAGCTGTCAGCACAGAGCCCAATGCGGGGCTCAAACCCATGAACCATGAGATCATGACCTGAGCCCAAGTCAGACACTTAACTGACTAAGCCACCCAGGTGCCCTTCCCCGGAGATTCTCTTAAGAAGTTTCTGCTCCTTGGCTTGCTTTCTGTGGGAAGGCAGCTCTCTTTACTTACACAGCCCTGTGGTTCAGCCTGTCCCACCTGCAGTCACTTTATGCCCAGGTCATTGGACCAACTGCCTTTTATTCTGCTGCCAGTCTGAGAGGGGTTGTGGCCAGCTCCACTGCATGAAAGAGTAACTTCCTGATTGTGTTAGAGCTCAGAGTGAGTGAATATTTTCCCTCTGTTGGGTAGACTCCTGGATGTCATTGACTTCCTGTAGGATACCATTAAGCATCTTTCCTAACTGACATTTCAGGGCAAGGGGCTAGATAAAGGGATTCTTCTGTGTTTAGTTTCCAGGATATTTTATGCTACATAGTCTGATATAGAATGAACGTGTCCCCTCAAAAGTCATAAATTGAAAGCCTAATTCCCCACGTGATGGTATTTGGAAGTAGAGCCTTTGGGATATGATTAGGTTCTGAGGGTTGAGCCCTCATGAATGGGACTAATGACCTTATAAGAGGTCTCAGCCTGCCCTTATGCCCCTTCCACTATGTGTGGACACGGCAAGAAGATGGCCATCTAAGAACCAGAAAGTGGGCTCTCAATCTGCTGGCACCTTGACCTTGGATTTCCCAGCCTGCAGAACTCTGAAAAAACACTTCTTTTTTTCTGTTGTTTATAACACATCCAGTGGATACTGGTCTGCTATGGCAGCTGAAACGGACTAGGACACAGTCCTACTCAAGACTACACTTGAGAGATTCCCGTGACCAGGAGACCAGATAGAAAGTTAACCTGGACAGTTGTAACTTAAATGATCACAGGGTCAATGAGTGGCAGAAGAGTCTGGTTTAGAGAGACTTTTCTACCTGTGCAGAAGAGACAAAAAAGGAAGAGGGAGATATTGAGGTATTGAGGTATTAAAGATTAGTCCAAAATGGTCAGCTGGCGAGACTGATGAGAAGTGACACCGGTCACAAAGCAGGGGGGAGAGGAACTTCTCCTTCCAGCTGTGACGTTGCCTTTGCTTGAACCTCCCGCAGATAATACAAGGAAAACAAAGTATACTAAACAAAGCACGCTGTTTGAGGGCACTGGTGAGCTACCAAGGCAGGGAGAATTGTCAGAACTAAAGTCCAGAAGAAGAAGGAAGCCAAGGGAGGTGAGCCCTGCGTTTGAGGCCACTTTTCCTCACAAGAAACTTGCTGAATGCAAAAGCGAGAGCATGGCTGACCGGCAGAGAAGCTGGGCCGAGCTTCCGACAATCCCTAGAAAAGACCAGTCCTCTAAAGGAGCGAAGCCCAGATGTGAATCATTTCCACCCTCGATTGGATTTGGATCTACCCTAAGCCCAGATGTCTGATAGAAACCAAAGCAAGTCCTCTCTAGAAGAAGGTAGCCTCATTCTGGGCCTTAAATAATCTGTGCAAATTTTCACACATCTAGCCCAAGTAAAAAAGTAATTCTCTTCAAAGGTTTTTTTTCTTTTTTTTCCTTTTTTCTTTCTTTTTCTTTCTTTTTTTTTTTTTATGCTAAAAATCAAGAGTCTTCCAATCCAAAGCCGCTTGAGAGTCGCTGCTGCAAATAGAAGCTGTGGAAATAGAGGAAATGCAGACAGAATGACCATTTCCCCCTTAGTACCATCTTAGTATAAAAAGGACATCAGTAACCGTGATGACTCCCCACGGCCCGTCTGTCCCTCCAGGACCAATTTACGTAAACAGCTGGGACTAGAACACTTACTCTTTGTTGTCATGGGAGAGAAGAGTCACAGTGACATTTATTTATCTGCTTGAATATTTATCATATTGTAATGTTCTTTTTATGGGCATATTTATAAACTAAATTATGCACACCCTCAACAGAAGTCTGTGCAATTAAGTAATAATAAGCTGCCCACTTTCCGAAAGTTTTGCTAATACAACTGGCCAAATCTGGGGAGCTTCGGGCTTATTTGTAAAACTGGTAGTGCAGAAACACCTCCTTTTATCAACGATGGACGATTGTCCATTTGCTTTATGTGAGCATTTTACACCAAATTGAAAAAAAGTGAAATGTGACCCTTAGAAAGGTGATAGCGTAATTTTAAAAGGGATTCTAAAAGGTGTATTCAATTATGCTGAATATGAGCAAATGAATGTATTCTAAATTCACCTCCAGCCTGATTGTTGAAACTCCCAACTGTTGACACGAAGGGGCTGTTGGGAAATCATGGGACTTCTCTGGCCACGTGGTCTAAAAATAAGATGGTTTTTAAGAGTTATTTTCCTTTTCTTTTTCTTTTTTTTTAAGGTTTATTTTATTTTTGGGAAAGGAAGAGAGAGAGAGAGAGAGAGAACGAGCCAGGGAGGGGCAAAGAGAAAAAAATAGAGAATCTCAAACAGGCTCCGCACTGCCAGCACGGAGCCCGACGTGGGGCTCAAACTCACAAACCATGAGATCATGACCTGAGCCAAATTGAAGAGTTGGCGCTTAACTGACTGAGCCACCCAGGCATGCCTAAGTGTTATTTTCCTTAAATAAATATGCCACTTACTAGCAGGAGGGATGCATTTTGCTAATCAACCAATATCTGTTTAGGGTTTGCTATTTAAAGCTCAGTAGACCCCCTCAGCCTGGTTCAGTGCAGGGCACAAAGTAGGACCTCAATAAACACATTTCAGATGAATGGACACATGAAAGTACACAAGTAAAACACAAGAAATTGTGGTCAGTTCGGAAAGATAGAAAATAAAACTAGGAATACTTATGATCAGCATCTAAATGTTGAAACATTTGCAGAAAGAGACAGGACTTGAGCCTTGACTTGGAGGACCAATAGAAAGGGGAGGGGTCCTGAGACCAGGAGTAAACATCAGTCAGTTTCAGGACCAGCTTCACTGGAGCAGAGAATTGTACTAAAGGGGGGGTACTTGGGAGGGACGCCTGGGTGGCTCAGTGGGTTAAACATCCGACTTCAGCTCAGGTCATGGTCTCACAGTTTGTGAGTTCAAGCCCCGCATTGAGCTTGCTGCTGTCAGTGCTTCGGATCCTCTGTCCCCCCCCCCCCCCTGCCCCGCCTCTCCCCACCTTCAAAAATAAATACACATTAAAAGAAATCAAAACTAAAGGGTACTTGGGATAAAGGGAAGCCTTCAGGTAAACACACACAGCTCTGATGATCTGAGTAGAGCCCACACACTTCCTGTAGACACCCCAGAACCCCGTGGAGGTATTCTTAGCAAGGGTATCACACGATGAATTTATTATTTTAAGGAAAGAATCTGCTCAGAAAAATGTCATGTGAATTGGAGTCTCAGGAGCGAGCGAATAGACTGAAGGAAGAAAGCCATAACATTGTCAGGGGCTGGCTGTAGGATGATGCACATCTAGAATATCAGTGGTCGTTATAAAACTATCAAGGAAGGGGCGCTCGACAGCGGTCTCTTTGGCAGCGTGGCGTGCCTTATTTAGCTTTTGTGTCCCCAGTGCCCATCGCAAAGAGGGAACACAGTAAATGGGTGCAGTAGACATGACAGAAAAATTGGCAGGACTCGCTTGCTTATTGATTCCTGGGTTTCAAATCGAGGAAGCAAAAGAGAATTGAAGACAAATGTGAAATGTTGAGACCGTTTGATTGGGATAATAGCCATGCTAGTGCAAAGCAGAAAGATTTCAGAAGGAAATCGCTTTTGAGAAGACAAGGCCCTAGTGAGCAGGCTGTGTTTGAGTAGACGCTGAGACAGCCAGATGCAGAAGACATCTCTTTCGTGTAAATGTTAAGTGAAATTGGACTCTTCTGAAGAAGAAAGGTCAGCCAGCCAAGTAAAGCTGGCTCGTGTAAGAAACGTGGCCCTCTCTGGTAGGGAGTGGCAGGATGTATTCGAAGTGCCGACAGGAAAAAATCTGCTGCCAAGAATATTCCATCCAGCAATGCTGTCATTCAGAACAGAAGGAGAGATAAAGAGTTTCCTAGACAAATAAAAGTTAAAGGAATTCATGACCATTAATGAGCCCTACAAGAAATATTAAAGGGGACTCTTTGAGTGGGAAGGAAAGAGGGAAGTAGGAGGCATGAAAACAGTAAGAACAACTGTATCCGTAAAAATCAGTCAAGGGATGATAAAAGGATGTAAATATGAACGCCCAATACTTAAAATGTGAGGAGAGAGGAGTAAAGGGTGGGTTCAAACATAAGTGACCGTCACCTTAATCCAGACTGCTATGTACAGAACATGTTACACACGAGCCAAATGGTAAGCCCAAATCAAAAATGAGTAACAAGTATGCAAAAAATAAAGAGAAAGGAGCACAAGTCTATCACTAAAGAAAGCTAACCATAAAACAAGTAACAGAATGGCAATAAACACATACCTTGTGTTTCAATAATTACCTTGAATGTAAATGCCCCAATCAAGACGCATAGGGTGACGGAACAGACAGAAAAAGACCCACCTATGTGCTGCCTACAAGAGACTCTTTTCAGACTCATTTCAGACTTGGGGGTTTTATTGCTTGTTTCGTCTTCCCTGTAAGTGTGATTACCATAAGTCCCCCCACGGCCCTACTGCAGATTTATCCCTCCCTGTCCTCTGGACATCCTCCATTTCAGTTATGAATGGCATTTCTGTGAGATCCCAGTTGACCCTAAAGAGGGATTTAATAAGCAAGAGTCGAAGGTGTCCTACCTTCTGTTTTTCTCTTGCCATCTCATTTAATTTACATAGAGCTGCACAAAGTTAAGAATGTTGAGCTGTCTGCCTTCTGCTTTTACATTTTTAAAATTGTTTTAACATTTATTTACTTATTATTTTTTAATATGAAACTTATTGTCAAATTGGTTTTCATACAACACCCAGCGCTCATCCCAACAGGTGCCCTCCTCAGTGCCCATCACCCACTTTGCCCCCTCCCACTCCCCATCAACTCTCAGTTTATTCTCAGTTTTTAAGAGTCTCTTATGGTTTGCCTCCCTCCCTCTCTAATTTTTTTTTCCTTCACTTCCCCCATGATCTTCTGTTAAGTTTCTCAGGATCCACATAAGAGTGAAAACATATGGTATCTGTCTTTCTCTTCCTGACTTATTTCACTTAGCATCACACTCTCCAGTTCCATCCACGTGGCTACAAAAGGCCATATTTCATTCCTTCTCATTGCCAAGTAGTATTCCATTGTGTATATAAACCACAATTTCTTTATCCATTCATCAGTTGATGGACATTTAGGCTCTTTCCATAATTTGGCTATTGTTGAAAGTGCTGCTATAAACATTGGGGTACAAGCGCCCCTATGCATCAGCACTCCTGTATCCCTTGGGTAAATTCCTAGCAGCGCTATTGCTGGGTCATAGGGTAGATCTATTTTTAATTTTTGAGGAACCCCCACACTGTTTTCCAGAGTGGCTGCACCAGTTTGCATTCCCACCAACAGCACAAGAGGGTTCCCGTTTCTCCACATCCTTGCCAGCATCTATAGTCTTCTGATTTGTTCATTTTAGCCAATCTGACCGGCATGAGGTGGTATCTCAGTGTGGTTTTGATTTGTATTTCCCTGATGAGGAGTGACATTGAGCATCTTTTCATGTGTCTGTTGGCCATCCGGATGTCTTCTTTAGAGAAGTGTCTATTCATGTCTTCTGCCCATTTCTTCCCTGGATTATTTTTTTTTCGGGTGTGGAGTTTGGTGAGTTCTTTATAGATTTTGGATACTAGCCCTTTGTCCGATATGTCATTTGCAAATATCTTTTCCCATTCCGTCGGTTGCCTTTTAGTTTTGTTGACTGCTTCCTTTGCTGTGCAGAAGCTTTTTATTTTCATGAGGTCTCAATAGTTCATTTTTGCTTTTAATTCCCTTGCCTTTGGAGATGTGTCAAGTAAGAAATTGCTGTGGCTGAGGTCAGAGAGGTTTCTTCCTGCTTTCTCCTGTAGGGTTTTGATGGTTTCCTGTCTCACATTCAGGTCCTTCATCCATTCTGAGTTTATTTTTGTGAATGGTGTAAGAAAGTGGTCTAGTTTCATCCTTCTGCATGTTGCTGTCCACTTTTCCCAGCACCATTTGTTAAAGAGACTGTCTTTTTTCCATTGGATATTCTTTCCTGCTTTGTCAAAGGTTAGTTGGCCATACGTTTGTGGGTCTAGTTCTGGGGTTTCTATTCTATTCCATTGGTCTACGTGTCTGTTTTTGTGCCAATACCATGCTGTCTTGATGATAACAGCTTTGTAGTAGAGGCTAAAGTCTGGGACTGTGATGCCTCCTGCTTTGGTTTATTTTTCAATATTACTTTGGCTATTCGGGGTCTTTTGTGGTTCCATACAAATTTTAGGGTTGCTTGTTCTAGCTTTGATAAGAATGCTGGTGCAATCTTGATTGGGATTGCATGGAATGTGTAGACTGCTTTGGGTAGTATTGACATTTTAACTATTTATTCTTCCAATTCATGAGCACGGAATGTTTTCCCATTTCTTTGTGTCTTCTTCAATTTCCTTGATAAGCTTTCTATAGTTTTCAGCATAAAGATCTTTTACATCTTTGGTTAGGTTTATTCCTAGGTATTTTATGATTCTTGGTGCAATTGTGAATGGGATCAGTTTCTTTATTTGTCTTTCTGTTGCTTCATTGTTAGTGTATAAGAATGCAACTGATTTCTGTACGTTGATTTTGTATCCTGCAACTTTGCTGAATTCATGTATCAGTTCTAGCAGACTTTTGGTGGAGTCTACTGGGTTTTTCGTGTATAGTATCGTGTCATTTGCCAAAAGTAAAAGCTTGACTTCATCTTTGCCAATTTTGATGCCTTTGATTTCCTTTTGTTGTCTGATTGCTGATGCTAGAACATCCAGCACATTTATTTATTTTTGAGAGACAGAGACAGAGCATGAGCAGGGGAGGAGCAGAGAGAGAGAGGGAGACACAGAATCTGAAGCAGGATCCAGGCTCGGGGCTGGCAGCACAGAGCCTGATGCGAGCCTCGAACTCAAAAAGCCACGAGACCTGACCTGAGCTGAAGTCGGACGCTTAACTGGCTGAGCCACCCAGGCACCCCTGCTTTCTGCTCTTAAAATCAATGGAGTCTCCTATTACCCACCGCAGTTCCCCCACCCCCCGCCCCAAGCAGGAGCTGATAACACATATAATAGATTTGCGGAAAATCGAACCTGGGTTTCAGTTTGAGGAATTATTACTCTTTGCATTCTCTCCCTCATATTTTTAGAAACTGATGGATGGATAATCATCTGCTTCAGCAGGATACTCAGATTATTTGAGAATCATACCAAGGTCCTCAAATTTAAATTAAACATTATATGAAGTGTTCCCTACATTTCTTTCTCCACTTCCTCTAGGTGACCCTCGAAAACTCCTTTGCAAAGCTCTGGGAACTTCTGGTAAGCAGGTTTGTTCCCAGCAGAAGATCTCTGAGCTTCAATAATTAGTCTTGGATTCCCTAGGAACTTGCATGGTAATTACCGCATTAGCTTTCATGAATTGTCTTCTTACTTAAAAGAACTGTATTCATTTGTGTAATCAATTATGGAAAACTAATAGGTACGCAAAGGAACAGGGCTCGATTTTCACTTGACTGTCCTTTTTACCCCCACAAACACTCGTGGTGTCATTTATTATTATTTTGTTTTCGGTTTCTTCTGGATCCTGTAATACCCTTTGATTTCTTTAAACGTCCCTGGGTTTCATGGCTGTGAGTTTGCAGCCACAATGACTGAATGTTATCAGTCACATCTTTGCTGAAAACTCAGTGGCAGAGAACAGTGCTATTACGTAAATGCACACATTTTTTTGAAGACTCATGCCAATGAGATACCTTTCAGATGACTTGTAAAACAGGTATTTTTGTACCTGATTACTTTGTTACAGAGATCTGTCACATGGTAGCAATTTTATTAAAAATGGAATTATCCACTCCGGTTTGATTAGATTAAATTTTCTTGAAAGTTACTGCTTTGCTTTTCTTGTGCAGGATTTATAAGAAAAGGTTGCAATGTTGTATCAGTAGATTGAGTTTTATAAAACATCAGCCAGTGTGCTGCTTTTCCTTAGAAAAGTTCCTTGGAAAAACTAGAGCGACGCTGTTAATTTACATACCTTATATCACAAATGTTAATATTTTCTTAGTACATGACAATTACGTGACCAAAACAGTGTCATTTAATGAGTTAGCTCTGTGAAAGGACAGAAATTCTGTGGATAAACAGATGGATAAGCTCATCAATGTTTTTCGAGAAATCATAGAACTGAGCAACCAGACTTCGTTTAACCAACGAAGCTTCCAGCCAGTTTCTGAAATATTCCTCCAAAAGCATGCTTATGGTTTGATTTTGGTTAGTATTTCATGAGAGCTTACACTTTTTTCCCCCCATTTAGTTAACATTTACTGAACGTTATTATGTCCCAGGCATTTTGTTTTGTAGCACAGATTTCTTTTTTTTTTGTTTGTTTTTTATTTATTTTTGGGACAGAGAGAGACAGAGCATGAACGGGGGAGGGGCAGAGAGAGAGGGAGACACAGAATCGGAAACAGGCTCCAGGCTCCGAGCCATCAGCCCAGAGCCTGATGCGGGGCTCGAACTCACGGACCGCGAGATCGTGACCT